>NC_059473.1:105548674-106170706 GCF_018139145.2 Gymnogyps californianus
ATGGAATAACTCAGGGCTTCTGAAAAGGTACTAGATGTCTGAGTTGATGTAGCTCAATCCCCTCATATATAGGCAGACAACTACATTCAGGTATCTTAATCCTGAACTGAGTATCATTAGATTCTGATATATATGGTACCCCAAGAATCTGCAGCTAGATTGTAGAGCTGACTATAGCAATAGGTCATGAAGAATGTAATTTTCAAAAATAACCATTTATGCTCACAGACAAGTGAAAAGAAGTCTGACAGAAGCAAAGACAGTGGTGCACACAACAGTGGCATTTAATAGCTTAGTAGAAAACACCAACATGCTTTGCACATGAGCTTTATACAAAAGTGCAGTGAAACATTTTTAACCGAAGAATTTACTGCCTGAATGGTGACAATGCATTCAGGCTACAGTTGTGCAGAAGAAAAAAGTTTACGGTCATCTTGCCTACAAAGTGTTATTTATCTATGCTTAAATCTGATTTATAGATATGTACTACATCTATGTATAGTTAATCTATACACTACCTGTTTCTCTTATTTTATGAATTAGAAATGTAAATGTTTTACATATGTCTACAGTATTAGAATACAACTGATAATGACAGTGTTGATGAGGATTGGAGGGAGAATAGTCATATCTGTAGTACACAGTTACCTTCTTTTCCCTCAGTGCCCTGCAGAACTAGACTAAACTAAATATTCAATAATCAAAAGCAACAGAAAACAGTTTAGAAGTCAGTTGAACACAAAAAATGTAACCTGCCCATGCAGCTTAAACACAAAGCATACAGGCTTTCTGGAGGAACAAAAAATGCTGAATTTCTAATAATAAAAATATTTAGGGCTCTATTGTAAAGCCTTTGGAATAAAGAACCACAAAAATTGATTTGATTTCATGCTCACAGGACAACAGAGAAGGCTCTATATTTACGCATGAACATGTTCCTATTGAGGATGCTGAACCCAGTAGGACTAGGGTGACTTATAGAAGTCTCACATAGAGCAATGCCAATATCTATTAGGGCTTTTTTAGGTATTACAAGTATCCAAATATAGAATGTTTTGCATATTTTTTTACTTTTACATATAAGAAAATTAAAGTCTTACTCTGAATCATTCCGAGCATTCCCAATTGAAACCTTCTAACATTGACTCAGTTTGAGAGAAACTTTGTATCGCTTCTAAAAATAGTTGTGCATGCAGGCTGGTAAAACAGAACTTTACATGCTTTTAAATCCCCACAATAAAGGCTTCATTTAATTAAAATAATTTTTAAAAACCTTGAAAATTGTCAGATATATCTGCTACTGACAAAGATAATGGGTATGTGTATAATGATGTGCATAATGTATACCGACAATTTATCCCTTTTACGTTAGCAGGATGTTGTGGTTTAACCCCAGCCAGCAACTAAGCACCATGCAGCCGCTCACCCCTCCAACCTCCCAGAGTGGTATTTTTTTCCTCGGGAAAAAAAAAGTAAAACTCATGGGCTGAGATAAGAACACTTTAATAACTAAAGTAAAATAAAATATAATACTAACTAATAACAATAAAAATATAATAATAATAATAATTGTAATGGAAAGGAATATAACAAAAAAAGAGAGAAATAAAACCCAAGAAAAGACAAGTGATGCACAATGCAATTGCTCACCACCCGCTGACCGATGCCAGAGCAGTGATCCGCCCCTCCTGGCCAACTCCCCCCTGTTTATATACTGAGCATGACATTTTATGGTATGGAATATCCCTTTGGCTAGTTCGGATCAGCTGCCCTGGCTATGCTCCCTCCCAGGTTCTTGCACACCTGCTTGCTGGCAAAGCATGGGAAACTGAAAAATCCTTAACTTAGGATAAGTGCTACTTAGCAACAGCTAAACCATCAGCGTGTTATCAACATTATTCTCACACTAAATCCAAAACACAGCACTGTACCAGCTACTAAGAAGAAAATTAACTCTATCCCAGCTGAAACCAGGACACAGGATTATGGAAGTATAACTTTTGACTAAACATGCAGTTTCAATGGCAATTTTCTCTTTAACATTCTAATGGTCAGCAGCAGATTTAATTCACAAAAATGCCGAAATAAGTTCAGCTGGAAATAAAATGTGCAAGAATTGTTATTCTAAAAGAATGAGATTCTTCTGTTACTTTTTATTTGTTTTGTTATTTTAACTCTGGGACAAGTTAAAGGCAGCACAGTACTGTTTTGCCACTTCTGAAACCAACAGCAGATCAGCCAAGTAAATGCAGGACGCATACGTCCCAAGAGCACTATGGATGGAGCTAGCACCTCCAGGTCACTACAGGGCTTTCCACTTTTTAGCATTTTGAAACCAGCACCACCACTATCTAGAAATGGAAAATCTTCACGTTAAAAGGACCAACTTAGAGATCAAAGCTCCCCAGCTCAAATGTAGCTGGTGAGGGAACACAAACACGTTTCTTATGCGACTGCTAAACTTCCCTTACCAATACTTGAAGTAAATGCAACATCAGGTATTCCTTAATTCTTAACTGCACCCTATTTCTCTACCCATCAGCTTTTTTTAATGCCAAAATATTTTATGCCTCTGATATTTTTATGTACTTAACTACAGGCAGCAATTAGACTGCTGGCACTTCCTGGCTACTAACATTTAAAACTTCTATCACAAGAGAGAAGGAGCATGTCATGTACTCATAAGGAATAGAAATGTTATCAACAACTGCTATTATTGGCATGTTCCAAATAGGCTCCAAACCAGCCTTCTTCTACATCTTAACCTCCGTTGCTCAGCAAGGAATAGAATCACCAAGCATCTCAGGAGATTAGGCAAAAATGTATTTACTGATTTTAAAAAAAAAAAAAGAAAAAGAAAAAGAAAAAAAAAAGACAGCACGAACCCCAAGCCTGCTCCTGTGTGGAACTACTCTAAATCAGACTTCTTCTGCTACGAAAAAAAGGGTGTGCATGAGGCAGGACATACAACTCAAAGTTAATACAATGCTATGACACAATTTTCAACTTCCTGCAGAATTCAATGCATGAGAACAGCGGGTTCAATTGCAGCCTTAGACTAAAGAAAAGTCAGTTATTTCTGATGTCTTTATGTACAGATGCTGATTTTAAAAGCATCTTTAGCAACAGTGAGAAACTACAATTAAAAGATTCATTCCTTCAAGACGTCTTTAACTGTATGGCCAAAATTCTACTGGAATGTATTAAAAAAGAGACTACCCGTAGATTTCCCTGGTGGAAGTCACCATACCAATATTTACATCCTTTATGACAGAAATCCGCCTCTGAGCCAGTCATCCCAAGCTCCAGTGTTGACGTAGCCAGCACTTCTCAGGTGTGATGCAGCTAACCTGCTTTAAGGCGAGACTGCATCACTCCTTAGGGCTGCCCATCTCACTCCACTCACCACGCAGGGAACCAAGAAGTACCAGTAACCGCTAGTTACTGCCCAGATGGAGGCAGCTACAACATACACATTTAATCAGATGAATCTCATACTCAGCAACAAAAGTCTCAAAGAAAGAACTGAGTCCATGAGTCCACTTGACCACAATTTCTCTTTCCATTAAAATCAGGACCACAAAAGCATGTAAAATATATCCAATACTGTGAGAAGTAGCAGATGTAAGTTATGAAAAGGAACTAACATATTTCATCAAGAGTCACAGAATTTGCTAGGCAACACTTCCTAGTACCATACATATGGGACCAGCATTATCCACAGATGTAAGCAACATTCTTATTTATTTCAGAAAATATTCAATACAGCAAATGAAAGAACCAACAACATCAGAATTATAATGGTGAGGCAAGGAGACAGCAAAGAGACAGCATTAGGAGGAAAAAAGCTAGCAAGGGAGAGCTGCATTAATTTTTATAAAGAACTTGAAAATGCTTCTCTCTTGGGAAAATCCAGTCTGCTCCGAGACCTTTGACTGTGAGAGCAGGGGCAGAGGAAAGGTGATCTCCGCAAGGCAAGGCAGGAGCATCGCTTTACACACCCCAGCGCCCGCGGAGCTCACCCATGCAGTAGCAGGATGGAGGAGTTTGTAACACCGCAGGTGAGGGAGGCACAAATCAGGATTTTACCAGCACCTGACTTCGCGGTGGGCTACACAGACCAGGATTGGGAAGACTTCCTGATGCACACGAGGAAGCCAGGGAAAACAAGGTCCAGGACTTTGAGGAATAGGTACCCCACAGGAGAAAGTGAAGTCTGGAATAAAGGAGGAGACAGCACATCTGTACCTGTTACTACTCGTGCCTTTGAAGGACTTCAGAGTGAGCATTTGTTGGTTTTAGTAAGCTGTCTGCTTTACAGAAAGGGGATATTAATTGGCTAATAAAGGTTGTCATAGCAGGCCTGACATACGATAAATACTGAGGGTCACTGGATTTTTTTTAGCTCACTTAAACCTTATATTTAATACTGCTTATTGATTTCATTTAGATCAAAAATAATTTCATCTTCTGAAGCAGTATTTAAAATAGATCACGCATTGTCAGCTCTTTCAAAGGAAATTTCTAAAAATGATGGAAAAGCACACGCAGCCCTGTTCAGGATAAACACTAAATCTGTCCCTGTTCTCGGTCTTTACTGGAGATCAGCAGAGGGGAGTGCTGACTGCAGTGTTCCCAAACACTGCTACCCGAAGGGAGGTTGGTGTCTGAGTGGCAGGGCGAGTTTTAGAGTTTGTAGTTGTGGTTTGGTAGTGAAACACAATAGGCTGCTCAGCATTAGTATGGCCTGAAGACATCGTCCTGGATGGAGAAGGCAGCAATCTTCAGGTGCTCCCCCAGGCACCACCTTCATGTTTCTCTGACACCAACAGAGGAATGGCCCAAAATACTCCAGTAATTCTCAAAATACTGCCAGTGAATGGGGCAGCTTGCAGCAAGGTCAGAGAGATGGGCAACTCACTGACACCACAGAAAAAAGGACTTGCCCACTTGCAGACAATTTACAGTCGGTCACAAGCCCCAAAGGTGGTACGTTCATCAACAGTGCAGAGGCAGGGCAAGTGCCTCTACAGCACCCCGTGAAGTGAAGCCTTGGTCTTGGGCACCTAGCACACCTTCAGTGGTCATCAATGGAAGGGGAGGCTAGCAAACAAAGGGGACTGCAAAGTTTGGGGAGAATAACTTGGTGATGCCCTCTCTTCAGGCACCAGTAAACATATATTCCAGCCCAGTGTTTTGGGATATTTGGCTACTTTTCTGACAAGAGCAAGAACAGAAAGAAAATGCTGTTTCCCAGTTTTCCATTACAATAAAAACAGGAACATAGATTATTTGCTCATATACGACATAGTGAAGCCAAAAATACAGCTTCTCTTGTAGGCAGTCTTCGCTCTTTATGACTTGAAAATGCCCATACCTGCTCTCCCTGAATTGGGTCGGTTTTGGTTTTTTTTTTTTTTAAAGCACATTTTGCTCAAAGAGTTAATATATTCAAGTCAGTCCTGTGTAAGGCTACAGTGAAAAGAACTGAAGTACGACACAGCCCAGATACGATGCTAAAACCAAAAGCCCTGCTCACAGCAAGGTGTGTGCTTAAGGACGCCTTTGCCAGCTGGCACCTAAAAACCAGGTCTGAGTTCAGTGGCAAAACCTTCCTTGTTCACCCATGAGTCGAACGGCTAAATTCAAACATTTCAAATATTTGAGACAGCTGGATTTCACCAGGAAGAAGGCTAGTTTGTGAAAACTAAACACAAATAAGCTGAAGTCTGAGCAACTGACAGCTCAGATTTGCACATGGGCAGCACAATGTTCTCCAAGCATATCTGGAGAGCACTTTAGGTGTGCTCGTTTATTATATCAAATAACAAACACAAATGCATTTAAATCTCTAGGATCCGTTAGTTTTAAATTTGTTTTCCCAGTGAAGTTGTTTCCATCAAAGTCAATGCTTACAGTTAGGTACAGCCTCTTAAACAGCTCCCCTTCGTGTGATGGCAACACACGCCTAGGGCAGGATTTGGTTGCTTGCAAATGGGTGCCTGGTGTTATTTGGGAAACCTTGAGATACCTGAGGTTGGCAGATACATATCAAATTGGCAGATACGGCACATGGGTTACATAGGACCCTTCTGGAGCAATGGCTGAAGGGCAGAAGAGTGACTACCTGGAGTCCCTAACGTGGCCCTGAGCTCTTCAGCAGTGGCAGGAGAAGGCCATCCTGGGCAGCTGGTGCTCCCTGAGAGGTGCTGGGTGCACCTGACCTGCACGCCAGCCAGTCTTTGTTGTACCAGCCAGGTCTGCATGGGCGTCTTGGACGTGCTAAGGCACCTCAAGCGACGCTGCGCCCTAATGGGAGCCCAACTGCATTTAGTCGCTAGCGCAAGCCAGTGCTAGCAAAATGTTTCCTCCCGTTAAAAAGGAGGATGCTGCTTTCTCCTTCACCCCCCCAACTCACTCAAACAACGCAGAATCAAGCACAGCTAAAGCGAACAAACTGTCAGTGTGCAAGAGAAAGCCTGCAATTTTCTTAGGGACCAAACCACAAATGGAAACAGATTTCAGTCAGCCCCTCTTACTGCATCAAGAAACTAAGTGAAGGCCCAGGTTCAGGCACAAACACACGTGGAGGGTATTTTTAAGTGAATTCAAAAATATATCACTTCAGCACCAGCTGAAATTTCCAAGTAGTCTGCTGTGGGAAAAAAACAATGAAAATGTTATTATTATCAAGGAAATTCAGAAAGATGTCATCATTTCCTGGTGACAACAGGCAACATTCCAGGAAATTCTTTTCATTGATTTCTAAATAAAAATTTTAAGTCAGGCGTGAGGAAGAAAAAAATTCTATACATAACCACTAAATGATATTATATCATATTTCAATTTTTACAGGAATCAGTTCTATTCTGTTTTAGTCTTTCAGTTCATGAGTTTTTCCATATACTTAGGAAGAATTAACTGCCTCCATATGGAAAAAAGTGAAATTATTACTAGCTTCATCTTCATAATGACTATATGAATACTAATATGCTATTGCTCAGTATTGTTAATTCTATATTATCTTCTGACTTTCCACTCTGTTTTGTTTTATTTTATTATACTTTAGTCACTTCTTTTATCTTTTTTTTTCCTGTGGGAATATTTAAATTACTCTTAAAATTTCTGTGAAATCTAAGGATACTAAAGATGTTGAAAAGTTACTCATAGGTCTGCAATCTTAACTCTTTCCCCACTCTCCTTTGTGGAAGGTATACAAATGCTTGGGTATAATTACAATTTGTTGCTTATGTACACAGTCAATTTTTCTAATAGGTTTATGGTATATAGGTTGGCACAGATTTGTGTTAAAACAATACATGAAAAATCAATCAATTAAGAAGAATAACACAAAAACCTCTAGATCAAACCACATAGTATTAGCAGCTAGAGCCAAATAGTAGTACTGGATGGTAAAGTAAATTTTCATAGATACAGTTTTAAAGGGAACGCATCAAGAAGTTTTTACTGAGTAATATTTCAGTGAATCCATCATTCTTTCATAACTGGGACATCTGGCATGCACATACACTGCTGTTCACTTTGGTACTTCCTGCAAATCTTTCAGACGAGATTTCACCAGTGGCAGAGATTACAAGAGCTGGACATATTTACGAAGTGAGGACAAGGCTGGAGAAGACGTTTTTATGGTTTGCTCTGAAAAAAATGAAGACTAATGATCATACTGATGTCTTTCAGGAGAGAATTCACACGGGAACAGCCTGGCTGCCAAGAATACTTTGTTCCTTGTGCTCCAAAATCAGAAACATAGGAAAAATTTGTTCCATTGGTCAAGAGGAACATAGCTTATGTAGCAAGTCGTGATAATAACGAGTAAGATATTTCTTCAGGGTAACTTGGACCAGTCCCATGAACGATGTTGAAAAAGAGAGGCAAATTTTATTCATCATTATGTGGAATTATGCAACTGAAATTAAGAGCGGTATAATGTTTTCTTGCAGTAAATTACTTCCTGGGGTTTTTTTTTACAAGTTACCCTATTTTACGGGTAATCTGTTTTCCAAGTAAAGAACACTACAAATGCAGCCTGGCAGCTACCTCACATCAGCTGAGCCCTTTCTATACATTTTTACATATCAAGATGCATTATACGATGCTGATAACTGTGTCTATAGTCTGTGCAGTTTTATCTTGTACACATGAAAACATTTAAGTCTGTCAATCTTCCCTGATGCAGTTCATGAAATGTGTACAACACCTCAGGAAAGAGATGTTATGCAGCTTGTTCCTGCCCCTTACGTGTAACCAGAACAAGACAACCAAAACAGTCTCACCCCCTGCACTGCCCTATCAGGATCTCCTCGCTGTCACATTCAGACACTTTCATCTACCTCCTTGATCATTTGTCTCCTTTTCTTCTGGTGCCAAGCAGTATCACAATGCTTCCTTAACCCCCTCCGTAATACTCTCCCTTTTTTCCAACGTTAACCTGGGCTTGCTCTTGCGTCTGCTCACCCTTCAGCTGATACATCACAACATTAAGAAGTGCAGGAAAACACAAATGTTAACATGACAAGCCGTATTTAGAGCACTGATCTTTCAAGCAGTGAAGCAAAATGTTATCTTTCATTTCAACACTGTAATCAGAATGTAAGGCTTCACACATTCTCTTGATTCTCGGGCATCACACTAGTTTGCTAAGTTTCAGTGTCCATGTACATGCTGTGGAGTAACAGATGGACATTTGTCAGAACATTTTAAATGAAATTCCATCAAATTAGGAAGCATACCACAAAGTTTTTTTTTAAAATAATGGACTGTAATTTAAAGAAATTAATAAACACATAGAAAATATTCTATTAAAGGAAGTTTGGAAAATGCGTTTGTTATCTTTCTGAAAAAACTGAAAAGAAAAATAAAATGTATTATGTTACTTGGGTATGCAACTAAATAGAAGGTTACCTACAAGCAGATGCCAGGAAAGCTCCTGAAAGAGATTGCAGTCTGAATGTAATACAGTTATATAGGAGGAACTTTTCTATTTTATTAATCAAAGCAGCATTCTACAGCCTGGCGTACACTGCACTTCTCAGCTTCGTATTTTGCTCTTTCTGCATCATTTTTAGGACAGCAATTCATAACAATTTTGGAAAGTAAAAAGAAACAGAAAATCACAGGGAATCGATCAGAGACCTGACACTGGTTAGCAAAGGAAGTGTGTTTCGTAATTTATCCACGACAAGGAGTATTTGAGAGTGACTTCCACCCTGCTCTAAATCATAAGCACAGTACATGTTAAAAATATTAATGTATCACATGAGACATTTACTAAGAAATGTACAAAAAGCACCATAAAATGAAAATGCTATTTTGAAACACAATAATTAAGAAAAAGAATGAAATGTATGTCAAAAAGAAAACTCAAAACCAAACAATATAAAAGAATATTAACTGCACTATAAATGACCTCAAGAATGAACACAAATTACTATAGGAGATCTTTTATTGGTGGACGTAAGAATATTACCACTGATTTATGTAAACTTTAAGAATTTATTTTAGCTGTAGAGAAACATTTTTAGGGAGGAAAAAGAGAAAAAGTTTGGAAAGTATCCAAAATTAATCTATCACTTCTTAATTTGAAAAGAAAGATAACAGACCTCCAAACTATCGAATTTAACTATTTAGATCTACTACAATGCTTCGGTCATCTGTTTCATTATTTTCAAAGGTCAGTGTGTGTGCCTTTGAATTCATAAAGTAATATATAACTTTCTAAACCTCATTGCAGCTGAAATCCCGAAGTGCAGATAGTTCACGTTTTTCTAAGAAAGGTCAGTGCAATATAAGAATGCATCACTTCTTTACAAAAGGAGGAATGAGGCTGAAAAATAACATAGAGGCAAGCTTTCTGTTTTAGAAGTGTCATACACGTTAAGATTTTGGAGTAGTAAATTCTAAATTATCATTTAAGAAAACTGTTATCAAATTACTTACCATCCATATTATTATAAAAGTACAGGATATCATAACTAATCGCATCCCTCTTCAACTGCATCAAAATAATTTCTTTTGAAACACCTCACTTACTACACTCACCTCTTGCATAATGAATAAAAGCTGACGTGCATGGAGATGGGAGACACTACAGAATCCAACGCATTTCAGGACTGGCAGCAAAAGTAATGCTGCATTTTCAGATGTACTGCTGCCTTTTCTGCATATAATGCTATAAACTGCAGATACTTGTGACAAAAACACTCTGATCTACAAATCGTAGTATATTGCAGTTTAAATAAACTGTGTGTTGTGAAGGAGGCATGTCTAGTCTATATGTAACATTTTGATTTCTCAGCCTACTAAAACTTATGGGAAAAAGGCAGCAGTCCTGTTTATCCATTTGAATTCCAGAAAGGAAAAGAGTAAATTTAAATTTCTGTTAAGCTACTATGAAAACATCACTTACATTAGTTATTTTAAAATTAATCTCTTAAATATCGGAGTTATTCTCTTAAATCCAATAATTTACCTAGCTCTGAAAACTAGTTTTGGACATTTGTGGTATGAATACAAACTATAGTAGCTATTCCTAAATAACACCATTTGTAAACAGACCCTCAAATGAGTGAGATCAAAATCTCAGACTGAAATAAAAATCAAATTACAGTGTATACAACACATAACAGGAACACTTAAGAATCACATTTTTAAAATGTCTTACCTTTAAGTAAAACATTATGGCAAAGATAACCCCAAAATAGCCAAAAAACAGGCCAGATGCTAGATAACAAAGCCACGAGTCGCCATCAAAGAAAAGATCAGTTTCACGTCCTGCAGCCAGAAAGGGCTGGAAACATCAGAGGGGCTTGAATTCTCCTTCAGAGGGAAGGTGAACCTTGTGTCACTCTTACCAATGGGAGCCCAAAGTCTTCCCAGCCAGAGGATATTAATACTTCTTACTTGTACGCAACATCTTCTTGCTATGTGATGTCTTCATGCCCCAATTTTAAAAAAACAAATAAGCATTATTAAGTCTATATATTATATCCTCTACATCGTGTTATCATGAGGAAGCCTGGTTAAGGGTATGATAAAGAATTCAGACAGATACATAGTCTTTTCAAGAAACTTGATTGTGCTTTTTCATTTCCTTTTCTAGCATAAAAAAAGGCCCAGATTCTTCCTGTAGCTTCAACTACCCAGGATTTGAAAGGCTGCAAGATCAAGGGAAGTAAATCAAAGGAAGGAAAGCAAGCTTTGTCCTCCTTTCTGCTCATCAGGGAAGATAATTGTTATCAATCTCTAAAACTAAAGAATACATTTGTTCATTTAAGTGAAATCTGCTGTCGTGCAGAGGATAAAGGTGGCCTTATACTGATGCTCTTTGGAAAGAATTTCACTCTGCATGAATGAAGTAAAGTGTTGTCTTTTATCTTACTTGGACTCTGTTTAGACAAATTTGATAGAGTAAGAATGTTTATGCTCTGTAGCTTTATATCCCAATGACTTATTAAGCCATAAATCAATAAGAATGTGAAAGTAGATGATCCTCTGGGTTTTTTTCTTTCCCTCCTATTTTTAGATTACTCTATAAGAAATAAAAGGAGTAGTAACTACTTGAGATTCTCTCTCTACTGTCTGCCATTCAGGGGAAAAAATGAGGGTCAAAAATAACCTCCCACTTGTGGCAATTGAAGCCAGTTGTTCAGTGTTATTTTTATAGGCTACTTGTGAAACTAGAAGGCAGGCGAGAAAGCTAAGAAGTTCTTTCAACTCCTCACTGCCAGTAACACACACAAAAAACCCAACGATGCCAGAGTGAAATGGTTTGGACAAAGTTTCCTTAAAGGCTAAGTTGATCATCTGCATCTTTAATAATACCGTATATGGTTTCTATGAAAAGTCACCACCCTATCCAGCTGCAAAACTAGGAAAACTGCTGGAGACTTTGCTGATACTTTATGGTATGTAATTTGCATAACATTATTAAGGCATTAAAAAGTTTTACAATGCAAGTCATACTGTCAAGAAGTAAAGAATCACAGGAAACTAATTCAGTTGACCTCCAATGCACAAAAATAAATCTCGTGTAGGAAATGAACATATCAAAAAACCCTGGCATACTAAGGGCAATTAGATTCCAGACAAGCTTAAACAATTAATTTGCATTCTCCCCCACACCTTAGAGATTATTGAAAATACAGTATCACCTAAATTAAAGAAGAAAGATAATAAGGACGCGGCACAAAAAAATGTTTTGAATTGTTATTCTCAGTACTGGCCTGCAACCTCTCCAGGGCAATGCAGGAGAGTTGTTCCCTCTGAAAGGCAGCACTCCAGAGGCTGAACACCACTCGAGCAGCCTCTCAGCTTCCAAGATGAAATACGTATCAGAGACACCTTAAATGACCACTACACAAGAGACTGGTGTCCAATTTCTCCCTTAATTTGTGTTTCTTAGTTTTATGCTTTCCTAACTGTTTTCAACTTCATTATCAAGACTTAACCTTTACGTGTGCTAGAATAAACTTTGGCTTGCAACAACTTTTTGTGTTCAAACTGAGCTCAGGTCAATGTGACAACTCTAAGATGCTCTTCCTTCCTTTGACATAACAAATTTACTTTTTAAAGAGAGTACTTAAGATGGAAGATACAAAATTGAGTGTGGTGGAAGGATTTTGGGTAGAGAAGGAGCCGCTATGAAGGACCCAAGATGGGGAGCTATAGATAGCTAGAAAGCTCTGGTGTATACTACTCTTTCTGTTATTTGTGCATACGTGCAGTCTGAATCTCTAAATTACTGATTTTTGGCTTGTTAGATTTACGTATTCGACTATATTTTTGACATGTTTCATTACTGTCAAATTATCTACTTTACCTACACACAGTGGTAGCAGCATCTACTGAAGATAATAGACACTGATTCCCCTTGTGAGATAAAAGCCTTCATCTATGGTGTACCTCATGCATCTCTGCTAACTGCAGGTGTATACTACACTTACTACCAAAAGTGGAAAGAAAGTCTTTTTAGATCTTAAGAATATATGGTTATAAAACTAAAAAAACATTTAGAGGGCTAAAGGCCAATGCCATATTGGAAGCTATTTGTTGTTCGTTTTCACAACTGGCGAGGACAGAGAAATGTGACAAATGTGGAATGAAAATGCATGGAAGATAAGTAAATTTTATGCAAAAAGAAGTATTTAAGAAAGTACAGTGAGAAACAGATAAAAGCAAAGTGAGACCAAATATATATGCATGCGTAGAAACACTGATTGAGAAATCCAACTGCAGTGATTTCCATCCTCTCATCACAACTGAGCGTGTACTAAATGAATAAACTGCTACTTGACATTTCCTAAATAAATATCATGGGAAGAGTACTTACTTTACTTTAATGAATCATTTTGGCCCCTACAACAGAAAGTAGCTGTGATGAACTATAATCTGTTTCAGGAAATATAATTCTATAATGGAGATATATATGGACTGAAATATAAGAAGTTGTGGTCTCCAACAGGTCTGCTTTAAAAGAGATTCTGATTCATCCATGCCCACTTCTACTTATATTTGATCATAGCTGTTGACATACTGTATCTGCCATGCAGAGAGATATTTCTCTACTAGAGGTAAGAAAGCCATATGGTTCGTGGATGACTATGAATTCTCACAAGGCAAACTGAACTACATATATTTTTTTTTTCTGTAGTTATTCAAACAAAACTACCCATTTAGCAAACAGAATATTTTCGATTCAGGTGGGATATTTTGGCCCATATAATACATTCCTAAGAACTGAAAGTCTCTCTTAAATACAATCATAACTGATGAGCTAACGCTAACTTTCTGCATTAGTGGTCCTCTCGTTCACCATGCATGGTTAGATAAACAAATTCACTGTAGTGATGAACTGAAGCAGCAAATAAGACTTGTCTTGTTCGTGGAGTAGAACTGAAGCAGCTGTTTTTGTTTGACTGATGCAGTTTGAAAGGGCCCCCAATGGTATACCTCAGAAAAAAGAGGGGTCTATTTCAACGTTCTTTTTATTACCAAAACTACTCATAGGATTATCATAGCTACACAAGGAAATTGCTTTGACTACACGTAATGGCAAACAGGGAAAAAGTTCCTGCCAAAGGCAGGTGTAAAATAACATTTTACTACCTTTGTTAAGGCACACAAAAACTATCCCAATAATTACTCCAATGTCCATAATTTAGCCAGACAAAGCCCTCAATCAAGCTGAAATTTAGTCATCCAGACTATTTCATATTAGAACATCCGCTGTTAGAAAAAAACTGTTGTAACTGTGAAGTGGTAACTTGACCAGGATGGGCAATGTTCAGGAGAGCCTGCAGAGGGTACCCTCTGGGCAGGATGCTACCTGGTCTTCAGACACAGTGGAAACTGAATATCCAAGCTTTCCTCAGGATCAGGTATGAATGTCCTATTCAGGGATACATTTCTCCTATCACATCTACCAACTAATACTAAAGTAACTCGCTTCATATATTGGAATTTATCAGAATATAATTTTTAGTTAGCCATAATGGACCTTGACTTTTTTGTCTTGATTTAGTAACTTTTTCTTTTAACAGCTTGGCATAGCCAACAATATCACCATTAGTACTGGTGTGACTTTGCCGTACACAAATGTGAAATCCCCATCCCATTAAGTCATTAGGAATATTACCACCGATTCAGCAAATCTTGGATTCGACTGTGCGGTTTTACGTGTTACATAGACAAAACACATTCTCCTCAACACCTCTGTGAAAAGCAGTCTATGTTTGCTGGTTGTTAAATGCTTGTTTAAAGCATTTATGACTTCACTCTAAGTGTAGCTTCAACCTGTACCAGAAATTTAAACTCATTTCAGAGGGACTAGAAATTCTAAAAAGTTAACAAAGGGGTATGCCCTATACTGCTCTAGTGCAAACTAAATATATGTGTAACTAAATGCAAATGGCACTCTATAGTACTAAAATGAAAAGCTAAAATTAATCTAAAATAGAACCAACGAATTTATTTGACAGTCCTAGATTTTACTTTGTGTGTGACTGAACAATGGCATAATAAATGCATTCTTTAACTTAGGAATATTATGTCAGATCACACAGGATCTGACTACAGCACTCAGAATTAAATCTCCAATGCATAACATTGTAATTCATAAAACTATTAAACATCATCTGAGTCCATTTTAACCACATACCAGACATCTTGAAAAGCATGCAAAATGGTGGGGGGGGAACAACCTTTCAAATATAAATGATAAAATCTGGTTAGCACTGTAAAAATAGCTACACACAGTAAAACTAAAACTTGCAATTCTGAAAGAAAGTGCTTTGTGCAAACCATCTGGAAATGACTTGAAAGTATAATTGCTATGTTGCTGAAAGCACAGAAATATAAAACTTCTACTCTTCCCATTCTACCTGTTTTCCAGATAAAACACAAAGACAGAAATGAAACTAATCACAGGTGTGAAAGGCTGATACCTCAAATACATTTGCATTATAAGATAGTGTTATCCCCTGCTCGAGACCAGAGTCGCTTTTTAAAGAAGTCCGGTACAACTAATAGGCTCCCCCGACATATCCCAAGCTGCAGTGCACAGCATTCAGCTACTAAGACCCCACACGAGATTTCTCAGGTATCTGCACTTGGATCCGCACCCGGTCACGTTGAGGTGCCCCCTCCTCCTAGCCGGATGCCCGCTTGCAGCCATCTACCACCTAAATGACTTGAGGTATTCAGGACTTCAAATTCTGCTAGTGCTCCGCTCGTGATGCTACTCCGAAGCACGCAGAAATATACACAAAACACTCCAGCACTGAAAAGGGCACTTGAGCTTCACAGCCTTGTTCTTGGGCTCACATCACCTAGAATGATTGGAGCACTTGATCTCGTCCTAAGTGCTTTAATTTGGAAGAGATTCAAATATCACCTGCTCCCAAGGCATATTAAGCCGGTGTAAGCCTGTGCCGTAACAAAGCACAAACGGAAACAAACAACAAAAGGTTCGTCGCTGAAGATTAGAAACCCTTGGAAGTTTCGGGGAAGTTGAGGCCGAAGCACTTACACGCGCATTTACCGCTACACGCCAAGCCGTACGGCACCGGCATCGCTATTAGAACGCGGGCACCGGCAGTGTAAGAATTAGGTTACGAAGGCGACAGAAAGCGGGGCCGTAGGAGAAAGCCTCTTCGACACTTTCTGCCGGCTGGAGGGCTCCCCCCGCTCCCCTCCCCCGGACCGACCCGCACCGGCCCCGCCGCACCGCACCGGGCCGGCGGGGGCCGCCGGCCTCGCACCCGCCCCGAGGTGGCGGCCGCCGGGCGGTTTGCCGGCTCCGCTCCGGGAGGCGAGGCGGGCCGGAGCGCGCTGCGTTTCAAGCATGATGCTCGTTAATTATTTTATTTCTCCGGCAGACGGTGCTTCAAAGGACGGCGGAGGCGCTCGGCCAAGCCGGCCGCAAACACCACCCTGCCCGCGGGGAGAGCCGCCCCTGATCGCCCCGGCGACAGCGCGGCAGATGCGTCCGGCGCCCGCCTCCGCGCTCCGGCTGCTCGCCCGCGGACTTTTCCAACTGCGCCGAGCCCTGCGCGCCCGCGGCGGGGCAGATGCGCGAAGCCGGCGCGGGTAACGCGCGGGACGCACCCGCCGCCCGCCCCTCCTCGGATACCGGGCTGCGGCCCCGCCGCCCCTCGGGGCCGGGCCGCCCCTCCGGGAGGCTGTGAGGGGCCCGGGGGAGCAGCGCGGCCCCTCCGACGTACCCGCGCCCACCGCGGCACGGCACGGCACGGCAGCCGGGAAGGGAAAGGGGGGAAGCGGTGCAGGCGGCAGCACGGCTGCAGCCCCGGCTCCCCCGGCCCCTCCTCGCGGGGCAGCCCCGAGAATCACGCGCTCCCAAAATTTAAATCGCCGCCGGTACTGCGGCTCCGCGCCCAGCATCCCCCGCCCCGCCGCTCCCTCCGGCCAAACCGGCTGCACGGAGGGTCCGTCCGTCGTCCCCCCCCTCCCCGCCGCCTCTCCCCGCGCTCCGCGGCCGGTGCCAGCCCGTAGGCGCCCCGCGCCGGCACAGGGCATCCCGCCGCGCCACCGTCCTGCCCGGGCTGTGCCGAGGCGAGACCCCGCCACGACCAGCGCGGCGCCGAGACGCGCCGACGACGGGGGAGGACACCATAACCGACGGCGCGGCTGGCGCGCCCTCGACCCGCTGCCCGGGCACCCGTCCCCGACGGCAGCGGTCCCCGCACGCAGCGGCCGGACCCGCGGCACCGGCACCCCCGTTCCCTCCGCTGCCTGGGCGGGGGCATCCCGCGAGCAGCGCGGCGCGCCCGCCGCCCCGACGGCGGCCCCTTCCCTCCCTCCCTCGCTGCCTCCCTCCCTACCTTTTTCAGCGCTGACATTCTAGTGCATTATCAACGCGGCGGGTGCGGGCTGCGCGCGGGGCCGCCGGGTCAGGTGAAGGAGACGCCCGGCCGGGAGCGGGAGCAGCGGCGTGCGCCCAGCATCACCCCGGCGCCACTCACCCCGCCGGGGCGCCGCCGCCGCGCGCCGCCCCCCCCTCCCTCCCCGCGCGCACCCCCGCCCTCGCTCCCGCGCGCGGCGGCAGCGGCGCCCGCCGGCTCTGCGCAGCCGCGCTCCCCCTGCCGGAGCCCGCGGGCACCGCGCCGGTCACGGCGGGCGGGAGGGGCGGGGCCGCGCGGTCCCCAGCCGGCGGCGCCGGCACGCCCCTGCCACCGCCTCCGCCAATGGCGCGCCTCCAGTCCCGTGACGGACAGGCGCGGCGGCGAGCCGGAAGGACGGCGAGCGCGGGGCTGTCGGCTGTGAGGGGCAGGTGGGGCTCTTCGGAGGGGGCCGCCCGGGGCCATGGCCCTGAGCAGGAGGGAAGGTAAGGCAAGGCGAGGCCGTGCTGGGCGAGGGGGCATCGAGCGGGGGCGTCTCTGCTGCCGCGCCAGCTCCTTGGAGCTGGAGACAGAGGGAGCCGGGTGGGGCGGCGGTTAGCGGCTCCAGGCGCGGCCGCCCTCAGCTGAGGCGCGTTTCCGTCCAGGCGTACCGTGCTGCCGTGGTTCTTCACGGCCGCGCCGCGGGACTCGCGTGTCCCTCTCTTCAGCCCCCTTCCCCGTGGGTGGGGATGGTGGGAGGCCGGGGGTGGGCGAGGAGGGGAGCTCCGGCAACAGGGGAGGCGGGCGGCCTGGGGTCGCCTTGGGGGATGCCTCCCCGCGGGAGGGAGCCTGAGGTGAAGCTGGGGAAGGGCCGGTCGGGGAAGGGCGGGGGTGGTGGGTGTGCAGGGTGAGCAGAGGCACGGCTGTCCGGGCGGCAGCAGCGCGCCCTCACGGTCTGAGCCCTCCTTGGAGCTCCTGTCCTGCACCCCTTTGGCTCGGAGGCGCCAGGGAGAGTTCCTGCTGCTGCTGCGTATTCCTGCCTGGGGGTGGGGAGGAAGAGTAAATAAAATTACTTCTCTAATGACCAAGTATTTTAAGATGAACACCTTTTTTCTCAGTGTGCACGTGCATGTGTACTCGTTGTTAGTGACCACGTAGCTTGGCTTATTTAAAGCGAGTTAGCACAGTTCTGAAATAATTATGGTACTGTGCTTGCAAAGAAAAAAAACCAAAAGCCTTCCCTTATCCAAGCATAACTTCAGTCCATTTGGTTTGCCTTTATGTTTTATAGGACGTGGCTTTGTGCAGGAAGAATACAATAAGAAGAATACAGGTGTTCTTTAAGTGATATCTTGTTCTTAAGCGGGGTTGAGTAGGGCTGAGCTATAAGAGAGCTGAATGCTTGCCTACTGTAGTGACTTTGTGGCTGGCTCTTGAGTTTTCAAACAGTTCCAGCATCCTGAAACTCAACTCCTTCCTGTGAGGATAACAACGTGAGACTGAACAGCAAGGGTTAGTGTTTAAGCTATTTGCTGGCTGACTGCAACTAGCGATAGTTTTGAAGGAAGTATAAAAACGGAGTAGTATTCCCTGTGTTTTAGATGCAGCTTCATTGTAAGAAATGGAAAAGGCAGATTGAGTAACTGTTTTGCTTCTGGTTTGACTTCCTTTGAGGAAAACCAGAGAATTACAAATCGATGTCTTCTGGGAGAAAGTTAGAAAGTTGGGAAGAGTGAGTTCATTCACTTGTAAATAAATGTGTGACTCTAGAGCTGAGAATGGGGGAAACAAATTCCAAAGCACTCAAATTGTTTAAAACCAAAGGTCAAATAAAGAACTCCTTGTTTCAGTAGGGTGGAAGAGAAAGCTAAAATGATCATGCTGAGTGACTGTCTTTACTGTGTAAAGTTAGAAATCACTCATGTTTTCTTCAGCCGCTCTAAGGAGTGATGACTAAAGATTGGGAAGAAAATACAGCAAGGAATACGAGGATGACAGGATGCCACGTGGTCACCTGGGATGAAATAACAAAATTGGAAGCGTTTACAATCTCATCTGATCAGCCTCTGCAACTGATAGTATATATGGAAACCGGTGACTTTCTATTGTGTAAAACTATATACATTTTTAAAAAGACATAAGTCTTGGAAAAGAGTTGAAAAAGAAGGTTTAGATGCTTTTCTTTAAGGTTGTTTTTGCTCCTGTCTATAGGAGTAGGTTGAAGATGCTGAAGATAGACTTTTGTCTGCTTTACAAGTGAATGCTGAAGCTTTTTATTTTGTACTGAACTGGGCCATAATACAGAATAAATGGGATGGTCAACAGCTTGTAGGTCAAGGGTCTGACTGTCAATGAAGGGAATCTAAATAGCAGAAAGACAGTAAGCCAGCAGTGCAGGTAAGTGAAATGCACTTCACTTTGCCAGGAAAGGGTTGGGCAGGTATAACTGAGAAAATGCAAAGGTTTTTGAGTTTTGTGGGGCTTTTTGTTTTCCAGTTGCTCATGTACCAATGATTCGTAACAGGGCTAGAGTTACTAGCAGTTGTCATTATATGTATTACTGACAGGATGATTGTCCTCTCTGGGACAGCTGGATTCATAATTCATAGCTGTTAGACATCATCAACTGCATCTTTAAAGCTGTAGTCATCATTCTTGAAAATTTGTGCACCCCAAGGTAACACCATCGTAAAGGGTTATAGAGTGTAGTTCCAGCTGCTGAAGGGTAGAGTTAAGATATTGGTGTAGGTGTAGTATACATTATCGACCTTAACTGCTAATAAGAAGTGATACAAAAGGTAGTGTGCCGTATAAAGGATGATCTAGTGGTACTACAGGAGTCTTCCTATTTGAGAGATTAAACTGGAATTCAAATGTGGCCAATTGATAGTCATTGGTAGGAACAGTAACAAAAGGTTTTAAACAGTGAGAGTATTGCATTGAGGAGTGCTATTTTCATCTCTTTGTGATGAGTCAAATGACTTGGGCTTGGGGCAGGAAGCTCATACTTGTAATAGGGATTGAAACGAGGTTGCAGTTCCTTAGTTGTAGGGTTTTGTTGGTTTGTTGGTTCTTCTTTTTTTTTTTTTTTAAATGGCCGTATCAGATATTAAACAGCTTAATTCTTGCAGGAAAATACACCAGGTTTTTTTCCTTTTTCTAATTGTTTAAGAACAACCTTGCTTCTTACATGTCTTGATTTTTTTTGTTTGTTTGTTTTTTAAACTCAATTTTTGGAAAACACTTTGAGGCATTTTCTGAAAAAAAAAAAGGATAAAACCCTTTTTTTTAGGGTGGATGTCTTTTCTTTCATCCATATATGTTTATCAGTAAGGGAAATGTTAATTAGAAATGGAGTTTGATGCCTGACACTATTTCCTTTTGCTCTGTGAGAGGTATCTTGCTTCCCCCCGCACCCCTAAGCAATTGACAATGCATGTTGCTTTCAGTGACCAAAGATTTATTACAGTTTACCCAGATCTAAATTTTATTTGGATTGCAGTTGAATAAATCACAAACTTTTTTTTTTTTGTGATTAAATGTGGAAGTTGCACTAGAGCAAGTGTAATTGACTCTGCCATTAAAACCTGTTGGGGGGGGGAATCTTAGGCCTTTTTTTGTTGCTGACTTCAACGTTGTGCCTGGATGAGAAATCTAGCCAAGGAGAAAGGCCAACATGGTAATGAGAGAAGAGGCAGAAATTAGATCCAATGGCTTTGTATTTAGAAAGTCTCTGAGGGTAACTCATGCTCACAGATAGCTGAATATGTAGAGCCTGACATAACGTGGTTGTTGGGGTTTTTTTTGGGGGGGGGTGTCTTTTTAGAAATTATACTTTGGAGCAATTCTTGTCTACTTTGCAGTGAGATCGGATGGTCCACAAGAGATAGAGGACTCTGTTTAACCATACTAGGATATTTTTAGGAACAGGTGTATGTACTTGTGTTTTTTAGTAAAAGTGGTAGGTGAGAGAGGAGGTGATGTGTGCCATTTTGGTGTGTTGGTTTGGGGTTATTTTACCTTTTTAAACAATCAGTGTGTGATGCCTTTCACTCAGCACTAATTTTGAGCTTGTTATCAGTAGACTTCCGGAATCTATGGGCTATCTCAGAGCAATCCATAAGAAGTTAAGATTGTGCTGTGGTTTAACCCCAGCCAGCAACTAAGCACCACACAGCTGCTCACTCACTCCCCCTATGGCGGGATAGAGGAGAGAATTGGAAGAGTAAAAGTGAGAAAACTCGTGGGCTGAGATAAAGATTGTTTAATAGGTAAAGCAAAAGCAACACACGCAAGCAAAGCAAAATAAGGAATTCATTCACTGCTTCCCATTGGCAGGCAGGTGTTCAGCCATCTCCAGGAAACCAGGGCTCCATCACGCATAATGGTTGCTTGGGAAGACAAATGCCATCACTCTGAACATCCCCCTCCTTCCTTCCTTCTTCCCCCACTTTATACGCTGAGCATGACATCATATGGTATGGGATATCCCTTTGGTCAGTTGGGGTCAGCTGTCCCAGCTGTGTCCCCTCCCAGCTCCCTGTGCACCCCCAGCCTACTCGCTGGTGGGGTGGTGTGAGAAGCAGAAACGCCTTGACTCTGTGTAAGCACTGCTCAGCAGTAACTAAAACATCCCTGTGTTATCAACACTCTTTTCAGCACAAACCCAAAACACAGCCCCATACTAGTTACTATGAAGAAAATTAACTCTATCCCAACCAAAACCAGCACAGATTGTTATTTCCAGTAGGCAATATGTAGTTTCTTATGTTTTCAGTTGTCTTGAATTCAAAAGGTTGAAAACTGTTCTCTATAAGTTTGCATTTCTATTAAGGGTTGCCTAATGGCTTAAATTAAAACTCCCTTTATGACTAGAAAGAAAAGAAAAATTCTGTGTCATTGAAACTTCCAGTACTTTGTAATAATGGGATATTTGGTATAATATTGATTACTGTTATATGTATATGTGGGGACGCTTGCAGAAATTGCTGGATGTTATGTTACAATCAAATATTGAAGTCACAGCAAAAGGTGATACATTTACTCCCTGAAGAAGGCTATGTAGACGTTCAATTGTATTTATATTTTATGTCATATGAACTTATGAAGATTCCTTTTAAATAAATCTTAAATGATGCACAGTCTTGTTGAACTTCTGCCTGTGCTCAGTGATATTACCCCTGCCAGTTTCATGGTTTGTTTTGTAAATACTAGTATATTGAGCTTCATTTTAGTTTCATATGAGTGGAGGGAGCAAGCTGTCTCTTAAAAATTTCCAGATTTTTTTTCTCTCCAGTACTCTGAACTCTGACTTTTTTTTACTGTTTTTTTTACTACTCTTGTGGCAGTGCTTTAGCCCATTATAGTACTATTTGTCTGTTTTCCATGTTACCCCCAGCATCCACCATAACATTTAACTTTAGCCCACATGTGTGATATAGTTTGATGTTTACTTCAAGCCATATGCTGTTTGCATCTGGATAACAGTTCTTTAGGTTGAAGTAAGGTTTAAATTTTCTGAAATTTAGAAAGTTTACGCCTGTGCTGGCAGGGGACTGGTCTTGGTGACCAGTGATGTTGTAAGCACACAGCCCCCCCCCCCTTTTTTTTTTCTTCTTTCCTTCCTTCCCCCAAAATCTGTCTCAGAAGAGAGAGAAAAAAAGTCTTACAGCTATGGTTTACAGTTGGCCCAACTTTGAGTAGCCAGAATTATTATTATTATTAATAATAATATTCAGCAAAGTTGAGCTTCTTTAGTAAGGGTGGGTGAGATATCTTTAGATGTTTTGCGTAAGGTCTGTTTGATTGTGCCAAGTAGGATCAAGATAATGGCGCAGTATGAGAAATGTATTGTTAAGTATTGTGAAAGATGCTTAGAAAAATGGATAGCAAGCGCAAATTGAGATAATGATGAAGATGCTCTGTTTTCCCAGGACTGTAGTAGGAGTATGCATCTTACAAGGTTTCACTACAAGGCAGATGGGGATCTTATGAACAGCTGGAACAAAATCCTGATGTTCTCATTGTGGTGGTTATGTAGCTTCTTATCATCTGTGTCATGTCAAGTCAGGTTTATTAGATGTCTAGGAGCTTGTGGCTGCAATTAAGGTGGCCTACTGAGAGATCTCTAAAGCCTTTGTTGAGACAGGATGGCATGATCTATTAGTCAGATTCTTATTGAGCTACACAGTCATGCAGAATTTGCTGACAGATGTAATACCAGTCTTACTGATTTGAAACAGCAGTGTGACACAGAAATCATGCTTGGTGAAGCTGAATCAGTTTTGTGTAAGCTAAGAAGAGAAAACAAATGTCCACTTTTTGTAGTGAATAACTTACTGTTTTGTATCTCCATTTGCTATGAACTGTGTTGGCCTGGATGCATGTGGGTCAATCTTTGAGTGGTAAATCACTCTCCCATTGCGACTCTCTCACTCCTTAATTTAGGTGAATATGTAAATGTGGGTTATGTAATCACTATATTCTTTTTCTTTCCTTCCTTTCTACCCTGCTGACATGTGCTATATACTTAAATAAGTTGCTCTTGTTCAAAAGTTGCCTCAAAGATAGGAGAATGGTATATTACTGAGTTTTGGATAACGAAGTGGTTTGCCATATATTATAACAATTAGCGCTAGGTGAAAGGATAAACGGAGCCACATTTTAAGGGCTACTACGTTAGAGCACAAAACTGGAGGTTTTTTACACTATGCAGTTCTTGAAGTGTAATAAAGAATAAGACAGGAGTGAAATCTAGGCAATTAGCATCTGATTTTAATGTCTAATAGGACGTAGAACACTAATAGATGCTGTTTCAGTGAGAATAATGTTGGAGATCTTGAGACGAACCTTGATATCATGAAGTTAGTATTACACACTAGATTTAAAATGGCAGCATCTGAGCTTCTGGTGCCGCTCCCTGTGACGTTTTGGTTAACAGCTGTACTGAGATGCAGACAGCTGATACCTAGTAGCACAGAATTCACGTGACCTTGAATACAAGTAAATCCTTCTGTTATTTGATTCCCAAACAGTACATGTGGATTCTCCTTTTTCCCACTAAATATGTAATAATAGCTTTAGCAGTTAAGAGTAAAACAATTTATGTTATATGGAATGTCAATGAGATCGATTGTAAATCTGGGAAAGAGGACCGTTCCCACCTCACATGTAGACATTCTGTCAAAAACTGTACAAATTTTTCCCTTTAATCTGTCATTCAAGTTTTATGAGGCTAGTAGAAGTAAAAGATTGTGTAAGGAGCTAGTCAAGTTAAAAATAATCAGTTTGTGATATCAGCATTTCACCATGGTGTTCCTACTCAGTCTTAATTCCAGAGTTTTGTAGTTCCCAAGCAACCCACCCTCCTTGACATCTGCTGACCCAGATGATAATAGCTTGGGGGGGAAATGGGGTGAACAGCCTTTGTTCAAAAAAGTGCTTTCTTTGCAAAGGCAGACAGTTAAAAGTAAGGTATATGAGGCTGAGAGACTGTGCCTTCCAGACCAAAAGACTCTTCTTCAGAATCAAGGTTTCTAACCTGTAGGGAGATCTTCACAGGAAACAAATTAATGTGTAATATAGGATTCCTTAACATAGTAAGGAGAGGCAGAAAAAGGACCAAGGCCAAAAAACCTCGAGCTTTTCAAATGTAAGTAACAAACATGGTGTGTGTGTGTGTTTTACGCCAAAGGTGATTAAGCACTGGAAAAAAAACTAATGTGATTTAGTTCCTCCCCTTCTTGAAGGGCCTCCAGAGTCTTCTGAAATATATTAAAAGCATTCAGACACAAGTTGTTAGATCTCAGTGTGGGTAGGGCTGTAAAATTACTTCTTGCAGTCATTCAGACAAGATAGCCTAGTGCTTTTTCTGGCCTTAGGGCACAAGTAAATTCCAGCCTGAAATTTGAAGCTGAAAAATTACTTGGTATCTTCCTCAAGAAAGAAATTCAGAGAATAACAGTGCTGTTCAGAAACATGGACTATAAATTTATAGACAGATGTAGTTAAGTCTGAAGGATGAAAACTGAAGATGTTGTAGATGATCTGCAGAATGGCATCCTCTTTGACCAAACATAAGATCTTGTAAGATGTTAGCTTCTGTGTTTGTCTTCAAGTGCCTCTTTCAAGAGATAGTCAGCTTCAGCCTGGATTTTCTGCAGCGGATCTTTCAGTCCTTACTTCTATCCTGTTTTGTCCTTTAGCTGCTCTTGTAAGAGCCTGTTACCATAGCTTCACCTGCAAGATGAGGACTGCTTGCAGACTGTGAACATAAAGCAAAATACTGTAAAACTGGAGGCTTCCCATTCCTATATACATAAAACTCTACTTCGACCACAGCTAGAATTCTGCATATTTCACACTTTTTTTTCCCCTTTGGAAAGATCAATTTTGTTATTCTCATGGCAGAGCTTTGCTTTGGTTTGCACACACTCTATCTATGGTGAAATGGAAGTATGTCACTCTTGGCAAAGCTGACCTCGCTGGTAGCAGGAAAATTACATTTTCCTTTTCTTCCTCAACTTGAACAAGAGCATCCCTTCTTAAATACAAGATGCACCCTTATGATGATCTGAACTGTCAGGCTATACAGGATGTAATTGCATGTCACTGCATTCTTCTTCTTTTCCTCATATCTCTGTGCAGCTTGAACATTTTTGGAAATGGGAAAGTCATATAAAAATGAGGGGAAGTGGGAAAAGGATACCCTGTTCAGCTGCCATGGAACGTTTTTTCTAGTTAATTCCTCTCTTTCCTCTTTCTTTGATTTTAATCTGTTGGTAGTTGCTGAACTGGTATCCCAAGTCTGGGAATCCTCTCTGCAGCTAAGTGATCTCTATTGAAAGATTTTTAAAGTTAATGTTTAAATAGCTAGTCATTACCCTCAGGGCTAGAACGTGTGTGTGCATGTGCACACACACTCTTGACTTAATCCAAGCCTCTGGTCTGTGCCATTTCTAGCAATGGTTCTGGGGTCTTTGAGCCTTCAGCTGTGTCCTTTTTGTCTTGCTTGTGGGGTTTTGGCTGCAGGGGTTGATGATTGGAGGTTTTGTTTTTGTCTGGGAGCAATGCATGTGTGGCTTTTCTTGTATTGTGAAATTCAGGTCAAGATGAATAAGTTTAATTATCCTCAGAGGTCCTGTGTATTGATTTCCATTGACTATAACGGGGGCTTGTACTCAGTGCAGTGTCATCTGTACTGAGTACATCTTGGACACGCAGTGGCTGCTTGGCAGAATTGGTGTCTTGTATGCACTAGGTCTCTAGAGGGGTGTCTAATGTGTAAACAGAGTATGATGCCTTGCATGTGTCTACCATTAGGCATCATAACTGCAAACTGAATTTTGCCCCTAGTGTCTGAAATATAAACTAGGTGCCTTTGTCTTTTTGAGACTTACAGAGCCATGACCCAAGAATCACTGTGTGTTAGGCCAAACAAATACAGAGTGAAGACCTTTGTTCATCAGTTTGGCCAGTTGAGCAGCTCCTTCAGAAAGAATCCAGAAGACCTAAAACATGAAACTCCATCCTGTATGGTTAAAGGGCAAGTAAACTTTGTGGGGAATGGATAGTAGCTTCTAGCCAGAAGTTATCATCAGTCTTCCACCTGCTAACTGGTAAGAATGGCAGTCTGGCTAACATTTTCTGTATGTAGCAGTCTCTTAAAATTAAAATGCTTTTACACCCTGTTGCTTTGGGTCCTAATGAAATCCAGGTATCTCTTTTTCAAGAGCCACTCTTTTTCAGGTGGTCCCCTTGAGCATCTCTGGTCAAGAGTTGACTGTCCAGCCATGATTAGGGAAGAGGAGATTATCCAGGCAACGGGGTTGTTATACCCAGCTAGGCAAGGCCCTAAGCAATCTGCTCTAGTTGATCCTACTCTGAGCATTAGGATTAGACTAAATGGTGTCCGGAGGTCCCTTCAACCTTAACAGTTCTGTGATTTTTATGACCACGCTGTAAAGTAACTGTCCTGTCATGGCCTTCGTAGGAGATGTGATACTTACATAATACAAGAGACCTCAAGGATTTAAAACCTTTTGAATATCAGAGAGTAATTCTGCACTAACAGAGATACTGAAAATTTTAATGAAGCCTTGTCCATATGTTCTGCATGTGGATTATCATTCTGTCTGCTCTTTCCATCCTCTTCTGTTCTGCTGTATTATCTTTTCTTCTGCTTTAGCAGAAACAGCGTGTTAAAACATCTTACACATGGGATGGTTTCAGAAGAAATTCCTGACTCTTCCCTTTTTGGAAAACTTCTGTTTCTAGGAGAGAGAGACCAAGTAGGGCAACTTGCAAGCTTCACAGAGTTCTAATGTGTTCAGCGCTCTTGATGCCACTTATTTTATTCTTGCTGCCCAAGTTCCATTTGAGTAGGCAGAAGGCAACCAATTGAGAAACGTCGTGGGGGTGCTTACAGTATGTATGGCAAGTAGCCAAAAGTACATGGCAAGCATTCTCCAACAGAAATGTTTTTGAAGAAACTATTGCCTCCTACACTCAGCTGGACAGGAACACTTCTGATGTTGTTCAGAACTTTATTTGTTTAGTTATTCAGCTTGCTTTTGTTTACAGTCCGTAGTCTTAACTGAGTTTTAAGTCATGCTGTCAACCCCAGGAGAACCTTTGTAAATCTGCAGTGCTATTCCAGTGTCGGCACATGTGTGTTTGTGGGTAGTCTGCTTATGGACATAAGAAACTTGGGGTGGTATCGATTTAATACATAGATGCCAAACACTGCATTTATTTGAAGGAGGCTTTTTACTCTTCTCACAAAATTGTAGTTGAAAGATCCTGGATGTTCACAATTTGTATCACTAGCCAGTATGTGTTCTGCACTCTATTTCTTGGAGTTATACTTTGCTTTGTTTATGTTATGTCAAACTGTAGAGACTTGGTGCTTTTTCAGTTTTCTTATGTATTTGTACTTGACTATTTCCACACATGAGTTGTCAAGAATTAGCCATGGAACTAGTTTGGTACCTATTGCAACTTGTTCTCATTTCTGAAAATACTGGCTCCTTTTTGTCACTGAGGAATCCTGGAAAGATACGTCTTCTGGTGTTGCCTCAGCTCATTGCACAGTAGGAACATTCAGTGCTTTCAGTTACAAGCTGGGTATTTTGATAGTTTTGCATGTTTTCAGCTGGAAAGTTAATTTGTTTCACTTTTGAAATTAAATAGAAAACTTACTTAGAAGACAAGACTAGAATATGTAAGCTTTTCACATTTGTAGGTCTATGAGAATTGAAGTTTTCTGCTGAAAACTTCCAGGCAGTTGGACTAGATGATAGTTGTAGGTCCCTTCCAACTGAAAGATTCTATTTTAACTGCAGAAATACACCAACTGCTCTCTTCTTGCTGTGTTTACAGCTCTCTACATCTCAGACACAAGACCACAGTGGTTTTTTTGAAGCTAGAGAAGTACACAGAAGCCACATACTTCACTGTAAAATGGCATAGGCTCTTAATAATGCTGTGAGGAAAGTTCATGTGTTTAAATATAATTATATTTTGAATGAAAGTACAGTGGCTTTACAGATTAAAATCTTCCACTGTTGGCTTTTTAAACTATGTTATTTGCCACTACTATAAGCCAAATTACACTGCCTTTTCTTTAAGTGGAAAACTTGATGTCAGTGGGATTTCTGTGAGGAAGCTGAGCAAAATCTCATCCTAACGCTCCAAATGAGTTGCGTATATGCATTTTTATGTACTGCCCTTAAATGTGACTGTGCCTTAGGTACTGATGAAGTAGTAAGCAAAGTTCGGGATCTTGGTTACTGCACTAAGATGTTATGTGGTTTTTACCCCTTTAAAAAAGCAACAGCCATGCAGTGGGTATAACTAGTAACGTATTCTTTATGAATGTCTGTCTTGTACACCATTAGTGTACCTAATGAAAGTCAACTTATCTGGTGTTTGATATGTGATGACTCCTTTTTGCTAGCTTTAACTTCAGAGACCTGTTTTAGACCTCTTGTTGGTCTAAATTTATCATACAGTGGTCTAAATCTATCATACATATAATGAATCCAAAATATGTTTTGTGTAATAGATCCACCGTTATGTTAGGAAAACTTGTCCACCGTTATGTTAGGAAAACTTGTCCACCGTTATGTTAGGAAAACT
Source organism: Gymnogyps californianus (assembly GCF_018139145.2). NCBI lineage: Eukaryota > Metazoa > Chordata > Aves > Accipitriformes > Cathartidae > Gymnogyps > Gymnogyps californianus. The sequence goes on from NC_059473.1 coordinate 105,578,167, forward strand.
TGTCCACCGTTATGTTAGGAAAACTTTTTTTTTCCGTGGTGACCTTGTAATAACGAAGATAATTTTGTCTACTTCCTTTTAACAAATAAAAGGACCAATGTGATCACATACATCTGATCTCTGGCTTAGTTTGAGTACATGTCAGTAACCAAATGAGAGGAGCCCTGGAGTGGTCTATGAAGAATATAGTATTAAAAGCAGTCTTCAGTGCAATTGGTTGTAGTACTTTCTGTTTGCAGTCAGCCCTGTAGTGTTTATAGGAGTTAGAGTTCAATGTAAGAGACTTCTCTAACTACATTGTTTTATTTTCTCCTGTTAGTTTATTAGAAGAATGTTGCAATACTTCTAGATGCTCATCAGTGCATTGAGATTGGCAATTCTTATTCACCATTAGCTTCTAGTATTTTTGTGGCATGGTCTAATGTAATCTTATCCTTGAGCTACATAACACTTCTCACTACTTGCTTAAAATTCTTTTGGCATTTGTTTGCTTAGTCTAAACAGCCCAAGGTCTCCTTGTTCTTCTATGTCTTGTTGGTTATTGTAAAAACCCTTCTCTGTGTCTGCTCAGGTTTGAGTTCAGCTGGTTTGTACACAGCAGACTTAAGGCTGTACAAGATTTTTGGTGAGATCTCTCTAGATTCATATACTAATGTAGTTCATTCCCCTGTCTCAGATTAAAAAATACTTGGCCCAATAGGGTCTTGGATCACATCGTCATTGTACATGACCTCCATCACAATAGTGGCTCAGTCTCTCTCATGATGGATTAAACACACAGGTTTTCATCTGCAGTCACCTCCAGCTTAGTAATCTCCATTTAGGAATGTTTGCTTGTCCCCCTAAGTGGAGCCCCCCACCCCCCAGGGGAAAAAAGTCCGTAAGGTTTAATTTCTCTCTTTAATCTTTCTAACCTTGTTAATGGAGGCAGTGACAATGTAGCCTGGTCTTCCCCTACAGCAAAAGAGCAAAGACTCTGTCTAAACCTTTAGGATTTGGGCCAGGTATTTCTGTTAATGTTATTACTGTGCAGTACCTCCTTTTGGCCATATGCCTAGCTCTAACATTGTGAAGTTTCCTTTGTATAATCTTGAACTGTGTTCAGTCTGTTCCACAAAACTGGTGTGGCATGCGCAACGCTTGCCCCCACCACCGCATGTGTGCGCACACAGTCTGATGTCTGGCAAATCCAGGTAGATTCAGAACACAAAGTCATCTTTAGTTGATGATTATAAAAAGTCTAATGCTTCTCTCACCTTCACTCACTTTCAGTGTCTTAACACTATACATCTCGCAGCATAAAGAATCTATCCATTGTAGTATTAAAGTCCTGTCAGATTCCTGGAGGTGAAAGAGCACACAAAATGTGGCAAGCACTTCTTCACAGTTTTATTTGCGCTTCTGTTTGGACTCTGGAGACATCAGCAATGGAAAAAATCTTTCCACGCAGTACTTGGAACTAAAATGATAACTAAGTCTGCTATCATAACAGACTCCAAAATATGGTGGTTCCTGGGCCATGCTCATCTAACTTAGAGGCTTAGAGCTTCCTCCAGTTGTCACTGTGTGACCAGGTGTTCAGAGCCATGTCTTCCTTCAGTAACGTATAGCTATGGGGAAATTTTTCTTCACATTGCAGAATACATTCCCTATAGAACTGAGAAAGCATCTTTAGTCTTCAGTAGGTTGGGAGTAATAAGCTATCAATTATACCTCAGAGAATAGAGCCACGATAAGCTACTGTGGTAGTTTTTTAAAGACTGGGTGGATTGGGTGAAGTCTTCCTTTCATTAATTCTTGCCTGGTCTGTGCACTATAAAACTTCTTGGATTACTATCTGCTGTCCCAGATTTTGTAGGGAAGTAAGGACAGTTGAAAGTTATGCAGGGCTAATGCTAACAAACGTTCTATGTTGCTTTCAGCTGCCTCCACATCACTGCCATTCCTGGCCCCTAAACCGCTTAGCTTATCTGCTTTCTTCTCTCACTTCCAGTTTCTCATCTGTTAGTTCCAGAGACTGCTTTGTTCTAAGAGGAGAGATATATTTGCAGTAGTCTGTGCAACAAGGCTTCCCTTTTTTTCCTTTTAATTGGTTTCTTACTGCTGTTCGCGTTTCTTTCCTATTCGATTACAGGCTCAGTTCCAGAGATAATTCCCCTCAAACTATTCTTTCTCTTCCAGACTGGAACACCAGGTTTTGTAATATGTGAACACAATTTTCAAGAATGTCCTCAAAAACATACCCGGTAGAACATATTTAATCCATTCCCTTGTACCTTCTGCATTAATGCTGTATGTAAATGTGGCAATTTTCATTGGTTCTGACTCCAAATGGTGTATCCCTCATCTTTTCTTAAGGTCTTTTTAAAAACACGTCTCAAAATTGTATATGCTTGTTTAGAAACATCAGTCTGCTATGAAAAGTGAAAAAGTGTTCCGAGATTGGTCTCTTGAAAGACCACATGAATCTGCACAGATCCTCCATCAGTTAATGTTGACTGGAAAACAACAGCAACAAATAACCGTATGTACTTGCCTATGCTGTGAGTATGGTGAGAGCAAGTCTTATTCTATTTTGGAACTCTGATAGGTTAGATATGTCTCTGGTAGTAGATATTTTTCCTTGAATTTTCTTTATTGCTAATCTACTGTTAAGAGGTAGTTATTTTTAAGAGTTTGAGCAGTTCTTACCAGATGGACTGATCTCTGATGCTGCATAGTGTCAAAGACATCACGTTAAAGAGAGTTTTGAATAGGGGAGAAAAACTGCTCTGTAGCATCAGGCAAGACCAGCCTCCTGTAGTTAAGCCAATGCTCATGGATATCACAGGGTATCTTTCTTTAAGTAATTGCAGCAATAAAACCGTGAGGAAAGAGCATCCTCTGTCATCTGAAAAATCTTTTGGTAGTTCAGCTCTGAGACTCTTAACTGCAAAGCGGAGTGCTTCTTTGGAGCATGTAAAGCTGCTGAGTATGGCAGGATAGATATTCCTCAGAGCCTAATTTCCTTCTTCATTGATACGCAGGACAAACTTGTTCAAACAGTTTTGGGCCACAGGCAGATTTTTTTTTCTTCAGGCTAGAATATACTTAGGATTCCAAATAGTTCAGACTAAATCAGTCACTTTTTTCAGCTGCTCTCTAGTGATACACGTTCTTCATTCTCCTGAGGAAGGGGTACTGCTGGGATACATTGCTTCCTGCTGTCTTCAGAAGGCTTGAAATCCATCAGGTTCCAAACAGGGACCTTGTCATGCCTAGGTGTCACCACTGCTCGTTTCCATTCTGTTGTGGTTATTGGGAATTACTAGTCGTCTTAAGAGATGACTTTGCAGTGCTGAGATGCACTGACACAGGTGTGAAAGCTTTGTAGGCAATAAAGAACTCTGCCCCCCCCCCCCCCCCCGCACCCAGCTGCTTCTCCCTATGTCTGCTGAAAACTCCAGCCTGTAAGAGTGGATGCTGCTTTGGTGTTGGCAGCTAAACCACATCTTTGCTGAAGTAAATCTATTACTGCTACTGACGTAGATATTTCTTTCTAAGCAAGAGAGATTTTTGTGAAAGAATGCTTCCCTCAGTATTCACACCCTCCAAAGGCAGGCATTGTTTCAGCTTCCTTTCTCAAGCGTAGGTATTAGACATAAGGGGAGCCTCATGTGAATGAGAAGGAATGAACATACCAAAACTGGTCTCGTATTGCTTTCTGAAGCAATGCTAATGTGCATATGAGTATGGTCCCTATTTTTTAAAAAGGAAAGAAAAAGAGTGAAGTCATTTTTTTGTGGGGGTAACTGAACAGATGACTACAGAAATCAGATTTCAAGGTGGGGAGCATAAAATGCACTGTAGCTATGAGGATGCTGGCTTTCCTCAGCAGATTTGGAGAAAATGTATTTCCATATAGAGATTCGTCAGTATCTCAGTATCTCAATGATCATTTGCTTTGGAAGAATAGCTTCCTCAATACAAGTGCTTGAATGTTAATTTGTGTACTGGTTTTGGCTGTGCTGGAGTTAATTTTCTTCATAACAGCTCCTGCGGTGCTATGTTTTTTGGATTTGTGGTGAAAGCAGTGTTGATAACACACCAATGTCTTGGTTATTACTGAGCAGTGCTTGCACAGTGTCAAGGCCTTCTCTGTTTTTCAGGCTGCCCCGCCAGCGATTAGGCTGGGGGTAGGCAAGAGGCTGGGAGGGGACACAGCCGGGACAGCTGACCCCAGCTGACCAAAGGGATATCCCATACCATATGACGTCATGCCCAGCAATAAAAGCTGGGGGAAGAAGAAGGAAGGGGGGGACGTTCAGAGTGATGGCATTTGTCTTCCCAAGTAACTGTTACACGTGATGGAGCCCTGGCTTCCTGGAGATGGCTGAGCACCTGCCTGCCAATGGGAAGCAGTAAATGAATCCTTATGTTGCTTTGCATGTGTGCGCGGCTTTTGCTTTACCTATTAAACTGTCTTCATCTCAACCCACAAGTTGTCTCAATTCTACCTTTCCAATTCTCTTTCCCATCCAACGCGGGGGGGGAGTGAGCAAGCAGCTGTGTGGGACTTAGCTGCCTACCAGGGTTAAACCATGACATTTAGTAACGGCTCTACGGGAGTTCATTAAAATGCTGCAGTGTTAGTAGCAGTACTCAGGGAAAGGATCCAGGATAAACTTCTTAGATAACTTGCTTTAGAGTCAGAGATCTGCAAAGGGCAGTTAACTTTGTCTTATTACACTGCTTATTTCTGTCTACTTTCTCTATTTGTCCTGTGAGGAGAGTAATTGTGGATTTTGTCTTTCTAGCTGTACAATATCCTGGCAAGGGAACCTTACGGAAAGAAAATACACAGTCACTTGTTGATGTCTGTTTTTCTGGGAACGGTAGTCTTAACCCACAACTTGCAAAATGCATTGTGCTTACTTGATGGGGGCATCGCTGGCAGCTTGTCACAGGTTTTTTCATGTCACTGAATGATGCATAGAAAAACTACAATTTGGGCTTCATAAGCAAAGCTTTCTGCACAAGTATCTCTTCAGGCTTACATCTTGTCATAGGCCTTTCATAAGGTCACCAGTTATTCAAGAGATTGGGCACAAGCAAAGAGTAAGTGATCATGTATAAACTAGTAAGCTCAAAAAAACTCTTAACAAGACATTCTCCCCCATAGTTAGTCATTTACATGACAATAGAAGCATATAGCCAAGGTACACGTGGAGATAAAGTTTGTCTATCAAGGATTGGTGGTACAAGGATTTCCCAGCTCGATGAAGGTGATTTTTTGAGTTGTGAAGGAAAGTAATTTATTGAAGAGAGTTATGTGACGATAGTATGTTCTTCTGTTAAGCTGCAGTAGGAGCCATTCTTCTTATAACAACATCTCTTTCTCTTGGCAGAATTATTTTGTTAAGAATCTGCACCAGGTTGCTTGTATAGTGTCCATACACTGTATATTAAATTTAAAATTGGAGTCTAGATAACATGTTCTTTTCCAAATCTCTCTCTTCCCTCCTCCCCCCATCCCGCAATATCTGCTTGACCATGTAGAATTCATTAAACTGGGGATGTTGTTTCGCAATAGATAAGCTTTCTTAGTATTACTTTGTATTTTAATATAATATGTAATTTCAAGTGATTGAAATATGCATGCATCCATATAAAGATGATAGTTTTATTGATGAGTAGATTATTTGCATATATTTCTTTTCTTTAATCAAATCATGCTTGCATTTGAGTAACTAGTAGCAGATTGCCAGTGTCGTCAGAAAGGGGCCCATAAGAGGAAGAGGCGTATAAGAATACTGCTAATTCTGTAGAAATAATTGGGTTACCATGTGTTTCTACTGCTGTCTGCTTCTAGTTTTTCTATGTGATTAAATAGTTGTAGCTTACTGATTTTACTGAGTGATTCAATTGGAATGCCTCTGTGCCAGAAGAGGCCTGCATTTTGAGCAGCCTTATAACTCTTGTGTAGAAAGATACTTGTTTTAAAAGAAATTTTAAAAAATTAATGTGTTTAGTCTGTAAGTGTACTGTATTTATTGCCAAAATGTAGTCAAATACAAGACTTTAAATGTAACCTTGCTAGTGAACTCTGGGGTTTTAAAGCTGCTTTTCTGACTCCAGTTTAGGACTTTAATGTATTATTTTCAACTTTACCTGTGAGAGGTAGGGACTACTGAAGACAGACTTGCATGGAGTATGAGGGGAAACTATCTTGTATCAATTAGTTGGGGTTTTTTAAAGTCTTAAAATACCTTTAAAACAAAGCATTTCTTTCTGTTTAAAAAAGTTTTCTTATCCCACAGTGTTCATAGGGAAAGTACTGAAACGTCTCTATGCTGAAACTTCATCATCTTCTCCTGTGCATACTTCGAGTACAGAAGAGGAGGCAGTTCTCAGAAATCTAGGCTCAAAATCCAAAGAAAAGAATTTGGATAATGTTCAGACTTCATCAGCAGATGCTAGCACATCAACTGACAGACCCTGCGAATCATTTCAAGGTGAGACTGCATAGTCCTTTTTCTGATAATATGCTTTTAAATATAGTTACTTTACTTGAGAACAGTATAATATCTACTTTTTTCATCTATTGATACCAACAGACAAATCTGAATACAAGCGCTAGTGGTACTTAATACCTAGAACACTTGAGGCCAGTAAATAAGTCCTGTGAAAGCCAAGAAATAGTCTTGGTGTATATGCGTGAACGCAGCGTTTAGCAGTAGCTAATATGAAATTTTAGCATAACTGTCTTTGGTGTAATGTCTGTTGAACAGTGAGAAAATTACTTATACTGGTACAACTCTGCTCAGCTATTAGAGATACACCCAAAGATTGGTGGGTATACATGATCCAGCACTTCCTCCTGCCCTCATGTTGCAACAGAAACCCCATGGGGAATGTAAACCCAACAGGAGGAAAATACTAATTCAGGCACTATGTTAGTACACTGCTAAAGAGCATTATTTTGTGTGTGTTTATGCAATGAAAGTGGCACATTAATATTTTGACAGGTAAGTAAAAGTCCTTTTTCAAATGGGTTGTAAAATGCGGATGCTATGCCAAAAGCTGAAGGAGTTGCAAAATGAGGTAGCTATGGTATTACTTGTGGGTGAAAGGCTCTGTGCATAAGTACAGAAGTGTGAATTGCTTTGTGTTGTAGCTCATCTAAAACCAAATTTTGCCGTAACTGAAAGAGGTTAAACTGACTTGAAATAAAAAGGCATGTTTCCTGAGAGTATAAAAAGCTTTCTTTAGGGGAGGTGCTCAGCTAGACCTGTTACAAACAAGGAAGACTGATTATGGATGTGGTCCGGGGCAGGAGACTGAAGTCTTGAAGTGCACAAAATGAGTAGTAGGATTAGAACCCTGTACTACAGAAGAACAGATGTTTGTCTTGTTCAGGGAACTTCGTGGTAGGATCGAATGGAAGAGTGGTCTGAATTGCAAAGGAGCTCTGGAGAGCTGGTTGATCTTCAGCAATAACCTTCTCAAAGCACAAGAATGGCTCATTTTGACATACAGAAAACTAAGCAAGTGTGGCAGGATGCCTGACTGCGCTCAGATGTGTCAGGGAGCAGCAAGGGGAAGGTGAGGGATGGCTAGCTGGGACAAGGCAGGCACAGGAGCTGTCATCACTGTTGAAGCAGTCCCACAGTGCCTGAAAAAGGAGAGCAGAGCATGGGTGGTAACAGTAACCAGGTTCAGCCAACAGTCCAGTGACACCAGGCAAGTTAATAGTGACAACGCAGGTCTGAGGTCAAGCCAGAATGTAAAGTCTGTGAGTCAGGGTGTGCGTCAGTTGGGGTATGTGCCCAGGCACAGGCATGGCTGCAGTCTAGCTCAGGCTGGGAGCTGCTTAAAAGCAGCTCCTGAGTGATGTGAGGGGAGCTCCTGCTGAGGTGGCTTCTTACAGGTCTTTCATAAGCAGCTCTTTCTTCACAACAGTCTGGATCAACAGCTGTGTGATATCAGAGAGCTGCCCGGACGTGCAGGCAGCTAAGCTCCTTAGAGGGAGCTCTGGGCCCTTACGACACAAAAAGGAAATACAGAGAAGGTGAAAGCAGGTACTAGCTACCAAAGACACATACAGAGATGTTGCCTGAGTGTGCTGGGATGGAGTTAGGAAGGCCAAAGCTCAGCTGGAGTTGAAACTCATGAGGGATGTGGGAAGAAACAAGAAGGGTGGGGGCAACAACTGGAAAGCTAAAGAAAATGTGCGCCCACTGCTCAATGGGCAAGGGACTAGTGATAGAAGACAAAGAAAACGCTGAGGTACTTGGTGCCTTTTTTTGCCTGTCTTTACTGGTAAGATTTGTCCTCGGGCCTCCCAGGCCCCTGAGCCTAATGATAAAGTCGATAGGAGTGAAGCATTACCCACAGTAGATGATGATAGCTGGGGCGTAGTTAAGCCAGTTGCGCAATTGCATGTCAGTGGGACAAGGTGGTGTGCATCCAGGGGTGCTGGCTGATGTCATTGTGAGGCTGGTTTCTATCCTCTGAGAAGTCATTGCAATTGGGAGGTTCCTCAGTGACTGGAAAAGGCAAACATTGTACCCATTTTCAGGAAGGGCAAGAAGGAGGGTCTGGAAAACTGAGCATGTTACAGAGTAAATCCTTCTGGAAGCTCTTTCCAGCCATGTGAAGGACAAAAAGGGAATTGGGAACAGTAAGTCTTGATTTACCAAAGGCAGGTTGTGCAACCCAGTTGTCTTCTGTGATGACATGACTGGCTTGTAGATAGGGAGGGCACAGTGCATGTTCTTTAATTTTTTTTAGCGGGGCCTTCAGCATAGTCTCCCATAGTATTCTTACAGCCAAGAAGGTGAGAGATCAGCTAGGTAAGTGAATGGTCAGATAGATAGACTGCCAAGCTCAAAGGATGGTGATCAGCAGTAGAAAGTTCGATAGATGGCCAAAAGGATGGTGATCGGCAGTAGAAAGTTCGATAGATGGCCGTGTGCTAGCGGTGTACCTTGGGGATTAATACTGGAGTGCAGAGTCCCGTGTCTGCCATGAAATAACCAACAATACAGGCTGGGGGTAACCTGGCTGAAAGCAGCCCCACATAAAAGGACCTAAGGGTTCTGGTAGATGCCCAGCTGAACATGAGTCAGCATTGCATCCTTGCCACAAAGCCGGCTGATGACACATTGTGCTGTATTAGCAATGTAGCCAGCAGTTTGAAGGAAGCAATCGTTCCTTTTGTGAGACCACACTGGAGCAGCGTTTGTGAGTCCATACTGGAAGTACTGTGACCAGTGGGCTCCTTAGTAAAAGAAAGGTAGTGACAAAGTAGAGTGAGTCCAATGGAGGGCACTGTAATGGCCAGAGAGCCAGATGATGTTATGTAAGAGGAGAGACTGAGAATCGAGTTTGTTCAGTCATCAGAAAAGAAGGTTACGAGGAAATCTCATTACTTCAGCTACCAAATGGGAAGGAGGACTGTAGAGAAGACTGAGCCGTGCACTTTTTGGAGGCTCAGCAACAGGCTACGGGGCAACAAAGAAGTTGTGGCAAGAGTAATTCCAGCTAGATGGGGGAGGGAATTCCACCTTGGGGATGATCAAACATTGGGAATGGGCTGCCCAGAGAGAGTTTTGGTATCTCATCCTTGGAGGAGCTGAAAACTAAACAGTGTGCTAGAAAACTTGATCTAATTGGGTCAAATTTTAATGGGGTTTGGGCTAATGACCTCCAAAAGTCCTTCCAACATGGATTAGTCTAGAAATCTGTGTTACTGGGGATTTTTTTGTTTGGTTGGTTTTTTTAATTAAAAAAAAAAAAAAAGCCCCCCACCCAGTCTATAACAAGGATGGCTAGTAACAGGTTGGCTACAGGGCTTTCTTACATGTGTCTCTGGTAGAATTTGCTTTTGAAGGATTGTGTGGCTGTTGTCCTGTATTGTATCCCATTACTGTGACAGAAGATTGCCTGGAAATCTCAGCTTGTTGCAGTTCCATTTGTTTGATACCCATTTTGTTTTTCTAGATCAGTACTTCTTTTGTGTAGTCAACAATGAGAGGCACATTTTCAAAAGGCTGATAAAGCATTAAGCTTATTTTATAAAATTATATTTCATAGCATTGGGAACCAGTTGTCCTTTTGAAATAGGTAACAGGCTATTTATTGGCTCTGTGATGAAGATGTGCTAAATAAACATGACTATGGAGTAATTTCTTAAACTAAAAATGCCTTCATTTGTAGTGAATCTATACTATTCCTTACAAATTAGGGCCTGCCTAAACTCCTACTGAAGTGGGAGGTGAGGGGGAGAATTTAGTTGACCTTGCGATGTATAACTCCTTTGATTGTTTATACCTGGTTCCTAATACAGTGTTCTTCAAGTTAATGAGACAAAAGCTTTTGATCCAGAATCCTAATACAGGTAAAATATAGCTCATGGGAAAGGGAACATGGAGCAAAAAGAACAGTTCCGTATTTAGGATTTTCACAGCAAAGCAACAAGGCTGTTCTTGAAATTAACAGCAAACTGAGCTTGTTTTGTGTTGGAGGCAAGCAAATGCTATGGTAGTACAGAAAAGGTTCTGCTTTGATTGATGTTCTACAGATGTGTACTTAAAAAAAAAAATACCTTGAAGAGGGTTGCAGTGAAACTCATAGGAAAAAGAGAAATCAGTTACTCATCTGTGAAACCAACAGATAACCATTCTTCTCTGGTTGTGATTTCATTTAAATTTAAGGAGCTCTTGCATGAATAGTCATTTACATGTTGTGATTTTATGGCATTGGACGCTGAAAGTACATGTTTAGTGACAGGCTGTAAGATTTGGAGCTATAAATTGTGACCTTGGAAAAGGAAAAACATAAAGGCATTGATTGAATTTTTTGATCATACGCTATTTTAAGTAACCTCTTTCTTGTAGACCAAAGGTTATGGGCATAACTACGAAAGAGCCGATCATTTAACTAGCAGTAGTCTAAGATGGACAATGGAAAATGAGAGGGATTTTTTTTGTGTAGATACTAACTCCTTACTAGTTTGAAAGTGATTATTTCAGTCCTACAAAATCTACTGAAAAATTCAATTGTGTCAGTAAGAAATTGAGGATTTCTGTAAAAAGAAGCTGACTTAAAGTCCAAGTATTTTCTAGCATTAAATAACAACTTTTACTATAAAACTCATCACAATGTTCTACTTGCCTTTAACAGTTATTTTCAAACTGTGAAAATACCACTACCATTATGCATGAGCTAACCCCCCCCTAGATTCTTGTATTTATTGGAATGCAGTTTGCAGCATTGCCTTAAATGTCTGCATCTTGATGCATAATAGGGACTTATGCCCATAAAATTTAAAGATCATACTTTTATATCCTGTAAATATTTGCATTTATATGCCTCTTTGGAGATCAAGTTAAAGTTGAGATGCTTAAGTATATAGAAGATCAGGACCCATGTTAATGACTGGTTCTCATTTAATTTTGGAAGAGTAATAATTTAGTATCAGAAAGGGTTGTCCTATAAAGCTCCCCACATAGTTCTGGAACTAAAGCTTACAATAAGACCCAGAATAACTGGAGACTGAAGGAAAATTCTGAGGGACGGTGTGCTTTGTGACTACAGAGTGATCTTCTGAATGGTATGTGCATTTTCTTTAGGAAGATGGTAGTTCTGTTAGGGATGGAGAAAATGTGGAGGTGCCATGCTTCTTCTGAATCCCAAAGGAGGATGGTAGTTGCTTCTATGTTATCTCTTGAAAAGAAATTTTTTTTTTTTAAGTGACTTAAAAAAACCCCAACAAACCCAACCACCTGCCTGTGGCCAAAATTTCTGTTCAAGGGCATACTAAGATGTACCTTCCCTTTGGATTCTAGTTGTCCTAAATCAGATTTCCCCCCCCCCCCCCCACTATTCTACCAAAATACTCAGTGAGAAAACTAATGTAACCAAAATAGAGGTTCCCCATCCCCCAGGACAATTAGATAAGACTTTCTAAACATTCCTCCCTTTGAGGAACTTGATTGTTCCATTGCAAGAGCTATAGTTCTTAATTTCAGAAGATGTAAGAAAAGAGTTTTTTCTTGCTTCAACACAAAATTAAAGAGGGTCTAGATAACCAGCTTTATTACCTTAAACCATTTAAAAGTTACGCACACATGTAATAAACCTGAGCCTTCTTGGCAGGCAAAGTATTAAAGAGAGCAAATGGAAAACTGAAAGCTCCTACAAGTAAGAGGACTTAATTTCATTTTCCCTAAGCTTGCGAATATGCTTCCAAGTGCAGTATTATAAATGCTTAAAAACTTGCTGTACTGCAAAAAAAAAAAAGTGTCTGGCAAAAGACTGAGAAAGCATTTCTAAGTACGAATTACTTGCTTGGATATGGGCTTTGACTAAGTTTTGTTCTGAGCATTAGTTTCTGACCCTTCTTAGGGCAGGATCTACTTGCAACAAGGATTAATTTCATGGAGAATGTTTCTTTTGAGGTCTGCAGTTCTGTGACTTCTTTACTTTTTATTGCTACTTTAAAACCTCACTAATTGTTTTTAAAACCTTTATAGTGTATATTCAAAGTAGACATGCATGCTTCTGACTAGAGACTTGCTAATTGTAGAATTGGCTTTTTTAATGGCTTCCTTAGTCTCAGGCCTTTTTCTTGGTCAGAATTATAACCGCTTTTTAAAGGACTTCAGATTTACTGATTGATGTTTAGCATCTTCTTTATAAAAATTAGAATTTAAGAGTTGTTGAAGAAGGATAATTGTATACAAGTGAAATGTATAGTATTCAATTTTTCTGTATAAAGCATGCTCTTCCGCTTCTGGTTTTTGTGTTTTCCCTAATTCTGAAAAAGGAAATTGAAATGCAGAGAGCCTAGGCAGAGTCTCGGATCTTGTGGAGACAACCTATTTGGTCTTTGTCTCCTTCATTTATTTAAGTAAGAGGTAATGAAGAAAAATACTAAGCTATTATTACTCCTAGGTTTTAGGGTTTTTTAAAAAAAAGGGAATCCATACTACGCTATATAAATAGACAAAATGCAATTTCCTCCATATTCATTAAATAAAAAAGTGAATGTCTATCAACTGTGAAGTATCCCAGTGTTGTTATCCTATATAAGGAATTCCTGTCAAAATTCAGTAAAGCTGTGTGATTATTTTTTTAATTTTTTGTGTTCTCCTTCTTACTTTTTCCATTGAAGTTATTAATGCTGGCAGTATACTGCATTTAAGAAATCATCACTGGGACACCTGGCCTGTGTCCTTACTCATCCTAATCCTGTCTTCCTGCAGCCATTCTATTATAGAAAACTTAAGTTTGTGACAGAAGTGCCTAGAAGACAAAACTTGTCTAAAAAATATGCATGGACAGCCCTGGCTTTTAGTTGATCGAATTGATGAAGTGCATATGCTTGAGAAATTCTCTAGCAGTACCCAATGCAGTAAACAGCTTTAGAGACTTGTTAAACAATTCAGCTTCGTTTTAGTTAATTACTCTGAAAAGCTGTCTATTGTGAATAAGCTAAAGAGCAATGGAGATTATAATTATTATACAACAAAGTGTTGTCACACAGTCTTATGTTCTTCTCTCAAGGGTTTAAAAATTCTCTCATTACATGCTATATTACGGTAGCGTTATACTGTGAAAATGGGATAGATATATCCAGAAATGAGTAGAGTATTTGACTGAAGACACCAACCTCTGGTGGCTGTGGTAGAAATGGTGCCAAACCAGATTTACAAGCTGGTAGCTATATGCTTGGGGGGAGTGTAGAGATCTGGGATCTGGGGGAGGAGGGGGAAAAAAAAAACAAAAAACAAAACACAAGCAAAAAAAATCTGTCTCTGTTCAGTCTGAGTGGGCTGCATGTATAATATCTGTAACTTCTGTTGTGACAGAAACAGCCTTGTAGTTCAGTCTCCAGTTCCCCTAGCAATGCTTTTTTTTTTTTTATTTGCTCCTGGTTGGCAGATTCCTTCCCTTTCCAGTGTTCTTACGTATATACATGCGCTCATTCTTCTCTTCTCTTCTATGTCTTCATTTCAAACAGCTTAGCTGTCATAGGGAAATCTGCTGGCCTCTGTGACAACTGAAAGCAATTTAACAAGTAGCTCATCTAATAGTATGTAGCGGTTGCCTAATTGGAGTAGAAAATGCCAACTTTAGCTGTAAGTGTAAACAAGCTCTAAACCTAAATGTAGCCAGCTGCAGGAAAATCAATTATCTTGAGAAAGGAAACAGAAAAATGGCTTGTGTAAGAACTTGATAAAATGGACTTGTTTCAGATTCACCTCAGGACTGTCTATCAGCTCTTCTCTAGCTAACTGTAGCATAGTAATTGTGTGTGTGTTAGCATTCTCACTGTCCACCTTGTCTCCCTGTTTGAAATTATTTTTAATGTATTGATGACAAAACAGGTTGTGTGAGATGCCTCTCCTGCTCCCATTTACACTGGGGAGTTTATTGCTTAAGCTGCCATTGTCAAAATCGTAGTTATTCAGAGTCAAATTTCATGTTTTCTGCTGTTACACATGCTTACTTCCTACTTGTTTTTCCTACTAACTGTACCCTCTAACCATTATTTGAAAAGTAGAAATGCTTATAATGTGAACTTGATACTGAACTAAGTTCAGGGCAAATTATTTTCCATAATTTTTTTGTGCTTTTGTGTTTTGCATTATTTTTGTACACAAATGGGAATGGACTCTTACTGATGACTTCCAATTATGGAATAAAAAAATGTGTGTTTTGGGGGGGAAGAAGTTTAAAACCTTAAACTTTGTTTACTTTTATTCTGATGAGCACATCTGTTTATTTCCTGGTCTAGTTTCAGGTAAGTCCCAGTAATGACACAATCACTTAATCAGTGAGGGTAATTAACTAATTGCAACTTAGACATGGCCTTTTAGATTTGATGTTGTTGCATTTATTTTAAAAACCTATGTTGATTGACGGGGATGTATTTGGCTTTTAATAAGTGTATTGAACAAGTAAGATCTGCAGCACTAGAAGAAATAATTGAGCTGAGTGCTAACTTAAGATAGCTTTATCCTCCTGTTTATACAGCTAGAATTCTTAGACTTCTCATCAAAATATTGCCTATAATCATATACCAGGACATATATGAGACATTGAAGCTTTTAAGTTAAATAACTTAACACTTAGCTGTATAGTTTTTTTATCATTACCTCATATATTCAATTTTCAGAAAGCAAAAAATAGCTTTTTATTATGGTGAGTAACTCCTTCACCATTAAAACCCACTTTTTAAATTAGCTATCTTGTAATTTTAAAACTGCCGTCTGCCTGTAGTCAGATTCTGCTCTGGAAAGTGTTCTGTTTCTTGATTTCCTTGATCAAGGCTTTTTCCCTACTCCACTCTCACTTTGTATTGTGCTTTGTTTTCATTACTTTTTCCAAGGGAATTTAGATGTTTTAATGGTTCATAAGTAAAAATTCTTCCTCAGATGATGAGTGAGAACAAGACGAAGAAGGATTTCTACTTTTTTAATCTGTTTTTTCTCTGTGACAAAGAGTGTCTGCCACTTCTAGTGTAATGAAACTGAGGCTGAGTAATAATGGTAAGTCCTGTATCTAGGACCTGTATCCAGGTATCCAAGACACCTTTCTAGGTGTCTTTTAAAAAAAAAAAAAAAAAAAAAAAAAAAGAGTTAGTGTACATGTGGGAGGTGGTAAGGGAAATAATTTTGAGCTCTCTTGTTCCTTGTTTTTTATGAATTTCCCATCCTAACTTTGGGCCTTGTAAAATGGGTATATCTTTATTGACCTCCATTTCCTTCTGAAGTTTTTTGTTTCCATCAAGCTGAAGGAGAAGACAATGATGTGGAAGTACTTCTGAGGATTTTCTTAAGTTGTTTTCTTCTTTTCGTGCTCTAGTCCTCTAAGCATCAATCTCCTCTTCCCTCTCTCCTCTTCCATGAAAACTTTATTGATGTAATGAGGTCTGTAAATTCCAAGTTGGACCATGTTACTTTCATTGAAAACTTTTGCAATTATTCTACTGGAAATATTAACAGAAAGGTTTAAAAATGTGTTTTAAACCAAACTTAGGTGGTGATGTCATTTTTATTAGCCACAAGAAAATGGTTGTAAGGAATGAAAAGCAAGAGAAAACAGTGCTTTCTTTTTTTTTTTCCCTTTATGTTAGATATATAGATAATGATCTATGGCATAGTTTAAAATAGGAAAAAAACCTTTGTATTAGTTTTTCGGTCATCTTAGACCTGTTTCAGCTCTTAAGAAATTGGATTACTGCTGTTAATACAAATGAGAATATGATAAGGCCTAGTATTCAGTGGAAGAGAATGTTAATTTTATACTGAAGATGCTGCAATCTACACTGAAATAAATACGTAGCCATAAAAAGTGTAAGAAGTGCAAATGTGTTTGTGGAAATAAACTACTAGCCTTTAGAATGAGAGAACTCTTAACACAGTTTGGCAAAATGCTATTGTATGGGAAAGACTTCACTAAGCCTGCAAAGTAAGTCATGAGACAGCTTTGAGAAATAATTCTGGGCAAATAATTGCCACAAAAAAACCCCCACCCTATTCTAAAGCCCTCAAGAAGGGGGCTTTGATCGCCCTTCATTGCAAATAAACCCTAACAGCAGTTTTAGGAATTGAAGATCTCAGCACTGCTGGGTAACAACACTATAGTTACATGCTTCTCAATTGGATGATGAATCTGAATAAGGAAGTGTTACGATAACCTGTAACAGGTGTTTGAACCTTAATAAAGTAAATTTTAATAAAATTGAAAGTTAATTTACAACACAAAACAGAATTTAAAAACACAATATATAAAATCCACAGTGATGGCTTTTCCAAAGTGCAGAGGGCTTAACAAAAAGGTAACTAAGTTGGCAATATTTGTAGAAGTATTTGAGACATTTACTACAAGATGAGTGCATGGATCATCATTAATTTAGATGCTGTCATTATTCTTCTTCCCATTCTCCCTCCCTTCTAATCATACTGATGCTTGAACAGGAAGGCTGAAATGTAGCTTGTCAAATATTAAGTATACCCTTCTTTCAAGAAATACTACAAATGTGCTTAGTTGAAAAGGGTTGGGAATCTATCCCACCAAACTCATGGGTACCACTGAATGATTGTATCTGGTTTCACTGAAAATCTATTCATTATCTTAGTATGTTGGAAAGGGCAAACTGTAAGGCTGGCCATCAGTTACCCTTTTCCTTTTCCTTTCTCTTCAATTTGCATGCTCTCCACAGGGGAGACAGTTGGGAGGGGAGCTGCTGTAGGAGTTGGTTCCAGACCCTTTATCTGAGTTGGTTCCAGACCCTAAGCCATAGGCAAGTGTTAGCTCATTACAGGCCAAGGAGCCACGGGCTATGGGTAGAAAAAGGAATTTTCATTCAAAAATAAATCTTGAAGACCTAGTTTTATTTATCTAATCAAGTGTACTAAGTCACCAAGCCATAAAAAGGAATGCTTAGGAAAGACTCCCATGACTACTGACTTAATTACTTCATAGTCATTTCCATTATTTGAGAAGAGGGAGTAACCTCTGTAATTTAGACTTTCTCTTTTTAATGAAGTGAAGCACTTCTAGTGATGTCAAGTGTCAGGATGGAGGTTGGAATGAATTGGTTTGAGTGACACCATGCTACTGGGCACAAATGGTATACCCCCTAAGGTCTGGGAGCAGTCTCCTGTAATATGGCTAGGCTTCTACAAAAAAAATCTGGGAATGCAGTGAAAACATGCTATTTCTTGAACATCAAAGTATTAGTGGACTTTTTAGTCAGTTATCTTTAAACAGAAAGTAGCAGAAATTAAGGTCAACACAAAAAATTCAGTACTGCTGTCTACACTAGCATGTAGTGACCAATAGTATTGTCAAAAAGAGTAATGGAATAAAATGAGTGTATTGTACTACTTCCCCACGATGTTCTCCAGCAGTTTGCTGCTTGAGGATGTTCTGAGCCAGAGAACATCATGTATCTGTTTAATTATCTTATTTTTTTCTTTCGTTAATTTGTTGTTTGAGTCTATGTAATTGTGCAATTTGGAATAGAACTATACACTTTGAAGTTTTACCTGGCAAGCAGGGAAATTTATCATTCAAAACAGAATAGCAGACATCTTCAACATTTTAAAGCTGAAGTGAACTCTGCAGAAGAAAATACTTTTTCAGTATTCTGTTACAGGTATTGGTGCCAATAAAATGTGACAGTAGCAAATAATGTAACATGAGATAATTATATGTCCAAAAGACATTCAGTAAACTATTTAGAAAGAGATGAAGAATCTTTGGAAGGATTGTATCTTCAGCCAAAAACTGGCTTGAGTGACTCTCCTTGTTTATTCCAATAAAGTACAGATAATGAGGGGGATGGATTGGACACTAATATTTGCAGATGAGAGAAATTTTTCTATTAGTTAAATTAGTAACATTGGGCACTAGAGGTGTTAAAACAAGCTAAAGGAATTAGGCTGTAATAGTGAACTGTATTTATTAGTTCTCCATAAAGGGAGTTCCATAATTTTGTGAGAGGCAAGTTCCTACCTGCAGGGATGAATTTATAGAGAAATAATTCATCAACTAGTCCAATCACTCAGCAAAGTAGCACAACATTTCCATTATTGTGTGATGGTTATCATTTGAGTAAAACAAATGACCAGCAGTGACTGTCCATTCTTTGCTAGGTTGCTTATTATCATCATTTTTTCTCTCTGCCCAATGTGACTTACCTAGTATTGAGGGAGAGAATCCTGCTGAAGACTGAGGTCAAGCAGCAGGAACTATGTAGCACTCCAAGGAAAAGGATTGTACTTTCCAATTGCACAGAAGACTACTTGAGCTAAAAGGTTCTGCCTTTGTGGAAAGCACTCTGTAGTGTGTGTGTTGACTTGAGATTGGAAAACAATCCTGTGAAAGTCAACCTGTGAACAGAGAATGATTGTACACAATATCACACCTCATGTCCCTGAAGTTACTCTGACATACCTTACCATGACAGACTAAAGTAACTATAGCTTGATGTTCAGGAATTTGGATATCATCTGAACAAGAATGTGTATACATTGGGGGATGGGGGGCGGTATTTAGGATCACCAGACTTGTTTTATAATCTTCATGCTGATGAAGGACAACTTGATGTCTTTACATTGATCAACTGGAAAAGTACCTGTTTTTCAGTACCACAGCTCAGGAGGACCCTCTAGGTGTGTATGTTCTACAGTTAGTCACTGATACCACCTTTACAACACTTCAATTTATGAAGGTTTTTTGGAGGAGACAAAACTCTTGCCCAGGATTTGCATGTGCATTATCTTTAAAGACACTTGTTTTGCTAGTCAGTGAAGGGGAAAGTGATAGTGCATCTATGTTGTGTAGAGATAAAGAGGGTTGTATATGTGCATTGGGGATTGTCATAGTTTTCAGGTTGTAGTCTCAATCTCACTTATATGTAATAAAAATGAGGAATAGCTAGAACATGGTCATATTTTAGCTTACATAATAAGTAAAAACATACTTTAATACAAACTTTTTAAAGGAGATAACAGACCTTCTTCAAGCCTTATTTTTGTCCAGATCATATCTACTGTAACACCACGCAGTAAGTGCCTGCTAAGAATAATGACTTTTGTAGAAGGTATGACACTGAACTAATCGGACCTTGAATTTGATCCAGCATCAGCCCTCTCTTCCTGTGCTTTTCTGTAAAGACCTCTTTTTGGGGATGAACTCTTTTCTTCCATTTGGAGAACTGATAGCTGGGTGTTTCCAAGGGATAATTTTGTGGAAAAGATCACAGTCTTGGTCAGATTGGGCTAACTTGATAGTTGTTTGGGGAAGACTGCAAGATGTTCTAGCTGACCTCTGGACTTGTGTCCTCTATTTGCTCTGCGAGTCCTGCCCGATGGGAACACAGCAGTAGGTTACCAAGGCTTTCTGAGTTACAGGGAAGCACTTCATGGGAAAGACAAAATTTCTGTGTAAGATTGTGAAACTGTACCGAGTGCAGCTGCCCCCGTGCTGGCAGTGGGGGCTGCAGGGGCAGCCTCAGTGAGGAGAGGCTGGGCTGCCCCATGCCGGACACAGCCGGTTCCAGCCGGCTCCAACTGACTCACCACAGGGCACAGCTGAGCCCGCAGCCCAGACGGTGGTGCCTCAGGGAAAACGTGTAAGAAAGGAGAGAACACTCCCAAGAGAGGAGGGAACTAAAAGGAGTGACAAACAACAGTGGCAACACCAGGGTCAGAGGAGGAGGAGGAGGAGGTGCTCTGTGGTTGAGCAAATGTTCCTGAAGGACTGCAGCCCACGGAGAACCCCTGCTGGTGTAGGGGAAGAGTGAAAAGGAAGGAGCAGCAGAGAGAAACTGTTATACTGACTGTAAACAGCCACTGCCACCACCTTGCACTGCTTGTTGCCTCACTGAAGGGACTTAGAAGGAGTTAGATAGCTGGTTCCAAGTGCAGTCTGCAGTGGACCCACAGCCATGGCCAAACAGCCAAAACCCCCCTCACCAACACACATGGAAGGGAGGGGAGCCAATAATGCAGAAGAATGGAAGCTTGCAAGGGCAAGGACCTGCAGGAAGAAGAGACTTCCCCCGAAGCCTGAGGTGCCCTTGCAGAACTACTTCACCGCTCTGCAGACTGAAGAGGAAAGACCTGTCACATCAGGAGAGATGCTGGACCTGAGTAAGGCAGCCTGATCTGCTCCCTGTGTAACAACCAGCACAAATAAGAAAAGGCGATGGGTGATAATAGTAGGCAACTCTCTTCTGAGAGGTACGGAGGCACCCATCTGCTGACCTGACGTGCTCTCTAGAGAGCTGTGCTGCTTACTGGGGGCTCGTATCAGGGATGTCACCGAGAGACTACCAAGCCTCGTACAGTCCACCGACTATTATCCGCTGCTGTTGTTTCATGTGGGCACCAGTGATACAGCTGAGAGCAGTCTGAGGAGTATCAAGAAGGACTACAGAGCCCTGGGAGCGGCGGTAAGGGACTCTGGAGCGCAGGTAGTTTTTTCCTCAATCCTCCCAGTCAAAGGGAAGAGGTCTGAAAGGGCCAGTCGAATCTGGTGAATCAACAGATGGTTACAGGACTGGTGCCACAGCCAGGGGTTTGGCTGCTTAGACCATGGGACTCACTTTGAGTAACCTGGTCTGCTGGGGGCTGAAGGGGTCCATCTGTCAGAGAAGGGGATGAGCATCTTCGGTCATAGGCTTGCCAAGCTGGTGAAGAGGGCTTTAAACTAAAGTTGCTGGGGGAGGGGAACCTCAATCCATCCCACTCCTACCAGTTTGATGCCAGTGCTAGCAACAGATGCCCAGAGCCTGGAGGGGGATCACAGGTCAGCAGGAGAGCACCTGAAGAGCAGCACAAAGGAATTCCAGCCACTCCAGCCAGTAAGTCAGCTTCATCAGGGGCCCAATTTCAATGCCTCTGTGCAAATGCACATGGCATGGGGAATAAACAAGAGGAGTCAGAGACATGCACACGCTGCAGGGCTATGATCTTATTGGCATCACGGAGATGTGGTGGGATGGCCCGATGACTGGAGTGTTGGAATGGAAGGATACAGGCTCTTTAGGAAGGACAGGTAGGGGAGATGAGGAGGGGGTGTCCTCCTCTATGTCAATGACCAGCTGGAGTGCATGGAGCTCTGCCTGGGGATGGATGAAGAGCCGACCGAGAGCCTATGGGTCAGGATTAAAGGGAGGGCAGGGACAGGTGACATTATAGTGGGGGTCTGCTACAGGCCACCTGACCAGGAAGACTGAGAGGATGATGCCCTCTCTAGACAGATAGGAGCAGCCTCACATTCACAAACCCTGGTCCTCATGAGGACTTCAACCACCCCGATTATCTGTTGGAAGGACAACACAGCAGGGCATAAGCAATCCAGGAGGTTCCTGGAATGTGTTGATGACAACTTCCTCCTCCAAGTGAGAGAGGAGCCAATGAGGAGAGGTGCTATGCTGGACCTTGTTCTCACCAACAAGGAAGGGCTGGTGGGGAATGTGAAGCTCAAGGGCAGCCTTGGCTGCAGTGACCATGCAACGGTGGAGTTCAAGATCCTTAGGGCAGCGAGGAGGGGGCACAGAAAGCTTGCTACCCTTGACTTCAGGAGAGCAGATTTGGGCCTCTTCAGGGTCTGCTTAGGGGAGTACCATGGGATAAAGCCCTGGAGGGAAGAGGGGCCCAAGAAAGCTGGTTAATATTCAAGGATCACCTCCTCCAAGCTCAGGAGCAATGCATCCCAACAAAGAGGAATTCGGCAAAAACGCCAGGAGGCCTGCGTGGATGAACAAGGAGCTCCTGGACAAACTCAAACACAAAAGGAAGCCTATAGAGGGTGGAAGCAAGGACAGGTAGCCTGGGAGGAATACAGAGAAATTGTCTGAGCAGCCAGGGATCAGGTTAGGAAAGCTAAAGCCCTGATAGAATTGAATCTGGCCAGGGACATCAAGGGCAACAAGAAAAGCTTCTCTAGGCACGTCAGTGATAAAAGGAAGACTAGGGAAAATGTGGGCCCTCTCTGGAAGGAAACGGGAGACTTGGTTACCCGGGACATGGAGAAGGCTGAGGTACTCAACCACTGTTTTGCCTCAGCCTTCACCGGCAAGTGCTCCAGCCACACCACCCAAGTCGCAGAAGGCAAAGGCAGGGACTGGGAGGATGAAGAACTGCCCACGGCAGGAGAAGATCAGGTTTGAGACCATCTAAGGAACCTGAAGGTGCACGAGTCCATAGGACCTGATGAGATGCATCCGCGGGTCCTGAGGGAACTGGCGGATGAAGTGGCTAAGCCACTATCCATCCTATTTGGGAAGTCGTGGCAGTCCGGGGAAGTTCCCACTGACTGGAAAAGGGGAAACATAACCCCATTTTTAAAAAGGGAAAAAAGGAAGTCCTGGGGAACTACAGTCCAGTCAGTCTCACCTCTGTGCCCAGCAAGATCATGGAGCAGATCCTCCTGGAAACTATGCTAAGGCACATGGAAAATAAGGAGGTAATTGGTGACAGCCAACATGGCTTCACTAAGGGCAAATCATGCCTGACAAATATGGTGGCCTTCTATGACGGGGTTACAGCATTGGTGGATAAGGGAAGAGCAACGGACGTCATCTACCTGCACTTGTGCAAAGCATTGGACACTGTCCCGCATGACATCCTTGTCTCTAAATTGGAGAGACGTGGATTTGATGGATGGATCACTTGGTGGATAAGGAATTGGCTGGATTGTCATACTCAAAGAGTTGCAGTCAACGGCTCGATGTCCAAGTGGAGACCAGTGATGAGTGGCGATCCTCAGGGGTCGGTATTGGGACCAGCTCTGTTTAACTTCTTTGTTGGCGACATGGACAGTGGGATTGAGTGCACCCTCAGCAAGTTTGCCGACAACACCAGCTGTGTGGTGCAGTCAACACACTGGAGGGAAGGGATGCCATCCAGAGGGACCTTGACAGGCTTGAGAGGTGGGCCCGTGCGAACCTCATGAAGTTCCACAAGGCCAAGTGCAAGGTCCTGCACATGGTTCGGGGCAATCCCAAGCACAAATACAGGCTGGGCGATGAGTGGATTGAGAGCAGCCCTGAGGAGAAGGACTTGGAGGTATTAGTGGATGAAAAACTGAATACGAGCCAGCAATGTGTGTTTGCAGCCCAGGAAGCCAACCATATCCTGGGCTGCATCAAAAGAAGTGTGGCTAGCAGGTCAAGGAGGTGATTCTCCCCCCCTACTCCACTCTCATGAGACCCCACCTGGAGTACTGTGTTCAGCTCTGGGGCCCCCAACATAAGAAGGACATGGACCTGTTGGAGCGAGTCCAGAGGAGGGCCACGAAGGTGATCAGAGGTCTGGAACACCTCCCCTATGAGGACAGGCTGAGAGAGTTGAGGTTGTTTAGCCTGGAGAAGAGAAGGCTCCAGGGAGACCTTATAGCAGCCTTCCAGTACCTAAAGGGGGCCTACAAGAAAGCCAGAGAGGGACTTTTTGCAAGGGCATGTCGTGATAGGACAAGGAGTAATGGCTTTAAACGGAAGGAAGGTAGATTTAGTTTAGATGTAAGGAAGTTGTTCTTCATTGTGAGGGTGGTGAGACACTGGAACAGGTTGTCCAGAGAAGTTTTGGATGTCCCCTCCCTGGAAGTGTTCAAGGCCAGGTTGGATGGGGCTTTGAGCAACCTGGTCTAGTGGTAGGTGTCCCTGCCCATGGCAGGGGGGTTGGAACTAGATCATCTTTAAGGTCCCTTCCAACCCAAACCATTCTCTGACTGAGTGTAACCTGCAGCAATAGTAAGTGAGGAGGAGAGAAGTTTGGAGTGAATATGAGCCAGGGAGGAAAGGTGTTTTTCCTAAGTGTTTTAATGTTTGCTTCTTTTTGTTTCCCAATACCTGAGTCAGTAAATAAATATTTCAAGTAATTGGCAGTAAATTACATTAATTTTCCCAAATTTAGTCTGTTTTGCCCACAGCAGTAGTTGGTAAGTGATCTCCCTGTCTTTGACCCATGAGCTCTCTCATTCCTGTTTTTCCCATTTTTTCCCCCCTCCACCCTTGTCCTGCCAAGGGGGAGTGAGCAAGCATCTGGGGCGGAGTTTGGCTGCTAGCCAGGGTCAACCCACCACAGAAACTAGAAGCGATTCAGTCTCTGCCCAGGGTTTAATCAGTCTTACCAGCAAGCAAAGGACCAAGATTATATGAATATGTGTTCTGGCCATGTCTGTGTTGAAGGTGTGCCCAAGCATGCTTTGTGCTCAGGCGATCTGGAAGCCATCATAATGTTATGTACCACCATTCTGAGCTGCAGGTAGGGGAAAGTTTAAGGATACCAAAAAATAGCCTTAAAACAAAATATACTGTGTCTACCTGAGATGATGACAGACTGGGCAGTTGGCAATTTTACATGACTGGAAGCTTTACCCTCGGCTCCTTATTAAAAGGTCTGATACTTGTTTGTAGTAGGATAGCAAGAGATAACATAGTTAGGCAAGCTACTGACATACTTGCAGATGTGACCTTGGTAACAGCGTAGTTTAGATGCACTTCCCTACTCTGTGCACAAGGTTGATTTACGTGTAGAGGAGCTCTTCATGTGGGGAATGCTGTGGAGAAGAACATGAATAGGAGACAACTCGATTCAAAATATTTATCCTGTATTCTTAGTTTGCCTTTAAGAGTAATGCTTGTTCTTTTTGTGGTTTTGTAAACATCCTTTAGATGGTGGGGTTTTTTTCCATAAAACAAAACTTCAGAAATGGGATTCATGACTTTTAACTAGTAGAAAGAAGAGTATTCTTGAATATCTCTAGTATCTGATTATTTCCGTTAGTCAAAAAACCCTTTTTGTGTCACATTTTTATAAGCTTAGCCATTTGCTTTGCAGCAATGTTTATGACTTTATAACCGACCCATCTCTTAGCCCAAGGAGACTATGGCCCCAGGCTGGAAAAATCCAGACTTAATGGCTTGAGACTGGGAGATTTGTTGATACACTGAGATTATACAGTTGTGTGTATACTGTTTTTACGATATGGTCGCAGTTTGGTTTGACGTACTTGCACAGGATTAGCAAAGACTAATGCTTGATTTATGGTTTGTAAACTACTTGAAGATGCATATGGGGTGAATAAATACGTAATTTGGGGACTCCCATTTAAACAGGTTGACTTAAAAAAATTGGATTGAGTCATCACTCATTTACATAGTAAGAGTTGTTACTGTTCTTCTTTGTAATATTAGGTATTACAGATAGTCCCCCGAATTCTGTCATGTGTAACTGTTTTGTCCTGGGAAGTTAATGTCCCAATATATCTACTCCTTTTGTGATTTAAGTGTTTGAATTAGTCAGGACTGCTGCAAATTGGGTTTAGTGTTTTCATGGTCATCTTTGTTTTACAAAACCTAAATATAAAGGGAAAAACGGGGAAAGTTGAAATTGTTTAGAAGGAGTAGCTCAAGAAACATCTATACATCCTTGTAATTTAAAACTATCACCAATTAGCATTTCATCATTAATCAACCTGGGTAGGGGGAAAAAAAAAATCAATGCAAATACTGCCAGTTCAGTGATTTGGCATCATCTTCATAGAAAGGATCTGTTGAAGAATTATTCCAAATTAATTTTTAGTGGATCTTTTTCAGATCACATAATTGTTCTTCATCTTTCTGTATTATTTATATCTTTTTCTTTGTTATCCTTTAAAGTAAGCATCATCAATATCAGTTTGAAATTTTCTGGCTTGTTCAAGAAAAAACGATAACTTTCTAATATGTTCTCCAAACAAAATTATTACATCCTAATGATGAAAACAACTGTGATGTAGCTTTTCAAAAGTGCCTTGAATGTTCTGAAATGTACTTTGTCATAGATATCGAAGATGATCAGTCATGCTGAACTCTTTGAAGTGCGCTGAGAAATGTCAGTGTATAGTTAAATCACATATTTGCATACAATGTGTATAATTAAATTACATATTAGAAACATAGATCCCTAACAAGAATTATTTCTATCAGACACAACTGTATTTTAAATGTTTAGGTATTAGTCCAACCATAGCTGTAGCTTGGTAATAGAAGATCCCAGATGATCCAAGTCTAGCAAGTTTGTGTTGTAAGAAGGTTAATTGTGTCCACCTGCAAAAGATGTTTTTACTGTATATTGTTCTAACAGTTCTGTCTATGTGTTTTAAAGGGGCACATTGCCCCTAGAAAAGAAGGCTAGTGCTGTGTCTGTGCTGGCTTATGGAGCTGACTGAGTGTAAAAAAAAAAAAAAAAAAAAAAAAAACAAACCAAAAAAACCCACACTGAACCATCTAAAATTACGTTGCAGCATCTGGAGACACCCTGAACATCCTGGCCTTCTGGAAAGGCTTTTTTCTCCCTGTGGTTGATCTCTACTGTTGTCACTACTGAGGAAAAAAATACAGTCTGCTATTCGGACTGGTTTCACGTAACTGGAGCAGAGATGCATCTCTGTCATTCCTACAGAGTTACTTCTTGTCTGGTGAACAAATGAAAGTTTATATTGCCACTCTTGCATGTATTTTTAAATGCCTTTTAAAGGGGAAAGAAATCCTACAAAAACAGTTTACTGCCATCGTGACAAATAGTTTCCTATACAATGAAATAGTTGGAAAGCTGGCCCTTGGCACTTTTCCCCCCTGCTCACCCCCCACCAGTAAGAAGCAGAGAAAGGATCAGGAGATGACCCCTCTTGGGCAGGCACTGCTGAGGCTTAGTCAAGTGTGGCTTTCAAACTCCCTTTATCTTTGCGCCCTTCAGAACAGCACAGGCTATGTTTAAAAGGTCTGCAAATGGACAAACCACAGTTCTGTGAGTCTTTTTCTATTGCTTCTACCACTTTGTAATCAGCTGATATCTCTCCATCCATCCACCTTTTATGAAACAGTTCTTAAAGAAATAGTATCTGCTCATGCTGAATGGGGAAAAATGTGTAGAGTGTCTCTTAAAATATCACTATAAGTAGAAGCTTCTTCTGAAGTTACGGCAGAAGAGTTGTCTGACACAATGAAAAAAAAGTCTTTCTGGTGGAAAGAACTAACCTGTGGAGTATTGTTTATTTGTAGCTGCTATGGAATTAGGTGTGATTTTGTTGGTCATAGGAAAATTTCAGTGTTCCACACCTGACTTTGTCTCACTTCCTTTTCCTCTATAAGGATTTTTGACACTACTTATCATTGCTGTAGTTGGGAAAATGTTTGAGAAAATCTATACTGAGATCAATAGCCAGACACTTTGTTTTTTCTGTTTTGTAGGTAGTGACAATACAATTCTGTCTCCAAGGAGAATGTACACAGTGAATCTTCCTCCGAAGGGTTACGTTGCAGTTACTACGGATGCTATTAGTATTTCAGTTTCTGAAAACTCAGACAGTAGTGCTGACTCAACAGGTAAGTTTGTATGGTTGTTACTATGATGAATTTTTCTCAAGAGAAACTTCTTAGCAACTCTTATCAAGTAGATCCAAATTGCAACAATTAAGTATTTAAACTGTTGCTGCCAGTGGGTGTCACTGTTTTGCAGCATAAGCAAAATGAGGATGTACATCCCTATGGGTTCATTTCTGTTGTTAGAGTTTGAAGACCAGATTCAACATTTGGTTATAGCCATACAGTGCCACTGATCTTACTGAAGTTACATAAAGTGTAACTGAGGACAAAGTCTTCAGCTCCTCCCACTAAAGTGCCACATGTATATTCATATTATGCCTGCTTACAGTCATGTTATTTTTAAGAGTAAATGTTAGATAAAGCTGTTTTAGTAAGTCTTAGTCCTGATGTTCTGAGGAATTGGGCAAAGACTTAATGACCTCTCAAATTTACCTCTCCCAATTAGAACAGACGTTCACCTGATTGGAGTTGATGGGGGGAGATACCAATCCATTAGCGTTGAGACGCTTTCTGATGGGAAACTGTGACCAGGTAACTTCAGAACCAATATTTAGTGTTGTCAAAGTATACAAGAGAAGAATCACGTGATCTGTAAAGAAGTGGGCTCTAAGTTGACCTCAGTTAAAGACATGGTTTTCTGAATGACGTTGCCAGAATTAAAATGATTCTGTCTGTCTTAGAAAGTAGTCCTAAGCTTAGATAAGACAAATTCATTTCGTTTTTTCAATTGCTGCATTCCTGTGGATGTGTGTTTGTCCAAAATTGTGTATCACTCTCATTTGCTGCTAGGGGCAGTCTACAGCAAAGAAAATATCCAGGTGAGCCTGCTGAAGTAAAACACTTGATAAGCAGCGTTTATTAAACTACTATATCTATTTCAGCCTGGAGACCGCCTAAATGTAAGGAAAACCTGAGATACAACTTGCAGATGCAGAAAGGCAAACACTCCTTGCCTTTGAAAACAGTACCCACAGGGGTGAATTTTTGGCTTGGAAATTAGGTCTGCACTCTATTCTGAGCTCCATTCAGGATCTGAACACAAGTAAAACTATCAAAGTAGCCCAAGAGACTGAAGCAAAGTACAGCATGACTGGTGGCACATCAAGAATGTTCTTTCTTGGTGTGAAATGGTTTAAAGACGTTTTTTGGATTGGGAAGAAGTAACTTTATCAGAGTAACATAACAATAGATCTTGATACTGTTGGGATTATGGATAGGAAGGTGTTCTAATGCACAGCTTCTAGGTTGTGCTTTTCTCTTTATGTTAGATAAGATTCATGTTCAGAATCCAGAGTCTGTTTCTAGACTATCCTTAAATTTGTTTAGGTCCACAGCTCTCTTTGGACAGTTCATTTCTGTTTCCCAGTGTGTCAGATTCAAGCTGCTTATTCTGATATTGAAGCACCATTTCTCTCCCTCCGTGACATATAATCTCTGTTTATTCTTTGATGTGATCTCCTTTCAGATAATAGAGGGATGCTCCCCTTCTTCTGTATTTTGCTAATAAGACTAAATGAAGTCTCGTAATAGGTAAATAGACCTATAACATTCACTTTTATACAGGGACTTAAGTGACTTCTAAATAAAACATTAGAATGCAGGCCTCTGAACACTACTGCAACTGAGATATATCCTTATTAAGGTATCAGCCCAGAACTTTTGTGGCAAATTTACTCAGCTGCTGTTTAAAATCTATGAATAAATCAGTATGGGGTGCATATTAGATATTGAAATATTGCATAGCGGTAAAGTAGAATAGAATTTAGAATTGCATTATATTGTCCCTTTTTAGGGTCATACAAATATTTGTCTGGATTTACAATGGATAGATTAGTGAACAATGGCTTTACTTGCTCATTTTTTAGATTTAATCTTTTCCTCTAGTATTTCAAAACAAACATACTCAACCATGATAGCAATAAGTAGTGTTCTGGTGTTGCTTAGTAACAGTATTGGCTGTTGGATGGTGATCTCTCTTAGCTGATCCCAGTCTCAGTGTTCAGGAAGACTAGGTTTTGGACTTCAGCCACTTTTTTAACAGTTAACAAATGCATCTGAAATTTTGGGAGACTTATTTTTGGATTGGTTTGTTACGTGACTTTACAGTTTATCACATAATCAAGAAAAATTAATTTTGAAGTGATCTTTGGAAGTTTTTAATTGTATTTTCTCTTTGCAAGGTAGGTTTTCCTATAAATGTCATTCTTGCCAGGTATTTGCCTAATTTGTTCTTAAAAACCTCCCCATAGGGAGATTTTTCTTACATGCCCTTTTCCATTTGCTCTACCATTTCACTACCCTTTAATGCTAGATCTTTCTTGCTGCAGCTTAAGGCCCTTATTATTTGTTCTGTCTAAATATGGATTGCAGAATTAGAGATCTGTGCTAATCCTGCAAGGTTGAGGGACATTGTTAACTTTACTCATGTGTATGTCTTTTATCGTATTTAATATAAGCATATACATAAAATCTATTGCAGGATGAAGGCTGTGATTTCAGGCAGTGTTCGTAAAATACAAAAGGAACAGTTTAGACAATCACACCATGGATTACTTAGTTTGCTCACCTAGATTTAGTTGTATATCCCTTATTTAGATCTTTTTTTGAAAGGATAAAGGAAAGCTCCAATGAGAGCCTTTGGCACTGAAGAAGAAAGAGGGAGCATGCATATCTGTATGTATGAACATTCATATATATTAAATAAATCTGTTTTGTTTAGAAGTGCCTCAGGTATTCCCAAAGAACCAGCTCCATAAGGCAGAAAAGCAGATCTAGTGTTTGCATTGTTTTACTCCTAGTACTATCTATATGATATGTTTTGAAGGGCAACAAGCTATCTTCTGCTGTGTTTCCTAAAAAATGGAGCATGTTGTGTGTATGCTGGGTAGCAAAAGGCTGCCTTGCTAGCCTTTTCTAGCCTTTGGACCTAGAAGTAAGGGAAACAAATTCTATGGAAATTCAAACAAACAGAAACCTGACTCAGAAAATAATTTCGTTGTTTATCAAACCTGTCTCATGAAAATAATCTGACCATATTTTGGGATTAAAATTTTTCAGTTGTAACTTAGTTATATATCAGTGTGATTTGCTATGTCTTTTCAATAAATTAAGAAAACCAAATCTATGTCTATGTGAATTAATATAACAAGATTATCAAGAGGAATAGTTATGCCATGGCTGATACTTCATTGCATTAAATTAATCTGTGAAAGAATGAAATATTCAGTCACTAGAATATGAACTTAGACATCAGCTGTTTTTGAGGAGTTATTTAAAAGTTGACGTAATTACAATTCTAAATTAAAATAATTTCTTGTCAGCTCTAAAATATGTTTGAGTTTATCCATTATTCTTCTTTAAACTAGTAGCTACATTATGGTTGATACCGTCAGAATGAAATTAGTCTTGTCCAGACTAGCTTCTGAACAAGGAAAAAAAAAGCAAAGCAGGTCTGTGTGAATATTTCAGTATGTCTTTCTCTGTCTGTCTCTGCATGTTGTTTTTAGCACTTCAAATAACTTTTCAAATGCTTTTAAATACTTCTCTTTGTTGTGTCAAATAAATTGTGGCCATTTATGCCCTTAACATTACACAGTCACCTTGTGATGCATGCATAAATCATTAATGGCATTAGGATTTAAAGTTTTGTGAAGCATCTTGGCTTCCTTGTGTAATGCTTATATGTTTCCCAGAGGTGGGGGAAATAAAGCTGCTCTTTCAGGTTTGTTTTCTTCATGTAAGCAGGTGATTGATGAACCTGTAGTAATGAGAAGAAAAATCTAAGACTGCCTTGTCTTTCAAGAAAATAATGAAAATTAAATTTATCCAACATTTTTAGAATAATAAATTACTTAGGTGTCTAATTTTTAAGAACTCCCTTGACTGTTTTGAAGGAATTGAGTCACTATGATGGTGTGATCATGTCAGCCTTCCGTTGACTGAATTGAGTAACAGGAATTAGACAGTCAAGGGAGGACATAATGCAGAGAATTTCTTTTGTTTTTCACATGATTTTCGGATTGACTTCGGTACATGTTAATGCATTGCTAACTTTCTTTTAGCAATAGACTTTATACTTTTGACAAGGACATTAAAATGTGTAATGTTCAAGCTACAGATAAGTTATCATCCATCAAATTCTGGTTGTAAACTCAATATCCTCATAGCTTAAAGCTCTTAAATCAGAGATCAAAATTAATTATTTTTATTATCTATTTATTGAGAAATGTTTCTTCAGGAGTAGCCACTTGAGAGATACACCATCATGTTTAAAACGGTGTTCTCTATGAAAGGAGAATCCGGGAAACTTTAATTATGTGTTCCTTTACT
Source organism: Gymnogyps californianus (assembly GCF_018139145.2). NCBI lineage: Eukaryota > Metazoa > Chordata > Aves > Accipitriformes > Cathartidae > Gymnogyps > Gymnogyps californianus. The sequence continues at coordinate 105,610,373 of NC_059473.1, forward strand.
AGGAAGCAGTAGCTTAATTTTGATTTGTTTTGGTTTTTAGTTTCATAAGATGAAGTTAAGTTGTGGAGTTCTTGCTTCTTATTTTAAGACAGGTGAAACAATAGGAAATACTGTCTCTTGCATTAAAATATGAATGCTAAAAATGTAACCTTATTCCATCTAAAAGATAAACTGTTCGATTTTATTTCTCCAGTAATGTTTCTTCTTGGATACTCTAAGCTATGATAATAGAATATAACATATAAAATTATTTTATTTGTGCACAAAACAGTGTGCTGGATTATAATTTCTCTCTGAAGTGCTTTAATATTAAATCCATATTTTTATGTAGAGTTGTAAAGTGGTGTTTGGTGTTTCTTAGACTCATGGCAGAGCAAATTCCTGACCCAGAGACTGTGGAAAATAAAAAGACTGTGCACGTAAGAGTTCAGGAATATGCAGTAGTTGAGGGCACCTGGAAAAATAGATAAAGAGAATTCGAAGAAAAGTGTTCTTAGGGTATTTTTTTTCTTTTTAATTTCATAACCCATTATTTTTGTTCTTTTCAAGTCTCACTCATTTTTCCTTCATATTTTTGAACCACAATGCAGTATTCATCTGATAATATCCTGTTGTTACTCTCTTGATAACAACCTACCCAGTTTTGGTAAAACCCTTTATATAGACAAAAGGAGCAAGACCTAACTGTGCTTTATCCTACCTCCTAATGGGTCTGTTATGAGACAGAGTTTTAGCTAGGAGGAAGAGTCCAGTCTGGATGCTCCATTCCCATGCTGAGAAGTCATCCAGTTAGAGAAACAGAAGCAAGCAACCCATTTTTTTTTTTCTACCTTTTGGCAGCTGGCAAGTCTGAAATAATGTGGAAGGTGGTACTTCTGTGGGACACTTCCTCACCTAGTTAAATTTGCTTGCTGGCATGAGGCAGTGCAGTTGTACATGATAGATGTATACAAGTTAGTTATTAATGTAGCTGGCCTTTGGACTTTTGCTTTTTTTGTTTGTTTCTGTCAGAAAGGGCAATACTGAAAAGAATCGCTACTGCTGCAGCAAGAGGTTCAAGCTGAGGGAAAGAATTTAGAGGTCATTCTCATTTACATACAAGTAAATCAAGTTATTCAAATGAGATGCATCCCAGGAAATTATTAGCTATGTCAGTGAAGGATAGTGACATTGGGGAGGGGTCCTTAGCAGACTTCCTGAAAACTACTACATTTCTTGAGTTTGGTTCTGCTGGCAAAAATGTTTGGACTTACTGATCAGCAAAAGATAAATTTGCTAAAGGCATAATCAGGTAGCCTCTTATTTGTCTGTGGTGTCTTGATTCACTTAAGGTTTAAGGCAGCCATTTTAGGAAGACTTAGTAATGCTTAAGCCTGTGTTTGTTGTTAAGGAGATGCTAGTATGAATCATGTGTTGACTACTTATGTTCTTGGCAGGTGGTTGGGAATGTGATACGTTACAGAACTGATATACTCAGCACACCAAGGGAACAATATGTTTTAAGCAGCTAAGGCCAGCAGCAAACCTTTTTCACTGGTAGGTAGCACTAGTTGTGAAACTCGAGCATTATGAATCTTTTTGTAGCCTTCAAACCAGAGGGATCATTAGACCGTGTAATTTAATCTTCTGTACCTGTGTCCTGGTTTTGGCTGGGATAGAGTTAATTTTCTTCTTAGTAGCTGGTACAGTGCTGTGTTTTGGATTTAGTGTGAGAATAATGTTGATAACACACTGATGTTTAGTTGTTGCTAAGTAGCACTTATCATGAGTTAAGGACTTTTCAGTTTCCCATGCTCTGCCAGCAAGCAGGTGTGCAAGAAGCTGGGAGGGAGCATAGCCAGGACAGCTGACCCAAACTAGCCAAAGGGATATTCCATACCATAGGATGTCATGCCCAGTATATAAACTGGGGGGTTAGCCAGGAGGGGTGGATCGCTGCTGGGGCATCGGTCAGCGGGTGGTGAGCAATTGCGTTGTGCATCACTTGTCTTTTCTTGGGTTTTATTTCTCTTTTTTTTTTTTGTTATATTCCTTTTCATTACTATGATTGTTATTATCATTATATTTCATTATTATTATTGTTAGTATTATATTTTACTTTAGTTGTTAAACCGTTCTTATCTCAACCCACGAGTTTTACCTTTTTTCCCCGATTCTCCTCCCCATCCCACTGGGAGGGGGGTGGAGTGAGGGAGCGGCTGCGTGGTGCTTAGTTGCTGGCTGGGGTTAAACCATGACAACCTGTTAGAGAGATCTTACCCCATATTGAGCTCAGCAGTTTGTGTTTGGAAAAAAAAAAAAAAAATACCATGCACATTTCAAAGATGTCACAGAGGCTCCACTACTTTCTGGTAATTTGTTCTAATAGTTAATTGGTCTCACTCTATTAAAAAAAAAAAAAAGACAATTTGAAAATTGCTTTTTTCTGCCTTCCTCCATTTGAGTAAAGAGCCTTTATTAAGCAGTATTTTCTTCCCACAAAGCAGCACAGTAATCAAGTCACCATCAATCTTTTTTGATTAGATAAACAGATTCACTTGTGTATTGCTCTAAGATATTTACTTCAATCCTCAAGTCACTTTTGTAGCCCTTTTATGTATCTTCCTTTTCACAGCATCCTTTTAAGAATATAAACTCCAGTACTGCATGTAGTATTTGTGGTTTCAACAAGGCCATGTGTTGAAATAAAATAGTCTTTGTATTTCTACCCACACTCTGTTTTTTTATATGTCAAAAAATTGCATCAATGTTTTTCCACCACAGCATTCCACCAAGAACTCTTTTTATTTGATACATTGATACCTTGGCCATTGCCAAAAGTCAGTCTCTTGGAAAATGTTTTCTGATAAACAACTGCATTTGACCATGTTTAAAATTTGTGTGGTTTAGGGTCTGGTTTTTTTGGTTGGTTGGTTGGCTTTGGTTTGGTTTGGTTTTTTTAGAACTAGGTTACCAAGTAGTGCTTATGTATAACTTCCCTGTTCTCATTGCTTTTTTTATATCAACAGTAATTTTAATGTTAATCATTGATGAAAAAGCCAAGTAGCTGCAAGCTTCCTGCCAGTCCCTGCAGAACTGGGCTTTTTTTAAATTGACAGGTTTTTTTTTTTAAAGTCATCTCAAACCATATCTCAAAATCGCAGTGCTATGAGTTCATTGGCTGTATGTGTTGCAAGAAAAGGGTAGCCAAAGCTGTAAGTATTTTTATTTTCCCTGTATATTAATAACTCATGTCTTACATTTGCCATTCTAGGAATCATACCATGTGATTTCAGCATGTCCCAGCATCCTGATTTCAACATCCCAATTACAACAGATTGCCCAGAATTCTTTGATATAGTATTAGTTTCTTCAATAGTAAAGTTTTAAATACGTTTGCAAATTAATCAGAGGGAGTGTCAGTAGAATAAAGTTAAAAGAAATATTGCATTAAAAAATTCTTATGCTTCTAACTCCACATCAGTTCATTCATGCATACAGTTATCTCAGTGATGTTACAATACATAGTCTGTGTAGTACTTCTTAACTATAAATCAAAATATTTGACAGTACTCAATGACTACTATTGTCTATTTTAAATAAAAGAGAGATTTCAGTTCAGGAAAGAACTCAGCATGAAATAAACTCAACTTATATTGAAGACTAAGGAATTTAAGCACACGGTACAATTGCTCTTCTGAATCTGGTATCTGAGAGAAAGAGCTATGGAAAAAAAAAAACCCCGTGAATCAAGTTGTCTTGTAGTATGTTCTGTCAGCCGCTTCTAGATTGACTGTCCGGTTCTTGTGGCAACTTCTTGTGTTCTGATTATTCAAAGCTTTTAACAAGACAAATTGAGGGAACTGTGGTGATCTGGGGGTAAGGATTCTGCACTTGCAAACAAAAAGTAATAAAATTCTTTCCATCCAATTTTATTCCATTAAAAAAAATATCGAACAACAAACCTATTAAAGGATGCTTACAGGTACAAATCGTGTCTAATTTAGGTCCTTATTAAGTATCCCTGAATAATGAAAGATACTGAATAATCATCTCCAAATAATGAGATGCTAAAGTATAGCTCTTAACTTAGTATAATAGTCAGTGTTTTGCAACACAAATGCACCAAATCATATTTCAAATGATAGCATTAATAAGTGAATGTGATTGATATGCAGATGCTCAGATTTTTCTTACAACTTGCTAAAAAATAGAGAGAGTTTTCCTGTCCTGCATTCAGCTACTTCTAAAGCTATTGTTGTAAGGTTTGTTTCTCTTTCCTCCTTTCCTCAGACTTGTTAGCATGGGTCTTTCCTCTTCTAGTAAGGATGGTATGGACTGGCAGATTGAAAACTTATTTGTAAAAGAGTTACTACTTTAAAAAGTGGTTTTCAATAATTTAGCAAGGAAGAAGCAGTGATTATATGGTGGTTCTGGCTCTTTTGTATTTCTAGTGGTTAGGCTAAGTCTTTTTTAATTTCTGTTAATGAATTCCGCTAGTTATTTCTAGTGGTTAGGCTAAGTCTTTTTTAATTTCTGTTAATGAATTCCCCTAGTTAATTTTGGGTGTTCTGGTTTTAATTCTCTGCCAATTTGGATGTCACTGTTTATTATTAAAACAATATCTTTGTGCATGGTAAAATTATAGGTGATAGTGTTCTGTAATTTAGCTCTGTCCTTGCAGAAATTAATGTATGACTCCCAGTTTGTGAATGGCAGATTTTCTGAGCTCCGAACAGCTTCAGACATTCTGATGTGTATGTCATCCTCAGAAAGCAAGCTGTAGCAACAATGACACCTCTGTTAAGGCTGTTAATATAAGCCTTTCCATAATGTTGCCAGTGTTTGTAGATTAATCAATAACTTGGAAGGGGAGATGTCTGTGAGATTAAGCAACTTTCTCCTCCACAGCCAGTTTCTTCTTCATCTTAAGTGTACTTGACATTTTGGAACCAGTTACAGCGAAAGATGCCACAAAAAAGTAGAGATGTTGGACAGCTATAGCTGAAGAATTCTGTACTTCAGATGTTTTCTCCTTGAATGTCCTTTCTGCAGACCTTGTATTTGTTGATAGATGCACTGACATTCATAATAGATAAAATCACCACAGGTTTCTTTCTCAAATTGAATAAGATTAAATAAGCATTTTTTTTTTCAGAGTTCAGATAAAGTATTTAATCGTTTGTTATCTCAGGCTTAATTAAAAAAAAAAAATCTAGATCCAGTAGTGCTTGTATTTACACTGCCGCTGTTAGCAGTTGACTTACATCACTAGAATTAAACTGCAAGGTTACAAAAGACCTAAATCAACTTCTCTAATATGGCTTTGGAAAATTATTAAATCCTGTTCTATCTGAAGAGGAGAAGGTTTCCTTTTTAAAGTGACGCCTGATTGAAGAGTCATCCAGAATTCTAGTCATGTTTAACTTTTATCGTATTGACTTCCAAGGAATTAAATGTATGTTTAAAAGGAGATGCTTGCTGATGTACCGTGCTGCAAAAGCTAGCTGACTAGTGTGATCACTTCTTTTTGAAAATCTTTCTTTAGTGTACTACATGTGATACAGATTACAAACATTTGAGGTAGGTGTAGCTTGGGCAGTCACTTACAGAAAACATCTCCAGACTACCAGTATCCTGTAGCAGTATTATAAGCAATTTCAGTGATCTGTCAAGCAGCCAGCTAGAATGGAGTAATCACCTCTCTTGATTTCACAACAAACAAGTCTGAACCTGCTGAAGGTGAGTGTGAAATTCATCAAGAAATTCACTGCTGCCCACTGAGGGTTTTTAAACACAGGATTGGGCTATCAATTTAAACTGTAAGTATGAATCACTAGTTTAGGTTTATATACAGTGTAGAAACCAGTCATTTCTAACTACCACTATCTGTAACTATTTACATCTTCTAAATGCCAATATATCCACAAGCATATGGGACTGTTACAGAACTCGTGCATCGTGGTACAGATTAGGAGTTGTTTAATGTCACTGAAGTCTTCAGTAGTACTGGTATGATAGTTTCTAACATTAAGACATTGGTAGACACTCCATTTAAAAAAAAAACCAAAACAAAACACACACAAAAACCAAAAAACTCTGGAAAATGTCTTTGGAAGTGGAATGGCAAAGAATGCTCCCCAGCTTTTTAGTCCAAATTTGTGTGGTGTTAGGAAAGGCTGAAAATGTATTAAGGAAAAAATAAAGTTTATAGTAATGTGATACACTAGTAATGCTTTACTTTAGCCATGGCTGCATGTTAATGTTGTATTAAAGATCTTTGATTTATATTTCTATAACTGTAAATAAGTACACTTATAGATGCTATAAGCATTAGTTAACTTTCTGCATGCTTTTGAGAAAGCCTTGAATACTTGAATAACAAAAATGTACTTTTGAAGTGAGATCTCATTCCTGTGTGTTTCTGTAGTGCAGAAAACAATGTACCCCTAATCCTGGTTTATGCCTTTACATTTTAACAAAGTAAAGAGAACACTTGGTTGGAACCCAGAGGGCAAATGTGTGCTTAAGCAGAGTACAACTCCCCAACAGTGCATTTTAATGAGACATGTTTACTCTGGCCGTTACCTTCACTTTCTGTGATGGTTCTTGTCCTTCATCTTTTCTTTGTTTCTCATTCCTCCATGATACAATCAGTGTCTCAAACTGAATCTCCTCTTGTTTACATGTCCGTAAGTCTGAAAGTAATTCAATTAAAGTAGGTTCTGCTAGTCAGGTGACAGTATGTGAAGCAAGAGGAGAGGGAATTAGGGCCTTTATCTCTGGCATTTTTTTTCCTTGCTTTTTGTTTTATTTTAAATTACAGTGATGACAAACATTTTGGTTGAGCATCCCCTCCTCTAATAGATGAGCCTCACTGAGTCACTTCTTCCCTTTCAGTGGAGCGTGCTCCCCCTTTCTCCCTCCTTGCAGCTGTATTGCAGGCTTCCTGTTGTCATAGTGACAGTAGGCAACTGATCGGAAAGGAAAAGAAATAGAGAACAGCACCAACAACCACCTTAGATCTCAGCAAAAAGCCAGCGCTGTTATAATTGCTGCCTCACTTGAGCAGACACTCAACACTTTGGCAATCTGGCACTGCTTGACTACTTTCACCTCCTTATTTCATAACGAAAACATAATCAAGACCTAAGCTTTTGTACTTCAATAGTCATGGAGCAGCAGGGTAAAGTCAATAGGGTGCTGGGTTAAGGGGAAAGGCATGTTGGTAAACTTACAGCTTGGTCTCTGGCTGCTCAAGTGCTTCATCATTCTGTATCTCAGTTCATCGCCTGTAAAAGCAGGAGATTTGATTGTTTTGTAGATCTTGGAGAGGTTTCTGATCACTATTAATATACATGATATTTTCATTCTGGCTATCAGTTGTATAGTTGCTTGCATGTAAAATTGTAACCTCCACTGCTCTGCTATTGCCTATGAACCTGTTAGTATTGAACCAAAGCAACATGTTGCTGTTGAGACCCAAATATCCACTGACAGACAACACACTTGTGAATACTAAGCATGAGAACGTGACCTTGGCTCATCCTCTCACTGTTAGGGCTCATGTTGCTCTTTCTCTCTAACGAGACTTGTTTCAATGCAGTATTTTCAATTCTCACATTCAAAAAAAAAAAAAAAATAGGGAGCAGGAGAAGAGGAAAGCCATCTGAATGCAGCATTTTTATTGTTACATATTACCCTGATGTTTAAATACTCTGGACACTGTAAAAACAGAGTAGAAAGCTCATTTCTAACGTGAAGGGGCTTACAATCAGTATGGCTGAGTGGACAAGGAAAAAAGACAGCAGGAAAAAGAATGTGTGAGTAGTAGTAACCATGTCTTTTTTTTGTTAAACAGTTTTATGTAAGTGTTTTGTATAACATACAGAAAATGCTGCTGTCTCATGTTGAAATTCAGAATCAGGCCTACCAATGATTTCATTTTATTGTTATTCTGTTATAGCAGCTGTTGTAATTTATGGCAGTTTGTAGGCTTACAGCCACACATTGATATAGCTTCCAGTAGACTGTCTCCATTCAGTCTCCACTTGGGAAATTTCTTGATCTCATATCCTTTGCCTTTGGTTACTGCCCTCTGCAAAATTTACAGGTAGCAGTCTTTTAAAGTACTGAACAACCCTCTGTACAACTGTAACCTGTGCCAAGGAAGCTTTGAAAATCGTCCTCCATCCATCTCCCTTTTCCAATACTTTTGCTAAATAATTTTGTCTGTTAATTTTATGCTATCTTCCTTCCATTTTATCCCTGCAATTGAAAATTGGTTCATAATTGGAGTATGCCCTGTTAGTAATTTGAATTCTATCAGAGCCTTCTGTGTAGTAGACTAATGGAGAGAAAGGAAGTTCCTTACTTCACTATAGACTCATGATTGCTCAGTATTACAGGATTTGCATTGCACATGCCATACATCAGCCTCACTCACCCTCTCTCCTCCCAGCGACCTGTGGAGGGCTGAAAAAAAATGGAAGTTATGTCGATATAGCAAAAGACAGAAATAGCAGCGCACACAAATTTATTGCTGTAATCTAGCCAAAATCCACTACAGGCAATCTAAGTACATTCCAAGGATCCCCAGTTGCTTTGAACAGCATGTTATGGCTGACCAAAGCTACTGCAGTTTTTCTTATTGCTACCAAAGCTGTGTATGCTTTTGCTGCATCTATGTACCGTTAGTTTCATTTCCCGGCTGCTTTGGCAGTATGCAACTGCACAAGTAGGCATTAGGGCAGATAATGCAGTCTCCCTGACAAAGAGCAAATCACTTCAACACCTGCATCTCTGGTTCACAGTACTAGATGATTTGTATCCAGCTGATGATGTTCCACCTCACAAACTCCTCTGCATGAAATCTGAGTGTTCTCAGCCTCTCAGCTGGTAGAACCAGCGCAGCTGTACTGACGTGAATGAATCTGCTAGTTTACAGTAGCTGAGCACCTAGTTCTGTATGGTTGTAGTAGGGAACATGACTTCCGCTGACCTATGGGCCACTGCCAACATCTGACACTTTCCTCCTTTTCTTGATGCAGATATTTTAAACAATAGTCTTGAGCCTCCAGTCTTGGCCTAGCTGGTCTAATGACAGGTGCAGTTTTGTGTGAATTCATACCTGTTCTGCCTGCTTCTGTACTTTTCCACAAGAATTGAGCTACCTTACTTTCTCAGAGCTATTTAGTTCTGGGTGGGTTGATAACATTTGACAAAGACTTCCATATATCTCACTCTACAAACTATCTCTTGCGTCTTGCTGCTAAGGGAGTAGGAGAGGACTCAGAACCAGTTTTACGGAACTATTTTTGCTTCGTTAGGCTGATGATACCAATTTTTCACCAATCTAATTTAATAAGCATGAATGAAAGGTTTCTTAAGTTGCTTTTTTACAGGGGATTATTTAAAAGCTGAATTCATAAATGTTAGGAACATTGAGAGAATGCAACATAAGCCTAATTCACTGCTAAGTCCAACTGTAAGGTGTGTAGAACAGGATGAAAAATGCCATGTGACCTGGAGTCCTGACTGCTAGAAACAGATTCTGCCAATTCAAATTTGTTTAGTACATTAGTCTCAGTGGGTGATGTGGTGGTGGGATTTTTGGAACCAGGACCAAGGTGTGAGTGTTACACTGAACTGGATATCAGCATCCTTGCACAGCTAGCCACAAAAATAAATTTATTTGGTTGCTTTGCTTTTCACTGGGAAATGCCAGATACAATATTAGATTAAAACTTTGGTTTGGTAGCTTGAATAATAGACTAACTAGATGCAAAAATCTTAAGTATGATGGAACCGTAATGGTTGCAACAGCTTAAAGAGAACCTAACAAACATTTAATAAAAAAGACGCATCCTTAATGCATGATGAGCTTAATTCCTTCCATGCTTCTGTCTTAAATCGAACTTAGGTACTTTCTTATCTGGATGGCTTAGGTTTGCAGTGTGTTCACAGACCATTCCATTCTGTTTACATTTTTAGTAGGCACTCAACTCCATTAGTATATCAGCATTTCTTGAGTATTTACAAGTGGAAACATCTTTTCTCAGTCTGGACAAATAAACAGCTCTATCTAATTTTTTGGTCATTGTCTCTCTAAAGATGAGGAATTAGAAGCTAATCCTCTTCATTACATGTGGTTGGTTTTTTTTTTCCCTATAGAATGCTTTGTTATCCTGATTATATAAACGAAGTGTAAGATATGATTTCCAAAAATGACAAAGGCATGCAGCTGTTTAGTTGATAGGAAAATGATTTGCTGTGAAACTTTATGAAAGGTGAGTATCATTAAATATACGAATTATATCTGTAGTTACTCAGCTAGCATTCTAGAGGAAGCAGCAAATAAAGTGAAAACGTCTCAAGTAGTTTAGTGCTCAAGTGTAGCACCTATTCTTTTCCAGCCTTCATTCAATATACTAAAAAGCCTTAGTTCTTTTATACTTAACTAACAAATTTAGGTTGGTTTTCTATTAACTTTTAAGTCCGTTATTTGTCTGTTTTCAATCTTAGCTATTTCCTTGCATCTTTATATCTCTGTCCATCATCTATACTGATGCTGACACAGTAAGCTCAAACATCTTTGGGTGCTGTTTTAATAATCATTGCGTTGGGTTAAAAGACAAGATATCTGAATCAAGTATGCACCTTTATTAAGAATCATTCCCCAGAGGACTTGACTTTACTGAATGCTCAGATCAATGCACTTTTTACTATTTTACATAGCTTGTGATATGAAGATTCTGCTGTGGAAGCCCAAACATATAAAGTCATGAGCAAAATATGTATATAGGAATGTGGTTGAAATTGAGACAGTGTTGATAGATCAGCACAGAGAGGCAGGAACTGCTGCAGGCTCCAGGGTTGGTCTGCACGTCCATACACTTTATACCCTGAACTGCTGCAATAGAACAGATTTGTGCAAGGACCTGATTTTATTCCACCTCTTCACTGAAGCATATGAGAATACCCTACTAAACTGCTCGTAAAATTAGAAGAGTGAGGCATCTAGTGATATTATAACAAGTGATGATAATAAAGTCTAGCTAGGATCAGACTTACCGTTTGGAGGAGCCTGTCTCTTTTTACGTGACCACAGAAAGGGGAGTGAATATTATGGTCACACATCTCAGTTAAATACCTTAGCTGAACTGTCGCATTTTTACTGAAAAGAACATAACGTCCATCCTTCCAGTTCTTCTGCCAGAGAAAAGAATTGATTGATTCTTTGTTCAGTACTTCTTTATTTGGTATATAGGTGAACACTACAGAGGAGAGAAATGTTCATTTGTGCTCGTTACAGCTCCTTAAGAAATGGAAATACATAGCCTTAGGGTAAACGGGAAGACTTAAGGTAATAAAACAATGATACAGCTGTTCTGCTTTCATCTCAGGATTCAGGTTTAATCTTGTCCTTTTTTGCCAGCTTTTCTCCTCCTGAAAAAAATGCCAGATTTTCTTGGCATCTCCTTTGTAGCACTTGCCAATGGAAATCTCACATTTATCTCCATTACTAGCTCACTGTCTCTTGGGCTTTTTGTGTTTATTTTGGGCTTTCCCCCTCTCCCCCCCCATGTTTTCTGATGCTCCTTTTGTTTTTTCTACTCTTCAGTGATTCTTTGCCTATGATTGTTTTAAGGCATACAGGTGCCTGGTGAAGTAAGTACTCATAGTCAGTTCTGAAATGCTGCTCAGCTGAACTTTGGTACCATAATCTTGAATATACTATTGATGGGTGGACCCTTTGATGCGAAGTATTATACAACTTTGGATGGAGATTATTTTTTTTTCTCTGAAAGGGAAGACGACTATATCAAGGAAGAATGAAAGATTATCGAATACAATATGCAGTGTTTCCTTACTTCATATGTATTACATACATATGTGTGTATCTGTGTTTCTAAATTCAAGCAGATTGTAAGATATTTTAGTGATTGCATGGAATTTAGATGTATGTTTGAGTAATCTCAGAAATTACTTTTCCCAAGAAAAAAATCCTGTTACAGTATTTTCTTTGACATATATCTAGAAATTGTAATGGTGTACAGCATCGACTAATAATCAGAAATGTTTGCATTTGAAAATAAACATCACACTTTGTTTAGTGCAAAACCATATATATGTGCATAGAGAACTTCAGGAAAAGCTTTAGAGATGGTGTTATAACTTTTGCACGTATGCAGAAAAATAAGTAAAAATGCAATGGTTAAATTACTTCAATGTGTTCTGTAGTGATCATCTACAGTGCTTTTCCTTTTCACTCTAACTCTGGCATTTTTGTTTCATTAAATACATTCTTGGAGTTATATTACAAGCTGTATAAACTTTCATTGTGTATTATATATCCGTTCAAATGTATTTACATGGTTTTTATACTTCCCTTTTTTTATACCTTCTCTTTTAATGGCAGTAATTCTGTACACTTAAACTTGCTTGCAGTGAAATGCTTATTTTAAAAGCCAAGTAAATGGAAAGCCCTGAATTATTTTGAGCTGTTTGCAGGCTGTTTTCTGGTGAACTTCTGCCAGCTTTTTGTGTCACTGTACTTGTTAGTACAGCGGAAGTTCTCTCTACCTGCTACGGTATAAGGTAATGGCAGAAGCGAATCTTGTGTGAAGTCCTGGTTAGCATGTATCTCCTTCAGAGGATGAGTGAGTACTAAAATTTAGGCTGCAGTCTCCCTTCACGTTGCTCAGCCAGAGAAGTAGCCAACACCGCAGAGCCAGGCGCCTACTATCTCCATCCAGATGGCCCCCATTCCCAGTCCTACTTTCACAGAGGTCAGTGCTCTGGCCCTTATCTCCAGAGAACCTAAAGCCATTGCTGCAGTTTGTTGGTCGTGTCTCTTGCCGTAGGATTTTTGTAAACTCTTTAGTATTCCATAATGAAAAAAGTCCTGTGAACACAGGAACTGACTACCAAAGTCAAACTGCTAATGCTTTGAGAAGACAGAAACCAGTACTGTGTGGCCTCTTGTCCAGCTTGACTAAAGATAGCTTTTACGAAGGGAGCAGGAGGGGGACTTAACCCTTGCTTGTGGTGATTTCAAACTCAGCATTCCAGTGAAACCTTAAGAAACTTGGTTTTGCTAATGAGATGTGCAGGTAGCTTGTAACCTTACTACAGATTTCTTGGACTTTATTCTTGATTTAAGTAAGTTAATTTTGTTGAGTTTCTGTCCTTCTTTCTCCTTGCTGTTCCTCAGTGTATAAGAAAATGACCCACTTTCTCATGGTTCATTTTGCATCTCTTTTAGTTGTCCTTTGGAAAGAATTGAAATGGAGCTGAGCTGTGCATAAAACCCTGTATCTTTAGGACCTGTATAAAACATAGTACATTGAGTTGGGGTTTTTGTTTTGGTTTGGTTGTGTTTTGGTTTGGGTTTTTCTGGTTTTGGGGGGGGGGGGGGGTTAAGTACTTTTTCATAAAGTAAACAGCCATCCAGGAGTCTTTATACAAAAAAATAAAACCTTACTTTCCAGGAAAGCAATTTTGATCTCCTGTATCCCCACAGGTTGATACATATGCAATAATTTTTCATGTGCTTCATGAGTAGTGTGTTATACAGCTATAAGAGTAATGGTAATATAGTGTAAAAGCACTTGGATAGTTTGTACAGATAGGAACAGCAACAATCATGTAAGTATATAATTATTACAGAAGCACACAGGTCTTTTTAAATTTATGATGCCTACTTAGCCAGCCTGCATTGTGTAATCAGCTGTAAAAATTTTTGTGTTCTCAAGGTGAAAAAGAAAAGGCCAAATAAAGCTATAGTCTTTGACTCCAGCAAAACATTTGTATTTGCAATGATTTTTTTTTTTCACCAGACTTGCATTTGTTAATTAATTAAAGTTAAGGAAACTGTTGCTGCTTAAACAAATTGAAAAATTGTTCTCAGACCTATGTTCCTTACATCTAAATCCAGCATCCTCACTTTATGCAATTGGCTTAATAATGTAGGGGACAGTCTTGTAACTGGAGCCTACAAGCAGGCTCCCTTTTGTTCTATACAAGTAAAATGAAGAAACAGTTTTTACATTTTCTTGTTTAAACAAAAGTCTGTGTGGGACATGTCATCGGGCTCTGAATATAAAAATATAACATTCCTTTAGTGTCAGAAAACTTTCTGTGGTGTAGTAGCTATCTTGGGAAAAATCAGATATGACTTGGCTGCCCTAAGTATCAGTAGAAGCAATTTCTGCAGTTTAAGCATAGGAAGCCTGAATACCCATTTGACAACAAGCATAAGTCAGATGAGAGAGACCAGAAGCAAAGTCTTTGTGAGGGGAAAAAAAAGTTATATCACTAATTAGTTTCCAGCTTTTGAAAAGGTTCAGATTAAAGCATAGCAGAAATCCAGTGCAGAGGATATACTATATCAAGTAATGTGATTTTGTAACCTTGTCACTACTCCAAAGAGCAGTGTGATTGACTTCAAGCTGAGTATCTTACTCAATTTGTGCTAAAGGTTTGACAAAGTTCTGAGTATCTCACTATTGGAATGATGTGGAGATACTCCAATTCCAGAAACAGGAAGCAGTATGTTTTCCACTCTAAACTGGAAAGAATAATGTCAAATTACAAACATAAAGGGAAGCAACAATTTTGAACCCCATGACAAACTACTTCTAGGCGGAACCAGACTAGGAGGACAGAAGGGAGAGTTTTGAGGGGGTTTTTGTGTGTGTGCACTTGTTAAAGTTTAAGTTTCTGATCTATAGTCTGATAATGTAATTGCATCTCTTCAGGAAAAATTTATCAAGTAGATTTTAGTGATGAACTGTAGCAATGTTAGCGGCATTGCACAAATACTGACAGCATAATAAGAGGAACTTTTATTGACTGGCTGAGAAGGCACCCTCAGAACTGTAATGGCAGGAGGATGAGAAGATGACCAGAACAGTTCTGCTCAGTCTTTTTTTATTTTGCTGTCCCAATCATGTGTAAGCCTTTGTCATATGTGTTATTAATTACTACTAAAAGGCCAGGAAGAGCAAGACAAAGTCTGAAAGGATTGAAGGAAAGGTGAAATACACTTATGCTGTGCTGTCCAGCTCCATCAGGGTTAAACCATCACTCAGTTACAGCTCTGTTTCCATTTTTCAGGTTGGAAGTGGTCAGTTTAAAATTAAGACAGAGGAAAGGTGTTTTTCTTTGAAGCTTTGTCCTCCCTAAGTCCAAAAAGTCTTCAAAACTAACTGCTTAGTCAACAGCATGTGTACTGACAGTATCCAGTACAGCTCGAGATGCTTACAGTGAATCATAGTCTGTCCCCAAGCTATATTCAGTGACACAGTAGTACAATAGCCTCTTATGACAGAGCTGTCAAATGACTTGTGTCACAATTTCTTTGCCCAAATCTGTTGTCTAGATTGTGGAAGATGTACAAAGGAAACATCATTAAGCCCCAGAGAGGGACTTATTAGACCTGGATTTATTCCTCCTCTCCTCACAGATTTCTTACCTGCTGCTGGGTATTTCATTTAGGGAGAACATCCTGCATAAAAGTCAGCATATAGGTTAAAGTTAGATGCTTGTGTCAGGATAAGTTCTCCTTGGGAGAACCCTTTTATTCCTTCCCTGAAGCAATGGCATTTTATGCAAACGAGGGGATTTACCTTCCTCCCAATGGGATTAATAGTAGTATACATCAGCCAGTTCACGAAAGCACGTGAGAGATTCAGTTAGTAATGAACATCTAAGTACATGTATAGATATATCAAAGAAGGGAAAGAAAAATTATGCATAACCATAGCATATTATATGTAGTCTGTGACTTATAGCTATTGATACCTAAAGTTCTATGAAGTGGAAAAGAAAAATTAAACTTTCAGTTTATAGAGGTGTCAGGCAATGCACCAAGTAAAGAAAAAAAGCAATAACATCACCACTAATCTGGATTGGGGGTGCAGCGTGTGATGGAAAAAACTGTGTTCTGCAAGCAGATGACAGATTTTAAAATTTGTATGAAATGTAATGTCAAGTGTAGACAGAGGAACACATTTCCCTTTATCATAGCAGGGTTATTTCACAGATCATGTCATATAACTGAAGAACAGTAAGAAAGTCTTTCTTATTTTCAAGCGAAGATACTACGCTTCAGTGAGATGCAAAGCAACTCCTATTTTTCAACAAATTAAATGGGAACTAAAAAGAACTTGACACTTTACTAAGCTGAACAGACAAGTCATTGTGCTCACACTGCCATTTTAAGTGCTTTGCTTTGCCTTTGGGAAGCAGCACAAGAAATCCTGGAAATGATAAAGACAGTGTGATCCATGTTATCCCAGTAACATTTTGCTGTGCCTAAAACTAGATGATCTAATAGTATAAAGCAGATGATGTACAGTGGGATCAATCCCTAGGAAAATAGAGTATGCGTAGTACATGATCTCTTGTTGAGAACATATGACAAAATTATTTCAGTCACTTCCCAAACATTTATTTGTGTAGCAGATGGTATCAGTTGGTGGGGTTTTTTTTCCAATTTATTATGAATAATCACATGTTTATGTCATATATCATGTTTCATTCTTCGAAAAAACTGTAGCTGCACGGTAGAGAAGCCAGGATGGAGGCCTTAGGAGATGAGGAGACATTTGCTGAGAGAGAATAACTTTCTAGAACGTAAAGGACAAACAGGTTGCAGAGGAATGATGGTGGCCAAGGAATAAGCCCTATGTATAGCAGAGACCAGATGTCCACTGAGAACAGCAGGAACCCAGGCTTCAGAGGGCCTTTCCTAGAGACCCAAAATGCAGACTTTTCTGCAACTCTGCAAGTCGCTGATGTGCTGGACTGAGAGCAAGCCTAAGCAAAGAGGATTGATTTACCGGGGTGCAGTAGGCAAGGTGGAGATATGGTTATGTATCGTTTTGTTGTGATTTTCCTCATTTTGAGTTTTCTCCCCAAAAAATCACCTGTTCTAGTGTCTGTTCTAATAAAACCTAGCTTTACTACTTAAAAGCCGTTTTGGAGTGTTCACTGTGGAAAAAAAAGTTTGAGCAGTCTGACCTCACAGCTCTGGCCAGGGCAGAGCCCCATTGCAGCACAGCATGCCGTCAAGAACAAACCTACATCACTGGGAAGACTGTGGCACCAGATTCCCATCTATTACAAATTGGCAGATTACCAGCTTACACAACTGTTCAGGGTCTTCCCTATGGTGTTTCTCATTTTTACAGCATACCTGTCTGCATATTTATACGTACGATTAGCTTCACGTAGAGCACTTGGTCATTAAGAAATTACTTACATTAATGTTTTCAACTATTCTTTAAAAAGTAATTAATTTAGAATGTGATTAATAAAAATAAGCTGAACCCAGGCCCTAAAACGTCCCTGTTTTTACAAAGCAGCTTAGAAACTATGTAATTAAATTTAATTCAAATCAGAGTTAAAATCCAAAGATAAAGGAAATAGTTTAAAATAAAACACTTGGAAGGTTTGCATTCTTTCAGACTTTCCTTTTCCAAAGTGTTTTGAAATAGGATTTACTGAAAGAACCACGTAATAAATTGTAGTTGTGGCAACTCTTTCATATGTGGGGTTAAATGTGATTGGTTATTGGATGCTGCATAAAAAGTTAAGAAATGTTGTGAAATATTAAAAAAAATGAATTAAGGTATCATATTTAAATATTTGATAACTGAAATTGATAAATTGGGGCTGGGTTTTGTTGCCGAGTATCTTCATTTTGCGATGTCAATGTCTGTGTACTTTTAGATAGCTCTTTTGTACGAAAGATTGTACTTTTAGTTTAGATCTGCTCTTTGATACTGTTTTATCACAGAGGAAAACTAGATAGCAGTTTTCCATTAGGTTGCTTATCATTTAATAGTCTGTGGTCCTGTAGTCTAAATAACTTCTTACACTTTACACTATTTTAGCTGGTATATTTGGAAAGAACATTTTAAATGCTGAACAGGATTTTAAGATTGCAGCTTTTCTTATCGTTTCTGTTGTTATTCTGAGCAAAGGGAGAGCTTTGGATTCTTTAAACTAAGCATTGGTTGAAAACAAGCTCTGGGGAAAAAAAGACTTTAAAGAAAAGTCTGAATGTGTATTGTGTCCTGCAAAGTTAAAAGAAAGAACGAACTTTTTAAGCGTAAAAGTGACATCAAATGTTTAAAATGTTTCCAATTTTTTAATATAAATGTTACAAATCTCCTCCTCCAATTCATGGTGATGCTTTCTGTTCAAATACAAAGTTTTAATCTTATTAGCCAAAAACTAAGAAGATTTCTGTATTTAGTAGCAATTAGTCTTTGTGACTGCTAAACTGTAGAAACTCCATAGGCAGCTTTAGGATCCTTGAGCATTTCCGATTTAGTAGCCTTCAGAACAGTTGCTGATTGTCATTGAATCTCTGTTCTTCCTTCACATCTGTGAATGTGCTCGGCTCCATGATTTTATTTTATTTTCCTCACTGAGTCAACATAATTCTCAGTGTTTTTGGGAAGCACCACTGAGCCCATTTAGGAAGTGCTGCATGATGCCTCTATACAATGGTGACTGATTCAGATTGTTTGCACATCACCCCAAAAAAGCCAAAATGAATGAAGACAGTGAGCTTGAAATTAAAAAAAAATTATGAGAAAGATCAATAAAAGGTCAAAATATTTGCTTTCATTTAAAAATTAAGTCATTGAACGGTACAGAATTTGTATCAGAAAAGTTATTTAAGAAAACTTGGGGGCTTCATGAAGCGTAGCTTTTTGCATAAAGTGACAGGAGGCCCAAAACATTATTGTCAAAATTAATTTATTCATTGGAATAGTTTCAAATATCTCCTGGATGCCTTATATCAGTGTGTGTGTGGATTGAGTGTACGTATCAAAAAGCAAAGCAAGCTTAGAGTCTGTTTCATCATGTATCCAGCTGGGATTGTGAAAACTAATTGCTGTATGCTGAAAGATCAGAGAAGCAGCAGAGAGAGTAGTAATGGGATCTTCAGTTTCTCCCTGTTCAGATGACATGACTGTTGCATCAGGATGTTGTGAAAAGTCTCAGGTTTTAAACACAGTCAATAACCAAGGCATTGGTTGGTGGGGCTGTGACAGGAAACGGGACTTTTGACTTTGTCCTGGGTGGAGGTGGAGTTTGGTTCACAAGAGGCACGTTGCAACAGCAACCATTAGGTTCAACATCCTACTGAAACAACAACAAAAAAAACCTCAACAAAAAAATCCACAACAGTTGTGATCCACTTCAAGAAGGGACACTACGCAAAAATTAAGATACTTACTAAAAAGAACCTAAAAAAGGTCAGCTAAGAGAAGGAAGTTGTACCAGGTGGTATGGAAGCTACTTAAGGACGCCATATGTGGTATTCAAGGCCAGCACCCACCACCTGTCATGAAAGGCTTGAGAAAAAGCAAAAGGAAGACAGCAGAGCTAGACAACAGAGTAAAGGAATTTGTTAGAAAGAAGTAGGTATCCTTTAAAAAGCTGAGTTCACATCCAAATGATGTTTTAAACAGATTTAAATGTAAAAACATGGTAAGACAGGCTAAAGAATATTTGAGCAAATGGTACAAAGAATTAAAACCAGTAATAGGTCTTACTTCTGATGCATCAGGAGCAATGCACCTGCTAGTCTTTTGAGCCAATGATCATGGTGTGGAAGGAATACTTAGAGAGACCTGTTTCAGAGAAGTTAAATAAATTCTTTGCATTAATGTTTTCTGTGAAAAAAAACTATGGAGAATCCCATGCTGGTGTTGGCAATTGCTGATGGCAATTATTAGGGTAAAAAGTACAAAAGAAGGAACATCATTGTAGCACTGTGTAAAACCAAAGTTCACCATATCTTGAATGCGGTGTATGGCTGCTGTTTGATACAGTTTATAGTATTAGGTAGATGTTTGTTGTGACTAGGTACGGTTCCTCTTTATGACAGGAGTTTGACATAGCTTATGAGTAATTCATCTGTATATACAGTCAGATAAACATTTAGGATTGAAGACTGTTGCACGTTGTGATATCTGCCTTTGCTTCTTATTGTCATTACTGTTAATTGGATTTGCTTTAAATCCAAGAGGTAGTACTCTGTTGCGGTAGGCAGCATATATGCGACATTTGCCAGTTTTATATGAATTCTTCATTTGTGAGTATACTGACATATTATGAATGAACAAACAAAAGACAGTCCCTATCCTAAACAGCTTCTAGTCTTTTGCAATTTTCTCCAACATCAAAAGTGTTGTAGATTACTAAAACCTTTGAAGTGGGGTTTTTTTCTGATTTCAAATGATGATTTGAAACAATTTCAAAAAAAAAAGAGTGTAAAAATATTAATGTCATCTTGTGCTCCTGAGATCTTTTCAGTATTGCTTTTATTCTAATAAACCATTACATTTTATTGCATTCATTAGCCACAACTTTTCACTCTTGGCCAAATTGTAGCTGCTGCTATCTTAATTGGCACTAAAAATAACATTATTTTTTTCCCTTGCAAGATCCTAAACAAAAATTAAATTCCTCTGCATTGACTGCTTGGTATACCATGCAAAATCCATCCAGTATATCAGGGAGAAGAAAAGAGTTCAAACTGGATGAAAAATCAGAAGAGGCATATGTCCTGTTTCATCTGAGCAAAGGAACAATTACCATGAACAACAACTGGAAAGCTTACTGTGGGACTTGATCCTTGAGCAGGAGAGCCAGCTGCTGTACTTGAATCATGATGAACACATTATAGAGGAGATTTCTAAAGCTCAGAGGATATTTTTTGACTGTCTTTTCCTCAGTCTGCTTTATCTCTTTTTCCTTTTTTTTTTTTTTAAATGTGCTGTTCTAAAGGTTTGTTCTGATAATATTTAGGGACCTGATTTTTAAAAACCCCTAGTATCATCAGCTTATTCTTAGATACTCAAAGCCAAACTTCAGTTTGGCATGCTGTGGAACTTTGTATACCTTAGACTGGCAGACACCTCAGTAAATAGCCTCCCATTTTTCATTGTCTTTATATGATGCTTTCCCTGAATGTCATCTGCCATTGTCTGAAGGAACTGAAGTAATACAGATAAACTTGAGGAAGCTCATCTTTTCAATCATGGAGTTGCCAGCTATGTGTTCATGCTGATGGTTAGTCTGGATGGGAGGAACAGTCAGCTGTTGCTGTTAGCCTATGTTAAGCTTTGTATTTAATCTTTTTGTGTCTCTAGCTGCCCTGGTGATAGATACAAAATAACTTGCTAATATAATAGAAGTTAATAAATAAAAGTCAGCTTATTCAGAGTCTTGATGTAAATCATTATTTTTATTATTTTCTATTTTTCCTTGAAGATGTAAACTGGATGTGCTGACTTTTCATTATCAAAATTCAATAAGCAGTATCTATAAACTGAGTCCTCTATTTCATTTTAAGTCTGTTTTTTGGCATATTTGTGCCTCTGTTCTGTTAAGGAGATATGCAGTTTGCATGGAGAAAACTTTTTAATGTTTCAGACCAGATGAGATAGGCTGTTAGAAGATGACTTTTTCTTTTGGTGCTGACTTTCCTTTTCAAGCTACTCATTCCCACTTCCATATCATTCTGTCAGGCTAGTGTGACTGTGCAGCTGCATGGTAAACTGCATCAGGAAAGTAATCTAGGCTAAAAATAATCCAGGGGAAAAAAAAAACAAACCAAAGAAAACAGTTATTTTTAACTTTGAACAGTTCCTGAGGAGGATGTTCTTATTAAGGCTGAAAGAAATGCTTATGAAATTATGACCGTGGCTGGAAAATGTATATGGGCATTCTGTCTGGAAGCCACTTTGCTCAGTCTGAGAGGGCACCAAGTCCTGACTAAACGGGTTAAAGACAATTGCTTCTGGATAATTGGATTATGTGATAAATTAAGCTACTTGTGGAGCAGAGATGGGTCTTAGGAGGGAGAGATGTGACAGGCCATTATGGAACAGAAAGAGAAGAATCATCAGCTCTTGTGGAATTAGGATAAGCTGTAGCTGCAGTTGTGGCTATAGTTAGTGTGGTCCAAAAGCTGATATTTCTATTGACATTGCTTAAGTATGTTTTCAACACCTTACTAAGATTGTTTGTGTAGCATATATTCCCTGCATTTGTTATAATTATGCTGCTTTGACATAACAAACCTCTTCAGTCAGTGGGAAAAATTATTGGAACCGAATTCATACCTATTGAAATTTTATCAGGCCTCGCTACTGGTTTGAAATGTAGAGAATCAGTCAAAAGGGTTTTTTTAATAAAACAGTGGATTTTGTTAATTAGTAAAAATCAGTCTGATGAGCAGACTCATGTTAAGAAGCATCTTCCCCCATACTGTTAATTTTTGTAGAAGAGACTAATTCTTCTCAGTTGTTGCAAGCATCTAGTCCAAACTCATTGTCTACATTTCCTTTGTGGTTAATGGAAGGGGAGACAGAGAGAGATGAAGACTGTCAGGGTGCATTTCCATCCCAGCTGGTTTAGGATGAGGTAAATTGCTTTCTGAAGATGCTGGCATCTCTTGATTTATCAGAGGGAGCATAGGTCTAAGCATGCACTAAGTATTTTCTTTTCAGACAGCTAAAGTTGTGGGAGGTGAATCCCACTGAACTTTTCATTTAAGATCATTGTGTGGGCTGTGACCTAAACATTATGGTTTATATTTCTTGTACAACTCTTATTTATATTTTAGCATAGCTGTTATAATCAGGCACCCTTGCTGGCTATATAAGCAACCAGCTCTTGACTCCCATTAAGCTCTTGGCTCCTGTGCATACCACACACATGTGAATTCAATAAACTAACTGTACCGTTTGTAAAACAAGCATTTACTTTCTTCTATTTGCTTGTGAAACTGCTCAGATTAATTAGATGTCACCATGTTCTTGCATGAGGAGGCAGAAACAGAGCCCATTTTATTACTCTTTCTTTCAAGTCAAATCATACAAATCTGTTTGGAGTTTCTTTCTCTGGTAACTTCTGTGAGAGTCTTCCTGTCTGCCAAAGTCTTACTGTGCTGGGATTATGCTAAGAAACATAGCATTACAAGCTTGAAGAGTACAACAGATTTGTATAATAGCTTTGGAATATTTTTCCTGTTATTTTCAATCCTCTTTCTTGTGTATGCAAACAAGGTGTTTGCTGTTTTGATCACTGATACCCACTGAGCAAATGTTTTCGTTAAGCTTTCCATATTGATGCACAGGTCTGGCTTTTGTTTTGTTTTTCCTGAGCTGATAACAGTTCACTCTAACCCTAGCAGTGAGTTGTTCAAATTAATCCCTTTTGTGTGCATTGCTTTGCATTTGTCAACATCTAATTTCATCTGTTCCTGATGTTGAATCACTAGTAGCTCCCACACATGGAGCAGTAGATACTAAAGAGATATTAAAATATGGGGCAAAGAATGACAAAAACTGCTAGAGGACTGCCAGTTTAACTCCTCAAGAGAACTAGGTAAAGTCTTGTGTTTGATTTGTTTTCTGTGTTGGAGGAAACAGCACAGTTCTGATTTCCTTTCAATCGGGTATTTGTCTTAATAACATACACATGGGAAGACTACATTCATTCTGCCTTTTGACAGCTTCACCATGGTCTCATCAGACCTGCTGTCCTGAGCTACCAAGGATAAGCAAACTTTTGGATTTGACTCAAGACATCAATTATCTTAAGCCCTGTTCTGCCTTCTGCACCATTTTTTTCAAGTGGCTTCAAACCAATTGAGCGTGCTTGGCTGCACAACATGCTGTAGTTTTGCTGAGATTTAGTGATTCTTGGATGCTTAAAGAGCACATTGGGCCACTTTGCTGAGAGCACAGATTAGAGTAGCTTTATTAGCAAACAGTGTGGTTCAGGTTAACAGAGGGCTGAGAAGTTTTATTGAACAATGTATCTATGTTTACAGTGAAATTCACCTATTATAACACAAATACTCCCATGAAAATCCAAATTAGCTCTTAAGATGAAACATTGATGTCTTGTTTATAGCATCTTTCACAATTCATATCTGCCTTCAGTTCTGATATTTTATTCCTACAGGACGACACAGACGTTGTTTTTCCCACATCCCATATGTCCAAATCATGTGTAAAGATATTTTGCTCAAATACCATGCGTGCGAAACATTCCACACTGTGGGTACAAGGTGACGTTTGGTGTGTCTTTAACATGCTGTGGTGTTCAATTACAATACAGCAAATTTATTTTTATGCAGCCTTCTTCATAGAAAGTATGGAAGATTGCTTTGCAGTGAGTCATCTGTCAGCTAAAGAACTAAAAGTCTTGTAGTGATATTTAAAGAGAGAAAGTGGCTCAGAGCTGACAGAGTTCAAGACAGAAAAAGAAACAGAAATGAAAGAGAGGGCCTCCAACCATGGAGAAAATAGAGGCAAAGACTGGTAGGGGGAGGAGTGTTGAGAAAGCCAAACAAGCTGAGAATGTCAGAGGCAGTTCAGGAGACTATGCAGATCATTCAGAAACAAGCACTGGGCTTCAGGTGTCTCTCCTGCATTACACCAGCGTTAGCCAAGCAAAGATTCTTTGACCCTAAGGGAATGGCGTAAAACCAGGTAAATAAGAGCACTGGGCTCAGTGCACTGTGAGGAATTTAGAAACATGCAGGTAGAGGTTGAGGGAAAGATAAATGGCTTAACTTTCTAGAGCAAGACATTAGAAGAACACTGGCATTCTGCACTCCATGATGTTTAAATGTGTGAGGATTTTGTTAGACTATGAAAGAGGCAATTTCAGTTAATTAGACAGGAATTATTATAGGCATGAATATGGACTTCAGCAGCAGTGCAGTCGAAGGGAAGATGGATTCTGGCAGTCTTCCCTTGCTAGTGCCAGGAGGGCTTACACTCAGAAGTGAGCATGTGGGAGAGGCAGCCAGTTCAGGGTCAGAGATGACTTTAGAACTCTGGCTTTGTGTACAGGGATAAGGTCTGAGTAAAGAAGCATGAAAGTTGTCTTGGAGAGCAAGATGGACTTCTTTCCCTTGATATTTGAGCCTTTGGAAGAATTAGCAAGTAAGGAAATTATAATGTAGCAAGGGAATGACAGAACCAAGACAGGCTGTTAAAGAGATCAGAGATTACTTGCCAAGGTCACTGATGCCTTGCATGCTTTCCCTATAAAGTTGATGTCCAAAGCTGAGCTAGCAGTAAGATATCCCGAAGGAGGAGGATGTTTAAGGAGGAGAAAGTAGAAGAATCCGAAACAGATGCCTGGTGTTTTTAAGGCACAGCACTATCATGGAAGGATATCATTGATATAAGCACTGTCATCTTTTATTGTGAATTATATGCATTCTTCTTGTGTTCTTGGTCAAGTCTACCAACTGGTGGTGTGGGGCTCTTGGGGGAGCTCTCTCATGCCATGTCGCCCAGCCTGCCCATACTGGTTTTTGCCCTGGCGATTCTTTTGACCTCAGTCTCTGTATAGAACCATATTATCTGCCTTAAGAAAGTAAATGTGATATAAAATATGTAGCACAAAGTAGAGTACAGTCTTTATTGAAAGCAGAAGGGAAAAGAACTTGTCTTCTTACTCAATGCATTCAGAAAAGTTGGCTTTGATATTGTAGTACTGAAAGGCATTCTAAGCATAAAAGTAAGGTTAGAGCCACTCAGACATCCCAGAATTTGAAGGGAGTAATATTTCATTGTATGCAGTTCCAAAATGCTTATTACAGATCTTCTTATTTACAACTATCATGTCTCTCTTGAATCTGCAGAGGAGGAATACCAAGGACAAACCAAGAGAAAGCGCATTCGAAAGAAGAAACAAAAGAGCAGTTTGCAAAACTCTAATAATTTACATGGAGAACAAACAGAATCTGGAATGCAAGAGACTCTTGTTCAAGATAATTTACAGCTGCAGCAGATAGACAGTCCCAAAATAAGCAAAAACAAAAAGAGGAAAATGAAAAAGAAGCGACAGAAAGAAAAAATGAGAGCAGCTGGCTTGGTAACAAAAACTACCGGTGTGGATTTTACATATCAGCCTGACAAAAACAACAGAGAAGAAGCAGCAGGCTTAAAAGACATAGATGAAAAGGCAGATAGCATTCTGGACTTCCTGCAGGCAACACAACAAATTTATTTTGCTGACAGTATGTTCCACTCTTTCTCCTTTCTTTTCATGAGTATTACCACATAGGGGAAAATAGATGTGCACTTATTATTGCTGTAGAATGGGCCAAATCTACTAGAGAAGTGTCACTTTTGAACTCAGTAAGACATGCAAATATTTAGTATTTGTCCCATTTTCTGGTGCGTACATGAATGTGTAAGAATCCACATCAATATAAAAAACTGTGATCCTAATCTCTTTGTTTCTCTGTCTTTGAAAATGTACATAATATTCCTTCCTCTTTTTTAAAACATTCCAGTGCAGTTGGGGTAAATGTAGTGGTTAAATGGACCAACTACTTCTTTCCTCTGCAAGCAAACATCCAGAAGGATTACTTGCTTTCAGAGAGCTCCAAATGAGGGGAATAATTGCTATCCTAAACTACTTTCACACTTACTATCTCTGAACCAACCTATTTTTCAGAAAGTTCTCCTTCCCAGGAGGGGATGTGTTTGTAATATATAAGGAAATCTAGACAGACAACATCCAAGAGGAAAGGGGAAGATACTGTTGGCACTGGGAAAGTGTACTGGCATAAAGCACTTGTGAACAAGATGAATGTGAACTGATGCTCAATGCACATTCCATAGCACTTTAAAAAGGATTGCATGGATGTTATCTTTAATGGCCTATTGAATGGTCATCTGGCCACTAAAATCAGAGAAATTCCTACTGTATGTTTCTTCCGTTGCCTTCCTAAAAAGCTGTTTGTATGGTGCTTATGTCATAAATGCCTTTCAGAGATAATGAAGTTTTA
The DNA here is from genome assembly GCF_018139145.2 of Gymnogyps californianus. NCBI lineage: Eukaryota > Metazoa > Chordata > Aves > Accipitriformes > Cathartidae > Gymnogyps > Gymnogyps californianus. The sequence continues at coordinate 105,637,209 of NC_059473.1, forward strand.
ATGGTAAGTACTATAGTACTTATCTGTACATACACCAGATTATGTTGGTATCATCTAGAATTAAATATGTTTTCTTAAGGGCAAGCTGGTGTGTTCTTTAGTTGCTCAGCTCAGAACATAGCTTTAAAATGATAACTGTCTTGTTAAACTGGAAAAAAGCAGTGAAAAATTTTTTCAAAGTGCATGGCCTTGACTGTCTTTGTGGAGCTGAATGAAGAATATTAAACAGCTTACCTACCTGTATGAATCCATCTTAAGTCAGAGCTGTCAGCTCCTAGTCCCATAAAATTCATCTTTAGACTACAGAATTACTTTAAAAACCCTGTTAAGATGACATCAGGGATTTCATGTTAATTTTTTTCTCAAGATTTATACATAGAATTTTCCTTGCTTACTGTTAAGATTTTTCTGCTGTGTCAGGTCTTCATACTAAGCCTAGCATTGGAAATCCATCCTACTTTCTGGCTAATGTATTTCCATCACCAAAAATAAGAATTTTACTACTTCATTTTATGGCTAAGTAAATGTACGCTAAACTACATGCATTTGCTGTAGGGGAACTCCAGAGTAACTGAGCAAGATTGCAGACTCAGTTAACAGTTCTGCCGTTAATACATGACCCAGAACAGAAACCTGGTCAATTGTCCACAGCTGTGTTGCATGTTGAATTTTAAGAAAAAGTGTTGAGCTTCCAGCTTTCCTGGAAGTCAAGTTCAGGTTTTAGCAATGGTTGACAGACTGACTGGCCCTGGTGTCAAACCTTTAGATTGGAGGGTTGAGCCAGTGAGGACCTCAGAATCCACAGAGAGAAATTCCCAGGTAAAAGAAAGTTCATCTGCAGATAAGATGTCACATCCATAACTCAGAGTGTGACTAACTTTCTTGTTAGGCAAATCCCAGTTTATATATAGATCTGACATTATGCTGTTTGCCTTTTCTAGTTGAGTGACTTTAACACTCCCTATTTTTTTTAGATAAAATTGGAAGCCATTGCTTTTAGCAGCATTTTCAAATGGTCACATTGGATTATACTTCTTGTACTTAACATCAGAAAGCTGAATCGGGAGAAATCTGTTCTTAGTTGGCTTGCTGGTAAAAACCAGAATTAAAGGGGGTCTGGTTAAAGGGACAGACTATACATTGTTACTGGAATGGAAGAATGAATTTATGCTTTAGTATTGTAGAAACAGTGTATGTCCTTCTCTGCTGTCTTGCATGCTGTAATATTTGCTTTTTAAATAAAAACATAAAAGTACAATAACAAGATATTTGGATGTCTCCAGAAGTGCTGTGCAGAAGTTCCACAGAGTTGTTCCCTGTGTCCACATGTGTGTGCATTTTTATAATACATAGTGTGTAGGAAGCAAAAACACAGTGCTTTGGCCACAGTACAGTTTCTTCATCACACCTTCTTCCTCTGCTAATCTTGAAAATTTAGATTCCTCTTGCATTCCTGTCACTATGAATCCTGTTGTCCTTTTTAGTTTTTGAATTTGATACTTTTCCCTCTTACCATCGTTTTAATATTTAAGAAAAAATGGGAGGAGCAAGCTGCTCTTTAGTACCTGATATTTGGTTGTAAGTTGTACTGAAAAGGAAGATGCTGTCTTTGAAAAGAAAGTATAATTAGGAAAATTCTCTGTGCTCACTGAATATTTTTAATGTGGTTTTCCAATTGTTTTTCCAGATAAATCAGAATGCACAGATTCTGCTGTAAATTCAGCAACTGCCCAAGAGCTTTTACAATATCTTGAATCTCGCACCATCTCTTCCTCAGATGTGACTCTTCTACATCGGTTGAAATCCCTTGTATTGCTGCAGGATATTGAGAGATTGAAGGATGCTTTGAAACAATTCCAAGAACAATCCATGATGCCTCCTGGTAGGTACCATTCACTGATGTTCTTTTTTCTGTGGATTAAAATTCAGATTTGTCACAGGTTTTTTTTATTAGGAAGCTAAGTAAGTAATTATATAGTGGTAAATATATGCTTATACAAGATTTGAAAGCATAATTCCCACCGAAAATACAGTGATTTTCCCTCTTTCTTGTTTGGTTACGATCAATACAGAAACTTTTCATACTTTGCAGCAACTGTGGAGTACAAGATGATTCAGGTTCTTAAAACAATATTTTTTTAAATCTTAAGTGTTTTAAGATTTAATCACATTTAAAGCATATTTTTAATACATTCTCTTTGTAGACTTTTTAAATCACGGGAATTAACTTGTTTATCTTGGAGATTTCACTCATCCAGTTAAGGATTAATTTTACATGCATAACAATCAATAAAGCCCATTATTTCATTTCTTCTTGGTCACCTACGTGGCTTCTTTAACACACAGATTTTGCATGCCGAAGTTTGATTTACAGCTTTGGGGTTTTTTAAATATAAAGGTCTGGTTTAAGTTTCTAAAAAATACTGTTGATTGTGTAAAAATGTAGTCACTCTTTATAATAAATGATATTATAAAGTCATTCATAAAAAGAAAAATTATTCTGTTACTAAATTTTTTCATCTCTGAGGCACAAGTCTGATTTCATTCATGCTCCTTTTGTTCTCTATTATAACCCCTATAATTTTAGTAGAATTTTTGCTTGGACAGTTAATAGTTCCTCAAGTGAATGTGGGATCAGCATGTAGTCCATAGAAGGTATAACAATTCATTTTCCAAGTAGTCTTCATTTAAACAGTCATTGTTACTTGTCATTAGTACTTTTGTTGCAGCATCAGACAAATCTACAAGATGTGCTGAATTTTCTTGCCTCCCAAAGAATTTAATCAGAGTTGAGAGCACTTGCTATGGCGTGAGAGAATCTCAGCCATTTTAGATTGTGCTCTAAGTCTTTTGAAGAGTAATGACTGAGCTGGTAGTAGTGTGGTAACAGAGTAAATAAGACCATAGCCATCAGAGGCTTAGCAATAACATTCAAAGAAGAGACTACTGCTTGTAACATCGTTAAATAATTTACAGGATGATAGTGGCTAAAGATCCCAGCCAAGACTGGAGCCTACTGCATGCTATGCATTGTAAAATCACAGAAAAGAGAGAATTCCTGACTGTAGAGTTCATAGCTGATACATTTTGAAAAGGACACTCTTACAGAAGCACATACGTATTCTTTAAAGTGTAGATATGGATTATGACAACCCTTAAGGTTCTGATAGATCTGAAGTATCCACATATACATGGAACAAAATCCTTCTGTGCATTCAATAATTAATTTCAAGCCTAGATTCTATGATCTTAATTATAATCAGATAGTCTCATTGAATGTAATACACACTTCTAAACTAAGTAGGACTCAGCAGGCATAGTGGTAATGGTATTGGCCCTTTATTAAATGACCTAATTCAGCTTCTGTTCGTTAAATCAAAATGGAACTGTTGGAGTGACCACATTCAGGATGTTCCTTACAGGCCTTATCCAAATTCTGCCCAATATAGTAGGAATTCTGTTGGGCTTTGCAGCCTTGAGGCAAGCTGCTGTGTTTACTTTTATATAGCAGAAATGTCAAACTGAAGAGAGAAAAGAAAACAGAAGCAAATTAGAAACAAATCCATGCAACTACCCTAATTTTCTGATGTATGTATTTGTCACTTGAAAAGCAGAAGACAATTTTCTGAGTGATTTTTAAAATTAATTTATGTTTCTGCTGATACAGCCTGAAATTGTTTACTCTTCCAGTTGATTTTTTTTCCTAGTAACTGTTGTCACTCCGGGCTCAATTCTAATCTCATTCCAAGTTCACGGTGGTGTAACCATAGTAGTTGACTTGATATTCATGAGGTGCAACAATATAAGAAAGAGGAAAATACATTGTTATAAATTATTAAAGGATAATTAAACACCTGCTAGATATTAATTTGCCTCAGCAGAGTTTAGCAGTACATTCTATTTGTAATTCAGGAATTTCAGTGAATGAGAATACAGTGCTCAGAAATTTTACCTTGAATTAGGCTCTTGATTATACATTTTTTCCTACTTTTGGCTCAAAAATAGGTCTTTTTGCACAGTTTTTTTAAATTTTAGATTTCATTCCCAATGAACAGGTGATGAAAGTTAAGAGTTATTACAAAACTTGTTGTCTCAGCAAATTCAAGTTCTTGTTATAGAAATACATGTTAGGGCTGTTTATAAAGATAAAAATGTACAGTACATCATAGTAATCTCAGGGTTTTTTTACAATTTTGTCTGATTATCTGCCTTTTTTCTGTTTTGTTTATTTTTACTGGGGCATGATGTACTAGAAGAAAAGGTCATGCCTTATTAACATGATGAAAAGAAAACAATTTTTCTTAATTTTAGTACAGTGTATTATTTTTACAAAATAAACCCGTTCTATTCCCTGTAGTTCAAGAAGCAGCATGTTAACCCTTTTTCCTGTGGTTATGATTCTACTTAAGATGCCTGCATCAAAGGAATAATAATGGGTGCTATGTTTCGTTCAGTTTTATCTTTAATTCAAGGAAGGAAAGAGTAGGAAAAAAATGAGAAGGGATCCATCTCTTTCATATAAGTGCACATTCTCCATTAGTAAACTTTACAAAGTAAACATACCATTATATACCTTTTATTTCCTCATATATATATGTTACAGTTTGATCTAATTTTCCACTGGGGCTACCAAGTCCCACTTGGCAAGTTTATGCCTACTGATGATAAATTTGCTTTTCTTAGTAACTTTTTACAGACCCTTTAGAGTAAAGCTATGGACCGCCCAAGGTCTGCAGACCACAAATTGACAAGCACTGGTTCAAGACCATGTTTTGGTGTTCCCTTCACACCTCTTAGCATGTTATTCAGATTGGGAATGATGGTTCCACCAAAAGAAAAAAGAAACAACGAAGAAAAAAGTTTCTGTTTTATCTTATGCTCTTAGATCCCAATATTTGCAGTCATATCAAAGAAAGGTCTAACAAGGTTGGTGGGAGGGTCTGAAAAATTTTGCAGGAAGAGGAAATTGCTAAGGAGATTGAAACAGAAAAATTATCAACATTAAGGTATTATCTTTAACCCTTCATTTAAATGAGAAGACATACTTGAACAAGAAAATCTCTATGGTTAAGAGATACTGGTTGTTCTGTCTAGTTGTCATCCTCCATCAACTTACCTTGTACTTTGTGCTTCAAGTTACTCCATCAAGTTACCTTTGACCTTGTACTTCAGCAATCACACAAAGTTGAGGTTGGTCAAGAGTTGTTGTTTGAACATGACTATTTGAAGTGTCATTGTTCTCAGACTGTAAAAAAGAATAAAGTGTCCTATTACTATTTCCATTTATTTGGTAGCCTTTAACAAAAAGTACTTACCTCTACCTAAAGTCTTCTGTAAGTGCAGGGAAGAGAATGTTTAGAAGTCAAATAGACATGCATTTCTCGTGATGGGAGCTTGACTGATCTCTGTCAGCAAGTCGGTGGCTATTTGTAAAAGGAAGCCAGACACCTTCATGATCCTGCACAGTGCAGTAGGCAAAGGAGAAGAGCTGTGAGTGGAAGTAATGCTCTATTTGCTGGTTGGAAACTGTAGCTTTTGAAATGAGGGCTACTTAATTCCTATTTCACATCAATTATTAAAGCATAGGTGATCACCTAATTAAAAAAAAAGTCATTATCTCCTAATTTATGAACTCATTCAGCTTCTACTCATCAACTTCATTCCATTATCTATTAACATTTTCCCTTTGTTGGTTAGTGTCACGTCTCAAATATACTCTTCTCTTGTTGCCTAGGAAATTATCACTCACAGAAGAGCTAGAAGCTTCTTTTAACTGCCTTTTTTTGGAGAGTTGTCCTTTATATATGTCTCCATTGCAGGGGGTGGGGGGGATGTGTTTTGCAGACCAGAAATAATACAGTTAGTTACTGTGTGCCAACAATGCACAGGCTGGATACACAGAGGCCCTAAAATAATTAAATTTAACCTTTTTTTTTTTTTTTTTGAATGAACATTCAAAGAAAAGGAAATGAAATGTGAAAGCTATATTAGCATAACATTATAGAATCATCTTAAATGTGATATTATGTGATAAGTACTGTAGAAAGTCCTGTCGTTAAAAATAAATAAAGTCACATAGATAATCTCTGAATTAAGACAGAAGCCATGGCATTTTGAGGCTTTAATGCAGCTGTCTGTATAGGACAACTCATTCTCAACTGGGGCTTCTAGGTGCTACTGTAAGTTAAATAATGTGTGAAATTACTCTCCAGACAGAAAGAAGTGGAGAAGATTGCACTCTTTTAGCCTTGCCCATATGATCGTGTCATTTCGATCTCCTTTTTTTCTGAATTATTGAATCATAACAAATAGGACATTCCAAAATATAGAACCAAAATTGTTTCTCATACAAATAACTGACCTCCTAAAAGAAAATGCACCTGTTCATCTAGAAATTCATATGTATTAGTCTTCAAGCTCCAATATCTTCATTGGTTTTATTGAAATGCTAATATCGAATGGAAACAGATGTTTGCACAAGTCTTTTTCTTTAATGTTCAGAAATGTCATAGAGGTATTTTAGGAGGAATGTGTTTTCTGTGTTTCAGATCATACCAAGATAGTCATGTCTCTGTTTCACTACTGGATTACAGATATCCTTCCTGTGAAGAACAGGAAATAAAGCCTTGCCTGTGTCCATATGTGCAGGGTTAAAATTTAATATACAAACTCTTAACCAAGTAGCAACTGTTCAGGAAGAGCAGTGTCAATACACATTCTACACCTTCAGGTAAATGAATTATTTTTCTGTGTTACGAACTCCAGAAGACAATAAACAGGTTATAACTACATGTGATTTTTGTGTTTGGTTGGTCAAGAATATCCATGTGGTGTATGGCCTGAGTCTTCAGCTGGATTAGTATGTACATTTCACTTTAGGATAAGGGACTTATCTGGAATGATAAAGTCTATCAAGTATTTTGTTTAAGAAGTATAGGGGTTTTTTTGTTGTTTATAAATTGATCATTCCTTTCTGGAAGTTTTATTTCTTGACTTTTCTTGTTTATCTGATGTATCTGTTTACCTGAAAAACAGAAATATATTTTTATATTTAAATGTAAGCAACAATATGTCTGAGGAATGTATTTTTGCTGAATAAACTGCTACATTATAGAAACAGATAAATTTCTACATGTGGGTCATGTGGGTACTGTTTGGAGTTATGCAGAAACTTGGATGGCGTTTTCAGAAGTATTCCATGGCCCAGCCTGTTACAATCTGATGGGCTTCACTGACTGCAGAATTGTGGGACTGGGTTCTCTGGCTGATTACTGTGTAGTCTTTCTGCAACTGAATTTATCCGTGTGTAGATGACACAGTAAATAATATCCATGGTTGTAAAATGTTTTGGAATCCTGAAGAAAAAAATGCTTTGTAGGTGAGAGGCTCTTTCTCAGCTGAGTCATTCACCTGGTAGTTGATACAGAGCAAACCGTTTCTCATATCTTAGTGTGTTAGTTTCTTAGGGGCAACATATTTATCTCCTCCAACATGTGGTTGGAGATATATTGCTGATGAGACTATATAAACATTTTGTGGGTTTTTTGCTTTGTTTTTTTATTATATTACCTGATACATCATATTGCAAGGCATTGGTTTTAGTGATGCTCAAAAATGTATAATAAAAATACAATCATATCTCTTTCTCGTTAATTGAAGAAGTTAAAAGGGGTTCTGTATCATGCCAAAGGATTGCAGGTGCAGAAAAAATGGTCTTATGGCTAAGGCAGCCGTGTGCAGCTCTGGAGAACTTGAGTTAGGTCTGTATCTGCTAGGAAAGATATTTAAACCAGACTTTGCAGAGGGGAAACTAATAGTGTGTTCCCTGTTTTAATGCTCCTGACTTGCTAACACATAGGCACTGAACCGTAGCTGTGACTTTTCACTGAGATGCTGTGTGCCATAGTCCCACATCTGGAGAATGAAGAAAATATCACTTGAATGTGAAGCACCTAGATACTCTATTGACAGACCCCACAGGAAATTAATCACTTCATCCTCAGATTAAGGTTTGAGTGTCGTGCAGTAAATGAGGCCTAGGAACCGCACAAAAAGGATATACAGCAACTCATTAGGTAAGCATCATCTGTCATATACACTGAATATGAACAAATAAATGAGATCATGTAATTAAAGACAGTATTTTGAAACACAAGTACAAACCAGGTCAAATGAGGACCGTACAAACAACTGTAGAGCCTGCATTTCCTGATACTCGAGTGACTGTGCTGAGGGATGTTGTAAGGCTGCTGCCTTGGGTGGACCCCAGGACCTGGGGATTCTTCCTCCTTGTCCTCTGGATCCCAGGCTGGTGCACCTCGAGACCTGGATGTCTCTCCGTCCAACGCCAGTGGAGGCGACTGCAGCTTTCATGTTTCCAGGTTCAGCCGGTAGTGAGGCTTAGCACATATCTCAGGGACACACGCATGCGCGCACACACACGTGCGACACTCACATGGCTGACTACGCAGGCTGCCACACACAGGGCACTGCCTTTAACAAAACGCATGAGTTAACCCTGCCAGGACTCACATAAGACACGAGTACAGTCATCTTCTCTGACTGATTGGAATTGAAGTTCACAAGTGAAAACACACATACCTTCACTTCCTAGATTCCCAATCATACCCCCATCGCAGATCCCTCAAATACCAGCACAGGCCCCAGCTTCTGTCATGTCCCTGCCTGGATCCTGGGCCCTTGTACCTGCTCTATGGGTCTCCTACTCACCAGCTAGTCCAGCTTGACAGACGCTATCACATGTTCACACACTCATCTCACAAGCACTCACACACTCGTCTCACGGTTTTGTTTATTGCTTTAATTTCTCTTCTTTATTATTTCTGTTTCAGTGCTTGGCCATTTCTCATAATATTAAAGTGATTTTTAAAATTACACTGGATTTTAAATAGCTGCATACAGAAGAGCAGATTTGGGTATCTTTGCCAAACAGAAATATTTTGTACTATCAGTAGTCTAATCCTAGAATGTGAGTAAAATTTCTCAGGTCAAAAATGTACTTTGCTTGAATCAGGTAATAATGGGGAAAAGATTACTTTCAGTCTCTCTTATTTCCCTTCATTTTAACCACTGTAAGAGCCTTATATTCTGTGCAGAAATCAGCTGGTCGTAACAAAGCAAGCCTGGGAACAGTTTCAGAGCCTAGCTAGTTAAGAGTCAGTGATATCTGATGTCTTTGTAAATGACCTGCAATAGGAGCTGAATCTTACACTTATCAACCTGCCACTATTACACAAACAGGGATTATAGAGAGTAGAGGATAAAGTAAAATCTGAGATGTTGGAGAGTTTAGAAAATTGGACCAAATTCAAGCAGAGAAATTGTAGATTGTCATTGTAGATAGATGCAATCACATAAGAGTGTATTTGTTTCTGAAACAAACGTGCCAAACAACAATGTGCTGAACTGCAACGTGCGTAAAGACACTTAAGAGCAATACACGAAAGAACACAGGAGAAAGATCTAGTTTAAAAGCAAAAGAAATGGACATTACTCATCTTATAATAATATCAATTAGGCAATGTACTAAAAATGGCAGGGGGGCAGAATTATGTGGTTCTATGTTTAACATCCTATTTGCAGTCAAAAAGATTTCATACACCAGAATTTTAATACCTGGTCACTTGTCTGTGCTGCTTCTCTAAAAGAAATCGTGCTGAATCTCCCTACACCTTTTGTGGTTTACTTGAGCAGTGGTGTAACCAACACGGCTGGGATATGAAAACTGAAAAATTTAAATTAATATCCACCAGTGAACACAGTGTGTTTTACATTTCACTATACATGGCTCCTTCAACATAGCAATGAAACATTTATCGCTTTGGCTTTTCATGCTAAACTCATAAATGGCAAAGGAGATGGCGTTGAAGTTTCTGCTTCTGCCACATCATTCAGTCTAATGAATGTGCAGTATCACGTGGAATTTCTGAGGCATGGAAGAGTTTTTTAAGAGGACTTTGCATCAGAGAACTTCAGACTGAACTGCGCACGCATTTTTATCAGCATGGTTCAAACTTCTGGGAAGATAGAACTTTAAAATTTTGTTTTTAAAACCTACGTGGACTCCAACAGTAGGAAGAATTTAAGGATCAACTAGAAAGTAGCCTGCATGTGGCTTCAAGAATTAACTTTCTAGTTTGCGTAACTAAACATTACACAGGGAGGAAGGAACAGCAGCATAGTGGAAGAGAAATCAGGCTCTGAGTAGGTAGTGGTCCCTTCCTTAGGCTCTGTGTACAAGGAAGACTGCAGAGGCTGAAGTAGTTTTGGGCATCTGTAGTAGTGAATAGCTGGTCAATACGCTTGTGTGCAAAGGTGTGAGTTCAAAGCCATTACCTCTATATATAGGTACATGTTTTCTTCTCAAAATTGCCTGTAAGACCTTAATTCTTCTCTTTAGTGGATATGTAATGTGGGAATCAGTCTCTAATGTTACAGATTTTTACTGCTTCATAAGGGGTGTAATATTTTATATAGCACTTTACAATCATGTAGAGTTATAAATTCTTTAATGTGTTTTCTATGACAGCTGGCTTTTCTCCCCTGTACCAGTGCAGGGGGCTACTACTCAGTAGGCTGAATCTCTGAAATGACATGTGGGGAAAAAAAAGACTTTAAAAAAGAAAAGACAAGGAAGGAAAAAAGTGGTGAGTGGCAGCATGAAGGCAGAAAATTGTTAAGCTGTCTTTGACTGAAGAAAACATATTTCATCCAGTAATATCTGGTATATCACAAAACCAGTCCACAGAAGTAGAGTGGAAAGCGATGTGTTATGCTTGTACAGTATGCTACACATTAAGTATAATAACAAAGAATGGTAGTGAAAAAAGCCAGCAAACTGTAAGATTGGAAAAATGCATTGTATTTAATATTTAGGCCAACCTCAGGTTATAGCTATGTAGATTTTGTGATTAATTGCTTCAGCCCTAGATTGCACCTAAGGAGGGCTGCATTGCACATGTTTATGCAGCTAATTTAGCTTCACTGTTAACTACTTTACCCTCTGCATTGCATCTAAGTAAATTTTGTTGAATAGGATAATTACAATGTCTGAGTATTTCACAATTTTTAATATAAGTTTTTCTTAGATGAAAAAAATGTATCTTTTTAAACTGCTAGATACATGCTGAACTAAGCCATGGGGGAAAAGCACTACATGAGTATAAAGAAAAAGCAGAAATTTACAAATGCTATGTTTCCTACATCTAAAGATCTAGGAAAAAAAAAATATATATTCTATGATTATTTGAAAACAGTGTATATGCACCACAGTTATTCAAGGTCAAATATATAGCTTTAATAAGGATGTTCTCCAAGCTGAGTGCTTAACTTTGTAGATATAATAGTCTGTAGTCATTTTAATGATGCATATACATTTGTAAAATGTATAAGCAAGCTGTAGTTCTCTGTAACATTATTACTGCAATGCTACATCCTGGTTTAGGATACATAATGCAAAAAAAAAGTGTTATCTAAGATTGAAGAGGACTACACAAAAATAGAGAAGGAATGAATCTGTGGTTCAATACCTTCTTTTCTTTTGCATCAACTCTAGGCTGCTTTAGGTTGCATCAACTAGAGGCTGCTTTTCTTCACTTTCAAGATCTTTGCCAGTCTTGCAGTCCCTCAGTCAGTGCACAGATGATTCCTCCATCCTCTCAGCCTCTGATACTAGCTTCCATCACCCATTTGCTGTATTTTCAGATTAACACATTTGTGCTTTTTCCCACAATGCCATCCACAGCTCTCTACAGAGCAGTCTTTCTATCGTCTTCCTTTCTTTCTTTAAAACTCTCCTTTGCCATGCTGCTGCCCAAAAGCTTGGCAACAGCTAGGTCAGTAGTGTGCTAAGACAACTGCCTACTGTGCTGACTAATGTTGCCTTATTGTATCTGTGTACTCCCACATCAATCTGCCTATTTTCTCATCTGTTTTCTCCTTTCTTAAACTAGTAGCAATTTGATGCAGGGTTTGGCCTGCTGCACAGCACCCAGCACAGCAAATTTCTGTTACATCTGAGGTGCATCTGAGGTCGTGGTTTAACCTCAGCTGGCAACTAAGCACCACACAGCCGCTTGCTCACTCCCCCCACGGTGGGATGGGGGAGAGAATCAGAAGAGTAAAAGTGAGAAAGTTCGTGGGTTGAGATAAAGACAGTTTAACAGGTAAAGCAAAAGCCACGCACGCAAGCAAAGCGAACAAGGAATTCACTCCCTACTTCCCATCAGCAGGCAGGTGTTCATCCATCTCCAGGAAAGCAGGGCTCCATCACACGTAACGGTGACTTGGGAAGACAAACGCCATCACTCTGAACGTCCTCCCCTTCCTTCTTCTTCCCCCAGCTTTATATGCTGAGCATGATGTCCTATGGTCTGGCATATCCCTTTTGTCAGTTGGGGTCAGCTGTCCCGGCTGTGTCCCCTCCCAGCTTCTTGTGCACCCCAGCCTCCTCACTGGTGGGGTGGGTGAGAAGCAGAAACACCTTGACTCTGTGTAAGCACTGCTCAGCAATAACTAAAACATCCCTGTATTGTCAACACTGTTTTCAGCACAAACCCAAAACACAGCCCGATACTAGTTACTACGAAGAAAATTAACTCTATCCCAGCCAAAACCAACACAGGTGCCAATGTGCTAGGGGAATGTAATAGACTTAACTACAATCAAGAATATGCTAGAACATGTAAGCAAGGCTGCTAATAGTTAAAAATGGCATAATAATTTTACATTGCACACATGATCAGTCTCGTAAAGCAGGGACCTGGTTCGCCCTAGTAGACACTTTGGAGGCAGTGTTCATCTGCAGCTTGCTAAGGAGAGCTTGGAGGCATGCAGGGTGGGATTAATTTCTCCTAACTTCAGATGTCTACAGTGTAGATGTTTCCATCTGAGCTGCCTGTCCTAAAGAACTTTATGATCTCTGGGATGAAACAGATACTTGTACAGCCCAATATAACTGATTGCTTCTAGACATCTATTTTAGGATAAGAACAATGGTACAAATGGAAGAACTTATGTCTTTACTTTGTTACGGGAGCATAAACAGGTAGGTCAGATGGAAACATCTGCATTGCAGCCATCTGGATCTCGTCAAAAAAAATTCATTTACTGCATCTGAGAAAGGGTCAGGAATGTACCTGTTGCATGACCAAAACATCACCTACTCCTGGTGCTGCTCTGGCAGTGGCAAGCTCCTTCAACTTGGACAGGGCTGTGACCCTCCCTTCTTGCTGCTTTCATATCTTCTGTTGGGAAGCCATTGCCTGGGAGCTGTAAAAGGGAGAAGGAGAAGAAGAGTAAGGAGCTGTTGTATAGCTGTGCTTGGAACTCACCCAGCACAAGCTGAGGAGGTGCTTCTCCTGCTCTTCCTCTTGATGCCTTCATGCGATCATGTGCAAAGTGGCCTCCACCACTTCTCAGATAGGCTCACTGAAAGATTGCTGTGTGATTTATTCCTCCTTCCAGTAACAATAATGAAGTGGAAGTGAATATAAATGCACAGAAAAGGAGTAACTATTGCTAGGAATATCAAACTAATGACCCATTACCTGTGTTCTAGAGAGTGAATCAATAGCAAATACTTTTTTTTCAGAATCACAGGAGTAATCACCAAACTCTGTAGACATAATGATAGCTGTTTGATCTCTGTCTGGCATGTTGGAGCTTAAAATGAAGGTCATGTTCAAATCTGATTGGAATTCAGGGAAAGCATCTTAGCTTATTACCATTACTATAGTGCTGGATTCTATTTACATTGGTAAACAGTTTAAAATACTTGACATATTATTCAATTAAATCTGTGATTGCTAACTGACAGACCAAAGTGCATTGATTTTTCTAACCACATTAAGCTAAGTACATGGCACAGTGTTTCATTAGCCTGTCTGCTTAACCCTTTCACATTAATTCAATTACCCAGTATAAAATTAATGTGTAAAATATTAAATAACTCTAAATTTCTAAATTAGAAGGCGTTGCAAGAATATATTCATCTCAATAGTTTCTGACATATATTTATTACTGGATGATTTACAGTCTGCTGCGGATCACATTGTTATCCAGATGGCAAAAGTCACTCAGAAAGTTTTTTCTCTGTACTCACTCAGTAAATTGATAGATTCATAGAGGGTAAGACTAAAAAGGACATGAGATTATCTTCTCTGACCCCATTTACATCCCTGGTCATAAATTTTCCTTTTACTTCAGGGTGAAGACCAGTAACTTGCGTCTGACAAAAGCACAATTTGTGGTTTTTGCTAAAGCAAGTCTTCTGCAGACAGACAAACTTGATTTAAAGACATCAAGAAATGAAGACTTAGCCCCTTCTCTGGTCATTTATTCCAGTACTCAGTCACTCTCACGGTTAGAAACACGTGCCTCATTTTAAATTTGAATTTGTCTAGATTTAACTTGCAGCCATTAGTTCCTGGTATGCTTTTCTTCACTAGATTAAGTAGTCCCTCACTAGCCACTATTTTCTGTCTGTGAAAGTTTTTGGACACTGTAATCAAGCTCCAATGCAATGTCCTTTTTGCTACCCTAAATATTATCTCTTTAAATTACTTGGTTTAAGGCATTTTCTACAGCTTTCGAATTGTTTTTGTAGCTCTCTTGTACATTCTCTCCATTTTTTTTTTCACCATTTAGAGAACAAGTGTGCTGGAACTGCACATAGAACTTCATTTAAAATCTCAGCAGTGCCAACTTTCGTACTCACTACTCCATCATTTGTGGGTCCACTTTTTGCCATAGGATTGTATCGGGAGTCCATGTTGAATTATTTGTCATAGTAGAGAAGAACTCTTGAAATTTATTGTTTTCCAGGATTTAGTCCCTGGTTCCATACTTCTTGTTCTTAAATGTCTGACTTTCTGTTTGGCCTTATTAACCTTAATTTTTTTTGACTATGTCTAGATTAGTAAATGATGGATTGGTTTGTGTGCCTGTACTGCTTTCATTAGTATCGACTATCTGCTAACCTTGGTGTCATCTGCAAATTTTACCAGCAATGTTCTATGTTTACTTACAGATCATTAATAAAAATACTGAACGGTGTCGAGTACTAGTACTAATCTTTATGGGATCCAAAGAGAAATAACATCATTCAGTCACAATTCCCTATTTATACCTTCTTTTTGAAAACAGAAAACTGAGATCATCTAGTGGATTTCTGATGTATTTAACACGTACTTTATTGTCTTGTATGCTTTGTTTTGATCAGAAAGTCCTGTGGCACGAGGTAACTTCACAGGAGTCTAAATAGCACAAGGTGTAATGGTTGTCTGCTACTGTCAACAGCTATTTCTTCAGTTTTCTACAAGAACAAGCTTTAATTTTTTTAGGTAAGGATAAGAGTCCAAACTAAAGACACTGTACAAAAAACTATAGAATTGTGTTTTAGAGTATTTTTAAGGGGAAGCAGAATAATTAAAAAGTATTCAAAGTAAATAGCCTCTCAAATTTGTCTTATGTGTTTTCAATGTGTTGCTCTGCAGGGGATGATTTGCATTAGTTAAGAATGATTGTTGTGAAAGATTCTGTATTTTTAAACATCAAAGGAAAATTCATATTTCTTTCTTTTCCTGCGACATGTGATCCATAACTTTAGTTCTGAAGGTGTCTGTTGTGTTGCATTTCTTCCAGCTGGTAATTGAAGAAAGATCCTTGCAATAAGTTCATTAACTACTGATGAAAAAAACAGGTTTGAGACTTAGAAGTTTGCTTAGGAAGTTGCATTCACAGTTTTATAGTGGGATATGCAAATTTTCAATTTTTTACAGCAGTAGTTCTCTGAGCAGATTTCCAGGCTACAGCACAGGCATGTTAACTGTCAGTATCAGCATTAATTATCTAAACCCTAAGCTGTTGTTGGAGACCAGTGTAAGGATTCATCAGAGAGATTAATTGAACCTCAGCTTGGGAGACTAAGTTCTGCTGCTCATGGAGTGCTAACTTGCAGTTGGTATCATGAATCAAAATGCAGACAGCATTAACATTTTCTGTTGGAGCTAGAAATGGCAGAGAAGTCCCAGTTACTCTCTGCCCAGAGCTGTCACAGTCCAGAGAGAAGCAGAGAAGAAGGAGCTTATACTCAGGAGGATCTTTGTATGAGACAGAACCACCAGTGGGATTCCCACTTCATTGCAGTGGTTCATCACCCTCATGGTTCCCTTTAGTCAAGGCTGTGTCACAGGCTGGCCCCAAAGCTACACAGTGGAAAAACAAAGGAGTAATAACAGCACAGCAGTGCAGTAACCAGCAAAGTGACAGTAGGGCCAGTTAGTACAGGAGCTAAACATGAAAGGAAAAGGATTTTAAAACAACTTGCACCTGGAAGTACCACTCCTGCAGCAGCTGCCGGAGCCCACAGTTCAAAGGTGGAAGAGAAAACCGAAGTGTTTTGTACCAGAAAGTGCAAAGAAAAAGAGCCAAAGATAAGAGATACCCAGAGCAATACATTGATTTGTTTTTTTCAATGTGAATAAAGCTGGTGAATGCAGTTCTGCTGCTTTATTTGAGGAAAGTCTAATTGCCCTAGCCAGAATCTGACCTGTGGCTGTATAAACCCCTCGCATACAAATAGCGTAGAGCCTCCGGCTTCCAGGTTCTGGCTCTGTGCTAACACAGAACATGCCTTGTAGGATTCCAAAAGTTCCTTACCTCCCCCCTACACTGGAAGCCTCAGGGAAAAAAGCAGTGTTTCTGTCAAAATGCCCTGGCAGCATCCTTTCTTTCAGTCTGATTCCCTTATGCATAAGCAAAAAACATCAAAGTTCAATATCAAGCCAAAAACATTTCAGGTGTCCTTGTCAGGGTACCTGAGACACAAAGACTCAGCTGACTCTTGTGTTTCTAGAAGTCTCGTGTCCATCTACTTTCTCCATAATTTGCAAGGCTTTGCCCTGTTTCACAGAGTGAAAAGCAGTCTCAAACAACCTTGCAGATACCATAGGATGGGAATCTGAAGATGGGCAGATCCTGGGAAGCAACTGGCAACAGTGACTTACTGAGGTGATGGGAACAGGAGGGAAGGAGAGCTGGGGCTATGTCAGTGTAGCTTTTCCCTTGTGGGTTGCGATGGTGATTCGCAGACCTGTTCTGCTCTGTGCTCGACAACATTCTCATGGATGACCTGAGACTTGCACTTTCAAATGAGAGTAGTGGGTAACTTGGGAGGTAAAAGTCACAAAGATGAGATGGCATTGAGCAAGTACCTCTAAGAGGATAATTAGTCTTTTGAATAATAACTAAGGGTCCTCTCTGTCAACCTTGATGCAGCTCCAGTTGTCCAAGTCTGATCCAAACCATAGGAATTACTGGCATCCAGAAATCATAGATGCTTTGTACAGCAGTCTCTTGCATGGTATTTTGTTTGCAAAGAAGTCTGAAAAGTACCCTATAATACTACAAAAACCATAAAACTATCTGTTAGAAATCTAAACTAGGCCAGTCTTTGCCACCTTTTTTTTTTCCTGAGCCCCTAAATTGTTGTTGTTATTCTTTGATTATCCTGTGAATATTCAGGATAAGCAAGTCACCGGAAAACCTACCCAATAAAAGCATTCTACCCACACGTTCTGTTCCTTCTCTTCTCTGGGTTCAAATCTGAGTCCACAGACCTGAGTATTATCTCAGTGCACGGAATGGTGTGCTCGCATTGCCATTATGCCCTGCAGGGATATTCATTCCCTTTCCCAATCTGGCAGCCTGTGCTTGTGAGCAGGAGTCATTACAACTGAGCATGCTGTTCTATGGTATGCCCTAAGGCGGTGGAAATGACTGCGGTCCAACTCTCAGCTCAAGAGTATTGTGCACCAGGATATTAACTGTAAAACTGGCAATATTGCTTTGGTGCAAAGTCTTTCTCCAGGCACCCACAAGACAGATGGCTTTATCAGTACACAGCCATTCACCTCTCCATTGCAATTGGGAAGAAATACAAACAAATTTCCAACTATCTTTGCTAAGCAATTTTACAGCTGTCTATCTGCAATTAAAGCACTTCCCTTGGGTGTGCTTTGCGTTTTTATAGTGACTGGCAATATTTTTTCCACGATGCTACACTCAGCCTTCCACAGAGTTTTTAATGCTCACAAAAATACGTGACAGTAAATTAACGAAGATGAGTGCTTCAGACTGTAGGGAACCAAGCAAAGGAGGATTCTGCATAATCTGTATAATTGGACATTTCCT
The DNA here is from genome assembly GCF_018139145.2 of Gymnogyps californianus. NCBI lineage: Eukaryota > Metazoa > Chordata > Aves > Accipitriformes > Cathartidae > Gymnogyps > Gymnogyps californianus. Next base: position 105,655,422 of record NC_059473.1, read on the forward strand.
GTAGACCAGTGTAAAAAAAATTCCTCTCTGGTAGGGAAAGATTTTTGTATAAAAGTTCATGGGGATGAATTGATCTGCACTTCATGGAAAGTAGAGCCTATACGAAGGGCAGCTTTCAGCCCGCAGCCCATCAGTCCTGTTCCTCCTGACCTGAACTGTGCATCGGTCTTTGAAGTGGTATGAGCCAAGGATTGAAGCAGTGCTTTTCTCAGTAACTGAATATCTGTCTTTGGCTCAAATGAGTGGGCATCCATGAACATGTCTCTCAAGTTGGAGTGAGTTTTCCATCAGAATCAAAAGCTGGTCAGAGCTAAATTTTAAGATGAAGCAACCAGGGCATTTGCACCCCCTTGCTATTGTAGTACCTGTGCTCCAGTTTCCAAATAAAGTTGACACAAACTTCCCATAAGTGAGAGGTAAGACTGAACCACGCTTAACTAGTAGTACTACCTCGCCATCAGGGAGAAGCAGTTGGCTGAGATTTCTATATGCTGTGAAATGGGAAGAGTCTGCAGTCAGCTCTGAAAGTAACTTCAAGGTGGGACAATCCATCACAGCAGCTCCTAATTCACAGAGAAGCCGCGCACTGAAAGCAGTCTGTCTGCCTCCAAACTGGAGAAATCAATGTCTGATAATCAGCAAAAATCTTGTTGACAAGGCTACGATGCAGGAAGGAGGTAAAAAACTCAAAAGTATTATTTTTTTTTCCTTTGTATATTGAGGCAGGGGGCAGTGAATCCTTACGCATTTCCTGCCTTGGAGAAGGAGTATGGGAAGACTGGAGGAAGCCTTCCCACTGTCTCTGAGTGAGGAAGGAAAATCCCAACAGCTTGTACTTCAAACCCTCATTTGTCTGCAGGTCTGGGAAGACTATGGAAGTGTTGGTAAGAATACAGTAACATGGGAGGGAGAGGAAGACATGTAGAGGAGGTAAGGAAGCAGGGAAGAACAAAAGGACACGTCCAACTTGAAGATTCCCATTTACTCAATCTTCATGAAGATACTTTTCCTACTTTTCGTTATACCCTTTTTGCCCTTTCCTGTATCTTTTTCGAGTCTGCTTCATCCTTTCGGAGATGGGAGGACCAAAACTGCTCACGTCATTAAAAATGCAGGTTCACCATGCATTTTTTTGAAGTGTGCTTTGTTTTTTTCTCTAGCCCTTTCCAAATAATTTGGTTGCTTTTTTGACCCCTTACTGGGTACTGAGCTGACATCTTCATAGAACTCTTATTTCATTCCTGAACAGTCCTTATCAGTTTATGTCATTACGTGCACCACTTTGCAGTACCCTACATGGAATTTCATCTGCCACTTTATCACAAGTTGTTCGTGATCGTAGTGCTCTTCTGCAGCTCTGCACAGTCAGCTTTCAGTCTTAGTGCCTGTGATAACTGTAGTGGAATCAGCAGTCTCTGTTCCCCCATTATTCATCACCTTTTCCAGGTCATTTAGAACTTTGCTGAGCAGCACAGATCCTGGCACAAAGTCCTGTAGGATTGCACTGGTGATTTCCTTCCAGTGGGAAAACTCTGCATTCCCACTTTTTCTTTTGTATCTTTTAATTGTTTATTCATTCAAATGAGAATCTTCTTAGCCCATGAGACTTCCTTTTTAAGAGCTTTTTTTTTCCCCAATTAATTTTAAAAATGCACTTTAGTACACTGTGTTGGGTTTGTGTAGCAGGGGAGGGGCTACAGGGGTGGCTCCTGTGAGAAGCTGCTAGAAGCTTCCCCAGCTCCAAACTCAAACCTGCTGCTGGCCAAGGCCGAGCCCATCAGCAATGGTGGTTGCACCTCTGTGATAACATATTTAAGAAGGGGGAAAAGACTGCTGAGGGAGAGAGTAATAAAGATGGAGGAAGAAGAAGAAGAAGAGCTACAGTAAGAAGGAGAGGAAGAAGAAGATGCAAGAAGAAGAGGAGCTACAGTGAGGAGAGGAGTGGGATGTGATAGAAACAACTATGCAGACACCAAGGTCAGTGAAGAAGGAGAGGGAGGAGGTGCACTGGAGCAGAGATTCCTGTGCAGCCCATGGTGAGATGGCAGGCTGTCCCCCTGCAGCCCATGGAGGTTAATGGTGGAGCAGATATCCACCTGCAGCCCGTGGAGGACCCCACGCCGGAGCTGGTGGCTGGGCCCAGAAAAGGCCGTGACTCTGTGGGAAAGCCCACGCTGGAGCAGTTTGTGGAGGACTGCAGCCCATGGAAAGGACTTGAGCTGGAGAAACTCATGGAGGGCTGACCCGCATGAGAGGGACCCCATGCTGGAGCAGGGGAAGAGTGTGAGGAGTCCTCCCCCCAAGGAGAAAGGAGTGGCAGAGACAATGTGGGACGAACTGACAGCAACCCCCATTCACACCCCCTGCACGCTGTGGGAGGAGGTAGAGGAATCGGGAGTGAAACTGAGCCCGGGAAGAAGGGAGGGGTGGGGGGAAGGTGTGTTTTTAAGATACGGTTCTATTTCTCATCATCCTACTCTGATTTGATTGGTAACAAATTAAATTGGTTTATTTTTCCCCAAAATCAAGTCTGGTTTTTGCCTGTGACCATAATTGGTGAGTGATCCCTTCTTGTACTTGTCTCGACCCACAAGCTTTTTGCTGTATTTTCTCCTCCCCATCCCGACAGGGGAAGGAGTGAGCGAGCGGCTGCGTGGTGCTTTGTTGCCAGCTGGGTTTAAACCATGACATACACCTTGTCCACTTACTTGTTGATTCTTCAAAAAAAATGCCAATAGGCTTGTCAAGTATGTCTTCCCTTTACAGAAGCTTAATGGAGAGCTTCCCAATATATTTTTCCATGCATCTGCTCATTCTCTTCCTTGCAATGGTTCCTACTGATTTGCTGAACGAGGACATCCGGTTCGCTGGTCTGTAGTTCCCCAGATCACCCCTGGAATCCTTTGTAAAAATTAGCCATCTCACCACCTTCCCAGCCCCTGACACTGAGACAATTCCCAGTGAGAGGTTACACACCACGGCTCGCAGTTGTGTTATTTCATCCTTCGGTTGGTTTAGAGCTCTTAGGTGAATACCATCTGGTCCTAGTGAGCTGTTAGTGTTGTGCCATGGGAAATACAATCTCTGAAGAGAGAACTCCGTGCGAAGTCCAGTGCATCATGCTTAAGTGCAAATGTTCACTACTCCACCCCTCTTGTTTTGTTTTCCACTCCTAGGTAATTTGAATTCTGTTTTAATCGTTTCCGCTTGGCCTCACAGTCAGACAGTCACAACACTTAATCAGAATAAAGACTACCTAATGAAAAAATAAACATTATAGAAATGTTGCTCTTTTGATTAATGTATTTTTCATGCTTTATTTCCTGCATAGACTGTTTTACCCTCTTCTTAAGTTAATGAAAGAATCTTCCAGTGTTCAGCTAGAGAGTTCACAACATAAGACAGGTACCTTTACGCAGGAGTATGCCTAAAAATAGATTACCAATTGTGTTAAATAGCCACAACTGTGGTGGCACCATGCCATGCCAGAAATAATAATAGATGTCTCTTTAAGGGATTAGAACATTTAAATAGGAATACAGATAGTAAGGGATGGGAACCATGTGTAATCAGTGATGTGAAGGCAATTACAAGGAAACAAAACAAGGGGACATGTCAGAAAGTGTGCGAGAACAGAAATTCAACTAGCAAGGTTCCCACTAAAGCTATGTAATTTAATTTAAAGCTTTGAAGCATTTTCTATCATACTTGGAAGGCTCCAGTAATTTATATCTTCTTATACTGCAGTTTAAAGTCTTACAAGAGAATTTACAGAACTTTTGTGGTTTGAGTGGACTAATTCATTAGCCTGTTGCATTGGAAACACGCAGCATACAGCAACATATATTCAAGCCTTTGTATCTGCAAGGATGGATCAAAGCATTTACAGTTTCTAAATTAGAAACCATTTTCGGCTGTTACAGATTTAGATATCCATTACCGCTAAATGTAAGTAACTTTCCTGGCAGTCCAGTAAGGAAGACTTCAGAACCTCTCAACGTTTAGACACATTTGCTTATGCAGGAATGGTAAATGTCAATAAAATTCTACATTTTGATAGTAGCTCCAGATTCATTTTAACTGTGATCACATGCAGAACAAGTTCCAGCCCTTCCAAAAAGAAGGTTCTACAGCTTTGTTTAGAAGGTGGATCACATGTCTTTGTAGGATTCATGACTCTAAAGCCATATGGAATATAGTAACCCACACATTTTGACTATCTGAAAATTTTGTTTGAAAAGAACAGAGAGGTACCAGTGAAATGACTGACTGAAGTTGTGTACTTCTGTTGAAAATCAGCACTTCAGAATTAGAACCAAAATTGTGGTCATGCTTTGAATGTATCTATATTATCTTCTTAGAACGAATCCTTTTCCATTCCAGAGTCCTGGTACCCCAAACTTCCCTACTGCGGCTCTTTTTTCACACTGTGGCTGTGCTCTGAAACAAATTTAAAATGTCCCTAGCTACAGAAAAACACAGGATGTGCTTTCTGTATGTTAGGGTCTATCTCATACGTATAATATGGCAGTTCTTTGCAAGCCTCCCAGTGATTTGCAGGCATCGCAGGAGATCTCGTGGCCTTCTGTCCTCAGCTGCCATACCCAAATACCTGCATTTCTGGAATTACATGTCAGAAGGCTGCTTCTTAAGCTTTCTCATTTGTATGATTCACGGTGAAGATTTGGCATGTGTGTAACAGGGTTGCAGTGTGGGACGTAGAGGAGGAGGAGGAGGAACCCTGCTCAATAGTTAGTTGCATATGCACCTGCTCATGTGCACAGTTTTACTGATGAGAAAATTTCCCAGCAGCAATACAGAACTGCTGGGAATGATCTGTCCAGCTTTTTACAAAGAAGTGGTTCAAATTCAAAAGGCTCTGGGCTGTGTGTATACGTGCATTGGACAGGTTACAACTCTCCGCAGGTCAGTATAGCTATACACTGTGTATCAAGCTGCAGAAGATATCTGGGACACTGTGATGGAGCCTCTCATGATCTGGGACCCTCTGCAGATGGAGCGAGGGATGCCCATGAGGACATGGAGTGTGACAGTCCAGCTGTTTGTCTCATCAGCCACAGAAGCAGCAAAGGACACAACGTGAAGAGTTCTCATCACAGATTGTAATATAATTTCTCATATCAACTCTCACAGTGAAAAACACCCACTGAGGCCTGGCTAGCCAGGGACACATGTTCAGCCTGGCACAGGAGCCAATATCTGGTGGGTGTCTTGATGTACATACCCGTTTTAGTGGCCTTCGGGGAGCAGAGCAGAGTGAGGGGATATGCCTTGCTCCTTAAAAAGCTCACCCCTCTTTACTCCATCTCTTCTAAATGGAAAGGAAATTGCAGGCTGTTCACGGGGAAGAGCCTAATGCCTTGTTTCTTTGCAAAATAGCAGCCATTGTATGTCACTCCTTTAGAGCAACAAATAATATACTGTCTTGGATTAATAGCAGCTAATTGGCACACACAATCACAGGAGTGGATGTGCTCTTGAATAATGATGTGTCTTGCGAGTCTTATGTATCCAGATATATCCATAGGCTTCCCTAGTGAGACCAGCAGTGCCTTGGTAGCTGAAAAATGGCATTATGTTAAATGATGATACCCACCTTGTTCACAAACTGTCAGGACTGCATTGCGTGTCCTTCCAGTGCGCTACCTTGCTGAAGTGGTTGGTACGTGCTCTGAATACTGGGATCATTGCAAGACAGTGCATTACACTTGTGAGAAAAAGGGAACTCTATTACCGACTGTTTCCAGGGTTAACTGGGACTCTGGACCTCTACTGGAAGTCTGTCCACTGCCTGCCGGATGTGAACCTTCCCAGAATAATGGCTATAGGTAAATCTTTCCACCAATATGCACCCAGATAATTCTCAGGCCAGTGAGCACAGCCCATAGTGTTCCAGCTTCTCTGGCAGTGTGTTGTGCTGGTTGATTTCTGAACCCGCCTCAGAAGCAGCAAGGCATAAAGCTGTTGCTCGAAAGACAGCTGTTATTCTGCTATGCGTTTTAAACACTCAACCCACTTTCCAGGAGTGAGTATTAAGCAAACCACACAACAGGGAAGCATTTGTGGTGCAATGTCACTTGCACAGCAGAGGCGGACAAGCTTCTCCCTGTCCATATCTGCTAGACCAGTTTTCTGTTGCAGTCCAACCTACAGATTCTGCAAAGTTGTACAAATCATTAAGGTGGACCCAAACATCAGAGTTGCCAGTGGTTGGCATGAGTGTAGCAGCACCTTTTTGAAAGGTGCTAGCTTCCATTAAGGTCTTCAGACCTGCAAGACCCCACGTCTCTCTATTAATGCCTGTTGTTTATATTGTTGGTTTGGGGATGGTTTTTTTTTTTTTCATTTTGGTGGGGTCCTTTTGCTTTTCAGTTGTAAAATTAATAAATACATCTGTACTAGTACACACCTTAGCTACAGAAAAACTGACTGTTTATTCCCCCAACTGATTGCTCATGGATCAGTAGCAGTCAGGACTGGCAATGTTCTGTAGGGCAATGACTGTCTGCTGGGATGTTGGAGACGGTCCCCCCAAAGATGCTGTACTTGCACATCATGTCAGACAGTACCTGTTTATGCAGAGCTTTAAATGCAGTCCTTCTCATGTGTTGGCTTTCCCATTTGTAGTGGGCCACTCACTTCTACCCGTGTTGCTTTCCCTCTATGAAGACCTCCCCTGAGCAAGGGGAGATGAAGCTAGGCTATTGACCGCATCCAATAGTTGGGGAATGAGGCAAAAATCAGTGTTCAAGGACATTATCACTGCTCACGAGTATCTAAGAGGACAGGAAGGGTTTGACCATCGTCCTTTTGTGAGGTTAAACATAGCTGCTGCTTCTTCTAATACTACTTTTAATTTGCTTTGGTCATCTTAGTAGCTGTTCTTCACACCAGCTTCACTTTGAATTCTCCTGCTCTAAACAGTGGGGTGCAGTTCACATGACTGGCTGTATTTACACTATTGATATCTGTGTCTGCGCTAGCTGTATTAACTCGCTGTACTATCAAGCATCACTTCTTTTGCTGATCATAACATAAACATCTAAAATAGGTAAATTACGATGGGAGTTTAGAGCAACTAGTTTGGAGGCAGGCATCTGCACTAGCCACGTCTGGAGTTAGGAGAGAGGGATCCAGCCCTGCTTGACCAGAACTGGATTCCAGATGATCTGTGCTAGTGCCTTTGCAATATGCCTATGCTGCTGCCAGTGACAGTAGCACTTACCTACGTTTGCTTTGGAAATACTTCAAAAAAACATTCAGGGATTATTTTTTTTCCCTGTAGTTTCTAACAGATACAAACTGCAGCAATTTCTAACAAAATTTTCTTTCATGGCAGCAGTTCTCCTTTCTCCATAGCAGAAATTAACTTGATTTTCTGCTATTCTTTTGCTGTTAAATTTTTGTCGGTTTCTATTATTTCGTCCCTCAATGGCATCAAAGCACTATGGGTAGGCAGGCTGCAAACACAGGAGTAACTGCTTGGCAGTGGAGCTGTGGGAAGTGAACGAGTCAATTCTCAGCAGGAAATAAATGAGTAGTTTAAGCTACTTCAATGGTAACTCCATAAGCGTCAGCAACACAATCTCTTGCTGCTGTCTATCTGTAACCTTAGATGACTTTGAGGACTGAACTATCTGCAACTGTCTGTCTATGCCTCAGCTCATCTACACAGTATTGCAGTCTTCTTTTATTGACAGTATTTCCTACTTCTGTCATCAACATATTCCAATACATCTCCCTAATTTTGTGCTCCACAAAGATATTACTGTGTAATGCAGCAATATGACTAACATTGTTCCTGTTCCTTGCCTGCCTTATCATCTTAAAATTCATTAACCACCTTCACATCCCTCCTTAACACTGTGCTTTGCTGCAACGCCTACAAAAATTTGGAAACAATCTGACTGTGAGTGAGCTGAGAACATTGCCTCGCATGCCAAGCGATATACTCTCTTTGTTTCCCTGGGCTCCTCCATCTGGTGGCATCCATCTGCCTCCCCACGGATTGTAGGCTCTTTGGGGCAGGACCATCTCTTTCTTCTATGAGCTGACAGTGCCCGATCCTGTTACCCCTACAGAGCTGGTGTTTTAGTCATCTTTGTTTTAGGCAAAATTCCTTTTAGCTTAGCTTTAATTTTTAAGTAATGCACAGAATGATTTGTGAGGACGTGCTCTCAGATCTAATAACTGTTGAAGTCAAAAAGCCTAGGATTAGTCATACGGTTGTGTGTAGAGGAAGATTTGCTGGTTTGGTTTTTTTTTATATGGTTTGTTCTGTTTATTTGCCTACAGTGACAGCACTTTGCTTTTACTCTGATCCCGCACAAAGAGCCACAGTGGAAGCCATGGGTAGGTTCAGAATGCTGCCCATATTCCTCCACCCTGGCCTCTTTAAGGATGATGAATTTTGGAAAGTACTTCTTTAGTTAAATCTCTGAATTATTTTCAAAATTATGACTTCAAAATAATACATTTTGCTATTGTTGTCCAGGTATAGAATGAAAATTGTGTATGCTTTACGGGAAATCCTTTTAAAATGCTGCCCCTGTGTCAGTGTGGAAGGCCTAGAGTAAATCAAGCTTAATGACCCTCAAAGCCAGCGGAGAGTCTTGCTTTAAACCAGTTTATTGTTCAGAAATGTGACCACACATAACCAATGCCCTGCAGTGTTCTGCCTGCAATCTTTATCCGTCAGGTAGGAGCAACAACTGTTGGGAGACATCAGCTCCAACCTCTTGAGCATATAGTGGGTCACAAGTGACTGATGCCCATAAGTGACTGATGCCCATAAGCATGCACACTTGCCACCGCATTGCCTTAGGTGCCTTAGCCTTTGTGGTGCCTCCTGCCTGCAGGTGTGCAGCCTGCCTTCCCCTGGCAGTGGGGGGGTGCCTGTCACCCCAGCTGCCCGTGGGTCAGGATTTTCCCTTCCTTGGCCTCATGTTCTTGCTCTCACACTGTCGTTCTTGTGGCCTTGCCCCAGCAAAGCCCGTAATGTGGCTGTGGCGGGTTCTCATAGGAAGCGACTGCGGCAGCGGGAGAATCACCTGCCTTTCCGCTGCTTCTTCTGCTGTTGCTTGGGGCCCAAATAATACACATGCACGGAGCGTAGCAGTCAGTCAGCACACACCAGCCCCGGCCAGCACGCGCCAGTCAGAGATAACAGCATTGCAAGTAGGAACCACTGACACCAGTTTGAGCAGGTCCCAATCAGACTTTCTGCAAGGGACTTTCTGGGGCGACCCTGCTGCACTGGAGGGGAACCCTGGGGAAGCTGCTCGCCTGGGCACCCCCATCACCTCTCTTCCCACTGGCCACTGAGTTTCCCTTTTCCCCTTTTTTTATTTTGTCTCTCTCACCTCCCCTCACCTCTCCCTTCCTCTGTCATTTCCATTTGTGGTGGGATGACCTTGGCTGGACACCAGGTGCCCACCAAGCCGCTCTATCACTCCCCTCCTCAGCAGGACCAGGGGGAAAAAATAAGATGGAAAAAACTTCGTGGGTCAAGATGAAGCATTATTCTCAACTTCCCATCAGCAGGCGATGTCTGGCCACTTCCCAGGAAGCAGGGCTTCAGTACGCACAGCAGTTGCTCCAGAAGACAAACATCATAATCATGATTGCCGCCCCCCCCCAGCTTTTACTGCTGAGCAGACATCACATGGCATGGAATATCCCTTTGGTGAGTTTGGGTCAGCTGTCCTGGCTATGTCCCCTCCCAAGATCTTGCCCACCCCCAGCCTACTGGTGAGGGGGGATGTTGGAGAGACAGCCTTGATGCTGTGTGAGCACTGCTCAGCAGCAGCCAAAACACTGGTGTGTTATCAACACCTTTCTAGCTCCCAATACAGAGCGCAGCAGGATGAGGACTGCTGTGGGGAAAATTAACTCCATCTCAGCCAGACCCAATACATCATTTTTCACCAAAAGCAACCTTCTGCATGTGAACCTGTCTGGGCATCCTTTGCGTAACAGCCACATATTGGCTGCAGCTCCCTAGTCTGGGCTTACACGCAGGTGTAAGAGAAACTGCTCTCCCCAGCTGCCATCGCCTGTGGTTTAGCTCACACACCCTAACAGCTTGCCTCGTTCCTCCCTCCCTCTGCTTCAGGATGGCTAAAAATTTTTTTAGAAATAGGATTTTTTAAGAAATAAGAAAGCAGAGAGGGAAAAAAGCATGGGTAAATGTAGGCAATGGACTGCTGTATGGGTGAGAGTCAGGGCCCGCTAGCATCCAGAGTCTCTCAAGTGCCATAGACCATCGCTATTCCAGCTCCCGCAAGGGTCTGCAATGGCAAGAACTGACCAGCAGAAGAAAGCAGTACGGGTCCCTCTTCTGAAGAGAAATTTCTGATGCTAAAGCTGAAGTATTGCTGTAGAGGGAAATGTTGACGTAGCTGCTCTTTCATCAGGATAAAAGTAAATATACTGGAAAGCAGCTGGGAAAATGAGCTGGAAAATAGGAATCACTGTACAGAGCACAGGCAGCAAGGAAAACCGGAAAGTTGAGCCTGATTTTAGGAGATAACATATTTAAGGATCTGAAAGTGAATTCAGGATGATGGGAGAAGCAGCTGTCTGTGAAATAGAAGCTAACAAAGTCTGGGGCACACAGAGAAAGCCACAAGTCCAGGAATGATTACAGTGTAGTTTCAGCCTAAATATTTGAGGCATCTGTCTTGGAGTAGTCAACAGCTCGGGCTCAGAGTGGGCTGCAAAACCTACTGAAAGAGCAGGGGCCTGAGCCCCATGCTGCCATGCTTGCCCTGCTGCTTGCCGCTGAGCTGTGGTGGGTAATGCTGACACACGTGTCCCTGCACCATGCTCCAGAGAGGCAGGGACGCGCTTGCAGGCAGCACAGGCAGCACGAAGCGCTTTTTGGGGAGTGCCAGTCAAGGAAGGGCTTCTAATGGTGTGGAAAGAAGTTGTTCCTGTTGGTTGATTCCTGTTGCATTTGGGGAAGGAGCCCTTGCTGGTCCCAAAGGCACAGGATTACAGTGAAGAAACTTTTAATTTCATTATTGATTTCTCCTTTTAATGGAAATAGAGCACAAGGTGGTGAATATTGACAGCTGGGTTCAAAGTGTCCCTCGCCTTTAATTTTGGGATGGGGAGGATGTCAGCATATCATTTGCATTCTTATCTGCTTGATGCCTATTAGAAAACAGTGCCTCCATCAAGCAGTGAAGGCATTAGTAGATGAATGAGGTGAGTAGTCTGCACTGTGCGTGGGATCCCCGTGTATTTGCCAAGAGAGCCCTTTGCTGCTTGTGCTTTTCCTTCTCTGTTAGCTGGTCCCCTGCCCAGGAGGAGCACGTTCATATCTCCGTTGTGGCAGTCGGGACTCAGTTCTCAGAGGTCTGAACTTCGAAAGGAATGGAGGCAGCCTCTTGTTCATTCAAAGTTCTCCTGAAACAGCCTGGGAGGGTTATTCTTTCAGAGTCCTCGGGAAAGTAACACAGATTTTAGTAACACCTGCAATTACAGAAAACATTCTGCAATTCAGCTGTGTTGAGCATGGCCAAGAAAACATTTTTAAAGACAGCTGTGGCATTCAAGGCATATTCTTTCCCTTCCCTTTTATTTTCCGCACAAAGAAACTTGGTTGGAAAGCTCTCCCTTTCTGAATACTGTGCCACAGGAATCTCACTGCCATTCTCCAAACGGAAGGAATTACACACAAAATGACAGAAATTGTTAGTAACGGATTTTTTGCAGCTCCTGAAACTCTGATACTATGGGGAGTAGGTTTTTCTTTGAATGCAGGCAAGGCTGGAAATTTAAAGGAAAAACTCAGCGTTCTGTGTATTTCCAGAACACGGACTCTGCAGTGTTAGCCTTGTCCTGCTCTGGGCAGCAAGCCCGGGCGCTCTCCTGCTTGTGCAGGAAAGTTAGCGTGGGGCATATGGTGAGAAACAAGAACAAGAAAAAAGCCTTTGCCTTTTTATAGTATAGATTTTCATCCCAAATGCATTTGGGCAGGTACGGTGACTTGTATTTACTGATAATGCTTTCCATTAACTTCAGATAGCTCCCAATTTTATGTTGATTGTTTCCCGTTAATACAATATTTCCTATAGCTAAGGTATACAGCACTTAAGGTTTAGCATGGGGTCACTGTGCAAGTTGCATATTTAAAAAAACCCAACAGATTGGCAGGTTCCCGGTCTCTTGCTTTTAGTATTTAGATTGACACTATAGGACTAGTTCAACTCAAGTTACCTTTTTTGTGAATGAGGCATAGCTCCACTGGTGCCAGCGGGGTGCATGTGGTATAAACGTGGTGCGGCAAGAGGAAAATGAGATCTGCCAGCTGCGTGCTATGTAACCCAGAGCCTCAGAAGAAAACAGCATCGTTCCTTTATATAACATTACTTAAGCATCTGCTGAAAAGTAAATGAGTTATGAGAATTCTTGATAAGTGGTATCATTGTGGAATACCTAATGTAGAGTATTTATCCAAGTAGAAACATTTCGTGTTTCTGCTCTTTTACAGCAGGAATATTTCTCAGAGAGCTTTAGGCTGCCGTAGCAGAGACTAAAGGGGTGTAAATCAGCGCTGTTCTATGGAGCACTTGTGATGAAAACCGATGTGGGCTCACTGTGCATACTGGTGCTATACTGACTCACACCACCTGAAGATTTTTACCCTGCATGTTTAGACGTATGGCTGCAACTGGAGCCAAATTCTGCCTTGCTATCCTTATTCAAGGTTGCATGTATTGCTAATAGGAAGAAGGAGCTTTCTCAGCACAGTCTATCCATGGACAATCCTAAAAGAAAGAGAAATTAATTTAGTACATTAGATTTTACCACCATTTCTCACATTGTGAACTATATGACCCCAGGAGCAGAACTGAATCCAAGCTCACTACAGTGAAAAGAAATCACTATTAACAGAAAATAGTTATAACAGTAATAATAAGTATTAGATTAAGTATTTTTTAGTGGTAAAGCTTTAGCAGTAGAAAAAGGGGTAGGAACATCCATAATGCTAAGTAAAAGAGAATGCTATCAGAAAAGAACGAACTTATTTTTAAATGTGTCTCCAAATAACCCTATTGCATTAGCACATCCTTTCAACTCGGGTCATGGCTGCATTAAGCTTCCTCCCCAGTCAGGTCATCCTATGGGTATAAATACATGGTCTAAGTTACATAAAAGCCATCCAATTCTATTTGCATTGTCACTCTACGATACCAAATGCTATAATGACCTCCTTTTTTTATGTCCAGTGCTATCTATAAAGCAGGCTTAGGCCCTTTTGTTCTTAAGGAGGTCAGCTGTCGCGTTGCTCTCTTAATGAGCTTCAGGCATTCCCAGAGAGTTTTCCAATATTGCAAGACATACCTGGCCCCAGGCGGGACAGTTACGGCTCTGCCAACACCTAAGCGGTGCAGACAGATCCCATGTGACAGGTTATGCAACTGAGCTGGGCTTTATATACCCCTAGGACCTTAAGCATGTGAAGGGCGCGAGGGAAAAGAGCATCAGGTAAGGAAAAAATGTTTGCATATGTTGCTTCTTGGAGTGCTTTGGCATTGTAGCAAACCATATTAGACTTAATCTTATGTTTCATTAGAGGTCAACTTGTAAAAAATCCCTGGGATTTAGTAATGTTTTGTGTGTTCTAAAATTGTAGGGGCTGAACTTCTACGAAGACTCAGAAATCATGGTTATTCCTCTCCGGAGAATGACACCTGGGTATATAAGGTTGTTGCAGGTATGAAAATTCTGTCTTTTTTTCTGCTTTTAATTAGATCTTTGAAATACCAGTATTTCTCTTGCTCGGACTGATTTTATTTCAAATTATTGCGTGACCAACCCAAGGGAACATTGGCTTCTGGTGGGTTAACTTGCATAACCAATCAAAGAGGTCTTAATTAAGCCTCTGCTGAAAAGTAAATGAATTATGATAATTCTTGATAATTGGTATCATGCTGGAATACCAAATGCAGAATACTTGGAAGGAGTTTATGTTTCTGCAGTGCTTAAACAGAAACTACTTCTCCATCATTTTCTCTTGCAATGGCTTTGTGTGTTTGGGGCAGTAGGAAAATGTTGATGGGAAGAGGGATGCTGGGTTCCTAAGCAACTCAAATGAGCTGTCAGTGAAACACTTCAACGAGCTTCTATGGTCATGATAAAGAAACCTCAATCAGTATTGACCTCTGGAACATTGGGGGACCAGAGTATCAATCATTATATGAAGAAAAAAATAAAAGCAAGCATAGAAAATGTTTTAAATCACCTAAATAATTGAGAATAAAACAGCCCAAAGATATATATACCAAAGTAGAGCGTATTCCTTATTGTACTCCATATTTTGATATTTACAGAATAGACATCCTTTTGTAGGAAAATCTCACAGCTCTTAGCAATGTGATGTCCATCCAAAATCATAGACTATAGTAGCTGAGAGGTGATAGTTGAGTAGTTGAGAGGCTGAGCTAAGGATACTGTGTTTCAGTCCTAGCAGTGAATTTCTTTCATGCCTCCCTGCATATCTTTTGATATCACCTTACACAGTAATTTTATTTGGAAATTCTTTTGTCTTTTTTTATCCTGCTACTGAAGTAGCCACAGTCAGCCACATTTATCAAGGTCAGAGCACTCAGCTCTGATTATTTAAGCTCACATAAAAACCGTAGAATCTGGAAGTGAAAATCAGGCTCCTTGGAATCTGTCTCTCCTGTCAGTGGTGCCATGCTTTCCGTCCATGGACTGCAAGGGAAAGGACAAAAAAAATCATTATTTGAGGCCTAGTCATCATTTCATATAAGAAATGCTGCAACTGGAAAGACATGATATGTTTTAACTCACAGCGCCAATATGTGTAGGAATTTGTGTTTTGCTCTCTAGGGAGACCATGCAAACTGTGTTTCTGCTTCTTAGTCAGTGTATCATATGTACTAGGAAAGCAACAGTAACTTAATTTCATTTCTGATTGTTATTCAGATACTCAGTAACAAATTATTTTTTTATCTTTACTTTGATTGGCATTTCCTGCTTCTTTGTTGGACTTGACAAAGAGACTGTGTTAAAACTTGTCTGCTTGGTCTAGTCCTACCTGTGGAGCTAATAAAAGATGTTACTGATCCCCTTTAGTCTTGCTTTCCTGAATTAATAGCTAACATTCAAGGGAGCATCACTGTGTTAGTAGCTAATCTGTGGGAAGGAAGAGATCTTTGTACTTCACAGAACAAGAAAGTCCCTTCTCCTTTATGCCTAAGCCTCCACGCTTGATTCAGCTCTCCCTCTCAGCCACGTAGCCAGAGGGAACCCCATTAAAGTCACTGAAATCACTGAGTTACAAATCAAAAAAAAATCATATCAGAAATGTGTCCTTTCTTTTACAAAGTGATAAAAAGGGGAGCCTTCCAAAATGTGCAATAGTTTGTGCTGAATACTCTTCAGCAGAGAGCAGAGCCATACTATATTAAATGCCATGGAGAAGAAAAAAGGGCTTTGTAGGTTCCAAAGATCCACTTTTGTGTTGCACTCAGCTGAATCAGCGTGTAACTTGCCCTGTTTCTCCCATAGACTCAAGCTGCAGGAAAAATTGTTATCAACTCATCAGACACACTACTGCAACGGGCGGCATTGCTGCTGGGAATGTTTGGGATCGGTATATCCAGCTACAGCACACACCAGCTAACTCAAAAGAAGAGACTTCCCTTGACCCTTTAAGCTGCGTTGGGATGTGACCCAAGAACTAAAGGCTTATGTCAGTAGTGCTGATGAGTGGCTTTTCTGCCTCAGTTACCAGTGTGGAGGTAATGAGACACTTTGCAGCCGTGATTTCTACATGCAAAGTTAAGAAGATGGAAGAATCACAGACTTCTTCAAGAAAGAAAAAAAGAATAATGACTAGCAGAGGCATCAAATTTCCAAATAAGACAAACTGTCTGTAAATACAATGGACTTCTTTTGTTATCCAGTGTATATGCAGAGAGAGATCTAAAGGTATAAAATACAATTAAAATTGGAGCAGGTGTAAACAGATCGATGGGGGTGCCATGCTTTGTTAGTGTCACCTTGTTGCAGCTTTTGCAGATTGACTCCTATGCAAAGACTGGTTTTGAAAAGGAAAGGTTAGAAGCAATATATTCCTCATGACAAGAGTTAGGCCAAAAAAATAATCTCTCATAGACTCTTTGTACTGTTATATCTAACTAGATATATACATTTGTGTGTATTACAGAATTTGTGCACTCTAACCTTTCCTATTGAATCTTAAACATTTCTTGATGCCTTTTGTGTAGAAATGTTTGTGTATTGTAACAGAAGATGGTAGCCTTCTGCAACAGCAGAGGTGGCTGCAGGCCACACCATCCATGTAGCGTTGGGAAGAAACCATGGCACCAGACCAGGTAACTTCATAATTCTGTACAGAAACTCTCTACACTAGAAAGTAGCAGTAAAAATATTGGGTTGGGTTTCGTTGCAGAGTTCAATATCTGATCGTATTCCTCTGCAAAGCCCACTCATCCCATAATATACATTCTGATTAAAATAAAAATAGAGATTGACCTTTTTTTCCCCTCCTTTTCCCTTGTTTTCTTGTTCTTCTCACTCGATGGAATAGCTTATTCAGGAATGTTCTCTTGCTATTGGTTTGCATTTTTCCAACTGTTTCTGGTGTTCTATGTAAACATGGCTTTGTAGGCTCTTCTGTGCATATGTTAGCATTTAAAATCCTTTGTTCTCAGTTACGAAATACAAATATTATTTTGGGGTTTTTTTTCCTTGTTTAACATTATTTCTTCCGTCAACAGTGTTTATATTCAGCCACTAAGGGGCATCCTACACAGCTGAATGTTTTGAAGTCTTCAGATTGCTCATTGCAACATTACAAACCACAAATTGAATCAGGTTGAAATTTTTACCTTTTTTTTAATTTTTAAATTGTTCTTGCCCCTGTTTCCCTTTCTCACCAGCTCCAAGAAATGTCTCTCCTCCCCCCACAACTGTTGTTAAATTGAAGAAGATGAGAAAGTCAGTGTTTACGAGGTCATTTTTTACAATGTACCGGGCCACAAATTACCTCCATCTTGTATAGCCTTCTGTTTATATTTAAAATTTAAAAATGATATAATGGAATATTCCATCTTCTGCCTTCACCTACAAGAAATGAAACAAAATACTTGATCCCTTTGACAAAAATAAGAATGATATCTCTGGAAAGCATTTAATCACATTTATTGAAGATACACAGTGTGACCCCTACCACCACCCTCAATATGCCATATTTATGGCTTTTTAATCAATGCATATGATTTTGGGCAGCTGCATTTTTGTTAACTGATTTCCTGCCCCCACGCAACATGAATGTAAGATCATTAACTGCTTTCAGTGCCATTACTATGCTAATATGAACTCTTCTGTTAGATAAAAGCTAAGTGTAATAACAATATAATTTAAGAAGATATACTAGAATAAAATAAATGAGAACTTGACCACTGAGATGTTCCCATTTTACTGTATCATGGAAATGATGCTTATGAGGAATATGTATTTTTTCCATGAGAATTGCTTTGAATAGTTTTGAAAGTTTTATCTGGTACCACTGAAAATGACAGGAGGACAACACAGACAAAAGGCTAATTGAGCGTGGAGAGACTCAGTAAAGGTATGGGCCTTAGGAGCCTCGGGAACATACAGTGAAGCACCAGGAAGATATAACTGAAATTAATAACAAAACAGATATGTTTAAACTTGCTGATGATGATTTGGGCCTGGGCTGACAATCACCTTTAGGTGAAAAGTTGGGGCTGCATCCAGCAGAAGATGTAGGCATCTGTAGCTAACGTATCTGCTCCTGTAAAAATCTAAATCCAAAATTTCAGTTTTCTAAAGTACAGCTGGTACCTCATGCTGGGCACGACAGACAGCCACGTGCCTGTCCCTTTCACTGCTGTGGCTCCCTGGAAGATCTGCTTTCAGGTTTCCCCTCAGCTGGGTGAGGCTGGGACGTATTGAGCACCAAGACATCAAAACCTTGTGGGGTTGTGCAACAACATGCCCGTCTTCTCATCCTCCCTGTGGCTGGAAGCCCAGAGGTGGACTGGGGGCTGGGAAGCTAATATCCCCTAGCCCCTTTTGTCCTGCCGTTTGTTAGAGCAAACACTCTTCAGCAGAGGAAGGACAGGCACCTGCACAGTGACTCTCACAAAGGAGCCCGTGGTGCTGTACTTTCCCTCTGCGTGTTCTTCTGAAGGATCAGCGCGGTCCCATGGGCTCCTGACTCCTAAAGAAGGCTGGCCGTATAAACCTGTCCCAGCTCTGCATCCACTACAGCCAGGGGCCCAAATTCACAATTAGGACAACCTAAAGACTTTTGCCTCCTAATTGCCTAGTAGCTAAGTTCGCCCCCCTCCCTGCACTCAGTGTGCCACGTGCTTGGACCCTACCTAAGTTTGCCATGTTTATAGACATCTAACTCCAGCCTGCAGGCTCAGTACGTGGCTGGGCTCCCAAAATCTGGGCAGGATACCGCTCCGTGCTGCAATTCCCAAATCTGCCTGTGAATTTAGTCTTCAAAGCTCTGAGCATGCCAAACTTCAAGCATATGTTTATGTCCTATTGAAGTCAAAGGGGGGTTTAAGGAACATCCTTATATCCTTTGCCAGACTGAGGTATTTAATCTCTTCCTTGATCTCCCCAAAAAGCATTTACATTTTAAACATATTTGTACTTTTGTTTATACGGCTTTTACTTCAAAAATGTTGGCAATTCATCAACAATTGAATGCTGATGAAAGTCAGGAGCCTGGTGAGCTTGGGGAGGTTAATGCTGCTTTACTTAGTTTTGCAAAGCTTTTAAGAAATACCAGCAATGGATTTCATTTGGCACATAAATTGTTATGTTTGAGGAATTAGGCTCCAGGAATTACTTTTTACCTTCCCTAGCTTGTAAAAATATTTAAATAGAAGTACTGTTTAAGCTAGTAAATATTAGACCTTCTTTACACATACACTCTAAAAGCCATTTCATAAAATTTATCGGATTGGTTTTACCTCTAATATCGGGCAAATATAGGTTAATATCTCCTGATGTCAAACAATTTTAACTAAACTAATCCACTTCTAACAGCAGTAACTTCTCTAGTTTGAATTATGTCTTGATACATCAAGTTAATTATTTTATTCTTTGAGGAGGAATCCCAAGAGATTTTGTAGCTGTTTGGTTTGTATGCCTGAGCCCACCTCCTAAAGGCAAGTGAAATGAAAGTATTAAATAATCAGAAGATCAAACATAGTTGGTATGCTCTTCAAATAGATGTAGCATAGACTGGAGAGTTGTTTGAGATAAATGGCATTGCAAGTGAGTGTCAGAGAGCATTCAAGCTTGATCTCTTGTGCTAAATAAAGTCGATTAAATTCACTTGAATGTTTTATGCAAAACTCTTCCACATATATGTACTCAGTTGTCTAAAGCAGCATTTCTGTCTGCTTCGATCAGAACAGACAGCCTAGAACAATTACTCAAGGTAACACTCATTTACTAATAAGGGAAGTATAAAATGAAGGCAACATCTCTGACATCTTTTCATGCATCTTCTGGAAATTATGTTTCTGCATCAAAATTACCGCTCTAGAGCATTATTTATCTCTAAAGCTGGAGATTATAGAGCTGCAGATTGTGCATCTCCAAATATGTCATAGACCAAGAAGGCGAACTTGAGTCGTTACCCATCAGTGGACGCTCCGTCACTTACTAGGCAGTGGTAATGTCACTGTGACACTGAGCCTTTAATTTGTATATTAAACTAAGAACAGAACACAAACAAGAAAATTAATTTTTCTAGCCCTAAATCATATGCATGTCTTTTTATACAGCAGATGTGCTGCAGGCTGAAGAATCAGATCACTTGAGCGGGCTCTCTTCTGTCCTTCAGCTCCCCTGAGGTTTCATGGCATGCAGAACTGCTATCTAGTTTATAATGTATCCGCCACGGCCCTCGATGGAGGTCCTGCACAGCTTGGGGGTTGTTCTGGCAGCGTAACCCTCATGCCACCGGTGCCTTGCTGAGAAGCCCTTCATTTTAGACCATGATTTTTCACTAGTGCCAGATGCATGGAAGTCTGGCCTCAGCTGAGGTTTTGGGTGCTGCTGTAATGGTAATTAATACCACCAATAAAACTGGGGCACTGATGCTGCGTGGGAGCTTCCTTCTTAAAATGTTCTGCGTCTGCATCGGCTTTTCAATCGCAAGCTGTACAGTGGGTTTATCAGTGGCAGAGTTGTGTGTTAGTGGTAATTCACCTCTCTGGCTTCAGTCAAATGTGTCCACAGGGATTTAACTGAGAAATGGTTTTATCTGTGCAGTGCAATGGCACTTCCCTATGAATATATTAGTGATAAACAACAAAAAAGATATTAATGCTTGTCACGTCTTTTCCTACCTTGAATAAAATGTCTTTTCCCCTCTTAGTTATGAGTAGTCAATGACAACACAAAATAACCCCCTAAATCAGTCTTGTCTTTCATACGACTTTCTTGTTCCTCTTCTACAACTGTCGCAATTTAATAAGGTAGCTGAAAGGTAGTTTAATCAAACGGTAGATTAATACGGTTCCTGGGGCTATGTTCACTTCAGTTTGTAACTAAGCGTGTAATCATGAGCTACGATGTGTCGCTGACTTTTAATCAGAGTGCCCCTGTCTCTGTGGTGAGTGTGTTTCTAAGCATAAAAACAGCCCAGAAGGGCCCAGAAAGAGATGTTTCTTCAGGTTCTTAGCAGCATTTTTGCAAGTGACCTTTTTTAAGAGCACAAAGTGCTTTAAACCCAAGAATCCACACCTTTTCAAAAGCTTTTAGGAACTTCATGTAATCCACAGCACCCCACCGACAAGTCCATCCTGCAAGGGAGACATTGGAGGCAGTGTGGTCAAAGGAGGTGTCTGACGCCAAGTGGAGTGAGGGCTTGAATTATCTCTCAGTGGGTGCTTCCCTGTGTTTCCATTCAGAAATGACAGTGAGATTCAGCTCGGCTGACACATGAGCGATGGAAAGGTTGACCAAGTCTGCCAGCGCCCTTAGCTCCCTCTACAGACAGCAGGGCCGGGTCCTGGGGAGGCCACCTCTGCCCTGCCAGCTGGCAGCGGCCTGAAGGTGCTTTAAGATGAGCTGAAGGAATGTGGATTGTTTCCTTACATGTGAAAGCACTTAATGTTTGGGGTTTCTTTTATTTTTCTGTAATTTTCCTGACTAGGGGAAGGGGCTATATCTGGTTGCTGTTATTTAAACCAGAGTAAGGAAGAAGTACCAAGGCAGAGTGACCCTGCTGCTGATAAAGGTTTTTAATCTTTAAAAAAAAGCAAATAACAAATTGTTTTGTCCTTCACTCTGTGTTCTTCAGTAATGAATTACAGGAACTAGAAACTCTCAGCCCAACAGGGATGGTGGCACGTAACGCCAAAATGCATGAAAGCTTGAACAGAGTCATCACTGCCCAGGAATAACTCAAACACCATGTGCCTTCCCTGTCATAGCTAAGCCATATTTCCTTTTAAAAAGCAAGCTTTACTCTAAGGGAAAAGAAAGCACATAGGACTGTGCTCTGCTCCCCCAGGCGCTCTTCAGCTGCACAGTGGTAGATCCTCACTGTAGGCAAGGAAAGGAACAGTGGAGGAATGGCACCAAAACCTTTGCTTCACTGTGACCCTCCGATGGCACAAGATCCCCTCAGCTGCTGCTTCAGGCCAACGCAACCAAAGTAACGCTGAGCCTTTGGTGAGGCTCCACATCTCTGTCCCAACTCCTGTCTCCTGCTCCCAGAGCTGCTTTCTGGCTCCTCTGAAGCATGTGGAGTTGTGACTGACCCTCTGCGTGTCTGTCTGTGTACATAAGGGAGAGAGGACGAGAGCAGCCTCTGGCCCTCAGGCTGCAGGAGGTGGTGAATACCGAAGAGGCGTGAGGAGGGGTGCCATCGCAGCATCAATGATTTGTGCAAATCCCCAGCTCTTCCCTGAGTAACGTGCAATCTCCTGCTGGGTCTTAGCTTTCGTCTGCAGCACAGCTCTGGCAAGATCTCTTTCATCAGGCAACTCAGAGTCCCCTTTTCACTCACTTGCCAGTTACATCCCATTCATTAGCCCCGGAGCTCACCTAAGGGATTATTTGTAACGTTTCATCCCCAACTGAATATGACTGTTAATTTGATAGCATAATATCAAGAGGAGAAACTAAAGAAACACTGGGAGTGTTTGCCATGAAAAGGTACCTGCGATGCTTTTTGCCACTTTCCTCCTTACTGTCAATTTTTCAATAACAATTCTGCTCTTATATGCGTGTCCTTGCATCTCCCTGCCTTTTCCTTGCCAAGCAGAAAGGCTCCGAGGCCTCAGCTGACCCCATCTTGCAGAACGGCGTGCAATGCGAGGAGAGGCATCACTCAGCGAAGAACAAGAGAAGCAGAACAAGCATCCCTCCCACCGGGTGAGAGGAGCTGTAAATCTCAACTCCCTGCCACGCAGTGAGCCCGGGATCACACTGAGCCCAGGGTGGTGGTGTGCTTTAACCTCAGCTGGAAACTAAGCACCACACAGCCGCTCGCTCACTCCTCCCCAGTGGGATGAGGGAGAGAATCAGAAAAGTGAGAAAACTCGTGGGTTGAGATAAAGACCATTTAATAAGTAAAGCAAAAGCCATGCACGCAAGCAAAGCAAAACAAGGAATTCATTCACCACTTCCCATCGGCAGGCGGGTGTTCAGCCATCTCCAGGAAACCAGGGCTCCATCACGTGTAACAGTTACTTGGGAAGAAAAAATACCACCACTCTGAACGTCCTCCCCTTCCTTCTTCTTCCCCGAGCTTTATATGCTGAGAATGATGTCATATGGTATGGAATATCCCTTTGGCCAGTTGGGGTCAGCTGTCCTGGCTGTGTCCCCTCCCAACTTCTTGTGCACGCCCAGCCTACTCGCTGGTGGGGTGGGGTGAGAAGCAGAAAAGGCCTCGACTTTGTGTAAGCACTGCTCAGCAATAACAAAAACATCCCTGTGTTATCAACACTGTTGTTAGCACAAATCCAAAATGTAGCCCCATACCAGCTACTATGAAGAAAATTAACTCTATCCCAGCCAAAACCAGCACATTCTCTTCTCCACCCCTTATTCCATACCATTTACATCATGCTTAGGTCCCATACTATCCAATACAACATCATTAACCACCACCCCCCTTCCCATTCTTTGATATAATACACAGATATGATTCCCTCAGTCTATGGACTACCCCTGTAAAATGTCCATAAAATGCCCATAAAATGTCCACAAATGTCCACAAACTGTCCATTGAGTTAATTTAGTCCATGACTTTGGGCTCCATCTGTTATGGTGGTCACTCGGGACAGGAGAGGTGGTGTCTTGCATGGAGCTAGTGGCCACCAAAGGCAGCTCAGGTCGGGTCACTGCTGCACTTGCACTGCTTCTTGTAAGGCTTGTCCTCCATTGGTTCGAGTGGTTTCTGCTATAGTAATTGCTATAACATGCAACTCAAATGCCAGGTTACAACAATTTAAAGGTATTTCCATCACAATCTCCACCCCTGGTCCCTTTGGGTCAGGTTATAGGGTTTAACATTGCAATGAACTCCTCCCCTTCCCCTGCTCCGGCTTGGACTTATCCACAGACTGCAGTCCCTTAGGGGAGTACCTGCTCCAAGTGGAGACTTACGTATGATCCACAGTCTCTTCAGGGGTACACCTGCTGTGGCATGCACTTATCCACAGCCACAGTCGCTTTGGGGTGCACCTGTTCCTGTCCTTAGCGTAAACACTGCTTAGCAACAACTAAAACATCAGCGTGTTATCAACATTATTCTCATCCTAAATCCAAAACACAGCACTGTACCAGCTACTAGGAAGAAAATTAACTCTATCCCAGCCAAAACCAGCACAGGTGGCTTCAATGAGCTAATGTTCCTGCAACCATTTAGCAAAGCTGGGGACTCACTTAAGCTCTGGGTAGTTTTAGCTGTGGTTTAACCATGCAACTGTCTCAATACAAGTTTGCGCCAAAGTGACAGGAGGATGAATGTAAAGCAACCAGTTTATACTGGGTCACTAACAGGCTTTGGGTTTTTTTTTTTTAAATCATACAGTCTGAATTCCATTTCATAATTGCTCTCCCACATTAAAGCAAAATTAGTTCCTCGCTGAGCAGCGCATTAAAAAGCCCAGAGATTGCCCAAGGATATCAACACTGGAGTATGATGCTACACCTTTATCTCACTAGCCATTGCACATTAAATATTCAGCCTGAGCTATTTCCATAGGTTCTCTCCATAGTCAGTGCAAAAAATGAGCACCTCCAGAGAGTAATTCATCCCCTTCAGGAGGTGTTTAGAATGGTGGGCCAATTCCTCCTATGAATGTGTGCCTCTCTCCTTACTGACTTCGGGCTGGACACCTCACTTCTAGAAAGCTCAAGGTAGCGGAGACAAATCAGCCCTATGTCTACAAAAACGTCCTATTCCAATAACAGCAATTTCCCATTGCAGACAGACACTGAGATAATCAATTAGCAAATTCAGAGGCATGATTGCCAGGCTCTGGGCAGCTTTCAGAGGGAGCCACTGAGCTGCAGGAAGCTGTCTATGTGTCCAAGAAAGCAGAAAAGTTTCTCTTCATTTCTCTTATAAGCCCCCTTTATATATTGAAAGGCCACAATAAGGTGTCCCCGGAGCTTTCTCTTCTCCAGATTGAACAACCCCAACTCTTTCAGCCGTTCTTCACAGGAGAGGTGTTCCATCCCTCTGATCATCTTCATGGCCCTCCTCTGGACCTGCTCAAGCAGGTCCATGTCTTTCTTGTGCTGGGGGCCCCAGAGCTGAATGCAGTACTCCAGGTGGGGTCTCACAGGAGCAGAGTAGAGGGGCAGAATCACCTCTCTTGACCTACTGGCCACACTTCTTTTGATGCAGCCCAGGATACAGTTGGCTTTCACACATTGCTGGCTCATATCTAATTTTTTGTCCACCAGTATCCCCAAGTCCTTCTCCACAGGGCTGCTCTAATCCATTCATCCCCCAGTCTGTGCTGATATTGGGGATTGCCCTGACCCATGTGCAGGACCTTGCACTTGGCCTTGTGGAACTTCATGAGGTTCACACGGGCCCACTCCTCAAGCCTGTCAAGGTCCCTCTGGATGGCATCCCTTCCCTCTAGCATATCAACTGCACCACTCAGCTTGGTGTCATCTGCAGTCCTTTTCAGACAGAATTAACGTTAGTTAGAGATACCCTGCACCCCGGCACCATGCAATGCATGTTGAAAGGGGTGTGAATCAGCACAGCAAATGATCTTGCATGTGTCAGCACTGAACTCCCTCCAGCCCTGGGTCATCTCGTGTTGCTCGTGAGCTTCACTGTCATCCCTGAGATTTGATTAAAAAGTGAGTTGTGCTCTACCTCGATTTTCATGGTTCCTTTAAAGCTGGACTTCATGTACTCTTTGTGGTCTAACGGCCCTTTAAATGAAATATTCTTTGTCAATACGTATACTATAGTATTCTTTCTGTTAACACAATGTTTGGCATAAAATGTTACTGGTTATTATATGCTTTAATCCCAGGGACTGCTGAGAAGTTTTCAATAAATAATAATTTTCATTTATTTTCAACACAGGCATCTATAAGTAATTGCGTTATATCGCTGAGGGTGAATTATCTGCAGGTCCGTGCCGCACTGTAAATAAAATGCTGTGTGTGCTTTGCGCTACGTGAGCTGAGGTGGTGCCAAGAACCTGAAATCATCTACTTTACCAAGAGAGAGCGAGAAAAAGAGAGGGTATATGGAGAACGCAGCTCAGGTTTTACATTTCAGTCTGATTAAGGACTGCAGTAGTTGTTTCAGTTCCTCCTCTGCAACAGGGAGGTAATAATATTTCCTTTTTCTCACACTTCTGCTCTGCCAGTGGCGGTGGGAGGAGGGCCGGTGGCCACCCTCCCCATGCAGGCAGCGCGTGCTGCGGGTGCCGGTTCCCCCAGGCAGAGACCTGCTCTGCACTTGGGCAGCACTTTGGGCTGCATGGGTTACCCTGGTTGACCACAGCCCCCTCAGTTGTCTGGTACCATCAGGCACTTGTGCCGAAGAGCTTTGTCTTTCCATGGAAAAATATGAGCTGCTGCCATAGGTAAGGATACAACAGTAAAAAAACTGGCCTGTGGCTTAAAAAAAAAAATCTCTTGAATAGAAACGATGGCCTCCTGGGTGCTTAAGATCCTCTCCTCCTGAGAAAAAAAATCAAAACCTGCCAGGATCTGAAGTCATCTGGCTCCATATCTATCTGCAAGTGACTCAGCGGTCTTCCCTTCCTCCAGCTGCATAAGTAGCATGTTAAGTGTCCTAAAGCCAGGGATGATATCAGTCCTTGATGAATGAACATCTACTACTCCTATTGCGAGAGGCCCCCAGGATGTCCCTGCTGCGCTAGGCGCATACCAACACTGAACACAATTTCCTGCCCCAATTTGCTTTCCATGCAAATGAGCAAGATGTAAAGTTTGACAGGTCACTCTGGCGACCTGTTAATGTTTCTGAAAAGTCAAAGGTAAGCAACAGAATTATTTTCCTGCCTTTTTTGCCAGTGGCTCCTAATAAAAGGAGTGGGAAAAATATCAATATGCTTGCACGGTGAGAACAAGGACACAACTGAATCACTCAGACCGTCAACCTCGTTGAAAATGTCTGTGCTGTATTAGATAGTGTTGAAAGGGAGTTATGCCAATGCCTCAGATGCTTTGTACATATCAAGTCTGAAACAGTGGTATCTAATAGTTGTGATATCTAATTAATACAATCAGTATATGGTTATTTTAAGTAATATTTTAGTATCAGAATCCATTTGCTTCCATTACCTGAGAGGTGCTGCAGTCAGAGAGCAAGCATTCACCTAATAACTACGCTGTTATCAGGTAGACCTGAGGAAATTCACTTTGGAGTATTTTGGGATCTGGCTGAAGGAGTCTCAGAGCCATTAGTGGTTATAGCTGAGGTTCATGAAGGATGGGGGAGGTCGCAGAAGACTGAAAAAAGGGTAAGTATCTTTCAGATGGAAAAGCCCAAGATCAGCTTGCCACTCAACAGTGCTCAACAAACACTCACCAGTTCTCAACAAATAATCAGAGCTATCTGCAAACCCACAGAAAAATAAGAGGATAAAAAGCAGCTAACGTATTTACCAGGAATAAATCATGTGCAATCAACCCAGTTTCCTTCTTAGACAACATTACAAGCAAGTGAGCAAGCATCATAACGCATGACTTCAGTAAGATGGTCGCAAATGACATTCTCATACGCAAGCTCGGGGAAAGCACTCTTAAATGAACCACAGTAATGAGATTACAGGTCTTGTCTGAAAACCTATAAAGAATGAACAGTATTTTTTGAGTGTCTGGAAAAAAACGTACAGAATGGGCTGCCGCACGCTGCTGTGAACGGGGGCTGCCTGATATTTTTACTAATGACTCATGTTATGAGAGTGGGTATGCATAAAACATCAACCTCGGAAGGTCTGCAGGCACCAAACGACAGGAGCAGAATTCACAATGATCTAAAATCTGCAAAGCGCTCTCAGATCAGCAGTGGGATTCAAGAAGGACAAGCACAAAAACCTTGATGCTTTGGCAAAAGCATCAGCTGTGCGAACACAGGGTGAGGAGCAGCGCAAGATCAATGGAGTGAATCACAGCACCAGGCAGCAGCGTCAAATTCTTGCGGGGGCGGGAAGCAATCTCATGGGGATGTCAAGAGTGGGGGTGCAGGCTGGAAGGCATGTGGAGGGGTCCTCCTGCTTTGGCTGGTGCTGGTGAAGGCCCAGCTGGACCGCTGTGTCTCCTTTGGGGCACCACCCTTCAAGGAAGATGTGGAGCAGTTAAAGAGAGCTCAGAGGAAAGCGACAAAAATAAGAAGTGCAGAAAATGCAACCTGCACAGAAAGACTGAACAAACTGGTAGCGTGGAGAGGGGAAGGCTGATAAATGCCACGGACCCAACCATCGCCCCACCAGCCCTGATCGTGGACACCGTGTCTGCAGCATGCACCTCTGCTGACTCACAAAAAGCAAGCCGTTTTTTCACTGACCTACCATATGCTCTGTGTTACAGCACTCTTGCAAAGCTAAGGCCGCCCTGCTTGGCGATGCTTTAGTGGATACATAATACACACTGCTGCGCCACAAAGTTCATGCTGGATAAAGCTGGTTCAGACAGGAGGCACAGGGGTTACTGGTTATCCTGGAACCAGCCAACACACCGACAGCACTCGATACTGCAGAATCACCAGAGGGGAGATGCCACCTAACATGCAAGCAGGGATGAGCCATCCCAGACCTTTTCCGTCCCACAGGTTGGCATCCAGGGACATTGATGTGCATGGCTCCATTGCCAAGTGCTACCAAGGGTTGTCCGGTACAAGGACAGTGCTGGAAACGGGCGTTTTGTTTTCAGTTTTATTTAGTAAAACAAGTTCCAGCAAAATCGGTCTCTTGCTGTTCTGTCCACTCTGCCTGGGAAAGGGTCCATAATATTGGGAGGAAAAAAAAAAAAAAATTGGCTTAGATTTGTAAAGGCACTGAAGCTAAAATCATGACTTCCTACTTCAGGTGCCTTTCTTTACGTACCACGAAGCTCGACCTCACCAAAATGAGCTGTACCATGCTAGGAGGGTGCCAGGGCTCCCCGCGGGGCCAGGGGAAAAAAGAGAGACTGCAGAGCAGCCCAGCAGGTCTGCAGGATGCTAGCCCCTGCTGGGGCAGCTACTCCAAAATATCTGAGCCTCCATCAGCGCTTGGACGCTCCTGGTCACTCAGGATCCACCAGCCAGTGGAAACCTCTTCCCAACGCACGTATCCACAGACAGCTGGTGCCTCTGGACACACAGCTGGAGGGGAGCAGACGGTGCCACTCGCTCCTCCCCAAGAGTCCAGCAGCCAAAGCACCCGTCTCAGGATGACAAAGGCTGGAGGTGGCACCAGGCTCATCGCCAGGAGCGCTGTGTCCCCGGCCCTGGCCACCCCCCAGCCCCACGAGGTGCCCTCAGCAGCAGGCCTGGGAAGGAGGCAGGTCCCCACTGTGGGAGAGCTGGGCATGGCAACACCAAGGGAGCAGGAGCAGGAGCAGGAGCAGGAGCAGGAGCATGGCTGTAGGCGAACAGCTAGAGTGGGAAAGGAGGCCAAAAACTTTAAACCACAGATCTCCTAGCACCTGCCCTGCTCTTCCCATGGCTCCCCAAACAAATGTCGTTAAACACTGAGAACAGACTGACTGAACTTCATCATAAGTAATCTATTAAATTTCATGAATTCTCCTTTCCATTATAAACTCTGAGACAGAGCCGTGATCTTGTCTGTGCTCTGTGGAAGATTGTTTGCAAGTGGTAAACAACCATAATTATCTCCAGTGCAATACCCAGTCGAATACCCAAACGAGTCACACACGGCAAGACTGCTCAGTTTGGCAAGTCTGCCATCGCACGCGTAGGTGGATAGAAGCAACTGTCTCACGTCTACACTCGCCTCCCCCTTCCCCAACGATGTGGGGTCATTGGACCCACTGCAAGCCTTCAGCGTTGGACACCTGGTCTCACCAGTCACAGCTGCACATCCACAGGGTAAGCCCTCTCCTGAGGCACTTCAGGTAGATCTCCTCTGTATGAGCCCCCCCTTTGCCCCATCGACCAGAAGGTGAGGCTGGTGTCCAGCTTTGGTGCAGGAGCCCAATTTCAGGTACGTAGGATATAGGCAAAAATATTCATACTTCTGACATATTTAACACACTGACTGGGAGCAGGAAAGCTATCTGTGACTTGTAATGTAAACGTTGTGCTATGAAATGTCATAAACTGTGCACCCAGATGTCCTTTTTTAGGTAATAGAATAATAATTTTGTGCAAATATCTGCTCTTTTCAGTACTGCTTTTCTTCCCATCCTGGAGTTGTCACTCTTTCCACATGTCCATCTTATGCCCAGTTCTAGTGTTTGACTTTAAATACATGTGATTTCTTTTGTTATTCTCATTGTTGCACATGGTCCAATTCACTAGCCTTATTTGTTTTTTTTATCAACTATTCAATGTCATGTAACCCAAATAACAGTTTATATGCCTAAGGTAAAGTAAAGTTAATGTGACAGCAGAAATCCCTAGTTTATTTTTAGGAACGGAGCTTTTATTTCATATGCTATTGATCATCAAGAGACAAATGTTGTTGCAGGTTTCCTCTGAACTGTTCCTATAGCATCAGCGTGGGGGAAGTATGAAGATCAAAAAAGCAGAGAAATTATATTTCTTTCAGAAATTTAGATGCAAATAGAACTAGTCAAAAAAAAAAAAGGATAAAAATATTTAGTGAAAAGTTCCATCTCTCTGTTAATCTCCTGTTGAAATCTAGCTCTTCTTTTAACCAGCTCTAGGACAACTCAAAGGACTTGAGCAAACACCAGACCAAAACTATTTTGACAGTGTTCTGAAAATATTGGCCGCCTTTTGCAGTCGGACATGCAGAGGGGTTTAAATTTAAACATTTGCTGTCAAAACTGGCATCATTTTATCGTAGTTGCAAAAGCCAGTCAACGCCCTTGCCCTGGCGAAGGTGATTACCTCTGCGCAAGCCCTCACTGAAATGCCAAGTCAGTATAAATGAGCTCTCCGAGCCAGCGCAGCCGTCCCGCAGCCAGCGGCACGCTGGGAGGGAAAGTGGGTCTGGAGCTCAGCGTGCCCTCAGGATCTGTTTTGATTCACTGTACATCATTTTTCCATGTTGCCTACCGAGGCTTTTCTATAAAAATGGTGTACGTGTTTCATTTTAAGTGATCTCTGGTGCCTCGTAGCCTTGCTCTTTGAAATAACCAAATCTGAATATCCATTACGGCAAGGTATTTGAGGGCAGATTTCCAGACAAGATCCTTAAACCAGCCCTGTAACATGCACATGTTTACAAATCCACCTGTGCAAATTCCTGCATTTACAAAAATTATTTTTTTTTAATGCATAATTATTTTTGCCAAATCAGGAAGCTTTCACAGGGCAGGGACAAGTAAGGATTTGGTCAACCCCTTGCATCTGTGCTTAAAAGATAAAGAAAGAAGTGGAAGAGAACAGAGTCTTGAAAATGAGAATAAATCAACTCCTAGCCCCAGCTGCTTATTATTTTAAGTGCCATGAAAATTGTAATGTTAGCAAATGTGACTTTTCCTCCTTTCTATGAGCGATGAGGTATTTTCTTCTTTGGGAGTCTGTCTGGGTGCGACTGCCATTTACCAGCTGAGCATACAACGAGGTTGAGCGGTTTAGACAAATGAGTCATCTTCCTCATCCCTGCCAACAAACTGCCTCACCCGTGGAACACCTTATGGGGAATAAGGTAATCTCTGTCACTTTGAAACAACTCTAAATATCTTTAAAGAAGGCAGAGCTTATAAACTCCATGCAAAAGCTCCTGGGCAACGCTCTTCCTGGTGTGCTGTGGTCTCCCACTCTGATTTCACATGTAATACATCCTTCTGCCTGCTAATGCACTTGCGGAGAGCATGTGGTGAAATACGCAGAGTTATTACCGTCATAGGAAATGCTGGGGGCCGAATGCGACGGCCAGGCTTTTTGTAGTGGTCTGGTTTGCTCCTTTTGCAATATATAGAAACAGAAATTACATCAAGGCTAGAGGCGTGGTGAGCAGTCTTGTAAATCCCATCCATATGCAAGTGCCAAAGAGCAAAGCTTACTCCATACAATGGGCATGAGAGGGAATTTCTGGGGTGGATTTGCACTTGAAGTACTTCTGTGTAGAAAGAGGGGAGGGTTGTTGATTTTTTCCTTCACTCTGGGCCCTCATTCCAATTTTGGACATTTAGATTTAGTATATCTAGCTCAGTCCTGATTTAAGTGCATATGCTTATGCCACCAATATGTTTCTTTAACTGCTTTAAATATTTCTAACAGTTCAAATACATCCCTCTGCAACATTCCTCATGGAAGCACAAGTCTCATGAAATTCCTGTGTTGAAACAACCCGTGAACTAGGAAGAGATGAGCTGGGATAACGTAAAAAGTCTCAGGTCCTGCAGTGCGGCACCATCTCTCCATTCAAGTTTTCCCCGAGAGGAAGCGTTAAAAGCAATTGCTCCTTTTGTCAGAAACACCCTATACACCATCCATAGGAATGACGGTCCCTGGTAAGACTCACTGGCACATCTGTGTGCCAAACTCGTGGTATCAAAACGCCAGGTGAGAGATGTTATTTGCCATGTTATGGCTGGCTCTGCCTGCAAATGCCATGCGTACCCTCCCTGTGCGCCCTGGCTGCTGCAGCCCCACCACGGGGCCGGCTGCACGCCCACCTGCACCGCCCCTGCCGCCAGACAAGTGTTCTCATTTCATAGACATCCTGCAAAATTGTTGGGAGCTTTCGGTGTATGTTCAGGGAGAAGAGCCGGCATCACACCCACCACCACCGCACAGCTGTAACGACAACATCCCTTCACTGAGACGGTCCCAGAGCAAGTTCCCCCCTATATAATAAACATATCATCACGAGGTCAAACCTACTGGCAAAATACAAATGGGTGGTTATTATAGGAAGGATTCAAGGTAACAAAACTGAAACCCATTAACAAGTTTTTCTATATACTTAGTGGTATACTAAGTATATAACTATATATATAACCCATTAAGAAGGGCTTTTTTACACTTAGTAGTATACCCTGGGGGACAGGGCAGGGGAATACTCCGTAATTAATCTATAAGCAGATGTAAACTTGCTCTTTAGTAGCAGTTTGTCAGGGAGAAACACTAAAGTGAAGTGTGACTCCATGAGACATCATAATTTTGGGGGGGCTGTTAAAAAATAAAATCCCTTTGAAGGAATAGCTGATGAACATCACAGAATATAAAGCGGGAGGCAGTTCAGCTTGTGGGATGAACGCTACAATGTATCTCAGAACACCCCAATCCTAAATGGCTCCAGCATTGCTCTATCACTTTGGAAAAATTCAAATTTTACTCACGTTGATTCAACCCCACTGAATTTGGTAGCACCCTGCAGTGTTACCAGAGGGAATGATTTGACACGGCAGTCCTTCAGCATCAAAACTGATTTAATTTTTTCCCTCGCTTGCACATCATTTATAGCCTATGCTGTCTGCTCAGTCTTGACTTTGCAAGTTTCTGTTGCTCTCTGACTTCATTTATTGGTAAGATGCCTTCTGACTACTAGGTCCTGTGGATGTACTTAAACGTGCTAAGAGAGAGCAAGTGCTCACTGGTCATAATGCATTGGCCCACTGCGACAACACTCCACAGACAGCAGAGAAGGTCTGCTGACCATGATAGTTCTGGTGTTGACTTCATTGGGTTTGGATTAGGATCTAAATTCACGCAAATCTGCCATCAAATCAACATCACAAAACCCATAATTTTGTTTTTAACTCTTGGATTCTTGAGACTGATTTTTTTCTTATGTTGTAGAATTGTTTCTGAATATCAAGAAAGAAAAAATTAGAGAAGTTATTTAGCAATCCATGTTTTACGTGCTATTATTGTCTTACCTCTGTAAGAGTATGAACTTTCAAAATATTTTCTCAAAAATGAAAAAAAAGACAGACTCCTGCCAATTTAAATGAAGAAACTGGAAGTTCTGTCATAAAATTCAGCTGAAAGCAGTTCTGTGGAAAAGCACAGAGGAAAACAGAAAAAAAAAAAAAAAAAAAAAGACTGGTGCAATCAGATCAGTGTCGGTGTGGCTGGAGACTGGGAAATCAATCACAGTTCTTGGCTGTCTCTACACATTTCTTCCCATGCCCAGCTGCCCAAAGCTGTTTCTCAAAATTCCCGTCTGAAGTCTCGGCCACCACTACACTGTCTTCCACGTAGCAACTATCACTCGCTTTCTTCCTAGAGAATTCTGAATATTTTGTTCCTGTAAGAAGTGAATGCAATGGTAGGTATTATCTTGAAAGTATGAAACAGCACATTCTGCCCTAGAAACACTTTCCGATTACTTCAGATAATCAGCTCTTGAGATGTTTGTACCGAGGCAACTTCACGGCTCTGAAGAGTGCCATGCATTGTCTTTATCCCAGGACATAAATCTCACCACTCCCAGGGAAATCTCCTACCAACCACCGCTCTCAGGGAAGAGGCCATCTTCAGAAATCTTTACTTAATATTTAATTTTTGTCTGGGCTATTTCCTGGGAATTAAACACAATCCATAAAAAGAAAGTAATAAGCATCTGGGCAAATGTGTCAGGGCAGGGACGTCCTGCAGCGGTCAGGTAACTTTAAAAGAGCTGCTACATAGCCCTCTTATTGCCACCAATATATTTAGCTTGAAAATGCTATCAGTGGAAAAACAGTATTAAAATGAAGAGAAGCAAGAGCTGGACACCCCAGTGTTATTTCTCGTTTAGAAATTTTATAAGAAGGCATGTTAAGGCACCTCTGCTCTCCTCGTGCCTCCTCTTCAGG
Source organism: Gymnogyps californianus (assembly GCF_018139145.2). NCBI lineage: Eukaryota > Metazoa > Chordata > Aves > Accipitriformes > Cathartidae > Gymnogyps > Gymnogyps californianus. The sequence goes on from NC_059473.1 coordinate 105,689,913, forward strand.
AGCCACTCTGCACTCTTTCCAGTCGGTAACAAAACTACCCATTGCTGCAAAGGCACAAGCCAAACCTGACAGATCCACTCACATATTTCAGCTAAGGTTTTTATGTACACAGGTATCATCCTGTATAATAATAATAATAATAAATGTTATGTACATATAATACATATAATAATACATATACTGTGTATTATATGCATACATTATTAGGTATATTATAATGCATAAATATAAAATATACTAATATAAATCTATTATATTACATATATAAACATTGTATACATGTTACATACATAAACATAAATTACATGTGTAGAGTATACTATATACTATAGCATATCTGTATATATGTATACATCATTATGTATCTATTATTATATAAATGTATTATATTATTTACATAAGACAATATATACATATATTTATCTATTATTATATGCTTATATAATTAATATATAAATTTATATGTGTATTTATTATATATTTATTATATATGATTCTATATGTTTTATATTACTAATCAATGTATTTATATAATTTATAAATAGGCGTAGGAATGGGCTCCAGGCCCCCGGTCCTCTTGCCCCATCCTACCCTGGGGAGCGCACGGAGGCCTGCTGCCACCTCACTGCCGCCTTCAGTGATCTCTCCTCCTGCTTAGCCGTTTAGCAGAGCAACCCGTTTTGATCCCTGCACTTGTGCTGCTGCGCTCTGGCAGAGACAGCCGCCCAGCCTAGACCAAGACCCAGGCATGGGCAGTCTGTCACGACATGGCATGCAGGACCTCCCCGCCTGCCTGTACCGCGCGAGAGCACCGGGGACGAGCGAAGCCTCGTCAGCCACCCGGGTCCCGGGGCCTCTAGAGACCAGTCGCTACAGCCCTGTCTTTACTCTGTGATGGACAGAGCCAGAGGCAGCCTGGATACAGGGCCAAATTTTGAGGCAAAAAGCACACTTTCTTAATTTTAGGTATTACTGTGTAATAAAAAAATACCCTTCCAATGATTTGCAACAGATTTTGTCAAAGTGTTCTACTTCATCATCATGGTCTTCAAGCTCCCATCATCATGCTGGAAGAATCAGGATCGCCTACGTTTAAAGCTTTGGAAATAGTCTTTCACTAGTGATACTCATTATGTTTCATACTATTCACCTCAGGTTAACTTTTGCTTTTGGACATTTAATACTTACTACAAAAATAACAATGCAGTTGGTGTAACTCTATGTAATGAAACCAGTCAATACTTTTTTCTTCCGACCAACATTAAATAAAAATCCTTTCAAGTGTAACTTCCTCACTGGTTACTTCACCTTATAGCACTTCTGTATAGCTTCTTATAAATGTAATATATAATTACAGAGCTTATAGCTTCTTATAGCACTGGTTACTTCACCTTATAGAGCTTCTTCTTTACCTGATAGTGCTTCTGTAAAAAGCAGCTGAAGAGCAGGTAGCAACTTGCAACTTAGTTTTACTCAGAACTTCATGAATATTACATCCTTTCTCAGGGCACTCCGAGGAAGGAGCCAACGCGCTGAGCCAGAAAGGTTAAATGACAGCAAGCCCAAGCACTCCAAGGTCACGGGTTTTTGGATCCCCTTTCTGTGCAGCATCCATGTGCTATTTATCCAGAACTTCAGGACATCAACAACAGCTCCGATATACAGCTCCTGGAAGACGCATACACATGCACACACATCCCTATATGAACATGTAATTTTTTTTTTATATCTATATATAAAAACTCAAAATGGAAGCCCATTTTCTTGCTAACACTGTCATCAGAAACGCAAGCGAACTGCCATGTGATGGGGATTTGGAGCTACCAATAAAAACAGAAAACCAACTCCCCCTGAAAATGCAACGAAACCCCCTGACATCCTGATGTGCTAAAGCTGCAGCTCTCTTGTGTTTAAAGTAGTCGTGAGACACAGCAAAGGCATTGTACAGGCTGGTGCAGCAGAAACCAGAGCACCCTCGGCATGAGCCCACAACACCAAGGCACAGGCAGGGCAGACGCGGGTGGAGGGAGTCTGTGAGCTGCTGCTTTCCAAAGGGAAACAGGAAAAAACACCAGCACAAAGAACCTGGAGAAACCGAAGTCAAAACAGGAACTAGAGTATGACTTGAGACGAGGAAATAAAAACAACTTTTCAGGCACACCCTGGCAGGGAAGGAAGCTGGGAACCCCCAGCACAGACCTTGCCATCTGCCCTGTAATTCCTGCCTTCATCAGGAAAACAGTTGCATCAAAGAGCCACCTGGGTCCATCAGCAATTTCTCCATCTCACTACTAAAAAAGTCTTTCAGGGTATGGCTTTTCTTAAATTAACTACTTCAGGGAAGAGAGCATAACCTTCTCACCTGACACAGCTGCAGAGGTTTTCTAAATATACAAAAAAATGTAAACTTAATTATCCTGATTACTTAGCATAAGATTATTAGTTGTTTATTTCCTTTGTTCCACTCTGATTGGAATCCTAATTAAATTTAATTATTGAATAACCTATTCCTATTGTTTTCTCAGGCCTCTGAGCTTGATGCTGCTCTCAGGATTATGGACCTGTAGGCACGGTATCCTCTGAATTTACTATGTGTTAGCTACGGCACAGCAACTGCTAATCTGAACAATTTTACTCCATGGCAAATACGAGATTGTCTAACTCTCAGCAGAAAGCAAGCAACCTATCTGGAGCTACCCGGTATTTCCCACTGGTAAGAGAAATGTATTTGGGCAATTATTGTTAAGCAGTTGAATGAAAGTAGCTTGTTAACCCCCGGCGCATCGAAGTCCTCAGTTACATGGGTGGGAATCAGGACTAGTTCCCTTGAGGACAACAGGTGAAATCCGTCTGCCAGTAGCACAGTCTGATCTGAAGGGAAGCACTTGTATCTTGCTGCCTTAAAGAATATTGTTGTGATTGCCTTGGGCTGAAGTATTCAGCCAGGCCTTGCTGTTGCCGTGATGGGATTTGGGAGCGTCTTTGGTGCTGTCCTTCTTGTTTCCAGCAAGCAGACACAAGAGGAGGGATGTACGCTATCTACATGAGGGGTCTCTTTCCTTGACTTCTGCAGTCAAGAAGGGAGAAGTGACTTAGTGCAGGAGTGTAATTCGGTAGCTAAATTAGGTGCTGTGACCATTGCAAATTCTTATTTTTCTGATTACAGTAGGACTAAATAAATGATTTCCAAATACATCTCCTCTCTTCCTTGTGCTACCCCCTGAGGCTATACTGTCCATGCTCTCCCAGCCTCCTTGATGCTTTTTGCTTCTGGCACATTGACATGAACAACTGCGCTACAATTAAATACCTGAACTCCTGCATTTGGGATTTGATAGATCCAAATATTATTCTACCTAAATTAATTCCTGCTTAAGCCTTCCTATGTGGCCCAGTGTTTTGGCTTGGACTCTGCTATTTCAGTTGTTGCGCTCCATAAAGAAGTATCACACTGGAGGGTCATTTGCTAAAATACCTGCAACTATAGACCTGCATAAACCCCAAGAAAATTATAAGATCAGAACATAAGACAGGATATCTGACATATGAAACCTCCCCAAGTCAAACTGGTGTTGAGTGGCCAAGGCTGAAATTCTCTTCCAGTCAGAGAAATAAGTCACAGTTCCCACCTTGCAATAGGTTCTTTCTGGGGAAGATTTCTGTAGGTGCTCTCCCCTGATCCAACACTGGACTGTCTACTGGAAGACCATCAGATCTGGATGAAGACCCTGATCCTCCTTCTGCAGCGCAGTTCCTTGAGAGTGCAGGAGTGATGCACAGGTTAGATTAGACACCTAGAAGAGCTGTGTTATCCAGTGTCACCTCCTCTAACAAGGAGCTATTAAGATCAGTTTGGCTACATCCCCCTTATTGCCCATATGCCTTTGGGGAGAAAGAAGGACAGTGAAAAGGTGTAGGCTTCAGCTACTGGTCCGACATGATGGGAAAGCTGCTTTAAGACAGCCTGTGCTGGAACCACTTTTTGAACAAAAGGCTTGACATCATTGTAAAGTGCCCTTGAATAAACTTCTATCAGTGCAACAGGCATGCTGAACCAGTGAAATATTGGTTTGAGGATGGAGGGCTTAGGAGAACCCTCAAATTGTCTGTCAGTGGGCCTGTCATCGCTGTTGAGTTGTGGTGATGGGAAAGCAGACTATATCTATATTTCTGTCTGTAATGTGATGGCCTTTTGAACCAGTATCAGGAGACTATGATAAATAGGCGTTGCCTTCCTTGACTGCATGGTAGACTGAAGATGTTTTTATTTGAATACATATAAATTCCTCCTATTGTGGAATTCCATATAGCAGCCTGGACTGTCTTGCAATCTAATGTGACATGTGACAAATTAAACTTGTTGCTCAGGGCTCAAGAACTCAGAATAGATGATCGTATCCTTCTGAGACCCATTTCTTACAGCTGGAAGTGATTGAGGAGTGTTTACTTATTCCAAAATTTCTGATCGTGGTATGAACTGGTAAGGGCAGAGAAAAGTCTAATAACTTGCATGGAACTGATAAAATGCACATGTTCTTATTGCGTGCTTAATTGACAACACAGCAGAGCACATGTAGGCGCAGCCTGGCCAGCTCGTGCGTGCTTGCTTGCCTGGAAGCCCTGCAGTCTATCCAACAGGTTTGGTTTGATTCCTACAGATGCTGACTGAAGAGTCACCTCTGGGCTAGAAAATCAAGTTTCTGTCGGCGAATTCCACCCACAACCAGCTCATAGTGGGGCCAGCTCACAGAAGGAGTGTAGGGTATAACCTGGGGCAAGATCTACCTTTAACCTGCAAACTATCTAGGTGAAAGTAGGATTGTCTTCCCTGTGGGGCTCGGCACTCTCTGAAGATCCAGTGTGCTGTGTAGAGACACAAAATACTGTGAGCTTGCTGTGAGCAGCAGATGGGGGAAAAAAAGCCATTTAGATTAAAATCCGCAAAAAAATACCCAGGTTTTCTGAATCCCATCTTTCTTGGAGTAAAAGGAAAAAGAATCTCCGTTTTTAATTACAGAAAGGAAATGTCAGGTAGTGAAGTTTCTTCTTCCTTATATTGTGGGTTTATCTCCCTTACAGCTCCTGGGCCATACTGGGGGCAGTAGGAGAGCTCTTCTTGACTCCTATTTCATATGCTAATATTTTTTATACTGTTTGATGCTTTGATATTTTTTTCCTCAAATGACAATGGCTTTTTTTTTTTTTGGTGACTAACTTTACACATTCTCTTTTTCTTCTTTTTTTTTTTTTTTTGAGAAATTGTTTCCATTCACTTGAGTGATTGATAGTGTTGGGTACTGTATTCAACAATTAGTAACTGTGGGACAACATGTTCCTCAGATACAGCCTCATACAATTTTTGATCAGTACGATTGTTTTCACTTGCAGAAAAACTACTTATTTGAGGCTTATATTACTGCCTTTTTTTTTTTTTTTTCCTGACACCAGGAACACAGACATATGCTAACACTGGGATCTTCTCTATAGATTTTGCCTCTTCCATTGAGGCTGTTTGTTTACATTTCATTGTCAGTGGGGCATTATGAATGCAAGGAATAATCTGTGAAGCTGATTAGAGGGTCTGGGTTTTAGCAAAGCAATAAACATGTGAAAGCAACTTGTAAACTTTTGTAGCTTCACTGTTGAGTTCTCCCCTTTACTATTTGTATTAATTAGAATGTGTGTAAATCAAACAAATATAAATGTCAGTCACAACAGTAGTTAGCAGAAATTTAAGTGTGCTTCTCTTTCCTTCTCCGCTGTATTTTCTCCTGATTTCGCTACAAAGAAGCAGTAAAATGAAGGACCACAGGATTTCCTTCCCCTTCATTGAAAAGAAATGCACAAAGAAGCGGGAAGTTTTAAGCAGGAATAAGAACGATAGGGAGGAAACAGAGTAGGAATTGGGAAAAAGAAGGGAGGAAAATTGGAAAAATATAATTAGTTTTAGGAATATGAAAGAGAAAAGGAAAGCCTCTGTATGGTAACACTTGTTCCAGGGATTACTTTAGGATTTACTGCTTATTTACCCCTCATTAAAATGCATCCTCTGTGTTCATTACATTTCAGCAAAAACAATTCAGCCATCATTACTACTTAATATCATACATTAATAATAATCGGCAGTCACTTGCTCTGGAAAACACTCAGGCACCTGTACCATTCTGAAGCTGAGGAACCGTAGCTACAAGTAGCTATTTAACCCACTGAAACCTGTTTATTACTCAATAGACTTAAAACTAGTCATTAATCTCAGGCTAGTCCTGTGGGAAAGAAATCATTGCAAGAAGAGCTGTCATTTTATGAGATCAAGACGGCTGTGGATGATAGAGGCAAGGACACTCAAAGTCTTTGCTAAAGAGCATCCCTTGCATACAAGTATAGCAAAATATAGTAACCTGTTAGCGGTTTCGTATCTCACATTGATGATCAACACATCTACTCCTGGATCAAACAAGCCATGGGTTGGGCGTCATTCCTCTTGGTGAGGAGACGGGATCTTGACAGATGGTTCTTCACTCGTCCTTTGGGAGGTGGGGGGGGCTCCTGTCTCTTATAGCCAGTAAAGTCCTGTGCTACCTACGCTTTAATTCCCATTAGCTTCTATATGCACATGGCTAATACGTTACAGGTGTTGGCAGGATATCTGGTAAGACAATGAAATCGTCCTGTTTTCAAGTTACCTCATCCCAGTTCCGTGTGAAAGTTTTTTGTATGAACTACAGTTTCATTTCAACAGGCAAGAAATACACCTAAAAATCTCATGTAGCAGCAAAAGATTCTTCACCGCTGCAGCTTTCAGCAAAAGAAGAGTTTAAGAGTTTCTGGACACAGCTGAGTGATTAGTAAGTCTGTGCCTTGGCCTGGGCTGCAGCGAGGGCTGTGTCAGCGCTGCAAGGCTTCAGCAGGGCTATAGACGGTTTCAGCAGAGCTCATGGCTGGGATATCAAAGTTTTCCGATTTCAAGGTAATGGGCAACTTTTAAATACCCAAGTAGAGTCCTCAAATGCAACAGATCAGATGGCATACTTTCATTCTTTTCATTGCAAGCATTTGCCTTGTGTGCAGTGACTTCTGCACCCTTCTCAATAGGAGAATATGATGACAGTCAGCTATTTCTTGGATACTATTATGTTTATTGGCAAATAATGTTCTCATAAGCACGAAGATCATACAGAGCCAATTTCCCTTTTCATATTTCCAAACCTGGCCTTCGACTAGCATTCTGTCCAAAAAAGTGGTCTTTTGGTTTTCTTTCTGACTCACAAATGTGACTTTTCCTGTCTGCACGGCTTTCTGCTGAAATTCTGCCTGTTCTATAAGGCACACACACATATAAGCCCTGAACTAATTAACTCCCAGTGTTAGTGTTTATGTTCAGTCTAGTGCTTGGCAGCCACTACCATTGTTTTAGGTCTGACTGAGCAGTGGGATATTTAATTGTTTGCTCACTTAGTCTGAAGAGAGAGCAGCCAGCGAAACCGTAAAACCCAGTGAGAATTGTATGTGACCAGCCTGAAAAACAAAGATATATTTGCTGGATTTCACCCAGCCTCCTGCAAAACAATGCTTCAGCAGTGCATTCAGAGAAGGGCTGCCGTCTTCACGTGCTAAGGGCAAGACTCAACGAGTCTCTCATGCGGAGAGCACAGATCCTCTGTACCACCTCTGCAGCCTACAGCAGCTGGGGGACTTACGCTGTTCCCAGCCTCTTTGCTGCTGCTGTTGCTTGCTCCTGCCACCATGCATTCCCACCAAGGGAACTGTGTAATTAAAAAAAAAAAAGGGAGGGGGAAAACTCTGCAAAAGTAAACTATTTTTTAAAACGTTATTTCATACACTTTTAAAAAAAAATTGGTTAATCTCCTGTGTGGAAGTGGTCCTATAAGCAATTGTCCAGATGTATCTGAGAACAGCAAGGTTGGGGGCAATGGATAGCTTAGGCTGGGGTGATGAGCATGGGAATGCATTAAGTCAAGCATTGCCACCAGCAGTGAAACTGGTACATGAAACTTAAGAGGAGGAAAACCCTGGATCTTACTTCCCTTGCCAGTTCTGTGCCTCAGATTGCCCATCCCTATATTTCCAAGGACCACCTTAAGACGTTATTTAACATTGGGAAAAGCTTTGAGGTTCCTGAAAGGAAGACAATGCCATTTATAACAGAAGTTTGTTTACTTCTAACGTTTACAGGTTATACATCAATAGGACCGTTTCTGCCACCGCAGTCACTCTGTAAAGATACTGTATAAGTGTTTCCACTAAATAAATGATTGGATGAAGGAACATGATTTGCATAATTATTTCATACCTATAATTTATACATTTTCAACACCCATTAACTCATAATTCACAACAGCAATTTATTCCTCTGTACTCATCCAGCATTTATCTCTCTGCTACAAATAGCAGTGACCTATTTTTGGCCAGCACTAGTAAAGAAATTAGTAGACTGATTTTATGGTTGTTTGTTACCCGTTGGCCTTCTAGCAGTAACTATGAGAGTCCTGACAGCCTGACATCTGTCTTTTGACAAGCGTAACATCTTACCTTTTTGGTCTTGCGAGCAGATTTAGGGAAATTTCAGCCTTCCCATTGTTGCTGTATGCTATAATTTTATTACAGACCTAAATGTTTGGAGAGCTGTTAACACCACACGCTGTAAGAGTGCCTGTTTGAGAGCTAGGTGATCTTCCTTTACAGGCAACGGAGAGAAAGTCTCTTCTAGAGAGCACTTCAGAGCACCTCAGCTCGGCGGCTGCTCTGACCTGTCCTTTGAGGGACTGCTGACTATGGAGGAAGGCTAGCTGCTCAAGTACCTTAAGCTCACGGCACTGATGCCTTTCCTCCCATGCTTTCTGACACTCATCTTTACATGTTGTTACTAGAAAATGTATTAAATTGATAGTGGTCCTTACTGGAATATATACAACAAACAACTGGTTGACTCCTTTGGTCCAGCGGCATTTCTGTTCTGTTCTGTTCTGGTATCTCCCTGCGGAGCTGCACGGGGCAAACATGGAGAACAAGAGCTACAAAGGGCCCCCTGGCAGTGTCCTTCCGGCACAAGGGCACAGAGCCGACTCTGTCCGCTTTGCGCTGCCTGGAGACTGTTGTAGAAATTCAGCAAATTGTTGCCAAGCATGGGGACAAGAGCCGGGCAGTGTGGTTTAAACTGGTTGTATCCATGCTGCCTTGCTGGTGAGCCTGGGTTTGAGCCAACGCCTACCGGCTGCCTGACAAGCCTGCTGGCTCGCACCAGGGTGTTTGAACAATCAAGTAATTTTGGTTTAAATGAGATCTGGAGACTCAAGTACACAGCTTGAGACTACCCCTGGAGTACCAGGGTCCAGCACCTGTTGTCAGTACCTGTAAAACCCAATCTGAATAACAATGTCAAAGAAATAAACTGCTGTATTATTTCAGCATCCTAAATGGCATTTCTCTTCCTTGCCATCATCTTTAGTTACGTTTAAGGCAATGAGTAACTCAATGACGCAACAGAAGCTACGGCTCAGAATTCATCTCTTCAGGCACCAGAAATAAAGTGTGATACCTTTGATTGATCTATTGTCAAAATAACTGCAGTTTAGAGCAGCATTTTATTTTAAAGGGTTTTCATTTTATTTCCCAGGACTTTGGCAAGAGGATTTTTCTTCACCTGATTGAGGAAAACACAGGTGGTAGAACGCTCAGGGCTCACCTCCATGTGGAAATACACTGGAAGAGGTATTCCTGAATAACTGTATCTGATGCAGAAATAAGAGCTGTAATTATTATTCCAGAATAATTATTTTTGAATAGCTATTTTGGCTTAAGTCTCCGTGCAGCCACACTGTTTCTGAATTAGCTCTGAACATGGATTACAGTCAGTCCAAAAAAGCACTCCTATTCTGAAATAGGAGCATCCAGAGAGGACGTACGCCCAAATAATGTTCTGGAATAGCTATTTCAGAGACTTTCCAAGCGCTGAGGAGCCCTGAGGGCAGGCAATCTGAGGTCTTCCAGCAGCATCAGGGTGGCCAAGTTTTGCATCACCGAAGTCCAAAGTGCTGTCAGATCTAGGGCGGAGTGGGGAAAGCTGCCACTACCAGCCCTTCGTGGAGCTCCTGGAGGGGTTCGGTGTGTGGCGTTTCTTGCAGAGAAACAGATTCTGTCCTTGAACGAACACACAGCTGTGCCCCAGCTCACAGATCTGAGTACGCGTGATGGCGAATGGGCCTATGTCCGTCAGTCCTGCCAGGATATTTTAGCTTGACCTCCTCTCTCTCTCATGTTTTGGCAGACCTGCAGTTATTTTTATAGAGGTAGCCCAAATACATACTGAATATACTGAAAATATACATTTTAATTTCTGCTTCCAATTTGCCCTATAATGCCTTACATATAAAGAACTCTTCTGCATTCCTTTTCATAAGGCCAAAATTCAGTATGGGATCTTCTCCTCACTATTCACTCGAGAGCTGTTTATCTTAATGTTTTAGATTTTCCTTTTTTTTTTTTTTGAAAGAACACTAAGGGCAGGGCTGTCCCAAACAGATCTGTGAGTCTGGAAAAAGAGGTAAAAAATTGCCTCAGAAAAAAATTGCTTTTCTTTTCCCATTCCTATTCTCTTCCCTCACCTGCCACAGAGATTTGAAGAAAAATTGAAATAAAACTTTCATGTGAAACATTTTTTCTCAGACTGAACAGTGAGATAATTGAGTTTTATTTACAGTATAATGAATGTATAAATGAAAGTATAAAACATTTGCATATTCATTTTCCTAGCTTCTTCGATAGAAATAAAATTTTTCCCCTCTATTGCATTGCAACCTATTTACATATACAATTATAGCTTTCCTTTTTGTTAGTGAGTCAACAGCCATGCCTTGTTTTCAGTGTTTCTATTATTTTCCTATTATTGCAGACATATGTTAACAAGTACAGTATATATGTAAGTAACTTTACATTCCTCATAGCTATGAATGCAATACAAAGTGTATTTGTCATAACCCAAAATAAAAATATACTTATTTCTTAAAGATGTATAGAAGTTTTTTTGATCTACACGATATCTATAATGTCATTTCATATCTATAAGATATATATCATTTCTGAAGAACTTAATAAAGTGTGGTTTTGGTAAGCAGGTAGCTACTTCAGATATTTTCTCATATTTCCATTGTTCTGAAAGATATTTCTCGGAAATTTTGTATTTCTACACATTTTCTTCCAGAAATTGTACCTCGCTTGCCTTAGTAGGAGTCCAGTAGCCCCCTTGCACCCCTGAATGCAGGCACGCAGAACTGACCCAAGTCAACGGCTGATGGCCTACGATGACGCCGGAGTGTCATTTGGGCAGGCGAGCTGACACCGGCCCCACGCGAGTGGGTGGGCAGCTTCAGTCCGGCTCCGCTCTCTGAGCAGCCCTGTGGCGTGTGCTCCCAGCAGGGCCTGACCGATTCCTAGTCAAACAAAAACATCTCAGGAGCTCCTGAGCAAATCCGGCCAAAACCTAGCTAAACATTTGGAGCTTGAAGCGAAGAAGCTAGGATTGTTTGCTGGCAGCAGGTACGGCTGATACCAGTGAAAAGCGGCTGCAAAGCGTGGTGGGAGAAGGTGCTGAGGCTGCAGGTCCCTGATGCAATAGCTCTGAGGGCACCACCAGCGTCATACAGGGCTGTCTGTGGGTAGATGCCATAAGCCAGACTAGGGCACCAATTAAGGAAACAGGACATTAATACAGGTTGTTCTGCTGTTGTTCTTTAGGTAGGTGAGTTCCTTGATCCAATTCTCAGCACAGACATGCAAAAGGTTAAGCAGTAAAAGGAGGTAATGGAGCCCCAGGAGTCATTGTGGATAATGGTAACGAAATATCAGGCAGAAACGCTGTTGTGGTTTAACCCCAGCCAGCAACTAAGCACCATGCAGCTGCTCACTCATTCCTCCCCGCCTCCCTCCAGTGGGATGGGAAGGAGAATCGAAAACAAATAAAACTCGTGGGTTGAGATAAGAACAGTTTAATAATCAAAATAAAAATTAAAATATAATAATAATAGTAATGAAAAGGAATATAACCAAAAAAGAGTGAAATATAACCCAAGAAAGACTAGTGATGCACAATGCAGTTGCTCACCACCCGCTGACCAATGCTCAGCCAGTCCCTGAGCAGCAATCCACCCCTCCTGGCCAACTCCCACCAGTTTATATACTGGACATGACGTCATAAGGTATGGAATATTCCTTTGGCCAGTTTGGGTCAGCTGTCCTGGCTGTGTCCCCTCCCAGCTTCTTGTGCCCCTCCAGCCTTCTTGCTGGCTGGCCATGAGAAGCTGAAAAATCCTTGACTTGGTATAAACACTACTTAGCAATAACTAAAAACATCAGTGTGTTATCAACATTATTCTCATACTAAATCCAAAACACAGCACTGTACCAGCTACTAGGAAGAAAATTAGCTCTATCCCAGCTGAAACCAGGACAACCACAAAATTATGGTTTGCTAGGAAACAACTAGAGAACAAACCAGAAAACATTATGCCGTTACAGAAATTCATGGTGTAGCTGCATCTTGAATAGCACATGCTCTTTTCTTTCCCCACCTTACATAGCAAAACAGAACCTGGTACAGGAGATGATGTGTGTCTCTGATGACAACATCTGACCATGGTCATGATGATGCCATAGAAAGCAAGAATGGAAGGCAAAGCCTATGAAGGGACTATGGCTCGTTACCTTGAAAGAGGCAAGAGTGATGCCAGATTTGAGGGAAGTCTTTAAAACCATGAATAGCATGGATACAAAAATTAGGGAGCATCCACTGAAATCATCAGGCAAAGTTTTGAAATAAAAAAGAAGAAAAGTACACTTTTTTGTGCACTGGAAAACAGAAATGTAAACATGTATTACTGCAGGATATGAAAGGCTGCGTTTTGTCAAGGGTTAATAGTTTCACTAAGTAGGAGATCGCTGGAAGTTAAAGGGAAGGTGTACTTGGAGAAACACCACTCTATATTGTAATACTTTTCCCCTGAGGAACAGCTACCGGCTGTTGTCAGCCAGCAGAAGGATAGACCTTTGGTCTGACTCACTGCAGCTGCCGTTATCTTTGTGATGAAAAACTGCTTTTCATCGGTGGCTGCATGAATCTTTCCTGCAGAAAAGTTTCTTTAGATGTTGTCATATTCTGTAATGCAGGATCACTAAAAGGGAAACAGATGCTTCAGAATAATTTTAAAATAATAAATCATTTTCGTTTGAGGCATCCACAGAAAGCTCAACTATATTAAAGATGGTGGGGAAAAAAACAGTTTTTTTCTTTAGTAAGTTTACCCAAAGTGGCCCCAGGTGATTCTATGGGACACCAATTGCCCTACTGTTGTTATTGCACAAATTATTATCTGTAAAAAGGGAATCTCACTGCCTATAGTACAACCCATTCATTTCAAGTTTAATAAAAAACTGTAAGAGGTCTTCTTCAAAGTTTATGCTTATATATCCTAATTCTCCCCGTCCCTCTACCTGATCCTGAGGATGGCAGATATTAGAAACAGTGGGGGGGTGGTACACCAGCTAACAAAAAGACTTAAATCCTCAAGCATCTCTTACATCGGCGAACCGTGGCACTCCTCCCCTCACTGCTTTCTCCTCCATGGTCCATTGCTCTTGCACGTATCCGTCTTTTCAGAGGGATTTCACACTGTATTTCAGACGAGGCATAACTAAGTGCTAATTTTGAAAAACACAAGATGGTAACACCATCGTAGGGGTGGGGTTTCTCTTGCACTCAGTGCACTTATGAAAGCAATATAGTGATAGTGCAGAGATAAAACTGTACAGAAATAATACAAACCTTGACAAAGTGTGTCTAAGTGTGTGTGTATGTGTTGAAATATGGCCCAATTATTGCCTGAAATTGTGAAGAGAACCAGCCATTGTGTTTCATGCAATCTGTCTTGGAGATGTGGGATAGGAAAGGTTGTGCGGATGTTTGCTTTTTTAATCACTGTTTTCAGAAGAATAAAAGGTATCTGTCCAGTCACAAAGCACTTCTTTTTATATACAGTGGGGGAGTGGGAAAGGAAAGAGTCCTATACAGTGGATGGGATGATTACTACTTCCTTTCAGATCAGGGTGAGGGCTCTAATCACTGGGGTTTGGAGTCCAGCTCAGTGACCTTGACTATTCAAACCGCATGGAGCCGCCCCGTGAGCAGAGAGCCACCCCTTCCCAGCCAGGCTGGTGGTCAGGCCACCACCTTGGATGGGGGAGAAATTGCTCGCTTGGTCTCATCTGCTCAGAGCCATCATCCCAGAGCCCCGCAGCTCATGTGGGTATGATTGCCCCTCTCCACTGGAAGAGATCTCTTTGGTCCTTCAGGGACAGGGACAGTTTTTGATGGTAGAGGGAGACTTCATGAGCTCTGATAGAACAGGAATGCAAATACAGATCGGATTTTGTTTCTTTTTTAAAAAAAAACCCTCTAGTTCTGCTATTTCCTACCCAGCACTAATTATCAGTATGCTCTGAAAGTATCTTTTTCTCTTCCTCTTCCTGCTGTAAAACCATATGCACTGCTCTGCACACTCCTATAGCTCTGGTTTCGGTTTTCCCGGGAGGATATCCTGTAGACTTTTACCAAAAAAAACCCAAGAAAAACATTTTACCTTGTAAAAAAACCCTTGTATTTTCTTTTGTTCCTGGATGTAACCGAACCTTTTGTACCGAAGTAGGGTGCTCTTTCAGGCTTTAATGCAATTCAAATACAAAGTACTTATATACCTCCACTGAAATTTTTACTAGCTTCACATAATGAAGCAATGAACATGCCTGATTGTTTGGTTTGTGTCACCAAATATACTCACTTTGGAGGTTTTAATCCCCTTTTTGCATATGTTCAAAGACACCAGAACTGTTCTGCTGGCTGGCACTGCGAGAGGAAGGATGTTCTGTTCCCGCGGGAACACCTGAGGTGGAGCAGCAGAAATGCCAACGTGACCAAAGCCGCTGTTGTTTCTCAGTTGCCTACAAAAGGCTAAACCTGAGCCTAGAAAATGCTGTGCTACGGTAATATTGGCTAGGAGTGCTGTTTTTAAGACTTAAACAATTATACCAACAAATTATACTGACAAAAACCATGACTTTTTTTTTCCACCTTTTTGCAGTTTGAGAAATGATATTAAGCTTTACCAACAAACCCCACAAAAACAGGGAAAGGCTAAAACCAAGGCGATCTGACAGCACAAGGAGGAAACATTGGACTGGTGTTCAGGTTAATTTGGTGATCCACTTGGCTTGGCTTGCTGTGGTATTTTAATCTACAACAAGTGCATATCATCTCCTCACTGAGTCGGCAGGAAATGAATGCGTGTTATGTATTATTACTGCTGTTAATTCAGTCGTCTGTGTACAGAAGTACAATACGCTCACTTAGGTGGTGTCATCTTCAATCACTGGCTATCAGGCACTAAAGAGAAAGCAGTAAGCATTTCACTGGCTTTCGTGTTCTCCATAGACTATTAAGCCTTGAAGGGAAGGACCAAGCCTCAGACGTACCTGTGAGGCAGAAGGGTATTTTCTGTTTATTGGCATATAAATCTCAGGAAGTGTCTATTCCGATCTTTGCACTAGCTGGATGCCTCCTGTACACAAGATTTGCTGAAAGCTAATTTGAGTGCCTCTGCCTGACCCTGCGGGGATGCATCCCTAAGCCCAGGCTGTCTCTGCGGTAGTTAAAAGGGTGGTATAGGACCTCTTTAGGGCAGAAAAACCTCCACCTTGCATTATTAGTCAATGAGCATCCTCGCTCAGCTGTACTCTGGGCAGTGCAAACACAGATCTCATTTAATGCCCACCCCACACACTGTGGCTAAAGGTACCTTTTAAACTATTTGGCAGCAAAGCAAATGGAATCACCTGCTCTGCTCTGCTTCCAGCATTGCTCCACAGCCTCTGACAGCGCTTTGCTTTACATTCAACCGCTTGCAACTGTGCAAAAGGGCAGAAAGCGCCTAGAAGTATGCAGAAGGGAGTAAAAGGTTACTCCTACGCTGCATTTCTTTCCACAAGCTTCAATATTTACAGTGTGCTGGGTCTGCTGACTCCGGCCCAACATTTTTACATTGGCAGTTAGTATTTCTGCCAGAGCGTTGCCAACTGTTGATCCAAAAGAATGAGATTTAGGGAGTTATTTCACCGCACAGAAAAGAAGAAACCTGTTTTCCTCATGGCTTTACTACTATTTACTGAAAGCTATCCCATAGATCTTCCAAGGTTTAGAAAAGGCTACTGCTACTAATAGAGGATTTGGCGGGGTTTTTTTGGTGTTTCAGATATCCAGAGGTTTCAGACAGCATCTTCAAAACTGAATGTCTGAGGTTACTTGAATCCATAGTTAAGTATCAGGCCAGTTCTTTCCTGGTGCTGAGGGGCTGCAGTATTCCCAGCATCCTTTGAAGATGGTGACATCTGGAATTGTTCAGCAGCTTTAAATTCCATCTCCTTTATGTGTCTAAGCATGGATTTAAAAAAAAAAAAATAGTATCTAGATCTTAAGATATTCATTATGCTTTTTTCCCTCCTTAAATATGCTAACACCGTCATCCCTTGTGCTCACATTTATGGCTAAACCCTGCAAGTTCTCAGTCAAAACTCTTCCCACATGAGAAATACAGAATTTGATTGAAGTGGGTCACTGTCATTATTTCCATTATGTCAGGTTCCTAACACATGACCTTGCCAAAGCTCAGAGTAATAATAACAACAATATGTTACAGTTCTCCTGTGCCTGTTACTCAGGAATCTCAAAAAGCACTTCTGAAACATTGAGCCAAGTAATGAATGTAACCCACCTATTTATATTTGGAGGGCTTCTGCTAGGTAAGTAGTATACCAGTTTTGCAAGTGAATGAACTGAGATTTGGTAAGAGTCACAGAACAAAAACAAAATTTAAACTGGAGATAAATGACTGCAGTAATAACAAATAAATAAACACTTCGTATTCTGTTTTTGTCATCTGAAGTTTTCATTCTCTGATATTTGTTTATTTATTTGATCTGCTTTCTTCCCTCTTCCCAGGACTAAGGCAAGTATTCTTCTAGATTTTATTAGATTTAGATCTTTCTCTTGCTCCAGCTTTGTAAGGCAGCAGAATTAGGTGCTTTATAACACTGAGGATGTGATTGCGCTGCTTTTCCCTAGCTTTGATTTCAGTGGCCCTTTTTTTTTCAGCCTCTTTTCCCCCTTCCCACTCGTCTTGCACTTCTGTTTTGTCCCTGGAAGGCTGTGTCTCGATGTGCTGCCAGGTGTACTCATACTCAGGGGCACATCGTAGGGAACTTGTCTGGACCATGTTGTGACCGCCTTACAGCCTGCAGGTTTGGGGATGCTTTCTGTGGAAACCGAAGCACAGGGAAGGCGAGCCTGGTGCACCCTCTGGGATGAGTAGCTCAGGTCCGCTACAAAATCTTGGAGGTCAGGATCTCTGCTTTGCAGACCTAGCCCAGCAGACCTTTAGAAAAGCCAGATTTTCCATCCTTCTAGTACTTGCAAGGAGGAAAAAAACCAGACTAATAAAGTAGCTTTTATCATCAGAAAAATGCATTTTTACTAATTGAGCGATTCTGTAGAAAAAGATACATAGAAGAACAGCTCATCTGCACGGGGTTTTTTAATGATTTTTTTTCCCTATAATCCCATGCCATTCGATACCAAGATCAACATTTAAGGAAAAGTGGGGCCACACAAAGCTCTAGGATCTACAAACTTGACATTTCTACCTTGCTCTGTTACACTGTATTTGGATATAACAAAATTTTTAGCTCAGTGAGTAATGCTGGCCACTTTGTACATCACATTGTACACCATACAGAGCAGTTTTGGATTGAATATAAAATTTACCTTTCCACTTCTTTTGCTTTCTACAGCTTATGTCATAACCTTAATAACACTCACATATTTTTTCTATGTTGCTATACCACAGGTTAAAATATTATCAGCCAAAATCTTTTCAGCAATGCCAGTTCAATAAGAACTCACTAAGCTTCAATGCAGTTTTCATCCACAATGTAACAGCTTCAAGCCACAACTTGCAAATGTCCCTAAAGGACTCATATGTTACGTTGCAGCAGCATGGTTACATCAGCATAGCCACTGGCAGTGCTAAATCATAACCTTTAGATTTCTATACAATAGCTTAAAATGAAATGTTTAGAGCACAAGTCTTATGAGGAGCAGCTGAGGGAACTGGGTTTGTTCAGCCTGGAGAAAAGGAGGCTGAGGGGAGACCTTATCGCTCTCTACAACTACCTGAAAGGAGGCTGTAGTGAGGTGGGTGTCGGTCTCTTCTCCCACATAACAAGTGACAGGACCAGAGGAAACAGCCTCAAGTTGTACCAGGGGAGGTTTAGATTGGATATTAGAAAAAATTTCTTCACTGAAAGGGTTGTCAAGCGTTGGCACAGGCTGCCCAGGGAAGTGGTTGAGTCACCATCCCTGGAGGTATTTAAAAGACGTGTAGATGTGGCACTTAGGGACATGGTTTAGTGGTGGACTTGGCAGTGCTAGGTTAATGGTTGGACTCTATGATCTTAAAGGTCTTTTCCAACCTAAACGATTCTATGATTCTGTGATTCTATGAAATAGCTACTGACCATTGTAATGGGCAAGAGAAATAACTTTACTGTAGGGTCATGTTTCGTGGAACACCTTCAACCACACAAGATATTCATTAGCTGAAGAGCAAATGCTACAAAAGAGTTGGTTTTCTGCTTGCACTAAATAATCATGAGGGACTCCGCTCTTTCTGATGGCATAGCATACGTGCCGTGCTCTTAGGCTTTTGGTTGAGACATAAGTGCAGTGTTATCTTAAAGTGTTCTTCTCTTACATTATGACTAACAAAGAAGCGTTAATGATCACACAAAAATCAAAAATAGCAGCAAGAAAGTTTTGAATACCAGTGTCTCTCTGTGATGAAGAGCATCTTCATTCTGTTAGAAATTGCATTTTTTAAGGCACTGTAAATCATTCTTTCATGCCAAAGTTGAAACACTTCCATTTTCTAGGAGATGAATACTACAGTAAGACACAGTACAAAACTATTTTCTTGGAATATTTATGTATTTTATAACATTACCTGCTCATAGATGTCTTAATCATTCACAGATGGGAATTATAAGATAGCAGATAACAATAAGGGTGATAGATAGTAATGAGCGTGACAGATTTCTTATAGATTATTTTAAACTTAACAGCATACAGATTTATAGCACAACACCACACTAACGATCATTTTGACAAATGCATAAAAAACAAATAAATGTTCCATTAAATAGAAAATGTGACTTCTTTTCTTTTACTATGGACAGTAGTTTTGTTTATTCTGAGGTTGAAATTATAGATCGCTGCAACAACGGCTCTCCTTCATTATCCTGCAGTTGCAGAATTGGAGTAGGAAGCGAAACTGAAGTGTCTTACCCTGGTACTACACATTGGTGCTACGGATGGTACGCTGTCCTATTAGCCAATGCACTTGACTAAGCTGCCATGTATCGCTTAATTAATGTAAAGAAATTTACTGGCAAAGCCACTGTTTTTTACCAGTTAAACTGCTAAAAATGGACATTTACCCTGCAATCAAGATATTTTCTGCTGCTTAGCTAACTAATGTTGCTTCAGGAGCAATGTCTGCCTGCAGAGAAAGGCCAGTGTACCTGGAGAGGTGTCATTCTACTGGAATAACGAGAAACTCCCCCACATGGACATCACGTGGGCTGTGGGACCACAAGGAACCAACATTCATTTAGACTATATTGCATTTCTAGAGTGTAATTCATCATAATTTGCATCTCTAGTAAGCATATCTAGGAATAACCCATTAGAAATGCAGCTGCCCCGCCAATATGGGTGGGTAAGGAGTATTCACCATCTAAGTCACTCTCCAGCTGTGTTTGCACAACTTAGTCATGGTGCTTCTCATCTAAGACTGTGCAACATTATTAACTTCTCCTGCCTTCAGAAAGCAAGAAAAGAACCCCAAATAAACAAAAAGCCCAAATATCTTTCAGGCATGAGGTCTCTGTGAGCTATTCCCTGACTCATGTCACGCATTATAACCCCTGCTTGGGATTGTACTGAAAGGCAAAAGCTAGGCTTTATTAATGTTATATTAATTTTTCCACAGACCCTCAGGAGAAACACCAGTGACTTTTTTCATAGAGGAGGGTCAGCACTAGGATGGGTATTTTTATTGACTAGATCTATTGATTCATATGCTAGTGTAATTCACTTGTTTACTCAGGCATTTCCCTGCGGGCTCATTTAATGGAGAAAATCTCTGCATATACATATGACTAGCAGCGTTTCTTTGGACTTTTATGTAATTAGGTTAAGAACTTTTGTTTGCCTAGTTGTCGTTATACTTATTGTCAGAGATAATGTAATAGCCAAGTTTTCAAAAATTACACAGTAAAATTATGCTTCCAGATCTCTGTACAACACAAGGCTCAAGTAACTAAAGAAAAATATGTAACATTTTATATATTCAAGTACATGCCCCCTAAAAAATTCTCATTCTTTCTTGCAGTGGTGGTGAAGACAGAGGCAGCATGACCTCTGCTAGGCAGCAGCCAGAGATTTATAGACGAGTCATGGGAGGAATTCCTCATTCTTGTGGGCTCAGGTCCTGCCCGTTGCGGGGCTCTCTTCAGTAGCATGAGGAATACTGGCGGTGGGTTAAGATGGGCACACTGGTCACTGAACAAACTGGGAATCCATGTACCACCATTGGGTCTCCATGTTGAGTCACCCATCAGATGGCATCGCCCTTGCTGCATCCGTGCAGACTGAAAAGACTTACTGTGGGCCAGACAACCAAAACCTATTTGAGGGAGCTTAGCAGAAATAAGGTGGTTTCCTTCTTAACACCAGGCTGCAGAGGAGGTAAGGCAGGCGCCAGCCTCCCATCTCCCCTCAACCGGGTGCTGCTAAACCTGGGGATGCCGCAGTACAGGGAACTTGCCGGCCCTGTGCTTAGGGAGTTTGCTGCGTCATTTAAACAGTGCTGGAAAGCAGTCTTTCTGGCTTGCAAACTAGGATTTAGCTGGAGAACAGGTACTCAGCTCCCAATCTGGGTTAATTGGATGTGCTACCTTCCCATTGAAATGACCTCACTGCTGCGTTTTCATCAGCTTACACAAGAAAGATGTGTGCAACACTGTATTAAGATGCCAAGCCTTTCTTTGCAAAGAAAACAAAAGAAGAGCGTTAAAATCTATCATGTATAAATTGATTAATTTGGTGCCTTGATAGCAGAGTTATCCTACACCATCTGAAAGAGTTCAATATTTGCCTTTAAAGGCAGTGGGAAACTGATCAAATGCAGGCTCCTATGCTGCTGAACTCATCCAGAAACCTTGCACAGGATGACTAAACCAGATGTTATTTGCTTTGAAATTCAAAAGAAACTTTACTTACTAGGTATTTCTTAAGAGCAAAATACAGGATGAGTGACTTTGCACACACACATAATGGCTGCTTACTTTCAAGATCAACAGGCCAACTGCCAAATCTAACATGAAGATTTAAAAACAGTTTTGCAGAAGCAGAATTATGAGATTACAGCACTATACAACAACACAACAGACAACGGGGGATTATTTGCAATGCCATTTGTAAATCTAAACATTTGTCTTCATAGGAAATGTAAGCTTACTAGTTTTGATATCAGTCTTCACCTTTCCTGAAGCATATGAATTTCTCCGTCCCAGGTAACTGATAGGTTTTTTTGCTTTTTGTTGCTAGCAATAGATGTAAGTTCCTGACGAGATACAAAACTACACTAGATGATAGTAAATTATCATGATATTAAAAGCAAAAGGATTTATGCAAAGTACATATTGAGACTACTAAAGCCAGGAGGAGGATACAGCGGAATTTCAAAGAAGCTAGTGATTTTACAGTATAACTGTAATATGTGAACATGTACACTCATCAACAGTAGATGAAATAAAGGAAGGGAAAGCTATGAAAAAATTAAATTACATTATTTTAAATCTAAATAAAAACTATGCAAATTTAATTTACAAAATTCTTATGAGAAAAAAGTACAGGTATGCAAATTTACCCATAGAAGATAAACTCTTCTAATTGAAGCCTTTGCTAAAATCTCTGAACAATCTAAATCAAAGTAAGCTTCTTAAAGCATAAGCAAATTCTCAGCCAGTATAAATCTCTCCAGCTTTAGCCTAAACTGAATTCCTAGATTGGAATAAACCCCTTGTGGCTGAAGAAAGCTCTATATTCCTTTACTCCCAAACATAAGGGACGTAGTCTCTGCTACCTGACCTACATTAAGCATAACACACACAAAGCACCATAAGCTTTTAGAAAGTAACTATCATCTCACCTGTATCTGCTTTACAGTAGACCTTTCTGTCAAGTATGACTGAGCATATTACTAGTGAACACCTGGGGAAAAATTTATTTGGAGCTAAAATTTTAAGTGCTGTAAAAAAGTGGAAAATCTAGATTATTGTAGATTTATGTCTCACCGGAGATATGCTAAGAAAATTGTAAGGTAGCAAGCTGCCAGTTTCCTTGGTGATCCGCACTGGATTTGCATGCTACTGTATTGAGAACAGCAACAAGCAGCAACTGATTGTTGAAAACCTGATGATTTTGGAAGCACTTGGTATTTGAGTTCTGGTTTAGGAATAATTAAATGCTGAGAAAACTATTGTCAATGAAGGTGAGGTTAGAGATCAGCAAATCTGCAAAGACTCAGCCACATCGTAAACTGCTATCTAGGTTTCCTAAATTTCGATTATCTACACAATTGAATAAAGTATGTAGAAAATTGGTAGAATTGCTTGTATGAGCTGGTCTCCAAAGACTAACTTTAACAAAAATGTCATGATTAGGAGATGCTTCTGCTTCAAACTCTAATCCTGACTCCTTTTTACATCTACAGCACTATACAGAAACTGCAAACCTCCCCAGAAGACTGGACCGCCGTTTTCAGAGGGCTGGAGCTCCAGTTTTGGAGCTCAGCTTGTCGTCAAGTGAGAGGTGCCTCTGTGTTTGGACAGGCTTTTTTTTTTTTTTTTTTTTTTTTTGCAGTTGGAGAGTCATTTGAACTGTTCAGGTCAAATAATTTCCAAAAAATTCAAATAATCTGAATTTTACCAAAACAGAACTTAAGAGCCTGGTCCAACATCCACTAAAATCTACGTCCCTCATTTCAAGCATTCATTCAGAAACATTTTAAGTAAGTCTCTGCCAGAAGAAACGGGGCAAATGCAAGGTCTCCTTTCATGTTATGTATCTGGTGTTACTGCTATGATCAAGAGGGAACAGAGAGGAAAAAAAATCATTCCTTTAACTAGGTTTTGAACCAACTGAAGTGAATCTTTCTCTTCTGAAATTTAACTGGGTAACAAAATCTCATTTTTAGTATCGATCTCAAAGGCATAAGAGAGAATAAAACTACTTGGGTGGATCATTAGTGTTTTTATTAACAGATTAGGAAACCTCAAACTACGAACATCTTGATCTATCCATAGAGAAAAGTCTTACCAAGACCTAATCTGCTAAAATACCTGTTTAGATTGCATTGATATTCCTACACTGTACACATGCAGGTTTTTTCTCTCCTTTCTGTATCAAGTAATTTTGAATTAAAATACACCTCTGCTAAAGTCAGTGAAAACTTTTATCAACCATGTCAACGAGGCCAAGATTTCAGCAAGTTGGTCTAAGCATAGAAATAAAAAGCAACTCGGTCTTGCATCATTAGCCTGTGCATGGGAACATATTTTTTTCATA
The DNA here is from genome assembly GCF_018139145.2 of Gymnogyps californianus. Lineage (NCBI taxonomy): Eukaryota > Metazoa > Chordata > Aves > Accipitriformes > Cathartidae > Gymnogyps > Gymnogyps californianus. The sequence goes on from NC_059473.1 coordinate 105,713,719, forward strand.
AATTAATAGGAATGGCAAATACTCTAGGCAAATTTAGGCAAATTTAGGCACTGACTCCTGCATACTTTATTAGAAAACTAATTAATAATCAAAACCGAGTAATGACTTCTGCAGAAATATTTACAGCTCTCTTCCGTACTCTGTCATTATCCATGGCTACAGCAGAGTTTCCCATATTTGTGTGTCACACTAGCCTTGATTATGTAGGAGCATTCAGGAAAATGATCTGAATTAACTACAGGTGTGACTTTGAAGTGTATTAATAAAACTCCCTTTAATCCTGTGTGGACACTGGTTCAGAATTAAAGCACTTTTAATTTAATTTTGCATACTTTACTTCAGAAGCAAAGTAAACAAAGTGAAATCAAGGTCAATTCAATAGTAAGACTATATATATGAGGAGTAAATATAATTTAATCTACTTTTTAAAGACTCCCAAAGTATAGTAAGCAAAATTCTTAATTGCAAAATGCTTCATTCTGAATAAAAGATTCACACGCAGTTTTACTGAACTGACAATAACTTGCTTTAAAATTATTTTGAATTTTCAGCTTCCATGAATAACAAGTCTTACTCTACAGAATTCTATGGAAAATATATGGGTATAATTTCATGAGCCATAACTCTAACTCCATCTGTCACACAACTGGCTCAGTTTTGTTGCTTAGCTAGTATATTGTTACTTTTTCCAATTCCCTTCAAACTTTTAATTTCTCAGTGCATTTGATTGCATTCTTTATTTAACTAAAATTCTATGCCTCCATAGTATGCTTCTATACTATGTATAATTCTATACTTCTGTAAGTTAGAAACCAAGCACATTTCTCAGATTCTGGACTCAATATTCCACTGGCATTCTCATATTCACAGATTATAGATTGCTGAATGAGCAAGAGATTATGCGTCTGTGTCTTATAATGACAATAAGACTTGAGATGCTTAGTAGTTTGGGCTAGACCTTTATCCTTTGCCAGCAATAGGAAGTTAAATTACTGTGAGTTCCATCATCCTCTGAAAGTCTTTGCTAGAGCAAACGCATACCCAAGTGCTGGGCACCCTGGCTGTGTGCAGAGGTGGCTGGAAACTAGAGGACTGTTCAGACGGGGACGAGGCTGTCCTGTGGCAATATACAGGGGGACTTTTTGCAGCAGACGGCATTGTTCCACCAATAGGACTATGATTAGATTTTTGGGGGTAACCTTGTCCCACATTATCTTTCCCATCATGCTCTTAACATTCCTAACTTTTGTTCTGTTGCTTAAAAGCAAAGTTCTCTGTGTGGTTTTTTTCATTAAATTAAAAAAAAAAAAAGGAAATACTTCTTATGCATCACTGTAAGATGTTGAATCCGTAGTGAAAACTCATGGAAGAAAAGTCCATCAGGTTTTATTAAAACCAAAGATGCTGATATGGCCTCTACAATAGGAAGCTGATGCTGGCAGGATATGCCAGGGGAAGTATCACCCTGAACTTGCTCTGTGCCCTGTTTCTTTTCTTAAACACTATTGTCAGAGACAGGATGCTGGGGTAAATGGACTTTTGGCCTGATTAAGCCATACTAAAGCAAGTATCCCTTTACTGTTCTGGAAGGATGTTTGTCTTTTAGCAATATTGCTTCTCATTCCTTGGGTTTGCATCTCTTCTGTTTTCCTCATAAACGCGGCTATTCCTACAGTTGCACCATAAATAGCTTTACACATTCCCTTTTCTCCAGGGTGAGGAGATTCATACTCTTTCTCTCCAGACAGAAGGATGGTATTTACGTGTCTTCTCAATTTATGTGAGGCAATGTCTGCAATGTCTGGCCTGCAATCTGGGCTAGCAGTGGAGAAAATAAAAAGTATTTCTCAAATATGAAGGTTTCACATCACATTGATTCTATAGCAATAGAAATCAAAACCGCAACGGGACAATTGCTTTGAGGGAACAAGGCATTTATTGGAATAATAATTGGAATTTATTGGAGTAATAATTTTTATTACAATTGGAAGATTGTTAGGAAAAACATGAATGAGGCAACATCTATGCTCCTCTTCTGCTGTAGGCTGGATAAAAGCTTCTGTGGCTTTGGGGAGGTTGTATCACTCAGATGAGAATAATCTGAGTTTTTGATCTCTTAAAAAAAATGTATTTGTAGCTATACAATCTGTGACCACTTGTTGACAGTTCTACAACAATGCTTGCTAGTGTAGATGTGATATCGGAAAAGAAAGTGGGCTAGTGGACAAACAGCAAGAATGCGAAGTCAGGAAATTGCTGCTTGCTTAGTAACGGATTTGACAAAGCTTGCTAGAAAAATCTGTGTATTTTGGCTTCCAGCATATATAGCACTTTATTATTAATCATGATTTGTTGTTTGATTCCAGTAATAGCAAACTTTGAAAAAGAGGCAAAAAAGGTACGCTGCAGTTTTCGGCTATGAAGATGTTATTTGAGAAATACGTCAGTGAGTACTTTCAGATCATTGCGCTGAAGCTGCACTATAAAGGAAGCAATTTGTTTTCTCACATCCAAAGCCCATTATTAATATAGCAAATAAGGAACTTTTTAAATGAGTAGAAGTTACAAATAAACAAAATTCTGTCTTAAATCACTGTTGTGGTTTAACCCCAGCCAGCAACTAAGCACCACGCAGCCGCTTGCTCACTCCCCGCACGTCAGGATGGGGGAGAGAATTGGAAGGGGAAAAGTGAGAAAACTCATGGGTTGAGATAAAGACAGTTTAATAGGTAAAGCAAAAGCCGTGCACGCAAGCAAAGCAAAACAAGGAATTCATTCACCACTTCCCATCGGCAGGCAGGTGCTCAGCCATCTCCAGGAAAGCAGGGCTCCATCACGTGTAACAGTTACTTGGGAAGACAAACGCCATCACTCCAAATGTCCTCCCCTTCCTTCTTCTTCCCCGAGCTTTATATGCTGAGAATGACATCATATGGTGTGGAATATCCCTTTGGTCAGTTGGGGTCAGCTGTCCCGACTGTGTCCCCTCCCAACTTCTTGTGCACCCCCAGCCTACTCGCTGGTGGGGTGGTGTGAGAAGCAGAAAAGGCCTTGACTCTGTGTAAGCACTGCTCAGCAATAAGGAAAACATCCCTGTGTTATCAACAGTGTTTCCAGCACAAATCCAAAACATAGTCCCATACTAGTTACTATGAAGAAAATTAACTCTATCCCAGCCAAAACCGGCACAATCACACGTGACATACAAAAAAACCAGGCTTTCTTACTGCAGAACAGTATTTCAGTCTTGCCTAGATTAAAGAATATTTATTCTTCCAACATGTTTTCATTAATGATCACTTGAGATGTTTGTAACACAATGGGCAGTAAACACAGGACCTATTCATCAGCTTCCTCCCAGTCATGGACAAAGTGGCCTTTCATGCTACCAGGAGAAGCAAACTCAATGGGGGGGACCCTGCCAACTGCATCATCTGCTTCCAGTCCCTCATCTTCTCATGTCAACGAAGAGACCACTGACAGGCAGCATCCATTGCTTCCTTGGGCACATTCCAGGAGCGATTGATGGTGTTGGGGGCTGCCCTCCTCTGGTGCTCCTCAATCTATTTTTGAGTCTGTGACTCTCACACACCTTCCCTTTAACCTTTCTTGTCCCCTGGAATCACTTTTTCTTGTCCTTGTATTTCTTTTTTCTTCCAGCCCTTTCTCTGCTCAGAGGGCTTGAAGGTTTGGTTATGGTTGGGCTAGCACCTGGCTCTAAAAGGGAGAATGACAGCTAACACGGTTTAAACAGGACTTAATTAAAACTTTTTAGCTCCTTCCTGCATGGTCTAGTGAGAACTTATGTGCTCACTGCATCACTGAGAAATACTTGCAGAATAATTGGCCCCAGGAGAGTCATATGCCAGTGCCTCAAGATTCTCCCTCCACATTGAGTAGTTTCCTTTGTTATCTTTCCACTGCTGATGTCAACCAGCAGAAGCAGCGTTGAAGTGGAATGTGTCTGGAGTATTTTTCCTTGCCAATCACTTTCTTCTGTCCGTCTTTTCAGAGATTTTTTGTGAGAACTGGCCTCACAATGCTCTGAGCAAGGAGAGAACATGGAAGTGAGCTTTGCACTCTTCAGAGTCCTTGTGCTGTAAATTTGGACCAAAGCTGTAGGTAAGAATTGGGTCTCCAAAGAAAACTGAGGCCCTCTCTACTATAGCCTGGCATACCCCTGTAGTGCAGAGATGCCATTCATGGCCAGAGCAGCTGCACTGGTAGATCGCTGTGTGTAGGCAAATCAGTCCCCTTTTTTCCCCCCCCAATACCCTTTGTTTTGCTCAGATAACAGTGGAACTACAAAACAAAAAGCCCTACCTCCAGTAAAAGTGCTTCGCCTGTTTGGAGCACTGCTATATCCATGAAAATATTTCAGGCTGAGATCACCAGTTCACCAGGCAGAGAAGGCCTGAATCTGCAACCAAAGTTTTACTATTGACTTAAATAAAATGCTGGGGCGGTTTCTTTAGGTTTAACTTTTTACTACTTCTCCTGCAAAGCAGATCACTGAGTAGTCTAGAGGATGATGCATGTTTGATTACATTTACTATTCTTGTGTGAGTCTGGGCAATCCCTCTCATGAGCACTGTACCCTGTGGTTTCAATATTCAAAAGTTAGTCTCACAATTTTTAATTTTCATTAGCTTTTGGTAATTCAAAATTGTAAATGCACCCAATTTCTTGAAAAACTGTTTCTGACCAACATAATACAAAATACAGCATACCCCAAAACATGGAGAACTGCACCCACTTCAGATTATGACATTTGTTTCCTGCAGACAATGAAATTTTAGTACTTGCAATCTTCTGAGTGCACTTCTATCCAATGTATGTACTGCAGAGAACAGCACTGTTTCAGGTCATTTTATTTTAACTCTTTTGTGCCTAGGAAAAATTTCTGAAAAAGACTTGTGGAAAAGAAAAGGAATGTAAGACCAGAGAGGTTAGGTAGTGGTATGCTTTATCTAATATTCTGTTTCCAGTAGAGGTCACTGCCAATTTGATTTACATTACAGCAAGAAATCCTGCAGTAGAAAATAATGGCATATATTCTCATAAAGCTTTGTTATTAACACCTAGCTTGTGAAAATTAGCATATTCCCTGAAATCAGAGCCTTATACATCATATTAGCTTTTTTGGTTTTACTTGTGTTACCTGATGTTCTTGTTATCCTCATAAATTTCCTGTTTCTTGAATCCTGCTTCAATGACATTCTTTGGAAATGAGTTCACACAGGGTGCAATTACACAGTTGAAAATTATCTATTTCCTTTTTCAGTTATAAATGCATTATCTTTTGACTAAATAGATGCCTCCTTGTTTATATCTGATGAGAAGAGGCAATTCTGTTAGGTCTATCTACCTTTCCAGTCTTTTTCTGCATACCTTTATTCTGTTTCCTCTTATTTATTTCTGGTTTAAAGCATAGTATTAATCTATCTTTGTAAAAGCATTTTTCCATGTCTAACAGTCTTTGTCATCAGTTCTGGCCTTCTATTTTTGCTATGTCATCCCTGGGGACATAAAATCTCTATAATAAATCGTAATGACAGAGTATAAATTAATTTAACATGCATTTGCACGCACTAAATCTGCTTCCTCTAAGACTCTTGGCATTTCTTGAACTGACTTCCAGTTGATTCAACCAGCTGTCAATTTTTTTTAATAAGTGTATTTTCCAGAAGTATTTTGCTTTTCTCTCTCACACATTTTCTTTGGACAAAAGGCCACACGGAATAAGTTATATGCCAAGCCACAAACAGCTTTCCTATACATGTCAGTATTTTAAATAAAATTGGTTTTGTTATCAATAAGAATGGAGTTTGGCCAGAGACAGAAGATTTCCTTCCCCTTACAGGGCTGGACCTCACTTTTCTGTTGGTAAAGCTTGAAATAGTCATATAAGAGTTTAGAAAATAAGATAAGACCGTTTTGGGGTGTTTTCTGGCTCCTAAAACTGCTATATTTTACAATTTGCTTTAATTGGGAATTACACTTAGGTTCCAAAAAGTAAAATGCAACCTTCTTCAAATTGCTCTAGAACAGCTTTTCTGGAATAAATGTGACTTATGCGTGTGTATAGAAGGGTGAAATGTAAGTATATGAATGAGCTTGGACATTGTGATGACTTGCAGAACTCACGTACTGTAGTCATCCAGAATTCATATTCATAAAAATTGCGTATTGAATCACACAATATGTATTCTCTCATACATATTACATATGTTTTAGCTTAAAGTATTGCTAGGGAACTGCTAGAAAGTATGGGGGAAAACACGAAGAAGAAAGTCTTGCCATCCCTGCACTCTGTTATTGCTAGTTGCTGAACCTTCCTCCCCTTCTGCAGTTCAGAAGATGTAGCCCTGGTATTGCTTATTTTTGTGAACTTTGGTATGGTTATAGCTAGATGCCTACAGTAAACACCTAAGAAAGCTAAGATGAAAAAGGCAAAAACACACGGTATTTCTCTCCACCAATTAGAGAGGGAGAATAACTGAGATTAGACATCTAGGCATTTAAAATTTCACGAGACTCCAGCCCAGGACTCTGGCACTACCAGCTTCCAGAAAGTGAAAAACACTTGCTTTTGAATGGGGGTAGGAATCCAGGAAAGGATATACAGATACTCCAGTGCCTGTGCTATGTTCTGGCACAGTGCCATAAAGACTGTTTTCACCACAAAACGGCTAACAATGGGTCACCGCAGGAGGATAAGGATGTCTCTCTAATGCTTGTGATGCGTGCCTAACGCTGCTGGGAAGTGGTGAACCTCATCGTGCCGGCAATAGTCTCCAACAGCTTGGTTAAACACTCTGGATGCCAAGCGCAGCTGAGAAGGTTGCTGGTGGTGGCAGCAGTGGTGGATGTGTGGTCTCCAACGCAATGTGGCTCCCTGTCCCTGGGCTTCTTTTTGCTTCTTGCTTAGAGCCGCAGCACTGCAGCTGTGTTCACTTCTGCACGGCTTGCAAGCTTTTCAGAACAGGCAGCCACAGCAAGGTGAGTCTGCCAAGTGAAGGGTGACAGACCCCTCATGAAAGATACCGATTGTGGCACAGATGAGTGAGAGATGCCATGAATAGTAACAGGGATTTGAAAGGCAAACCCTGAGAGCTATCGGGATAGATGTGATACCTGCAACCATTGTGCGTGTACCTGGGGGCATGGCAATATCCAAAGGGCCTGCAGCCTGGAGTCACTGACGTACGCTAAAGCCACTGAGTGTCATACTGCTCTTTCCTGCCTTTCCCATTTTTGCTTTCTGTCTCCTGAGAGCCTGGTTTAGTCCACCAAAAGAACTCCACCCTTTTCTCCCCTGGTTGAGAGCCTGGAGTAAAAGAGCAAAGGAGAAACAAGTTTTTCAGTAGCGTAATGTTTTGCCAGGTCATGAAGTGGCTGCTAAAACCATGTTGTTTGGCTTTGCTTTCAAAACAGCTCAGTCTTCCATGGGAGTCAGAGACAAAGGCTGCATTTTCTGTTACTTCTCTCACTTTTTTTTCCCCTGCTCTGTTTGTGTGTGTCCCTTAAGGGAGACGGGATCAGCGTTCAGAAGCAAAATCATCAATTTTTCCTCATAATGATATTTATAAAGATGTTCATAACATTTTAAATACCATGCAAGAAGGTTCTCAAACAGGATTTCATAGCCTTTCCCTGCATACAACTTAGGGAAACATGACAATGTAGTTGCTTAGAGGAAAAAACTTTGTATTTAAGTGTTTTTGTATTCTTTTTTATCCTAGGCAGTTCCAGTCTGTGGATGTCAGCTTCTTGCCCTGGAAAAATCTTTTGATTAGATGCGTATAATTAATTTTAACAGGAAATAATAAATTTGCAAGCACAAAGTCTGTAGAACAGATCAGCAGAAAATAATATTCTTTTCAGAAGAACACGAGATAGTGCTCAACCATGCCTTGGGGTCTTGAAGACAAATAGAAAATCTGGACTGAAATTCTCACCTCTCTGAAGTCAACTGGACTGATTTTCAGTGACTGAAGTAAAGCCAGGATTTCTCACAAAAGTCCAAAATCTTAAGAGAAAACCTAAGGAAAAAAATTTAAAAACTTAATAAAACTAAAAAAGACGAAAGGCATGTAGTTAATTTTATTTGTGTGTATTGGGAATGCTGTGTGGATTTCTTCATGAGACCAAAACTGAGCAGAACCGTAAGTATTTGCAGGATTTAAGCCTAATGGTAGAGCTGGTGCTTCAGATAACGGTACGAAAAATAGCATAAGGAAGGCACTGGATTAAAACAGAAGGGTCACGTGGTGACTAATAACTTATTTGATCTTTTCAAGTGTCTAAATACAGAACTTAAATCAAATGAAATGCTTGTTTACTACTTAAAGTTACCCAAACATGCATCAACGTAAATCAGAAACATTCAGCTCTGCCTACTGAATATTTTTGTTTATAAATTTGAAGAAGGAGTGAGAGGTTAAAGATCTAGTTATACATTGACCCGGCCTTCTAGAGGAAACCCATGCTAAACCTGATCCATCTTTAATAACTAAGAATGTGTTTTGTCTCCTAGCCTCTTGAGATTTGGTTAATATTAACGCACGTTGTGAAAGGGAATTCTGTGCTTCACTTTTTAGTAGCTTTTAGTCTTGCAAGAGAAGGGATTGAAAATGAGATAAAGAAGATTTTGTTTGGAAACTTATTGTAAAACTAAAGGCTTTTCCCGTCTTTCAAACACTTGTGCACTTGCTTTATGCACATCGATATCATTTTGCGAAGTTCATTTTCAAGACAGAGGGCTAAAACTGCACTGGTGTAAATTCCCTGATTTCAGGTTCAAGTGAAGTGAATGTGTCTTTTGTGCAGTTAGGTAATAAATTACAGTTAGCTACACAGCATTCCTGTCATTACAGAAATCCTTAATCAGTACAAAAGTGAGATTATAGTTAAAACTATGATGCCTCTGAAGTCAGCTGTTATGGATAAGGATGTTTTATGACAGAAAAAGTAGTGTTTTTTCATTGATTTGTAAACTTTGACTCTGTGGGTGTTCATACGTCTCTGACGGGGAGTTAAAGCAACCCTCCTTACCCACGGGCAGCACACGGAGCAACCGGCCTACGGGAGCCGGCATTCCAGCCCCAGGGTGAGCCCTTTTCTGGCTAAGCAGGTAGGAGCGCATTGCAGCCGAAAACACCCTCAGCAAAGCATTGCTGCTGCCTAATTGCTGCTGCTTGGCCCCCAGAGATCAGGCAGTCAAAGCAAGACTTGCAAGTCTTTCATAAGGGATCCTTGAGGGTTATGGCCTTTCACTAGAGAAATCACAGTAACGTTAAGCAAGCAGAACAACCAAAAATGGCTTTTTAGAATACTTTCACAGTTCTTTGGACATCTGACCCTAACTCACAGTTCACAACAATGGATAAATGAGCGCCTGGGCGGGGATTTTTATGGAGAAGTACGCTAGCATGTCTGTTTGAAAACAAGAATCGTCGAAAATACCAGGTGGTACATAGGGAGTTATATCTGGATCATTCAGCCATCGAACTGGGAGCTACTGGGACTCACTGGACTCCAGCCGGACACACCAGGCTTTTTCGCCCTGCCTGCAGGGCTCCGCAGGACGAAGGAGGTGGGAAGGGGAAGGCATGTGCTGCCTGGCTTGGCCCAGGCTGCGGGGCACGGCTGTGGAGCCAGCCCCTCCCCAGGTGATCCGTGGGGGAGAGGGGCCGGTGGGTACCCCGGCGGGTACACGGGTGGGTACGCCAGGACCATTTGAGGTGGTGCCGGGCTGCCTGTGGCGCTGTGTGGGTGCCGTTACCCCCAGTACCACGGACAGGCCCGACTCCAGCTCCAAGTGCCCCGCGTGGCCCAGACGGACATCCTGCGGCCACCGCTGCCTGGGCAGCGCCATCCGCACCCTCCACAACCCCCGCCGGCCCCTCTTTCTGCGGGACCTGGGTGGGCCCTCGGCGGGGCCTTGTCCCTGGGGGCCCCTCCTGTGCCAGCGGAAGGCTGCGGGGGCTCTTCCCCCGCGGGGCGAGGCCGGGGGTGCTGCCAGGCAGCCCGGCGGCCGTGCGGAAGGGCCGACCCCCGCCCCGAGGGCCCGGCCGGGCGGGCGGCGGCCGCACGGGCCCGGCGCTGTCAGAGCGCGGCCGGCGCCGCGCCGGTTGCCGTGGTGACGGGAACACCCCCCCCCCCCTCCCCCCCTCCCCCCCCCCCCCCCCCGGCCGCCCCCGCAAACATGGCAGCGGCGGCGCGGCGGCTGCGGGCGGCGGCGAGAGGTGGCAGGTGAGGAGCGGCACAGCGGGGACGCGTCGCCCCCGCCCCCTTCCCGCCGTGCCGCCGCCGTGGGCGGGACCCTCCTCACACCCGGCTCCCCTCAGCCGCCAGGCGGGGCGGCGGGGCCGGGGCAGCGGCTCGGTGGGCCGGGGCAGCCAGCAGGCCGGCGGGTGAGGCGAGGCGAGGCGAGGTGGGGCGGTCGCGGGGGGCGGGCTCCCGGCACCGCCAGGCAGCGCTCCTCCCTCCCGCCCCGGGAGCCCCCGGCCGGGTGACAGCCCTGCTGAGCCCAGCCGTGCCCAGCCGAGCCGAGCCGCCCCGGCCGGGGCTGCGGAGGCAGCGCCCGCTCTCGCCTCGGCCCTCTCGCTGCCGGGACGAAGAGAGGCGGGAGCCGCCACCCCCGCGCCCGCCATGTGGAAGCTCAACAAGAGCAGCAAAGTTCTGCTGGACGACTCGCCCGAGGAAGAGGAGACGCGTCCCCGCGGCCCGCCGCCGGCCGCCGCCTGCGCCGCCGCCGCCTTCGCGGCCCCCCAGGTAGGAGCGCGGAGCCGGGCGGCGGCGGCGGCGGGCGGCGGCGGGGGAGCCCCGCGGGGCCCGGGGAGGGGTCGTGAGGCTCGGCCCCGCGCCCTGCTCCCGCTCCCCTCCTCTCCGGCGGCATGAGTAATCACTTTTCCCTCCCCTGGATGTGCCGGCAGGCTGGCCGTGGTCGGAGAAGGGGGTGTTTGCGCGGGGCGTGCAACTGTCACCCGATTCTTTTGGGGTGCTGACTGGTGTGTCCTCCCCTGTTTTCTTCCAGCAGCCGGCCTCCGGTATTGTTGGGACTTGCTGTCCTTCATTCCAGTGGCTTCCTACCGCAGGGTACTTTCTCTCCCAACCCTAGGCTGGGACACTGCAACCCATCTGTTAAGCACAATACATTAAACAGTGATTTATAAGAACATAATCTTCATTTGCAGGTGTGTGCGCGTTTGCGTAGAGCACTGACGGTTTGGCAGGACTGCTTTTTCTATAGTTTCAATAATGGTAGTTGGCTATCTTTAAATAGCCACAATCTTATTTGAAAGCTTTCATTGTTAAATGATAAGTTAAATACCAGCAGTGACCTTCTCAAAGTACTGGTTGCCTGACAAATACAACCTGAAAGGAAGGGTATCAGTTGAGTATCAGGCAAAATAACTAAAAGAATGTTTGTTGACTTGCTTTCAAAAACTTGATAACAATTAGGCATCAGTCCAGCTCAGAAGCCTGTTAAGCTGGCCGATACTGCTTTGTTGCTGAACTGATCTTCTGTTGCCACAGAGTATCTTTAGATGTTGTATGAGAGGTTGCAGGAGACCTGCATATCTAAAGCAAGCAGTTGCCCAGGGATGCAAACTGGTGAGGTTTGTATTCAAAAGGTACAAAAACCCACCCAACTTCCGCCCTGTGGCTGTCTTGCCTACCTTGCTGGAAGAGCTGGAGTGTATCTGGAAAATCTGCCTTCTGCTTGAGTTTCTGGTTGACAACTGCTATGGGTTGTCAACATGCATGGCTACTGCGGAAGAGCAGCCTCTCCCAATCGCAGCAGTTATTCCCTCCATCTTCCAGTAGCCAAAATCACCAGTCTGCTCCCCAGTTCAGCCTTGCCTTGCCCTTTCCCCTGCACAGTGAACAGAAGCCCTAGCCCTTGCTACTTGTTTGACAGCAGCTGTGAAGATTCATATGCATGAATAAGATCTTCTCCTGTGCGAGAGGAAGAATAGATACTCATTTTGGCGACTGCCTTCAGGGGATGAAGGGGGATTGTGGGGTTGGAGGCGACCTGAAGTATCTCCCACAACCTCTCACAACATCTAACCTCTCCCTCCTACGGTTCCTATCCTCAGGTGCTTGGAAACTTCCACTGTTTTCACTAAGCTGCTGGCTTGTGCTATCTACAGCCCTCCTAGACTTGCTTACCTCCTGAAACCCTCCTTGAACACCAAAGGTCACCAAAAGCTTCCAGTAAATCCCACTGACTATTCACTGCTTCTCTACCACAAATGCTCCAACCCCCCTCTGAGGCTCCTGACCTTAGCCTCCCAGTCAGAAGATGATTCTTCAGACTTCTGTCCTGACAATTCTCCCAATTCTCTACTTTAGGTTGGGAGGTTTGGGGTTTTTTGTTTGTTTGTTTATTTGGTGTTTTTTTTGTCCTGTCTGATTGTCTTTACTGTCCTGGGCTTCTGTTCCATTAGTGGCAGTCTCAAGTTATAATGGTGATGACAATGATTTCTGGTGCAAATGGTTTGCCATTTTCATCAATTTTAAGAAAATTCCTTTCCAACTCCCACAGTGTCTATTACCAATGGCACCGGAATAAAAGATGCTTTTTTTGGTATTGGAGGTAGCAGGGGAAAAATAAATTATTCTAAGGCACTAAATGAAATATCCTTGAAGATAAAGGATTCAGAGAAGTTAGCAAGGCTGTAGTGTAGCTTGGCACAGAAACTGGAGTGATGACCATAAGCTATTAGTTATTTTGCCTGTTAAAATCAAGATTTGACAACTGCGGGGGAAAAAAAAAAAAAACGACCAACCCCCCAAAAAACATTTAAGTGTAGTTATTTTAGAGTTCACGTACACTTTAAGGAAGGATAGACTATATGGAAAACTATGACCACCTGATTAACATTGTAATTCTCATGATCTATCAAAGGCAGCTTCTGGGTCAGCCATAGGTACAGTATGTCTAAAAAATGGCTTAGGTGTCAAGGAGAAAGTGTGAGGTAACCGAATGCGCTTGTTCAGCTTGTTATAGCTGATCTGGTTCAAGGGCCTTGCTTTTAGTCTTTGACATTTTTGATGTTTCATCAGAACCTGTTTTTGCTCCCAATAATATGATTGCAAGGGAGTGAAATCCAGTAACGTGTAGGGGGATTTGGTAATGATCTGCACTTCGCTACTGCTGCGTCCTGACCTGCATCACCCAAACCTGTGAATTTGGAGGACAGTAGCACCACCAGAGCTTGGCGGAGTTATGGGGGCAGTTCTCTTGGTACCTTAGCTGTGCATGAGAAAGTCTTGGTCTTCCTCAGCCTCTGCTCTGTTTAAGTTGTCATGGTACAGCCTGCTTAAGCTGGGAATGAAGGGTTACCTCATCAAGAAGAAGAGAATCCAGGACTTTCCTAATTTTCTGTTTTGAGGGCCAAAATCCAGATAATTTGTTTGAGTGCTTTTTAGTAAATTAAGAAAGCCCAGCATTAGATTTCATGCAGAAGTTTACTGTTAGATTTCATTCCCTCTAGGTTCTTTTCTGATACGTCATTTGGTAAAAGAGAAGATGAACCATAGTCATCATATTTTGACTTTGATTTATGGTATGTTGTTTTCCCCAACAACTATCTTTTGTCTTTATTTTCATTTTTAATGGGCAAGCGGGAAGAAAATACTGAAGCTTCTACCATTAATGCTATAAATAATGCTGAAACTTTTCACTTGAAAGAAAAGAAATTGGTAGTCACATCTGTGTCATTAAAACAGACCAGGCTGAAAGTGTTCCAGTGTAATGAAATGTTGGTGCTATATGTTGTTTCTTCAAAGCTGAGAAAGAGTGAAGGAGTTCTCACTGTGCAACCTAATAATTAGGACATTGCAGTAGCAGACAGCAACAAAGAATTAGGCTACTATAAGTTCAAAAAGAAACAAAAAAACCTTTGTTACTTTACAGAAATTTTAATCATCCTATTTAGATATGGAAGCCTGATCTGGGATTACTCAAGCAGACATTTAAATTTGTAGACGTTCGTAGTTCTTAAATAGAAAAGCTTAGTTTGATCTAAAAGAGAAGTTTTGACAGTTCTGGTTTTGTGGAATACAGAATGGTTTGATTTTGTTCCAGGGGAGAACAAAAACAAATTTTAGAACATGAAAATTGCAATGGGAGGGAATTGTCACCCTTTGGCCACTTTTTAGCAAAAGTTTCTGCATACATTCAAGTACTTTGAATTGTTAACACTTATTTAAAATAGTAAGGTGTTTCCTGAGATAAGAAAGACAAGTAAATTTTGAAACAGTACTTGTATAAATAAATGTGTGGATTATTGTATATTTTTTTTAGACCAGACGGTTTTAGACTGTATCTTAGAAGTTAATTTTAATTTATGCTTTGAAGCGTAAATGTTTTTAATTTATGCAATGAAGGTGCTTTATTGGCTAAAGTTACAATTAATACATGAAGACGATTTAACACACGTAACTAGTACACATGTATAAAATGAAATAATGTGCTTTTTGTGTGTCTCTCAAAATATGCTAGAAATGTACAGTGATGCATGCCAAACTTGCATTCAGTTTGTAATATAGTCATTATGTTTCAAACTGCAGTTACATTTTTGGAAAGGGAAAAATGTTGGGTTTTGACTTTCGGAAGGCAATGTTTTGGCAGTCATGCTAAATTCTCCTTGATTCAATCCTGCTATCATCTGATCAGTCCTCAGCATTGTCAATGCTGTGTCAATATGGCATGTAACTGACATAAATTGGCGCTCAACTTTAAAATACATCTATATATTAGGGTAGCGGATGGGTGTCAGGCTGACCTATATTATCTTCTGCAACTTTATCTTTCATGTAAAAATATTTCAGATCCTTAGCCTTGATCTGTTCTCCCCAACTATATTTTTTTGTTATGTTCAAAGAGAATATGTGCAAAAACATGTTTTGTGCTGAATTTTGTTTAGACTTGCTCACTGGATGTTTTAAAGTTGGCTATACAGAATTTTAGTTATCTATTTTAATGAAGATGTTTAAGTCTCTGGTACAATTTTAATATAGGCTTTCATCTTGGAATGAGTCAAACTCAGAAGGGCCCTGCAGGAATGGGTGGGAGCTGAGCAGCATTTCTTATGTTCTACTAATACGTTGAATAAGGGTATTTTTTAATTAAAAAATTAAGCAGTCAATGTTAATCCAGCTAATGTCTTTCCTTCACTTTCTAACCATTTCAGTCTGTCTCAGGCTTTTCCTGCAGTACTCTTTTAATTCCTTCATACCTTCTCCTCTCTGCTAGCCTGTTTTTTTCCATTCATCAGAGTTGTTCTTGTGACATTTCAGTGACATTTTCCTGGCTAAAATCCATCACCTGTATTCTGTCATCATTCTTGAACATTAGATTGTGGGACTGACAGCGAAGACTTTCCTGAGCTCTTCCTTGGCCTGCCTTTTTTGCTTTTCCTCCTTCTTGTCACATACATCTTTCAGCAGCTTCTTGAGTGGGTCCTGTTTCTTTCTCACAGTCTTCCTGGAGCTCTAGAGAGCTGACGGTGTCTTTTGGGGCTTTAGGCTTTCTTTTTTTTTAATCCCTTTCATTTCTGAGGTGTTTCACTTTCTGATTTATACTGTCATCTTTACACAGTTGACCGGGATCAGATCTGCTTCTCACCTCTTACCCCCTCTCTGTTGGTTTATTCTGACTCTTAGAAGTCCTACAAAGCACATATTGTCTGGTTGGTCTCCTACTATAGACAACATCAGTATCTATCTTTTTCTTTCAGTCAAGCCTGTAAGCTGAAGGTTGTCAGTGGTTTTTATCTATTGTGCAAAAGAGAATTTGTGTCCAATACTTTACTGCTGTTTCCTCTATAAAGTCCAGGTCTGGTTTTTTTTTTTATTATTATTATTTTTCTTTCTGTCTGGACAGCTGAAATTCTTGTGCAGACCCTCACTTCCCATCCTGATAGTGATTACTTCCTCTGCAGCTTCTAATACCTATGCTGCATTTCCCCATCCCCTAGTCCCTGGAAATCCCATTGCTGATATTAATGTTGTTGCTTATGGCATAAAGTTTAAGTCCTCATCCTTCGGTTTCCGTTTCTTCAGCTGGCCTCCCTTTGTTTCAGGACATTTACATTTAAATCTCTGTCCTTGCTTTCAAGGTTTTTCTTAGTACATCCCCTTCCTCTCCCCCATTTGTCATTTTTATCACTTGTTGTATCTTTCCTCGAGCCAGTTCTGCTTTACCAGCTCCGATCACCTCGTTTTGCCAGCAGCCTTGTCTTGTCTTCCTCCCCTCCAGCCTAATACAGCCTAATCCCCTTTCACTGATCCACAAAACCACTATCTTCTCCTCCACATCATTGCTTGAGATCCACCTTCCCTAAGCTATTTGTATCTTCATGGGGTTTTGCGAGGTTTCTGGGCCCATACTCTCCTAGCAGTGCTGGAATTGCTACCATTAATATACAAACTAAAATATATTGCTTTTTGAGAAAGAATTAATCCTTTTAATCTGTTTAATTCTGTACTGGTAAAATAGGTTTATAATTTTTTTCCTCACTTCTATGGAAACTACTTGCCAGATTGCATGAGGACATCCATAACATAAGTAGAGTTATTAGAAGTTACTGAACACTTTACCAGGTAGACTATCTTTCAGTTCTGTCATCATCAGAGGTACATTTCCAACAAGTTTCGCTGCTGGTTCTTTGTGAGGAGCTCCAGGACGCGTCTGTGCGAACACCGCAAGTGCTGATAAAAGCCGCATGTCAAAAGGAAGCAGTGCACATGCTAGTGAACACTACAACCAAAAATAATGCGTTCAACCTGTTTTGCAGAAACTATACTATGAAAATGTTGCCATCACTCATGCAAGAGCTTTTTTAAAGATATGTAATTTAATTACAAATGCCATGACTGAATAAAAATGGTATGTCAGCTACTGGCTTTGGAATTAGAATCCATTGGTTTGTTTTCTGGATCAGAAAAAAACAAATATGAACTTCTAGTATGGATAAGTTGTTAAAAATAATTGACAGATTTTCAGTCAGAAATTTCATCAAAATTGAAAACTTCATTAGAATATTTGAATTGTCGCAGCAATTGAAGTCAAATTGATTATTTGACCTCCTTTGTTTTAGCTTTGGTGGTATTTTGATCTTAATACAGCTGCTTCCATTTCTTGAAGCATATTTGAAATATTATAAATTGGGCAAAATAAATTCTTAAGGAGCTGAGCTTTTAAAAATATTTTTAAGGTATTTAATTTTTAATAACATTTTTCCAAAAATATTTCAGATTAGCAAAGACTGAGTAAGATGTATTGTAACCACTTACTATGGAGACGCACAATAATGTGAACAATTAATAGAATAACCTCGTGTATTGATGTAAAAACAGAAAGCATAGGAATCTGGTGTTCTGATGTTTCTCTTTGTAATGCCAATAAAATGCAGCACTACAAAAGTATTCTTATGTAAATACTTAGATTCTGAAATTAATCTTCTCCAGTATGTTTAGCCATTTATATCAATTGACAGTAAAAATATGGAAATAATTTAGATATTCTGTTTTAAAATGTAATGGAATGTGAAGCCATAACTAAAGTGGTTGAATGAACAGAGTTTGTGAAAATGCTAAACAAGTTCTTGACAGCTGTGGAAGCTGAAGGAAAAAGCATCATCTTAATTTTAATTTATTCAGTATTAATAATAATTTGAAAGGTGAAAACATAGGAAAACTGTTTTCATCTTCTAGTCAGTCTGGTGAATAATAGGTAGTTACGAAAGACTGGGGCCTAGAAGATGGAAGCATTTTTAAATACATTGGATGGGTTGTCTGCTGTATCTGAAATAGTCACCTGGACTTTTTAAAGTCAGCAGAGTGAAATAAGTTCTTCTAGAAATGGTCTGATTAATTATATTTTAGAAGCATGTTTCAAGATTAGTTTTGTCTACTAAATATATGCCAAGATGAAAGTATAGCATACTTAGATTTTTACATTTTCCTTTTCTTTATGGACAAAGTATTTTCAGTTTTGCCAAAGACTGGCAGAGGAAACTTGCAGGATAGGAGTCACTGTCATTATTTAGTCGCAGTGGCATTTAAAATGGTTTATTGTCACAATGTAGATGTTTTTCTAAGGGTAGTGAGCAATCTGGAGTGGAAAAGTATTTTTTATAGAAGAGAAAAATGAGTTTAAAATACGGAATTACTCTTGAGCATGAACAGACTTTAGAAATGCCTAGGTTAATATTTTTCATTGGTGATATTAATAGGAAATTTTCAATTTGTCCCACCTGCCCACATGGCTAGTCTGGTTCACTCACTTGCTTTAGGGACATACAAATGGAAGATTGAGATCTAGCAGTAGATGAAATATGGACAAGACTAATGAAAATATCTTGATCTCAATCTAGGCTACCTCTGCCAGAAAGGAGCAGAGGCAATTCACGGTTCAGCATGGGAGGTATGTCTGCTGAACACATAGCCTCGTGTCCCAGAAGAAAGCTGTGTATGACTGAGTAATGCATCCTTTATTTGTTAAAATTGCAAACCTTGTTTTTCCGTAAAGGGTATGTTCAGTTTTGTGTGAGTGTTCAGGTACAGTTCAGCTGTATTTTTCAGCTGTGTTAAAAGAATGTGTTGAAAATAGTATAGTTGTTTCAGTGCCCATTTACGTTTGATCACTGTTGCCTCAATTTCCTGCCTCAGAAAGCATATATCCACGCATTGACTTTTTCCAGGTGTATATTATAGGTGCAGCAAAGAAAATGAGGCCCAATGCCACTGATGTGCTGATAACTTTCTTCTTACCCATGTTTGAGTGCATTTTGCATTGGTTTTGATTCAGTTCTAAAATTAGATAAGCAGAGTGACTTTTGCATTAATAATCTACTTTAGTCTTGTTTGTTTCCTTTGACGTTATAGCAAGATCCTACTCAAACCCAAGGAAACGGTTTCTTTTGTTAGCTGTATTTTAAGATGGTGATCTGGCAGTGTGATCTCCTCTTGTGAATCTGTGTTGTTTCTGGTCAGGCTGTGTATATATAGTTGTTCAACTGTTTGGTTTGTAATCAGTGTTTTGGGAATCTTTCCAACTTCAGAGGTTAACTTTCAGGTTTTGATTGCCTGAGTGATTTTTAAATTTTTTTTTATTTTTTTTTTTTTTTAACCTTCCCCTCTCCTATCACTAAACTATTTAGTGGGGTTTGTGGAATACTGGGAATTGTGTTAAATTCTACCCTGGAGTGTCTCTCTTGAGGTGGTGTTTGTTTTGGGGTTTCTTCCACTTAAATTACACGTTTGTGGTTCATAATCTAATTTGAACTTACAGGCGTGATGATAACCTAGACTTTAAATTACATTCAGTTCTTGATCAGACGTGATGATAGGCAGAGGGGATGTAATAGGTCAGTAGAAGGGCGAGAAATTGCACCAAAAGGACCTACTATTTTAATAATAGCTTTTTACTCTTACATGTGCTCGGCTTTGACAGCTAGTGTGTGTATGATAGGAAGGTTCCACAACCGGGTAGAGAAAATCGATAATATACCATTTTATGTACTAGAGCAAAAGAAGGGCATGCAGGGTGAGATGATGCTATTATTTGCCTTAACTCTTTGATGTGCAGTGTTCCTCATCTTGGCCTGAATTATGAAAGTGAATGATCTGAAGAGACTAATTAATTACTTTACCACAAAGGAAGCTGAGGGAAGTAGATTACAATTTTGATCTCTGTACAAAAAGGTTTGTGTGCTAGTTGAATTAATCCCTTGAGTACCTTATGGTTTGCAGTATGTCCAACAAAAGGGCACTTGTTTCCTTAGGAAAACACACTGCGCATACCAACCTTCCCCTGCCAGAACTGGAAGGCTATTCAAGTTGCTGATCAGCATTTCCCACTAGCGTTAGCATTTAGTCACCTGTTAGTTACTAAATACTATAATGTGGTCCACGTTGTTCTTTTAAATTGAAGTAAAAAATGAATTGTTGTAACAGTAAGCCACTGAGATTAAAATACACTGAAATAATTTGTAAGCGTTCAGTGTCAGCATGTGTTATGCAGCATGATAAAGAAGGGTCATCTTCACTCTTCACACGTGGCTGTACAGTAGATCGTCCTCTGAAGAAAACTTGAAAAACCAAATTGTACGCTCCCTGATCTCTGAATGGTAACAAAAGTAGAGAATATGTATCAGAAGAGGGTGTACTAATGTGTATCACTGAAAAATGCATATTATTCTGTGGGTAACAAGTGAAGACGGGTTGTGTATGACGTCTCATCTTTTCTCCTCGGCTCTTCCCAGTGGTGGCACTGGTCCCCTCCCTCCCTCCCTCTCCTCTTTCCCTCTGTCATTTTGGTTTTTTAGTACACAACCCATCCCAACTGCACAGTGCACAGGTCCCTCCCCGCGATGTGGGCCATGGCTGGCTCTGAACCCCACACGTGCTCCTCCCACGCTCTCTTCCTGCTGTGGGGCATTAGTCTGCTTCTCTCTGCTTTCCCTAGCAATGGATTTTTCCACAAAATGTTTCAAAATGTAGTCTCTTTGAGACTGCTGAATTCAAATCTACTGGCCAGTTTCAATCAAGAGTTACTGTGAGCACATGGGATGTACGGATGGACATCACAAGCACACCGCGGTTGTCCAAGTCTCCTTTTCTTAGGCAGTGTATCTTAAAAGGATACTATGGATACTTGATAGGTCTTCCACCCCAAAAAATGTATTTTAGGTAGTGGATTTTCACCAGTTGTTTTCTTGAGGGTTTCATATCTTTTAATCTTTGTATTTCATATCTCTTAACTTTGTGTTGTCTTCTTACCATCAGCCTCTGCTGTGTGAGCATAGTTACTGCAAACTACTGTCTCATTGCTTATGAGGTAGCACCTTGTATGTCCATGAATAGTAGCACTGTATTAACACAGAAACACAGCCCTAGTTGTCACACTTTTAAAGAAGCAAATAAATACCCCTTTTTGTCTACTATTTATTGTGAATTACATCTTTTATCAACAATGGTATTCACATTTTATTATGCTGACTCCCTAGCCGCATGACGTGCTCGTTGCATCTCTCGGTTTTCCCCTAAAAGTTTTCACTGTGAAAGTTGCTTTGTGCTCTTGCTTCCTTGTGCGCTGGCTTGCTAGAGGCTGTATGCCTTCACACTTCCATCTTTTCTCTTCTCTGTAGTAGAGCACAAAGTCTTTTATGCACTTTCATATTTTTATCATCCTTCTTAAGATATTTGGAGAGCTGGAAGAATTAAAATGAGAGGTGTTACTTCTTTGGCAGGTACTAAGAGTGTCTTGTTTGTTCTGGAGACAATGTTGTTGGTTGTTGAAACTGGTAGCTCTGCCAGCTCTGGATGTCTGAGATAATTTCTCCTCTTACTATACTTCCCCTTGAGGCTTTTCTAGTTCCTGTTATCTTTTTTCTTCTTGGGAAAAAAATGGACAAATCAGATGAAGTATTCTCTGGCTCTTGCCCTGTGTCCAAGCAGAGATGCCATCATGTTAAGTCTAAGGCTTTGCAACCTCATCCAAAAGTTCAAGAGCTGAGAGTGTTGAGGAGAAACAAGGAAACTTCTGAAATAGTATGTGTGTGGCGTTTCCATTTAAAACATTGCCAATGATTCTCTTAAAAGGAAGGAAGGAAAAAAAGGGAAAAAGTAATTGAATTTCATTTTAGAGTACTACACAATTCTTACCTTTGTCTTTTTTGGTATCCCATTTACAATAATATCCTCCTGTGTTAAAGACAGCTAACTGAAATCCGGAAGTTAAATAACTTGTTAAGATCCGCAGGAAGTCATATTCTCATTTTGGATGATAATAGGAGTTCCTGACTTTGTGTTCTGCCCCAACAAGTAAAGCTATCTATCTACAAAGCACTCTAGTTCAACATACAGTTGTTATTGAACTATAGTGCGATGGTCTTCATACTCATTCTAGAAATGCTCTTAACTCCATCCTTGTTCCTTGTATAACATAAAGTAAATGGAAACATTAGTAGGCAAATAAATAAATATCAATATAAAAAAATTTATAAAAAATAAATAAAGATGCATGGGATTAGAAGCTGGTCTCTCAAAATGAAGCTGATACATCTGGGCCCCCACATGACTAGAAATACCTAATGCTTCTCGTGCCGGCTTTCGCACCTCTTTCTGATGCTGTTAGCAAAGTGAAGGAGGTCTTTGGTAATGCGTAGGAGCCGGGATACTGTGTGTTTTGTGTGTCTTGGGATATGTGCACGTGGAGTTACCCTAAAACAAAAATTAAGCTTACGGAGCGAAGAGCATATCAACTTCTTAGCATTTACTTTAGTTGAAAAGGAAGGAGTTGATAAATTTGATTTTGAAACAGTAAGTGGCTGACATAAGCAAAAAATGGACCAAACTGAACACAGGGGATTCTGTGAAACTGCCACTTCAGAGACGCTTTCCATAAACCATTCTGTTGTAATTCTGTTTTTTCTTGGAACTGGAGTTAAATATTTTCAGTTATAGGTAGCTGTTCTTGTTTTGTACTTGGGGACTGTTTGTATTTGAGTTATATGTAGAACAAAAAAAAAGTAACATTCTTCTCATTAAAACACAGACTGAAGAAAGTGAAAATTACATAATTCCGGTATGCTATGTCTCACTTTCTATATATTTCTTTGGCCTCTAAAGTACTCCTGACACTGATCTTACTTGCCCTGTCTTGAAGAGAACGTTGATAGTAACAGGATGGCCTGAGTGTATTAAGACACCAGCTTAATTCAGAGATGGACAGAAATGGTACCCGACTGATTTACCTTCACTAGCATCTTCAGTACTCTGTTTTTTTTCAGAAATCTACAGATATAAATGGAGGGGAAAGGAATGTGGGCAAAAGTTTGTCCTTGAGTTAAGGAAATGTAATGCTTTTTAATGTGAAGTAGGAAATAATCTTGGGACATTCCTCTCCCCCCAGTCTACAGACACTGCATAGACCATCATCTATTATTGTATTCAGAAAATCAGCGTAGATCCAAAAAATACAGACACAATTATTAAGATAAAATTAAATTTTTAATTTTAATTTTACTAAAATTGTTATGATGCAGGATTTTCTTGATCTCTCTATGGGCTGTGGGTTTTTTGGTTTTGTAAGGGTTTGATTTTGTTTTTTACATCTGGTGCAGCAGCATTTTTCATCATTCTAAGTGCAGTTTTGTTCACATTTCTTATTTCAGTAGTGGTGTTCGCTTAGTTTTGCGTTGTGATCATATTTTGTCAATTTTCTTTTATGGTGGGCTGACTAGAATAAAAGCATTTATGAATACTCTAAAATGTGTCACTGCTAATTGTTAAACCAAAACTGACTATGGGCCTTTTTTATCTTTATCCTTTTTTTGAGAATAAAGACCAGTTTCTTCATGATGAAGTTTCATCTTCAGTGTCACAACTTGCAACAAAGGTAAATACATGTTCTTTGGAAGTGTAACGTTTTTATATCATATATATTTCAGTCAATGTATGTTAGGAAGTTACCTGTTTTTCATGTACAGCCTGATTAAGGAGGCTATTCATGTACTTCATTGATGATTTCATAATTGCGTGTGATCCTTGGTCATGGGGTTCTCATTGAAGTAAATACTAGCAGTGCAGTATTAGTTACAAGGCTGCCTTATTTCCTTTCATTAACGCAGAGGGGAAGGTATCTTAATTTTTTTTCTTCCACATGATAGATATTAAAACACAAAATGAAAATAAGAAGCCACAGGAATAACTGAAGTGAAATCTAAGGAAGCACTAAATTCTGGCTGTAACTGGTGATGAAAACATGAAAAGTAGAAGGGATTTGGGTTATTTATTCCACTACATGTAGCTCAGCTGGCTTTCTGACCGCAAGAGGTTAAGGACTTTATCTCGTATCTCTTTCAGAAAAGAAAAGCAGGCATACAAGTTAATTTTTTTTACCTTGATATGTGTCCAAGAATCTTTTTTAATGTTCTTAAAATACATTAGCAGAAGATGAAAGAACTGGAAGTTGTTATGATATGCTAGAGCTTGTTTTGAAATTCCATAGGTATAGAGAAAAGCATTTAAAAATAGGTTCGTTAGTGTAATAGGATACTTTACATTAATATGTATAAACTGAACATCTGTCTCTTACTACTTTTTGTTCTACTTCAGATGCAGCATGATTTTCACTGAAAATAGAAGTCAGATTGTACTATACCTTTTTCTACTTTTTAGAAGAAATGTATTTTTTTTTTATGAAAATACAAATTACTGTTTATGCCAGATGATGAATGTTTAGGAAAAGAATCTTAAAATTAACCTATTCTGAAACTTTTTTGCCCCTTAGTGATTCAGGAAGGCTTGCTAAGTGTGTGTTTTGACTTTAAAAAAAAAAAAAAGTCACCAGGCAAACCACTGAGCTGCAGTATTTTTGTGTTTTAAAGCAAAACCCTCTTGTCTTAAAAATGTATTCACAAAAAAGCACCTTATCCTTCTCATCTTCTCTTTATTGTTGTTTCTGAAAGCACTTCCAAATTTTCTTTGGTTGTTCTGTCGTCTTAGAAGCTGTCAGTACAGTGATATTCCAGAAGTTCCAAAATCTTTAATATGTTAATAAAAGGCTGATTGATTATACGTGTGGCCTTTTCAGTATGCACATGTCATGAATAAAACAGTCTCCATGTTGAAGCAGTATGGTGAAGAACAACGAAGTTCTTGAAGAAAAGGGCAGTGGATGAAGGGTATGCCTGCCCTTTAGGGAGACAGCCTTCCTGGTCTCTTAAAGCCTGAGTTTTAAGACAGTCCTGATGCCCATTTGCAGAGGAAAGCCTTTGACCTAGGTTTGGAGGTGCAAAAGTGGGAGCTAGAGGTTGGAAAATGGTCTTAGCTTCCGCTCATGCAGGAAGCTGCCCACTGAGCAGTGAGAACAGGCTAACTGCAGTGCTGAATTTTTCTAGTTCCCTCTTCACAGCTCTCATGAAAGGCAGGTATAGCTGGTTAAAAAGCCTTGTGAGATCTCAAAGCGAGGAACTGTGAACCCTCTAGTGGTGCTCTGCGAAATGCAGAAATCCAGAACCCGTGTTCATGCTGCGCCTGGCCCTTCGGCCTCTGCAAAGCTGATCTTGGGGGTCTCACCTACGTGCTGAGCTTCTGAGTTAAAAGTACAGCACAGACTTCATCTACAGTTGTTATTAGGCCAGCTTTTGAAAAGAGACAAAGAGTTTTGAGAAACAGAATAAATAATTTTAATAACGAAATTGGAGATGTTGGGACATTCTCGTAGGGCCAAATCGTGGAGTATCAGCTCACGTGCGCCACAGAATAGAGTAACTGTTGGTCTGCACACCAGCAGTTGGTTGAGAAATTCCGCTGCCTCCCCACCCCCCCCCCAGTTGCTTTGATATCTGGAAGACAAATTTGGACGGGGGGGTGTTTTTTCACTTTCTGTTATTTGAGTTCTTGCATGTTATGAATAGGTTTCCTATAATGTGGGAACAACACTTCTTTAATTAAAGCTGATTGGCATTTTTTTATTATAAAACACTTAATTGTAACTTTATTGAACTGTAAGGTACTTATATGGAAAATTCCATCTCTAGCTTTTTATGTTAGGTTAATTTTTTTCAGGGGAAGGAGGGAGGGAAGCTGTAGAACAAACAATTGTTTCTTCTCTGTCAAGGTCGAGAGGAAAACCCGTTCTTTTTGTTTACATTTATAAAAAATTTCTGCAAGTGTTTTGTGGAGTGCCTCTACTTTGCTGGAGGGTTTTGATTCACCAGTTGTCAATCCTCTGTGAAAATAGTTGTGAAGGTCTGCTAAAACTTGGCCAAAATATAAATTTCTGGAAATCTCATTTCATACATGCTGAGCAATGACTTCTTAGGGATTAGCTGCTTAACTACACAATGGCATTGAACATGCTGATTCTCACTGCAGGTATACAGCAAGAATCCCCTGTAATTGCTGTTTGGTTGCTAAGACTCTGTCGTGTGGCTTGTTCTAGCCCGCAGAGAGTGACTTCTGTGCTCCAGAGCCCTGCTGGCCAGGCAGTTGGGAGGTAGAAAAGTCTAACGGGAATATATTGAAAGTACTGGTACCCACTCATAAAGCAGTACCATTTTAGAGTCAGAGTAATATTCGAACATACTTGAATCTCTTGCTTTGAAATGTAAACTGTTTCTCTTGTACCTTTACCATAGTGTCCCAAATCCTTGCTATTATTCTTTGACTTGATTGAATTCTGTGCTTTTTTTTCTCCCATAATAAGGTGTTCATGTATATTAACCACATCCATCTGATGGATGGAGTTAACTGTTTTCAGTTAAATTTACACATAGTTTTTCCTCTTTAGTATATGTTCATCTATATCTACATACATTTTTTTGTGCAATGTACTTTTTTAAATTTGCTTTTATGACTGATCTATTTCTTTAGTTTATACCCAACTGTTAGTATTCCTGGTTTGTTGCCCTTTAGCCTAATTTTTCATGAACCTTCTTGCCCTCTTAATAGAGCTCTAATGGTGAACAATGTACTTTTGACAGTAAAATTAAGTGAAAAGTCTTCTTAGCGATGCTTTATTGTTTCCCAGTAGACTCTTCGATTGTTCATTTATTACTCATTGCCTGTTTATCTAGTATGGGAAGCTGACAGTCATGTAAATCATCAGAATTTGTTGATGTGATGAAAAATGGTATACCTAAAGTCATTTTCGGTGATAATACCTCTCAATTTTGTAGGAGACTTCCAATTTAAGAGGAGCTGTCCCTTTCTGGAGCACTTCATAAAGTTAACTGTCAGTAGACATTTGTTCCTTGTTTTATCTAAAGAAAGAAAAATTGTAGTCAACATACATGATTTATGTACAGTTGATTCACTTGAATCAATACAGGTAACAAAGCAGAAAACTCTTACTATAAAGGTTGAGTTTACAGAGTGGAGCTTAGGGGATGAGTTTGGGGAAGCCATACTGTATGTACAAAGCTGTATGTATGGAAGTGGATAGATGACTGCAACTTTCAGAGGGTGCTTGAGCTGATAACAGTAGTTGCTGCTACCAAAAAGGTGCTATTGCCCCTAACTTCCACATTCTTTGGTGACTGTCTGACATCTTTTAATGAGCTGATTCTTATCACTAACGCAAAAGAATGCAAAAAATGAATGAGTGAGTGAGATTTCTGCTGGCTTAGTGAGTTGAACTGGTTTTCCACAGCATCACACAGCTACAAAACCATAGCGTAAGGAAGGCAGTATTAATGTGAGCAGGCAGTGGACTGGGCTGATCCTTTTCAGCAGCAGTGTCTGATAAACCAGATCTGCCACCTTGTGAGACTTCTCTCTGGGAATCTGTCTGACAGATGGGCACTGATACTGAAGCATTGGCAAAGCAGAGGGGAGGAGAGCGAGGGGGAGAAACAGCAGACAGTTTGACTAGGGATACAGGCTGCATCCTTTACATGATGTTCTAGAAGTGACTACTTGTACTGCCAGTTTCAGAAGATACGCTAATTAAATGGTAGCTTTCTCATGGTGGAGAAAGAGTACTTCATAAGCTGGAATTTCCTCTACTGAAGGGGAAGAATCTGTGTTCTGGGCTTGAGCTTTTTAGACGCCTGTTGGGACAGACGATGATGGTTTTTCAGTAGTCTGCCAGTTGATGGATTAATACGGACGTGTAATTTCACTTCTACTGATGCTTTTAGGTGATTGCACAGGGCATTGTGCTGCACAGATTTTCACAATCTAAAATGAAAGATATGGGAGAAACTTTATTAATGGCTGTTCTGATAGGCATATTCTATGCTCTCACAGTCAAACTGGCATGAGACCAGTCTGTAATCCTACTTCACAGAATGCTGAAATGGCATCTTGAGAAGTTTCTGCTTTGTTTCTGATTGGCATTTTTGAAAAATAGTAGACTGCAGCATCCAACCTGGTCCTCCAAAGGTTTTGACTTTCTAACATCTGATGTTACAATTCTAGTCCTTCTTAATAGTGCTTGCTTTCTTAGAAGTCCCTCATGGGCGTTTCACTTGATTCCCACCCCCCCTCCCCCGGAGTTTTGACTGTACCTCTGGTTCTATTCTAGTGGTATCAATCAGCTTTGATTTTCAAAGGTCACCTCCTCCAAGCTCAAGAATAGCCCAACCCATCAAGCAGAGAAAGAAGCAAAGGTGGCAGGAGGCCTGTCTGCATGAACAAGATGTTCCTGAAAAACCTCAAACATAAAAAGGAAGCATACAGGAGGTAGAAGCAGGGTCAAGTGACCTGGGGGGAATATAGAGACACTCTTTGAGCATGCAGGGATGGGGTCAGGAAAGATGAAGCCCACCTAGAGTTAAATCTGGTGAGGAAAATGAAGAGCAACAAGGAAGGTTTCTGCATGTACACCAGCAGCACAGAGGGTGTAAAGAAGATGGAGTCTGACTCTTCTCGGTGGTGCTCAGTGAATGGGCAAGAGGCAATGGGCACAAATGGAAATAGAAGAAATATTTAAACATAAGAAAAAATGTTTTCACCATTAGGGCGGTCAAGCCCTGGAACAGGTTGCCCAGAGAGGTTGTGGATTCTCCAGCTGTGGAGATACTCAGAACTCAGCTGTACATGACCCTCGGCAATCTGCTCAGGCTGACCCTGCTCTGAGCAGTGTGGTTGGACTAGATGGTCTCCAGAGGTCCCTTCCTGCTGTAAAGGCTGTGTGATTCTGTGAACTTTGGATGTTGAATTATTTCTTTTTCCACTGACACATGGAAAAATACTTTAAAGGTTTGAGAATACAAGCTAGTCAGTTATGTATATAAACTTTTTTGAAAATTTTAGGAGTAGTACTTTTGAGTTTTGTGTAGACAGTTACATCTAAAAATGAAATACAGAACTTCTGCAAGTGGCTTGATGCTTTAAGACCATATCAGTAGTGTATTTTCATACTTTGCATAACTTTAATCTTTTTACATAAAATAAGTCTCCAGTGTGGTGAGGAGTCAGCTTACCAAAGTGTCATCTCTTCTTTACTTATTGACCTTCCTTTGACATCCATTGCAAGGAAGCTAATTGTTCTGGGATCTGGGTCTTTCTCCACGTGCTCTGTAAGAATGTAAGAAATTCCCAGCTGATTCAGAGACTGGCCCATCTAGTCTGGCAGTCTGTCTTTGACTGTGGCAACGGGAGATGCTGTCAGGGAGAGCGTAGCTTGGCTAGTTTCTAGGGCCTCTTCCCCTAACATCAAGAATCGTCGTTTTGAGATATTAGAGGGTGCATGCCTCTAAATAGAGGGTATCCATTTATGGATCTGCGGTCTGAATTTGTCTAATCCTTTTTGTGATGGTTCCCAGCATTTTTTCGCTTTGCAGCTGCTGCATGTCAAACTGATGGTTTCAGAGAACAGTGACTTCAAGATCTCCTTCCTGAGCTGTACCTACCAGCAGATACAGTTGTAACTGTTCCAGCTCCATCGGTGGTGGCACTTGTCAGTAGGTTAAAAGTCTTTAAAGAACACTGAAAAGAAATACAGAAATGCAGCAGGCTGTTTTGAGGGATTTTTTTTAGTACGTGAGAGAGTTACATGACAGCCATAGTCAAAAAGAAAGATTGTTGTCTTAAACAGTTCAGTAGTTAGAAAAAAGCTTCTGGAAGTGCGAAATAAGTATTTGACCTCCTCCTTCACTAAGGTTTATATTCTTAAGTATGGTACCACTGAGAAGACTATCAAAGCTGTTCGCTCCTTTTCAGTTGAGTGAAAAGATGCTTCAGAAGATCAGCGCTGGTGCAGGCAGGTGTAGAAGAGGAGGCTTAAGCATGGTAGGCAGAGCTTCTGGTTTTACTCTTACACTTAGGGGGTTTCTTTCAGCCTAGTCCATTTAATGTGCAGCAGGCTTGTGCAATGAGTTTTATCACATATTAGCAAAATATGGTCTACTTGGACATTGATGCTCTTATGTAGATTATCCTGGCAGTGTTTCCTTTGGAAACCCCAAATAAATAAGTGGTGGAAGTATGTCTTAAAGGTTTAGTGTACGTTTCCACTAAGGACTAGTTGAGAGAAGAACAAATCAATTAGAATCTGCTACATAGTTATTACCCTTTTATGTACCTACCAAATGCCATGGATCCATTGTGGGAGTACTTGTTCATGAAAATATTGAAGGAGGGGTACAATGTGTACATAGGTACTGATTTACATACAGGTAGAAAGAGTTCAGAGTTTGTAAATTTTTATCTGGAGACCTGCACATGCTATCTGCTTGACATTGAATAGAACTTTTGTAATAATTGTTCTTAAAGATATCATAAATCACAATTGGGCTTAATGAAATTAAATTTTAAAATATCTAAAGTTAAAAATATGGAAAACTTGTGGCTAGATATTAACAGGATTTTATTATGAAATGGTTTTAGTTCTTCCCCCCCCCCCCCTTTTTTTTTGGCTGGAGGATTGCTTGGGTATCCAAAACAATGCAGCAAAGGTTGGAGTTGTATCAGTGAAGTATGTATGATGTTCTAGATTAAAAGAAGGTGTTATGGGTAGGTATATCCTTTTTTACATTGAACATGTGTGTATAAATGCTCATTTCCAAATAGTCTTTCATCAATGCTGTTCTTTAAAGGCACATATAATTTAAGTTAAGCTAGTTCTCTGTCTTTGTATTAAATTGCTATCTGAAAACCAGTAACAAGGTGTGGTTTTTGTTTGGTTTTTTTTAATCTGCAGATTTATTATGTGGCAATGGCTTGATGAAACATCATTAGTGAAGAAAGACAAGCTTACATATAAATTAGATCACTGAGGTATATTTGGGTCTTTTTCCAGTTTAAAGGCCTAAAGGATTAAGGCAGTAAGCGTTGTTATGTGCTGCTTTTAACTGTGGGTTTGCCTATGGTAGCAAAGGTTCCTTCCCAAGAAGGCCTGAAATAGCAGAGTTTGAGTAAGATAACAGAAGATGAAGGATTTCTTTAACATACGAAAAGCTAAGTGCTTTCTAGAGTTTCTCTCCCCCCCCCCCCCCCCCCCCCTTCTTTCTTTAAACAGCCTACTTCCTTCAGCAGCTAACTTCTTGGAGATTCTTCCTTTTTTTGGAAGTTTGTTGTGGATGAAGTACTTTGCAGTGAGAGGAAGCCAAACGGGAGTAACAAATCCTCATGTTAAATTTGTTACAGAATTTAACTGAACAACAGAAACAGATAACAGGATTAGGCCTTTATAAACTAAAACTGAGGTTTTAGACCGTGATTTACACCACAGAAGCATTAAATGTTGAGTACTGCTTGGAGATGCTGATAGTTTAAACACAAGGATTTTGTATAGCAAGGTATCTGTTTGAAAGTATCATCTGCAGCTTGTCTGGTTTTGTTTTATACAAAAGACAGTACCAGTCTTCTATGAGATGGATATGGTGAGTCTTCCACAGGGATACAAAGTTGAAGTTAGCTGTCTACATATTTTTAATATAATTAAAAATAGGAAACATATGTTTAAATTAAACATGAGGGTTTGCTTATTATGATCTGTACTCACTTTATTCTCATAGTGGAAAAAATATATATAGAAGCTGTTGCTTTTCTTGTGAAGCCGTGAGGAATGCTGTGGTTTATGGTAAGATTAGGCGTGGGTTTAGGAAGAGGTGAGCAGAGCAGTTGCGGAGACATGGGTTGTGGTGAACCTGGCTCTCATGCACCTAGTCTGTCCATATCCCATGAACGAGAGCTGGAAATGGCTCTGGGCTTCCTCAGCCTTCCCTCTTCAGAGTTCTCCAGAGCTTTGCCCAAAGCTATATCCATGTTTGTATCTAACCAAAGTGAAACTCAGTCTAGGTTAGACCTGCCTCCCGATCCTAAAATGGACCTGCTACGTCTCCTGAGTCGGAGTAGCTGAGGCGGTTCAGATGTGAGTAGGGAAGGTGGGTGAGAAGTGAAGGCGTAGGACATAGTGAAACGGGAGAACAAGAGATGAAAATACTCTGTGACTAACGTGTGATAACAAGGGCACTGTTTTACTCCTGTAAATGGTAGAGGTTGTGGGTTTCTGAAAAGTGAGGAGGTGGCAGTACTAGTGTTTTCCAATCTGGTGTTTGTGCTCAATTTGTAGGTGATGTTTCACATGTTTTAAGGCCTACGTGGACATACCGGTTATAAACGGTAACCAATTAAAACCTAAACATCAAATTGATACTAATTTGCACTGATGAGTTGTGCAAAAAGGATGAAGCATAATAATAGGTGACGAATTAGCTCATGTTGACAACTACAATTTTGTTTTGATTGTTTATTATACTTCATAATGTATTGTTGTATTTTTTAGTGTAATCAAGTAACACTGATAGACTGTCATTCTGCCATTCTTACTAGACCCTGTGAGAAAGAACAGCAACTTTCATATTCTGTGCTCGGCATGCATGCATGCATTTCTGTTAGAGTCCCTAAGCGTGCTATCAAAATAAAAATTATCAATACCTTTTTTTTTTCACTTTGGAGGAGAGGGAATCAAACCTTTAATAATGTTGAAAAAATAATTTATGCTACATGTTTAACAGTCGCAGTAAATTTAGAGAGCACACTGTAGTGCACCAGTGCCATGTGTTACATTTCACTGGTGAGCCAATGCCCTTACCCTTTTTGCTTGCAGGGCCACAAGTAGTAGTTTTGGTGAGTTAAAAATAGGAACAATGAGTGCAAAGGAGGTTAAATCAAAAGAGTTTTGTAATTCAGCTAGCTGTCCTGTCTGTGGTGGCCCCTTCTAGCAATGACTGTTTGTTTCATTTCTGTCTACTGAAGCCCCTTAGGCTGTTACCTAAGCTGCCTAGATTCCCTTCTTACTGTGATACACTAAAATGGAGCCAGCAGCTCCTGCCTGCAGAAGAGCAGCTAGGAGCCCAGCTGTACTCACTGACATCACTTGCCAGCCTCTGCAAACTGGCAAGGTTTTGTACTCTTCGCTCAGCAGGAAAGAGCTCTTGCTGCAGTAACCCAACCTGCTCTTTTTCAAAACGTGGCCATCCTCTGCAGGCCACTGCGCTCCCAGCTGCACAGCGCATGGGGTAGGGCTGTTGCTGCCTGTCAGCCACCCAGAGTCAGCACGGACAGCCATACTCTGTGCTTGTTAAGTCTATAATTCACATTTATGAGGATGTTTACTTCTCTGTATAGGTTCAAGGTGCAAGTTTCCGGGGTTGGAAGGAAGTGACGTCTATGTTCAATAAAGATGATGAACAGCAATTGCTGGCAGGATGCAAGTCTCCAAAATCCAAAGGGTGAGTAAAACCAATCGGTCTATCTGCTATTAAAATACAAAACTGGAACAGAAAATAGCTGTGCAAAGTAGTGAAAGTAGACACTGAGAAGCAGTAGTGTTCAACTCTTGGAAGTTAAATTATAGAGAAAGGTTTATGTGCGTTTCAGAATTATGTATATGTTAAGCTTACAATGAATAAGGCGTGCTGTATTAGGAAAGGACGGATATTGTTGATAACCTTTTTAGGTCTGTCAGAAGAGAGAATTTAGCTGCATAATAATTTTCTACTGTAGAAAAGGAGTAAAGGTTTCTGAGTAAAAGGCTCATTCCTGCCCTCCCCCTTTCCTCTTAAGGATTAATTATGGTTGAAACATATTACAAATTTGTTTTTTTACATGCTTTACTTCGTCTTTCAAAGTCTTGTCTACACCTAAAAAGGTTAAGTGGAGCAGCTATACCAGGATCTGCAAATCTTCCCTGTCGGAGCTGAGGTGTTTACTTGGAACAGTTCTGCTGCCGCTATGGTTAGAGCTGTTCTCTGAACAGAACAGACCTCTTCCCAGGACAGACTGTTTTGCTGTTACAAGTATATGTAGGCTTTACCTACATGTGCTACCTAACTACCTTGGTTACAAACAGGAAAAAAACGTGCCACGTATCACTATAGCTGTTCCAGCCAAATACTGGCTTTGATAAGACTTGCTGTAGTATGTTTTGTTTCCAGTTTACTTTGAAATATATATATTTCAGTATGTAAGTATATATATGTGCATGTAGGGTTGGGGGTGGGGGTGTGTGTGTATAAACAATTTAGAATATAAATACATATATTTCTATTTCGCTTTGAGCCTGTTCAGTAAAACTTCCCAAAAGTTCCCAGCTGCTGTCCCTGTACAATTTTATGGGTGTTATTAAGATGCTAGGTTGCTTTAAGGATCCTTTGGAATTGATGCTGAACATAAGAATCAAGTAACCCAGTGAAGAGATCAGAAGTATGAAAACGGAGTTACCACAAATGTAGAAAGCTATTTTAGCATTACTATGAAAACTGCCTGTATTTTAAGTTTGGGGATATTTTCCTATACCTGTATACCGCTATTTTTACTTTAGTTTACTTTTAAAGAGAAATGCAACTTTTCAAGTGTGCTACTCATGAAGTACGAGAAAAGTGTTTGGAGTCTGTGACTGGCTTTAGCAAGATGAAAATTCTGAATGATGATAAATTCAAAATTCAGTAAAGGAAAAGTCATTTTAAAGGTATTGGTTCAATTGCTTCTATTTAAATATGATAGTGTCAAGCTTTCTTTAATGGAAAAAAGCACTTTTAATAGAGGTATTAAAAAAAATTTCAGTGGTGGTTTTATTTGTGGCTAAGGAATTTGTATGCTACTAGGGGATAATGTTTCCAATTTGCTACTTAGCTCATTGAACCCTGAAGGCTGTGTGTTTCACCACTGGTATTCAGCCTTTCCTTGTGGTCCGTTATTTGATTACCTGCATAACCCTGTATATAAACTTATGCATACACATTTGACATTCTGTATTTTAAATACTCCACACTGCAAATATGAAATTATTCAAATTGAGGGTTCTTAATGGGATAAGAAATGCAATAATATGAGTAGCCTTTCAAATGTCTCTTTGAGAGAGAAATTACAACAAATGTTGTTTTTTCTTGGTTTTGGGAGGGGGATTTGGGAGTTCTTACCAGAAATACGAAATGGCTGTTTTTAAAATATGGTGCAGATCTTTATGAAAAAAATTCTGGTATCTTTAAAGTCCTAATACTGTGTACATCAAATATTTTAAGGTATAAGATTTAACTGGCAAGGTGATAACAGGTATATGAAACTGAGGAACATAGTGAGTGATTGTTAAGAGCTGGTGGTAGACAAAACATTTTCATATTCCTTCTACTATCCTACCTCTGGGTTTGTTTTTTGGTTTTTTTTGGTTAAAGTCCTAAATTGTTGTAATGCATGCTAAAATAATTCATACATTTCCAAAGGCAGTTCTGTGTAATTCACCAGGGGGGAGGGGGAGGGGGCGTGTAAGTTCTTTTATAATGGGAAATGGCTATACTCAGTCCACTTCTGATTTATTACTCCAAGATTCTGCTGTGTTTAGGCTTCCATGTATACGAGGGTGTTTTTCCTGAAGTTGACAGTCATGGATGTGCTGTCATAGGCTGGTGACTGATTAGCATTCCTTACTATAAAACATAATAAATTAATTGAATGTTTATTAATATTACATGCATTGTTAAATGAAGAAATTAATCACCTCATCACTGTTATTTTCTAGAACAAACCTAAAGTTAAAGGAAGAGATGAAGTCTGAAAAGAAGCCAGGTTTTTGGGACAGTTTGGTGATAAAGCAGAATGTCCCATCTAGGAAACCAGATGAGATTGAGGGATGGGAACCACCGCAGATTACCGCTGCTGACTCGACCAGTGAGGCAGCAACTACTTTGAGTGACTATACAGCCTGGTCAGGCTGGGAAGATGAAACCAAAGGCTCCACAAAGTACACAAACCTGGCCAGCTCAGGAAACAGTTCCAGGTGGAGTATCAAA
Source organism: Gymnogyps californianus (assembly GCF_018139145.2). Lineage (NCBI taxonomy): Eukaryota > Metazoa > Chordata > Aves > Accipitriformes > Cathartidae > Gymnogyps > Gymnogyps californianus. The sequence goes on from NC_059473.1 coordinate 105,749,490, forward strand.
TCAGCTGGAAAGCTGGTTAGTATTAGACGTCAAAGCAAAGGTAACCTTACTGACAACTGGGAAGAACTAGAATGATACTGGTATTGTGAAATACTTTATAGGTAAGAAGAGAAAGGTTCCATGATTTCCTCGTATGTTTAAACCAAAATCAAATCTGCTCAATATTGCACCTTTATACAGTACTTTGTTTTATTCAGATTGTTACAAATTTTTGCTCACCTGATAGTAAATTTTCTTATTACATTGTTAAATAGCTATGTTTTCCACACTGAAAAGAAGTAGAGAATCTATTTTGTGCCTATATTTCACATTCAGACTCTGCAGTATGTTGGATTGTTGGTTTTACCAAAAAAATGTAATTCCTTAGTGAATGTATACACTGGTTGTAAATTTGACTGCCTTATGTAGGAACTTCCACTAGCTTGAGGTCCTGTTTTTTTCCTGGTATTTGAGGGCCACTCAAAATTTTAGTTTTGATGCTGTCCCTTTTTAACTAAGAATACTGATCTGTCGCTTGCAGGGAGAATGCTTATACTTAGTAGACTGTTTTCCAAATCTTCAGCCTCAGCATATGCTTCAGCTTGTGCACACAAGATGCTCAACTGTCACAATGTGCTATACTGTGTATGAAATGGGAAAATACTGTTCAGTGTAATTCCTTCCATCACAGGATCTTCACCAATAGTCAGGTCAAATGGGTCTTCCAGAGGTTTGTTTTTTAATATATTGAACGTTGTTTGACAAAGCTAAGCTTCTCAGTTTTTAAGATGCATGTTATGCCAAAAAAAAAAAGATTGAAAATTTGGAAAGCAGCAGTGAGTAGAGTATAAGAAGATCTCGATATTCAGTATCCGTAGTCCTGAACCTAGGGATAAGTTGCTTCTTATGGAAGGGCCTATGTTTTCATTTTTACAATAGCTGATGCTTGTTCTACAAACAACTTTTTTGTTGTGTACTGTGTTGTTCCTTCCCCCCCGCCCCATAAACAGTGATTGAATTATACTCTGGCATTTTCAGGGTAACTGAGTAACTGAGCCATTGCAAGTATGTGCATGCACACAACTTCTGAAGCATTTTTGTTATAAAGCTCTGTCTTATTAGCTACTGATATTTTAATTTTTTGGTAAAAGAAGGTGAAGTGTTAAACTTGAGATTTGAAAAGTATATAAGAATACTAAAAGTGCCTCTTTCTAGCATATTGTCTCTCATTAGCAGTGCGGCTGATGTCAGATCCAAAGTTGGTTTCCATTTTGTTTATATGACCTATATAAATACTGCTGTAACATTCATGGAAAAAAATCAAACCAAAAGTTTCATAAGAAATGAACAGTAGGCCTTTTCTCTCCTGATTGTTAAACTGGTATAACAGAACTGAAAACTTGTTGACTGCCTAGCAATATGGCCAGTACAGTCGGAAGATCAAGTTGGCATTTCAGAGAGAATCAGCATTTTTACAAGAAAGCATATACCTTTATATAACGGATGTCTTGTAAACATATTTTTGCAAGAAGCTTATGCTGATGAAAAGGGATGCATGCAATTTTCTTCTAAGCTTGTACCTTGTTTCTGTTACTGCCACATTACTCAATTCTTAGCTCTCTCTTTCTCCTCTCTCTTCCAATTCATGTATGGTTTTCTGGCTTACAGTTCCTGCACAGCTATTTTTTGGAGATTCATGTTGAGATGTGCCTGGAGGGAAACTGTAGCAAAATGTTTTTGTTTTTTTCCTGGTATTAATTGGATGCTAAAAGACATTGTTCTTAAGTTCATATAAAAGAATATCAGTGTTCTGTGCTACAAAACAGGATGTTGTAACTGGCAAATGTATTTATAAAATTGGCATTCTATATTAAAAAAAATACTAATAGAGGAGAAGGGGTTAGCATTTATATCGCATCATTTAGTCTGTGAGTAAACTCTGTGTTTGCCTTTGGCAAGTAAGTATGCCGAGGTTAATTATAGGAAAGAATTAGTATTCTTGGGCAAAGTATGCTGCATTTTATAGTTTATGGAATACCCTCTAAGGCATTAGCTAGTATTTAGTTTGGTTGTTGGTGCTGACCTAAAAGAACGGAAAAAGATCTGGTAGCAGCCCTCAATATTTTGCTCTCCAAGATGGGCTGAGAACTTTTAATTTCCCTCCTGAAGAAACTATTTATACTGTGACCAGTAAAGGTTTTGCCTTGCACATTATACTGTCAAGTGCCTGTTTCTCACCTTGATGATGTGTTTGATGCACAGCTTAACGGCAACATTTTTCAATTTGTTTTTAAATGTATGATAAAGAATATGCTCACAAAGCTGAAGCCTATTATAAAACAAAATTGCATCCAAGTGGGAAATTGGGATATGTAAACTCCTAGTGATGAAAGTTTTGGTGTGTTTTTTAAGTGGTATTTCCTCAGAAATAACCATTCTAAGGATGAACATTATTAAATTTAATATAATTTATTGTTATGCTTTAATAATGTATTTGTCTTTTGAGAACTCACTGGTGTGAGCTTTTCTTCTCTTATGTTTATAAACTTGTCTGAATTTTCAGAACGGGGTCCTCTTTTCTTTTACCTTCTTTAGATGCTTAACTACATTATACATTTATGGGCTTAAGCTATACACAGCTCCATATGTGGAATAAGTGTAGAATATGTCCCTTAATATTTGTTTTGAAATTGCATTTCAATCTGTGTGAAATGGTTTAGAAGAAGGTAGCATTAAGATTGTATGATAAGATTGCACAAAATAAAATATAGTTTATATTGCTTTCTCGTAGCCAATCTGCATGATTGTTGGCGTGGTTTTAACGGGAATTAAAAGCTTCATGTGGCTGTAACTAGTCACTTAACTCTAAGCAAAGTTCTTTCTGAGTATTTTTATTTATTAGCATCATTTGCAAAAAGAAAAGTAGTATTTTCCATATGAATAAAGATTTAGTTTGAACTGAAATGCCTTATTCTTTTTTGTCCCATTTTATTTGTCATGTGAATTTGTTTCCATCTGCGTGGACGTTACTTGCATCATTGTAGAATACGGCCAAGGAAGTAATCGCTATGTTTATCTAAACTCAGTGAATCGTGCCATCTCAGAAGCTGCAGCATCCTAGATTTAAAGCATCACCCGTTGCTTTCACAGTGGGAAGAATTCGTTGGTTTTGACAAACTGCAAATATTTTGTTTTACTGGTATTTATTGGTTTAAACATTTTTTTGTAAATTTATTGGCTGTTATGAAAGCTTGGGCAGAGCAGCATTCTTTCCCTAAAGATTTCACCAGCTACATGTAAACTGGAGGACCTGGAATGCTTTTGCATACACTGGCCCCATAACGAGGTGAGACCTGCACGTCCTGGGCTGTGACAAAAGCGAGATGCAGGCGCCTTTACCAGTAGATGGGCGACAGAAACAAGCGTATTGTCAGCTTCTCAGTCTTCCGCTCTAGTCTGCTGGCTTTGTTGTTGTCTAAATAGACCTAGCAGGGAACATTTAGGCAAAATGTTTCTTACCACAGTGTGTGAACTAGCTGAAACAGAAAATTTTATTCATACAAGTTACGTTCTGAGGGGAAAAAAAAAAAACCTATATTGAGATGCCTCTGACTATAGCCAGGTGGGTCAGATGCTCATCTGGGCAGGTGAAAGGGAGTGGATGGACCTGGATTTCCAGACCCTGGGTAGACAAGGACCCTGCCAAATTTTGAGCATAGCTGTTCCTGCAGCCCAGGTGAATTCGGCCTGGCATCTGTCTCAATTTCCAAAACTTTTAGAAATGCTTGTTAATATATATGAATGTCAGATGACAAAACTGTAGGTCCTATCTCTGTACAGTCTGAAAAGAACATGAACGCGCGTGTTATTTAGCTGTTTCTTGCATATCTAAACTGTTCTTACTGATTTCCCCCCTCCCCGAGTGCCTGCTAGTTGGTTTCTGATGTATCTGGGAAATGAAACCAGCACTATGAAGAAGAAAAATAATTTCCTAAAAGGCTTAGTCACTGGTGATAGTTTGCAAAGGTGTGTATCGTTAGATGTCTGTCTGTCTGTCTGTCGCTCAAAAGTTTCTTGTAGCATGACTGCTTTGTACCATACAAGACAGGGAATCAGACAGATAGGCAAAGAATCCAGTTTAGAAATTGAAAGGAGAAAGTTGCATTTATTGTAAGTGCAACCAGCATAATAGCAGAAAAAAATGCTTCTTCTATGGTTACAAAGTAATAGAGAATATGAAAACAATCAGAAAATAGGGATATAAATAATAGAAAATTATATGAAAGATATAACAGTAAACAAAGTGTAAGGAGAAGATGGTTTTTCATATGGTATTTATCAACTCTTATCACTGGTACTGAATAAAGAAATACCTGCTCTGTACTTGGGAAGAAAATTTTACTATTCCATGTCTAGTATTTACTAAAAGATGCAAGAAAGCAATGATATTCTTTTCAAGTCCATAATAATCTGGTAAAAGCTTGGCTGGCACTTAAATTTTTATGCTCTTGAGACCCAAATAACACTAGTGAAAGCTTAATAACATGTTTTGAACTGTGAGTTTGCTTTTGGAAAAGAAAAAGCATTACTCTCTGCAGAGAAAAACACACAGCTGTATTTTGTAAGACTAGTTTGTCTGCTATACTCGTGTGATATTTTGCTTTCTAGTTGCTCTAACCCCTTGTACTGAGAAGACTAACTGAACAGTTGAGTTTAAATAATTTTTCAGAGAATTGGCTGGTTTAATTATTTGAGGTTGTATAGTAAAACAGCTCAGATTTGATACAGAACCATTCCTTTAAGTTAGCAATGTCTTCTGGCCTTTCTTATCTTGTACCTCTTTCCTTGAAACCCCCAAATGCTGTTGTCTTGAACGTCTTGTTTGTCCAGGAGTCTTGCGATTCTCCACAAGATTACACTGCTAAATGCTTCTGGTATTGGAGAGACAGAGAAAATACCGTGGTGCATGTGTTTGTGCTGGAGAAAGGAAGGGAGACTCATGTATCCAGAGTCCAAGTACTGTACTTGGTATATTATTATTTCTTTGCTGCTAAAGCTTTCTTATGTGCAAGATAATTAATATTAATTATTATTTGCTTTGTTTTATTTCTGTACTTGTCCCCTATTAGCTTTTTTGGGTCACATATGCAAAGACATCCTCTCTGATTACATAAAGACCTAATCTTTGCTGTTTCTCTCATGATAGACAGCCACTTTTAGGCAGACTTGCCTTCAGTTTAATGCCTGTAAACAGTTTCTTTTGCACCTTTAGACAGAAACTCGACAACCAACATCTGACAGGACAAACAAAGGAAAACAAGTCAAGCAGCGTCTCCCATTAGGAAGTAAAAAGTATTGTGTGATAGGATGGAGCACAAGATTCCCAGAAGTCGTACTATGGATACAGTAATGCTGCACAGAGGGTGATTTTGAAAAGTAGACTCAATGAAATATATACTTGCGCTTTTTTTCGTTTTATAAACTCGTGTATCTCCTGAAGTGCGTTACCCTGTTTGCATAGTGTGGCTGTCGCGCTGCTGCCTGCAAGGGGGCACGTGCCTGTTGAACCAAACCGTTGTGGCCAAGGTGGACGGCCTGTTGGCAGCTTACGCCACGGTGGAAGATCTGAGCTCCTGACCTGTGCGGTGAGAACTGGCTGCACTGGGGACAGGGGGAAGGTTTTCAAGACAAGCGAAGGAGCAGATGTTCTGGCATCGAGGAATGAAGCACAGTAAAGAGAAGTAAGAAGTCCAGAACATCTGAGAATGTTCCATGGGGGGTTAGTGTTAATATTTACTATTAGGCCAGGGGTTTAGTGTTAGACAATCAGAACTAACACACAGCTAGCCCTCTTTCCTAGTGTTTTTTCTTGGTTATCCTATTCAACAACAGGATTTTTGGCTGTGATGAGTAATTGGAAAGAATGTCCCCTGTGCACGGGTACAAAATGAAGGTTTTGGATGCCTTTAACATTGGTGCTCTGTAACTCACAGCAAGCACTTCTCCAGATCTATTCCATACTACTATGCCTATAAATTAGACTTAATTGATAAAAAATGTAGAAGGTGAGTGCAGGTGATAGAAGACTGTACCTTTAAACGTAGGATTAGTAGAAGGCATATGGTCAGCTTGCAGCAAGAACCTAAGTGGTGGTGGGATTAAACTATTAAGTTTTAGCTGAACTAAACAGCTCCATCCAGTATCCTGCTTCTTCAAATACCGTACTTTCAGCCTCCTCCCCATCTCTGCTCTCTTACCAGATTCCTGAGAACTCAAAGAGCTTTCTCCATCCTTCCCTCTCTTCCCTGAGATCCCTGATGATTCCCCATTAGTGTCAGGATATTTTTTTTTCCCCGCTTAGTGGATGAATTACATGCTAGAGGTTGAGGTTGATTTTTTTGTTTGTTTGTTTTGTTTTATTGTCTCTATGCCTGTGAACGTGGAAATTTATGAAGTGTCACTTGGCACTTGCCCATTCTGGAATGGTCAAGTGTGCTGCACCTGGCTTCTACCTCCTTTAGCAAATGACTTATTCTTCCATTATTATCTTGTTATAAATACTATAGAAAAACAGCATTCAAGTGGAAAGAGCATACAAAAATTAAATACATAAACTTAGAATTAAGTGGTGGCTGTTTGTCTATGCCTTGAAAATTGTTAGAAAGCCTTTCAGCTGAAGGTGCAATGACTAAGTAGCCCTAAAGTGCAACAAATATAAAGCTGAACATGTTTTTTTCATATTTGTAGAAGAACGTATGCATAAACCTGTGGGAAATAAGCATTACCAGCATGTCTGATTGATAGGCAGTGGGACAGGTGTGTGTGTTGCACAGAGAACAGCCCATGGGAATCGAAAGAAAAGAAACCCAGCTTTAGTGGTACTCTCACCTCTGCCACATTCTGAATCATTTGGGTACAGATATTATGAACTTTAAAGGTAACCTTCATCCCACTGAACTTTGCAGGAGTTGGGAATTATGTTCCAGTGCCTTTTAAGGGGTTGGACCTGAGCCTTGCAGCTGAAAGTGTAGAAACAGTGCAAATGAATAGCATAATTAGCTAATACTTCAATATTCTGAACCATAACTTAACAACTATTTCCAAACATTTGATATTGTTTATTTTATTTAATGTTGATATCTTCGTATTGAATTGGCATCCTTAGTTGGATATTAAGGGTCTAGCCTTACTCTGATGCCCTACAGAAGGAAAAAATTTCTCTTCATCAGGACCACTTACTGGGAAAAGAGGAGGTCAGACTGTCGTCCCCTCTCCTGGCAACACGTGCTGGGGTACGTACCAAACCTTTTTTTAACTTCTTACAAGCCATTTTAAGTCACATCTCTCCCTCCTCAATTTAGAGACTAGGGGAGGTCCCTCTCAGCTCTCTTCATACCCTTCCCTGATTCTCACATTATTTGCATCATCAGTACTGGGCAGCTTCCTAGGCAATGGTGTGTCCCTTAAGAGCTTGCATTCTGTCTGCAGGAGGGATGGTTCCTTGTAGTCCCTGATCAGAAACCTTCAGTCAGCGTGATGGGTGATGAGCTCAGCACAGTATTAAACCAAATGCTGACTTTAAAGAAAGGTTCTAAAGCTCTCAAAGAAAGCAGGTAGCATCCATGTAGATATTTACAGGAAGTTTCATGAAGGGTAGCAAAACTGTGACGATGTTAAAGGAGCAATTAATGGATGCCAGCCATCACCAACCACTGTCAAGGTTACCTAGGTCATGTAGGGTCACACAGACAGGAAAGCAAGTCTGCAACCATTACATTAGTTAACTAAATGGGGTGCAAATCATTGTTAAAGAGGAGCTGCTGGTTCCTTAACAAATCCAGTGGCTACAGCAGTGCTTGGGCTGGGAAAGTGAGGCTTGCAGCAATGTTCTAAGTGAACAGGAATAAGAGTGGATGTCATTGGCTCCACACCTGATCATTACCAGACACCTCAATTGAAAGAAAAAAACCCACAGAACCCTGGATTGAAAAATCCACCTGTTGGCAAATTCAATGGATAAGGTTGGTATATCACTGAAATTTAAGTTAAAGCAAATAAAACTATCTCCCAAGGAAATAAACATTCTCCTCTTCTTGTGCAGCCTATTAACAGTCCAGCTATCCTATTAAAAAAGTGCTAATACAACCAATTACTGAAAAGCAATGTCACTTGGACTGCTTGCATGCTTCTCATGCCATTACCAATTACTACAGAGAACAGGTTATAGAAAGATCTTATAAAATTCAAATTAATTCATCTCTATGCACAAGAGACTTCTAGGAATAATAGATAAAACCACCATTTATTACACTGTACAAAACTAGATTCAGAACAAGCAAATGCAGAATATAGTACATGATTTATTTTTTCTGTACTTTACATATTGTTTGTTAAATTTCATTGACAAACCCAAAACTTCCCTAATTTTTCCTTTACCTGCCTAAGCCCAGCAATTAAATTTTGTTCTACAGGACAGAAGAAAAGAACTTCCTGGAGAATTTATCATCTGATCAACTTGGCAGAAGGTGCTTCAGCTCAGACTGACTTTCAGTGTTTCCCATAGCTTGTAAAGACTTGTCAGGTTAGGACCTCAGTTGGTAGTATAATGTCCTGCCACTGTACCAGTCTAGAAACAAGCAACTCCATTCTCATTAAATTTCAATAATGTCTTCTTCTTAGAAGATGAATTAATGCAGTTGCATTTGTAGACATACCAAACAGTATAAATGAAGGCTGTAGCTACCATCAAAAAAATGACTTTCCAGTAGCCCCAGATCTGTCTTGAGTTATGCAGGATGTGCTGAGATAGGTTACATGTTTAATAAAGTCCTTAAGAAAAATAAATATTTTTGCATAATGTATGTACAAAGATTGGTTGATTTCCTTCATTCATAGGTTCAACAACAGATACAACCACAGCTATATTTTATTCACTAGCTCACAATGATTAATGCCACCTTGGTAATGATATATCAAGAGTCCAAGAGAATATTGGCCTATTCTTTATAATAGTGCAAATTATATGGAGGTGTTTTGAAAACAGTGGCTTAAAGAAAGAAGGATTAACAAAAAAAAAAAAACCCCACAACCCTCCTTTGGTCCCTGTAAGAGTAGTTTAACTCTTCCATGAAATTTTCAAAACTCCCCCACATAATTTTAACCAACTATTAAGGCATCAAAAGAATGGATTTAAACTTGAGATTAAAATGGTCTTTCTTGGACTTGAAAAGAAGTCCACTGCAGATTTCCTGACAAAGAAATTTTCTTAATGTGTTTCCTTCTCCTCAGCTCTTTTCTGCATAAAAACAATATGCCAAATAAACCTGTCTGATAATCTCCCCCATAGCTTTTTTTTTAAACTACAACAGAACATTACACTTAAATATATTGCACAAAAAGCATAACGTATCCTGCCTGACTCTTCACAAAAATGGCCACAAACACAGGAGAACAGCTACTGAACGTCTCAAAATTTGAAGAGATCAATGAAATGCTGAGGAGACACTGGCATGAGACAGGTGTTTGGATCACTGGCTGTGCAGGGGTGTCCTGTATCCTGCAAAATGAAGGAGAAAAAAAAGTTCTCTTTCCATACCCACAATCTCCCTCCACCCCCAGTTAAAAAAAAGGGGGGGGGGCAAAAAATTCACATACAGGCACATGCAACTGTTTCCATTGTAAACAAACTGATAGGAACTTGCTCTTTTTAAAGAAAAATATGGTGAATTCTTAACTGTTTTAGACTACATTGTTAAGAAAATGGGCCTTTCCAGTCTGGCTGTGGTAGTGCAAGATAGCTTCAGATTTCAGAAAAAAAAAAAAAAAACCACCCCACCCCTCCCCTCCTACCAAAACTAGAACCTGAGTCAGAGCTCTTGAAAATAGTTTCATATTCCTTATCCATTATTTTTTAAATAAGTGTAATTAAAAAAAGCAACTGTTCTGTTGAACCTAAATTATCTGTTTAATGAAAATCTGAAATCAACTACTACTTCAGGGGGGAAAATGAGGTCCTTGCTTTCAAAGTGAAGGGCAGCAGACATTTCTTAAAAAAAACCCTCAACAGCACATTTGAAGTCCCAGTCATAAATGTTTTTCTACTTTGCTTGTTTTTCTTTTTCCCCCAACATCTTTTTCTCCTCTTTCACCTCTACCTTTTCCCCACCTGAAAGCATCACCTTAAAACAGAAGTTAGCACCCAGGCAAGTTAGGAATATAGAAGACTGACAACATGGAAAGGCTTTGTCATTACAAATTCACTAAGCCTGCAGTGCTTTCTTTAATATTACAGAAACTTGAACGCAGCACAATTGTCTGATTATTTAAGATTCAAATTCCTCTTCAAATGAAAAGTTCAGTTTTGCACCTTATTAGAACCCTCTAAAGGAAGGAAATGCTAGCGGTGTAATAAGAAGGTCCCAGACAGTTCAACGGAGAGGTTAGACACCTTGATCAATAATGTTGTAAGGCTCAGAAACTGTCCTCCCCAGGTTTTAAGGGGTTCCTCTCCCTTTTCCACCAGTGTTCATGAATTCACCATGTGGGACAAGAAAACTAGAGTAAATACATAGTAAGTAGATAACAGACCACTGCAGTCTTCCTTTCTTTTGTTTCCATAGGAAATTAAGTTACACGCAATTCAGTTAATAGAAGGAAAGAACCTGTAAGTTAAATTTTTTTTTCTCACTTGGAGGCTTACATAAGGAATCTGCTGTCAAAGATGCCACATTGCCATCCAACATCTTTGCAACACCAAAGTGCATTAGGTGATACACATTCTAAACACTACTCTGCTTTTCCAATGAAAATTGTTACTCTATAGATATATTATCTGTATTTTTCCATTAAGTCTGTAGAAGACTACATGAAAATATCATGTGGTATCACCTCCTCATCCTCCCACTTTTTTTAATAATTGCTTTAACATCACCTGAGAACCAGTTGTTACATTCATGACACAGAGGGAAACACAAACAAAAAAGAGAACAGACAAATAGATTAGACCCCAGGTAGAACTGCCTATTTGGGGAAGTTGCAGATGCGAAAGAACAGAAGACTAAGACCAGAAGTGTTAAACCTAACACCTTCGTCTGGAGATGACATCTGCAAGGAAGAGATACACCACAGCAGAAAACACTCTCAAAGGTAGTTGGTAATGAACTATCATCTTCTCTACCCATTGCCATGTCAACATCATTACTTTCCTAGTTTCCAGGAAAAAACACCATCAGAATTAGGATTCTGGGAAAGAAGCTAGGGTTTATCCCCTTTTAGTGCTTATTTATACTCCCAAATATTTTAGACAGAATTTGTAACAAGCTGTCTGCTTTGCTCTGCACATCATCATAAAAAACACTTTTGAAAGCTCTGCTCAGTCAGGAATTACAGGTCCAATAAAAATCTCAGTAAGATCAGTTCTGGGAGTTTTTATTTATTAAAACCAACAGAAACAGCAATTTTACAGTGAAAAAAGTGATGAGGACTGAAAAGAAGAATCGTAAGCTTTCCTGTAATTATGAATATTCCTCCTTCCAAGAAAAATGTATTTCCTTCAAAATTACATTTAATAAATAGTGTTCAAATCATATTGATTTTCACTGTATCTACTTAAAGCTAAACCAGAATTCTTTTAAATTAACAAGAGAATTAACCAGGAGGTGTGTTTACTGGCAAATGTAGTTGTTCTCCTCCTCAAATTTTATCATAACTGGACATTAAAAAGCTCCCACAACAACTTTGGAGCTACAGTCCTTTTCTGTAGAATTATTTCCACCATGTCTTCATTCAGAAAGCAGCGTTGTAATTGCCTCCCCCCATTCTCCCAAGTCATATGCAGCCTGTTTTGGGAATTTCTTTTCAGAGAGGCTCTTTCATAAAAGTATGTATGATTACAGCATTCCAAGAGGAGTAAAATCAATTTTAGTACCTTTGCATTAAAGAAAGTTAGGTGAGGTTCATGTTACTCTTTTCAGATTTAAGTACTGAATTAAATACATCAGGGAGTGCAGAAACAGTTTATAACACTGAGTGCAGAAAAACCTATTTCTTAGAGAAATCTGGCTGGTCTCACTGACACCATGCACTGTATGTTCATCAGAAGTTGAATTATGGTCCCTAGTTTAAATGGCATTAACAGGGAATATGGCAATAATAAAAAATCTGATGAAAAGCCGAGATGGGAAGTCATCACTACCTTGTCTAACAGAGAAAGAAGAAAAAGTATTCCTGCTGCTAAATTGATGTGGGGAAACAAAATCAAAACAAAGAGTATCAAACAATTAGAAATGAACGCGTTATTCACTTTGACATTACAGAACAGCCAGCAATGAAAACAGATGAGACACACAAGAAATACCTTGAGTAACAAAGCAAGGTGGTAGTCCTTTGAGATCGTGAAGAAGGAAGCAGGAAGGAGAGCCGTAAAGTAAAAGAAGGAGAGTTAAGGTTTATTGAAGCTAAGATTCATATGCCATTTAGAAAAATAGTCTTTTATTCTTGTGGCAAATCACAAGCAGCTGGAGAACCAAAACCAGCACAAGCCCCAAGACGACTAAAACCAAGTGTGAAGCATATTGCTTATGCAAAACAATTACACTATTTTACATAAAGCCCTGGATATTGAAAGAAGAAAAGATATTTCAACTTCTGTGGCCATCTCTGGGATAACTGGTATGTGCTACTGAGTGAGCTAAGAAAATAAAGAACTGCCCACAATTGCCATGTTGCCTAGTGGAACAGAAGAAATAGTACACACAAAAAGCATTCACAGAGGCATCAGTCAATAATTAGTTTGCGCCATTACTTCTTATACTAGTGAAATTACATATTTTTCTCACTTTCATCATGGACAAATCCTTTATCAAGAAGTCACTTCTGAAAGTGACTACTACTTCAACTGCTTGCTAATCCAATTCAGTAGCCATCAGTCCCTTCTTTTGCAAGGCCCTTCTTTAAAAAGACACAAAATGCAAGACAAAGAATTTCCTGTGTGTAGCCCTCTCATGTTGCCAGCAATCACATTATATTATCAATTTCAGAAACTGATGAAAATTCTCATCACTAGCTAGGCCTGTGCTTTGTGGCTATTTCAGAACCTTGCTGCTTTGGCTCTTAGAAACTCTTAACTCTCAGCATAAGTTTACCCACAACTAGTTTCTACAACGCATTTGCATCAAGGATGTCCCTTAGCTTAAATAATTTCCCTAAGTAGTCTCACGTTTATTCATCCCTCCTCTGTCTCTGAGAAGAATTTATGGAGAGCAGTCACACTCCTTATTAGCTTTAACACAGCTAAGCTAAAAGAAATTAACCTCTGCTAGTCTTCTTCATACCCTGATAACTTAAGTACTTTTTCCTCTGCAACCATTCCAATGTTTTGCTTTGTTCTTGAATGAGGGAAGGAAAAAAAGGTGCAATACCAAGAAGTGTTCAGCTCACTGCCTGAAGTTCTTCTGAATGCCCTTGAAAATAAAAGCTGCCTGATTTTTGAAATGTACCATTAAAAGAAGAAACTAAATTTTATAAACTATCTGAAGAATCCAGTGCTTCCATTTGTTTCAAGATTCAAACACTTGCTACTTTTCCTCTGTAAAGTAACTGTGATTTCTTTTTTAAAGTTCGGTTTTGGTGGTTTGGGTTTTTTTGCTATACGCCCAATGCAATTAAGGCAGAGTAAAAGCTTCAGTTGAGAACAAAAATCTGTACATTATAGATGCAATTATATGTCAACCACTCGTATACATATTTAATTTAATAATCTGTCTAATCAAGTATGATACTGAAGCTTGAATGAATTGTCAAAGCCTGACAAAAGTTCTTTCTGATTAAGAAATATTTTCACCTAGCACAGAATTTTTCTAGAACTAATAAAGTACGTCCTGTCCTGCTGCCCCTCCCCCCCCGCTGTGCTTCTCATCTCTCTTTAGAAAGCTTGGGAAAAAGATATAGATACATGTGCCTGAAAAAGCAGAACTATTTTTCCCCCCATATAACTCAGAGTGACTAGCACTACTTTACTCATATTGCCCTGTAAGCAGAGGGACTGTTTTTCAGACCAATGATTAACCTCTCAGTGTCCCTGCCAATAAGCGTGCCAGTTGTGCAGAAATCAATTCATTTAACAACCTATTTCAGCCTGATCAAACATTTATTTTAAGACAGGGACAAGGCTTAGACTCCAAGACATAGAGAAGGAAAACTGCAATGCAGGCTCACAGAATAATCAGGTTGGGGGCGCCTCAGGGGTCTCTAGTCCAGCCTTCTGCTCAAAGCAGGGTAAGCTATGAGATCAGACCAGGTTGCTCTGAGCTTTATCCAGTCAGGTCTTGAAACATCCAAGGATGGAAACTGCACAACCTCTATGGTCAAACCATTCCCTTGCTTGGCTGTCCTCATGGTAGGCTCTTAGGTTCCTCTGAAGCAGTCTTCTCCAGCCTCTCTTCACAGGGCAAGTCCTCAAGCCTCCCTGATTATTTGGCCCTCACCTGAACTCCATCCAGTTTATCAGTATCATTTTTGTATTGGGGACCCCCAGCTGGATGCAGTATCCCAGATGCAGTCTGATGAGTGCCAAGTGAAAAGGGATAGTCACTTTCCTCGACCTGCTGACTGTGCATTTGTTAAAACAGCCGAACCCAAACACCTGCTACAGAATTTTAGTGCAGAAGCATGCAATTAATCTATAACCACACCGTCACTTTAAGACCTGCCCAAATCTCCAGGATGAGGCAGTCAGCACTGGAATGGTGATCTAGTAGGTACTGCTCATCAATCCAAACAAAGTACCTTTAGAACTTACTGTGTTGTGTTTCACTAAAAACATGAAACCACAAAATGAGTGCTCTTATTCCAGTAGTAAAGTGGAGTAGTCAAGGTAACACATCTGCCTGCACAGGTTCACTGCCTCTTACTGTCACACACGATCTCAGAAGTTAAACATTTAATTCCAAACACATTTTAGTCATTCCTAATATTAAAGTGCTATACTTTCAATTATACCAAGATCAGAATGAGAGAAATTTACTGTAGAAAGCATTAACCCTTTACACAGGCAAAGCCAGACAACCCAAACAAATCCAATACCAAAAATGCCTACCTGCATGCATGCTGTGTGCTTACCTTTAAAATTTCCACTTTCAAAGAGAAAACTTTACCCTACACATTGGGCAACATAAAGACTTATTCCACTGTAATGAACAGTTCTCAGTCATGCTTGACACAGCTTCTTCAGCAAATGCCCAGGCTTTTCACAGCAGAAGCCAATTCTGACTACCTGCTTTCCTACTGGTAATTTAGCAAAACATGTTAGTACCCTGGAAGGGCTCCTGTGATACCAAGAATACTCAGCTTTAAGATAACATCATTCAGTAACATGCTAGTTCCATGAAAGCTAGCTTATCCTGTTAAACAGCCTAGTTTTTTCTATGGAAAATAAAAAAGCCTCACACTGACATGCAACTCCTCTTAAAATCACAGAAAGGCAACACAAGAGCAACTCATTTCTGTGAATTAGAATATGAGTATTTTCCAAGATTTCTCAAACATTTCTTGCTCTTTGCTGTCCACTTAGCACTACCCATATCTGGTCTTTGAACTGCAAAGTTAATGAAGTCTCACTAACTAGAAGGCAAGATTATGGTGCAACACAAAGTAAAAGCAGGACTATGTGTTCACACACAAGTTAAATGTGAAAATGCCCTACAGAAATTAAATCATCCTGTAAGACAGAATATGCTTCATAGTAAACATCAAAAATCAATGTAAAATGCATTCTGAATGAAGTTTCAAACATTCCTCCAAGCTTCATCTGGGACAGAAGCAAGACTATAAAAATAGAGAGTTTTACACCAATGTGGTAGGAATACTATAGTAATAAGTTCTCATTACAGATGTATTGATTGCCATGCCATCATTAGAAAAGGGATGTCATGAAATGGCTAACTTCATACGCAAAGTTGTTAGGAACTTGTAAGATTAAATAGATACAAGAAGACACAGAGTGCAACTCTTTCCACATTGCACTTTTCCTTGCAATTCTAAGTATTGAGGTTATCGGATATCGAGATAAGAATGCTAGATAAAGAACAACTTTGGAATTTAATACTGATTTTATATGGAAGTTTTATATATTATTTAAAAGTTAGACATTAGTTGTCCAATCGCATTTCACATGAGAAAGCTGACAAGATGGTTTTAATATTTTTCCTTTCAGATGATCACCAGTAGCTGTTTGAACTTATTTCTGATTATCTATTTCAAAGCTCTTACCTTCCAAAACAGAATACTACAGTGTCGACAGAAATGCAAGGTGTCCCCGTACTGTTCCTTTATTGGGTAATATTTCTGAAGTGCAAAGTACATCAGCTTCCAGTCAATGTGACCTTTCTCTGATGGAATCAAATGCCTACAAAACTAGACATAAAATTAATACCTTCCTTTAAAATTGTTAAAGAACTAGTCAAATCAGGTAAAGGACTAAAAAAGGTAGTTAAATTGAAGTTCTGGAACGGGAATTCTTTCAAGTCAGTCTGACATCATACATCTCTGCAAAGCAGTGAGAAAGATCTAGCCACAAAAAAAATGGCAGGTAAAACACTAAAAATAGGAGGGTGCATATTTGCCAAGAAAAAGTAGGCCATACACAGCTGATCTAACGCTACTGTCTTGAAATGATTCTAATTATAGTCAAGAACCATACAACAAAAACAATATTTAAAGCCGTAATTAATTTTATACTTTTTAAAAACCACTTAGAAGTGAGATTTAAAAAATGATTTTGTATTACAAATAGTGGTTTTCTGTTAAGACAGTAACTATGGATTTAAATAATGCTTTTTCTTTCATTTTAAAAGTATATACATGATTATTTTTCACGTTTGCTTATGATCTTTCTAGAAGGACAGCAATAATCAGTGATTGATGTACTTCTTGAGGACATAATCTGCATGTAAAGATTAGCTGATGCACAATGGCTGTTTCTCCCCAGCTTAATACACAGCCACGTGTTTATTAAGTATTAATAAGCCACACATTATTAAGTATGTATTTGTAAAAGGCTTCTGTTCCACTCCGTGTCGATTAATACTGATACATTAAGGGTTTTTTTCATTCAGAAGACAATTCCTAGATGAGGAGAATAGCACTGCCTTTCTGATCTCAGCTACACTTCACTTCATTAAATAAAAGCTTCCCTGTGTAGAGTTCTCGTTTTTTCCAAAAGGGCTCTTGAGGTATCAAGTATGTTTTTGTGGTTGTTTCAATGGTTCAACAAATATACTGCAGAGGACAGGAAAAACAACCTAGCAGAGGACAGGAAAAACAACCTAACATGATTCTGTAGCTTATTAAGGTAGTACACTTTTAAACAGAAAAAGCAGAATTTGATATTGGAAAATAAATAAAATCATTAGATTTCTATCATTAATAACTTAATAAGAAATTGAATGTGAACATTTAGGAATGCATTGGAAACACTGTGTACAAGTGTCCTTTATAAGGCACAGGGCTAGCTAATTCTACTGAAATGCGTAAGTGGTCTTCTTCACAGCATTACCTTAGTATAAAAGCTTCCTCTCCAACCAGTTTTGTCACTGTTCAGCTTACCTCACTGAGCCTCAAAATCCACTCAACTGCTACATTAAGCTTAAACTTCCTATCCTCATAACTTCACCTTGCATTCTTCTGAGCTGCTTCTGAAGGTGGGTTTTTCAGTTTGCCTCTGTCTATATTCTCCATGAAGTTCATTCTAAAGCCTTTCATCTCACCAAAATTCTTATTTAGGTCAACTGCACATGAGTTAATTGATCTTCACTTCTAGCTTTCCTGTTATTATAATAATACTTAATCTGGTAGTCACCAACCAAATGGTACCACTTCAACCTGTCAGATTTAAGAATGTGTATTTTCACTTCCTCCAGTCTGGAATGTACTTTAAAGTTATTCCTCCAGCTCTGATGAGGTAACTTCTATTTTCATAGCTTTATTTTCACCTAGTCAGATTTTTGTCCCAGCATATATTACTGTCAGAAAATGAAGACAGTTCTGGAGGCATTCCTAGATTACTTTAATGCTTTTTATGAGGAAGTGACAGAAAAGTACCATTTTTCTTTTCTTTTTGTTCTTAATTTCAAAGTCTCAAGCATTTGTTCTATTCTTTTTTTGCAAAAATCCAATTTTGGTTTCACCAGACTGTTCATGTAGCCTAAAAGTCTGAGCAATCTGTCTGCCTACCTTGGTTAGTAAAACAAGTTCTACTTTAGGTACTCTAATTAGAAACACCTTAGAGGTATCCTATACCGCACTTGTTGGGGACTCTGTAGTTTAAAAAAAAAATCATCTTACGGTAGACATTTTTTAAAATACTGCAGGGAAACAGCCTGATAGTTATCCTAAACTCACAGACATGCTGAATACAATTTTTAGTATGAACCAAGCCCCAAAAGAGAGAACATTTTCACTATTACTGCACACTGTCACATTTTTATCTCAAAAAGGGTGAGTTCACACTTCATTATTAGTATACCATATTGCAAAGATAAGGGCCACATTTATGCAAATGGTAGAGTTTATTACCTGCTTTTCTGCAAAATGGTACTGGCAGAGTTTTTTCCACAACTGTCTGTCTTCACTGAGCATGTACAAAGTTGGGGTCACTTGACCCAGAGTAATAATGTCCCAGCCGTCAGAGAACCTGTATAAGATGTTATTCAGCATATGGAGAGGGAGATCGCTAAGCGTAAGACCGTTGTTGACTTGCTGGAAATAAGAGTTGAAGACTTTTAACTACAAAAACGTGACAGTATAAGGTACAAATAAGATTCTTACTTTAGAGGTATCTGAGGTCTTAGTTTAGTTTGTACAAAACCATTGAGTAATATCTATGGTTAATTCTGCAATACTTTGATTACTTGGCTCAGAGTTACATTATTCTCTAACTGCTGTTGTTGAAAACTTAAATGACTACAGGTACAGAAGGAGCTCCAGACTGTAGCTTTAACTTACAGCTTTCCTACTGTTAAAATAAACATATCCTAAGTTCTTTATTTAAATTTCAAATAATTTTAAAACACTTCTGTTCTCAGAAAATAATTCAAGAGCATACAGTCTTGAAAACTACGCTATATTCAATTCCACCTTTGAGAGAAGTGTGCTAAAACCCGAACTATAATAAAGGTATGAACCAATTATTTATAATTTGTAGGATAACTACAGTTTCTCAATTTTTAGTAAGAAACAGAGCACATGTCAATTTGCCTTAAGACAACTAAAGTACAGAATATAGTAGAGAATATAGGACCGAAGAGCAGAAATACAGAATGAAAACATTATGAAAGTCAGAGACAGAAGAGAGTAGGTTCATTTCTGAAGTCTGGAGATAGTTCCCATCATACATCAGTGAGGAATTCTGCAGGGGGTGACAGATCAGAGCACTGAGAAAGTTTTCATTGAGAGTATACACGTCTGCTGAACTTTAACAGGGTAACCTACCACACAACTCATACATGACTGAATCTGGAGCCTATACTGCCAGGTGGCACAAAGCCTGACACAGCTGGAGGCAGTGTCCCAGCTGGCAAGGGAGGGAGTGTGGGCAGCTGCCAGCCCCACCTAGCAGAGCTGCCCAGTCACAAGGCACTGGCAGCACAGCGGCTGTACTCTAGCAGGCTCTCACTTATGTCAGTTTATTTCACAACCATTCATCTCACTTATAAACTAGACTTTCCATAGTGTCATCTGTTATAAACATCTCTGGGACTATCGTTCTGTTCAGGAATATGTGAGCATTACAGACCCAAGAGTTCTCATCGGTTACTTCAACCAACGTAAAACAGCTCAGATGGAAGTGGCACACTGGAGAAACAAATGCAGCAACTGCAGTGTCTCAAAACTGTCTATGCTGTGGTTGCTTGGCATATGAAAACTGCTGAGACTGGGTTCCCCATTTCTCCTTTCCATTCCAAAATTAGCTGTTTTATTCAGATACCTGGCACACACAGCAAGGACAATTTCAAAATTTCATAACTGAAAGCAAACAGATGAAACAGTTGTATGACTTTACTGTGAGCAGTATCTTGCAGCTTTTCGTCCTCCAAGAGCAACCCAGATAGACTAAAAAAATTGCCTGCTTATCATCAGAAGTTTCCACTATAAAAACCTGGAACAGTGCATACCACATGCTTTGTTCAAATTCGCATGATCAGAATCCAGATGCTGAAGTCATTTTTTTTTTTTCCCAAAAAGCAACTGTGCTAATGAATAAAGCTGTAAAATTACTACTTGAATATTTTATTTCTGTCTTCTTGATCCACCTCAAATTCCTTTTAGATTTTTATTTCTTTAGTAGTAGAACATTGACTTTGGAATTAAAAATTGGTATGTTTTCCATCTCTATCTGACACTCTAGAGACAAACATTTTGAAATTTATTTGGGTGAGAAAAACAATTACATCTATACATCTCTACCACAAACCAGCAGTACAGGCACTGTAGCAGCCCTCATTAGAAAAGAGCTATTAAAACGTTAGAAAATTAAGTTGATTCTATTTCATTAATTTCATATTACTTCTCTAAAAACAAAGAAAACAAGTAAAACTGTTTAAGATGTATTTGAAACTTTGTTCACTTACAAAGCGTAAACCGATGTTCAATATAATTCCCCTCCACCAATTACTTTTTTAGCATGATTTAATAACATACCTTGTTCATCTGAAGGTTTTTTAGTTGTTGTTGCCACAGAAGGATAGTTTCTAATCGGCAAATCCAAATATTGATGTTCCCTACCAACACAGATTTTCCTACTCCCCTAATCAGTATACAGAGGGTAGAACTCAGATCCTGTAGAAGATCTTTGATTAATCGTGGATTATATTGGTCTTCCATGACTGGAAAACAAAACAAACCAAATACAATTTTGGTTAACTCAGTTAACCAAGCTAATATAGTTAGCTCAAGCTAATCAACACTTTTTAGATTAACTAATTACAACTCAACTGTTTGTGTACAAATAGCTGCCCTAATTCCCACCATGACATTATTAATGCTGTTCCGTAAGTGCAAGATCAATAATTAACAATTTCACAGGCAAATTTGATGTGACATTTCATGCTATGCATTTAATAAACATAAGGCTGAACAAGTAGGCACAAATCAGATTTTTTCTGTTCAGAGCTGATAGCATTACATCTCTATTTAGTGTGTTTACCAGAAAATTTTCAATGTTATTTAATAGCTTTTTTTTAAAATAAACAATAAAGAAAAGCAGTTATGTACTTTAAATCTCAGTACATCATGCAAACTGAAAACCAAACATGTTACTAATCTAAAAGCTTTCACATTTCATAAAAAGCATAATTTAATAGTAACCAATAGTTTCTGAATAGAATCTAATTGTCATTTAACTTCACCAATCTGTTTCAGACATGATTCAATAATCAAGAGAAAACAACTTATTGCAACTGTGGGATGGGAAGTATGAAACCTCTCACTAATTAAATATGCTATTGCTTTGTCTTACAATGTAAAAATGGTAGTAAAACTAACAACAACAAAAAAAATCAACTAATAGCTTAGTCACAGCAATTAAATCTGAACAAGCAGATTACAAAACCTTAGGTCTTACCCTTCTGCACAATTTTGTCCAAAATGTTAAAGTAGTTCTTCTGTGCTGCACCACTCAGTGAAGTTAACTGGGATTTTGCAATTAACTGCAAAAGCTAGGACAAAGAATTAAAACTCAGAAGAATGACAGAAGTAAAGGATGGTTTCAAATACACACCTTCAGTACATACATTCACCTACAACAGCGTAGAGCACTGCAACCGTATTTCGTGAAAACATAGCTACAGAGTTCAGAAAATGAAGCAAGACAAACCCGGAAAGCTTTATGCATCCCCACTGGCATCCCACGAACAATTCATGAAGAGATGTACATTTTAAAAATACTACACAAATACTAGTGTTTATCTTTGTGATAGAGCACATGACATATGGCCTTTATAAGCTGTAATGAAACAATGGAGGGAGTCTGTTTTGGAGGCTCACAAATAGAGATCTGGTCTTTGATGTGGCTGGGTCCTGAACCCCCTGACAGATTTGGTGGCCAGGAACATCACTCTGAACTGATACCAACTACCAGACTTCCAGTTTCTGAGTGAAAGTATCATACTTGTCAAACCGAGGTGTGACAGACTTAGTGCACTACTTTCTGCTCATGGAGAGGAAATGCCATATTTTACCTAAACTGGGGAAAAAAAATTCTGTATTACTCCCACATTCAGGTCCCTGGTAGAAGAAACCACAGTAATCTAATAATGAGTAGTATACATACTGTATTAGTAACTTTCCCTTAACTATATAGTAAGGATCTCCTAGGTGTCCACATGTTTCTCTCTGGAACCACTGTGAACAGAAGAATGGTGAGAACGGTGGGAATGGTATAGGGGAGACTAACCAGAATAGCTTAAGTTCTTGCTGCACATGAATGCCAAGCTATAGCTACTAGAGGCAGCCCTTGCTCCATTCTGACACCTTTGCTTTTACATTTTAGAGTCAATTTTGTAGCTGATAAGGACTGCTGCCTCTTCAACAAAAAATGGTCTCTTACTATGAAATAAGAGAGACTTTGATGTTATGACAGTATTGCAATGCTTAGAAGTGTGGCATCAAGCTTTACAATTGTGATTCATAATGCTGAGTTCAGAACAAGTGTTCTCAATACATCAGAACAGGAAAGCAGGGAGCAGAAACCAGCATCCCCTACAGAGTGCTCAAACACTAACCTGCAGAGCTGTGCTTTGTAGGACAGCATCAACTATTGGCACAGAGGGTGAACAAAGACTAAGCCTGCCAAAAATTATTTTGTATCTTCATTTCCAAAACACTGATTTGACACTACAGTCAACATTAATTTTCCTTTGGAGGAAGAGAGAATACACCTGTTCTCTCCCTGATAATGTTCCTTCTGGCTTCTCTGCATGATCCTTGACAAAACATTATGTGCTATGAAAGGAGGAAATAATTCTCCTGATGTATTTAAATACAAGCAATCTATTTATACGGTTTTTGAGACTAGATATCAGGACCTCTTTCTTGGCATTTTCAAAGCCTTTTAGTCTGATTAATAATTTAGAGCACACCTAGAGGTCTCTGGCAGTTTGCCAATTCAAGCAAGTATGTACATTTCTCTTAATTTAAAAAAATTCAGTTATGTCACTCAGACTAAAGATCAAATCAAAGAAACAAATTCCACCTGGCTGATTTTAATGAAGATTCCAATTTCAGTGAAGGTTAATATGCAAGGATTAAGACAATTTTAGCAGGTGCACAGGTACAAGGATCTGACACGAGTTCAGTCTTACTGATACATGCATAGCCATGGCTTATGTTGTCGACTGGAGATTGTAACTTTGAATGGATCAACTGTTTATTCAAATAGAAACATTTTGAAAAAAGACCATCCATATCAAATTCAATGTATCAGACATTTAACAGCTAAGAAATTATCCTTATACTACAGCACAAACAAATACAGGAAAACAGCTGATCCTACCTCCTCCCCCCACTGCCCATCCTAAAAGGGTCCTGGGCAGACATCTATATTAACCTTTAATATTGACTGGGAGGTTTTTAGTTAGTTGGAGAATCAAAGTGGATCATCTTGGTGGTCTGGGATCAAAAAGCTATCCAGTAGGGCTTGGTATTTAAAAAAAAAAGTCTTCTTGATTTATATCTTGCTATCTTAAATGCAAGAAGCAGAACAACACACATAAAAGTAATCATCATTGTGTTCATGCATAACTAGGAATAATTCTTAGAGGAGAAGAAATAGGAACTGCTGCACTGCATTAAGTGATATCTACACAAAACATCTCCACCATTAGAAACTTCAGGGAAGTAAATGAGAACCTGTATAAAGCAGATAGGTATGGGATGACCTCCTTCTTACATTAGGTCTCAGTTGCAGACCGCCTTAAAACCTGATAGAGCAGCTTAAACATCCTTTTTAAAAATCTGTTGCAACTTCACATATTACTGACATCCACACAGATGTTTTAATTTGTTAGATACACCACCACAAATGTTTCTCAAGTCAGCAAGTTCTACGGCTACAGAATGAGCAGCAGCTGTCATTCATACTGATCATGTTTCTTAGCAGCTCAGTACGACCTTTTAAGGTCTTACATGTACAGTTTCTGTACCTGTTGATAAAAGTCAGTTTGCCTCCATCACCTCAGAGGAGTTGATGCAAAGATATAATTAAATTTTTGTAATTGTAAAACAATTCTAAAATTTTAAAAATTTAAAATAAATTCTGAAATGTTAAAAGGATTTTGGAAGTCTGCCTGCTATTCTAAATCCACCCTAATTTCTTAGGGTCTACCATTACTCTAGTAACGGTCCGGATCACAAAGCCAGATTTCTGAATTTTAAAGTATTGCTCCTTTCTCAACAATCTTAAGCCTGGCTAACTAACCCAGCCATTTTACATTCTTTAGTGAACAGAAGAGAAACTGGTCAATGTGCTTATGTTAGACTTTGCACTTTGTTCCAATCAACTGTTTTGAGCAACCCAGCTTAGGCACTGCAGCATCTAAAAAAATATGTAAAATTCTAGTTCTGTATTCATTCTACCTGTTTACCGTTCAAGTGAGGCACTCAAGGTTGACACCATTTATAACACAAATCACTTTTTTAGGTGCTTTTTTTTCTTCCTACTGTTCAAGGCTAAAAAGTCTTGGGAAAGATCAAGGTTCTTGTTCCTGCTCCCAAAACAGCATCAAAAAGCAATGTTCAAACCACAATGTATACCAAAAAATCTGCAAGGCGAATAAAACAGGCAAGTACCCTAACCACTAGCCTGAAAGCAAATCCTTTTTGCTTTGTTTCCTTCGGTCCCACATCTCTTGTTTTTCTGGAAGAAAACTGTCTCAGCTTCACAAGGATGGGTAGAATGTGTTTTCTCTCCAAATACTCCATGGCCTAGTGGTAAGGGTGTTGTCCTGGTATGTTTATTTAATTTCGATTTGCGTCTTTTCAAGTTCTGGACGCATTCCAATGACTACATTATTTGTGAACAGCCTCACCACTGAACTGAACTCTAGTCCTGATATGTCTCACATTTTGAGCTTTTCTAGGAGTTGGGACAAGCTTTACTACCTCAAGTCAGGTGACAAAAAAACCTGGGGCTAGAGAGAAAGATCAGTATCTCCCGGAACAGGTATTTCCAAGTGGGCAGCTGGTTAGACATTGAGGAAATTAAGGCATAACATTATATGGCTCCTTAAAGTACAAGTTACATAGTTTTGGAAAACAGGCAGATAGCACCGTTGTTCAGAACTTATAGGTTCCATGCACTTAATTCTCAACTTAAGACTAGACGTGACCCAGAGAAGCTAACATAGTGAGAAAGGGACTTTCCACGGAATCATGAGATTAGTATAGCATAATTGTTTCTATAAACTTCATGTCACTACATTATTTGTAAAAGACAACTTGCAATAAAACTCATTTCTGAAAGACAAAACCAAAAAGGAAGACTGAAAAAGCTGGAGTCTCAAGTTTTAAGGGACATTAACAAAGGTAAATGCATATATATCTTGTCCTAGATAAAAAAAAAAGTGTGCAATGAATCACAGGACTGTTAAGAAGCTGCAGAAGAAACAGAAACTGCAGAATATTTACACATCAAATATTCTTCTGGAAACTGCTATTTTAAGCATATTTAAGATGTAGTAAAGTATATTTAAGATGTATTACACTTTGCTGGTTTTGGTTGTTTAGGAATTATTTTGCCTTTAAAGAGAGGTCACTACCCAGACTGATGAACAACTGAAACTACCATCAGTGTTTCCCTGTAAATACATAGCATACTGGCCATCACCATCCTCCTCAAGCTATAGGCTTTCATGGAGCAATATAACGCATTTTCACCAAAGAAAAATTACACAGTTTAAAGTTGCTTCATGCAGTATACATTACATATGAACAGGATATTTATACAGTCACAAGTCATCAGCTGTTCAGTGCAAAATTATTTCTTTTGTACACATAGGCATATCAGCAAATGCATTTTTAAAATATGCATATAAAAAGAGCTTACTTTGACCACATAATTGAACCTTCTGATGTCCTGAATTGCACTTGAAAAGTCTAAGCGGTTAAAAGCTTCTCCCAAAGTGCAATAGCCATGTCTCTGAGAAGAAGAATAAACACACTTTAATGGAAAGAAACAAAGATAAAATTGAGGAAAATATTCAGAAAAGCACTCTGCCATGCAACTGATGCTTATGTATACTATGGTCCCTGGAAATATAATGTATCTGGACTGAAGATTTATTTTATTTCTTGTAGAACAAATGAAACCAGATATGCTATTTGGAACTAACAGGTACATAGGCAATATTACTCACCAGCAAGGCCTTTAAATTCATACTAATCATGCAATCTGTAATCACTAGTATTTGAGCGTCCTGGGAATCTACTCCACTATTGCATGGCCACAATGCTGGCACTGTCATGGCTATCACACTCCCCATTTGCCTCAGCACAAGGTAGAGCTTTTTTGTACAGCAGTCTGAGCTTACAACCATAAGCATTAACTGACTGAGTTTATGTTCACATTTGAGGGTAAGAACACAGCTACTTGCTCCTGGGATTGGAGGAACAAATGGTCTCAACATCTAGAATTTATTTTCTGAGTGCTGGAAGTTTAGGCACAGTTTTTCTTACGCACCAAGAGCAAGAGCAATTTCATTTTCTTTTGCTACTTCTGCACAGGTGTCTTAAGGTGAAAATGGAAGTTTCAGAGGCTGATGTGGAACTACTTAAGGCGGTAGTAGCAGCCCGAAATGACATGGGATCACATAAGCTGAGTAAATTTAGAGCCACAAAGCCACACAGGAGCCTTGGAGCAAATATAATGAGGCTAGAAAACCCCTACAACTGGTGAAAGAGTGTCATGGTTTAACCCCAGTCAGCAACTCAGCACCACACAGCCGTTTCCCCCTCCCCCTCCCAGTGGGGTAAGGAGGAGGAAAGGAAAGGAAAAAAAGTAAAACTCGTGGGTTGAGATAAGAACAGTTTAATAACTAAAGTCAAATATAATACTAACAATAGTAATAATGAAATATAATAACAATAGTAATGAAAAGGAATGCAACAAAAAAAAAGGGGGGGGGAACCAGTGATGCACAATGCAATTGCTCACCACCCGCTGACCGATGCCCAGTTAGTTCCTGAACCACGATCTGCGCCGCCTGGCCAGCTCCCCCCCGTTTATATACTGGGCATGACGTTCCATGGTATGGAATACCCCTTTGGCTAGTTCAGGTCAGCTGCCCCGGCTATGCTCCCTCCCAGCTTCTTGCACACCTGCTTGCTGGCAGAGCATGGGAAACTGAAAAGTCCTTGGCTTAAGATAAGCGCTACTTAGCAACAACTAAACCATCAGCGTGTTATCAACATCATTCTCACACTAAATCCAAAACACAGCACTGTACCAGCTACTAAGAAGAAAGTTAACTCTGTCCCAGCCGAAACCAGGACAAAGAGATACTTGCAGAGCAGTGTGCTAGTATGGCTTATCAGCCCAGGGAAGGAGGGGGATAAATAATTATTTGAAGTTCATTCCTAGACAGACTTCCTCGGTGAATTACGTGATGGTGAAAAGATGGCAATGTAACATTCCTTTTTGCAACCCAATGAAAGCTTACCCTAGATGTACCCCAGTAGGACAGGAGACAGTTACTATTCACTGCAGAGTGGTGGTAATTACTGCCTATTGGTTAATGACCAGATTCAGGATTGTACTGCTTGCTTATCCAGTTAATATACCTGAGGTCCAAGTGCGCTGCACACTTCACAATATGCATAACTTGGTTGGCTAATAGCAGTGAATTAACACTTACAGACAACAAAACTTTTGTTGAAATTTAAATATTTGTGGCTGTTCTCTGGCTAAACAGTTATCAAAAGGCCATGCTTAAATACATTAACATGAGACATACATTTCCTTGAACAGCTGGAAGCAGATTTCTATGAAACTTCAGCTCTGCCTTTCCCAATGTACCATCATGACAAAACTACTCAAAGAGCACCTCCTACTTCATTTCAGCTATATACCTGCTCTTGTTTTGGTCTTCTTTATTTTCAGTGCTCTCCCACAGCATGTGTCACATGTTTCTTATCAAGACCTTCCCACTGTCATCATTTTGCCCTAAAATTCAGTATCCAATTTGGAAAAAAGTTTCCTAGTTTGAGACAGCCATTTTGAAATCAAGTAAGATTACAACCTGTAGGGAAAACTAGAGACTCTGTAAATTATGTTTTAGATTAGCTTAAATTGTTGCTCTGAATTTTTTGGTTCAAGTATGCTTATTCCTTGCTACTTTTTCATTCTGCTACTTAACTTTTAACTTTTTACTCTAAGCTTTTGAATTTATACACGGAATTACTTGAAAAAAATTAGTGATTAATTCTAACCATCCCTGTTTTGGTTTTTATATTTTTAAAAAACCAGGAAAGATGAATGATCAATTATTAGAAGACAACAGCAGTGACACGAATAAGGTAATTTGTACACCAAACTATTTTGTCCACCCTCTGAACAGACAAGAAACCCAAGCAAATAATCACACATCACTAGTACACCAACTTCTGCAGAAGTAGGGGAAAAAAATAATCCCAACATACAAGTTATGAAGGACAGCAAGGAGTGATTTTAGGCAATTTGTGTTTTGGCCTGAATGTAGTTTGAAAACTCAGCTTAACAACCATATCATTCAAAACACCCCAATGACTGGTGACAGTCTGTCATCCCCCTTTCCTTCTTACCCTAAATTTGAGATGGCACAAAGGGAAAGAGCATGCTTGAGACTTTTGCAGGCCAATGTAAGTAACTACATCTTTCACAGATGAAGATAAAACTGGGAAAGAGGGTTATGAATCTGGTAAAATGCTTTGTAATACCCTTCAGATGTAGAAGGGCAGCCTCCAGGTCACTGGCCTACAAGGTAAGTCTTCCAGTGTCTCCTCTATGTAAGTTCTCTCCACACCACCATGCTCTTCCTGTGTACAGAGCTTTTTATGGTGTCTCTCAGCTCTAACACAAAGCCAACTTTTGCCTGCATGGCTAGGGTCACCACACTCACCTCCCTCCCTCATTCCTGGCTGGCATTACTGTGTGGATGAAAGACATCCTCGTGGGTGTCCAAGTCCCACCCATCCCAGACAAGCACAGATAGGAATCAACACAGGAATGAAACTCAAACTTCAAGACAGTTTATCTCTACATATAATGGATGTATTTTAACTCTTGGCTTTCTAAGAGGTCATTCCAAGATCTTTCATGTTCCCTTTACAGTTGCATGATAGAGTCTGTATCCCAAACTGAAAGCATCTGGACTTTGTAGAATACAAAGGTCCTCTTTGTAAAGTTTGAAACTGAAGTTTTACTTACTTATATTCAAATTTACACTAAGATGCCAAAATATCAGGTAGCTGCCTGCAGACACCTTCTTTGGAGACATTACTCTGGTTTTGCATATACTTTCAATTTTAGTTCAAAGACACACAGTACAGATAGAGACAGATGGGCGTGGAAAAGTAGTGGAGAACTGTATGTCCATCCTTCCAAGTTCCCACATCTCTGCCACAATGACCCACATAAAAGTCACTTTGCTAGCTGCCTTTGCCTCACCACGTGCAGGTGTACTACGTTGCCAACGAAGAGAGAGTTGAATATAACCCCTAAGACCACATGGCACAAATGCATTTTTTTTAATATACTATTTGTCGATTAAGAAGCACAAAGATTGTAGGAAATGACCCACAGCATGCAGGACTTACTTCCCTGGTGCTTTCTTTATGAACATAAATCCACTTTTCACGATAAAAACCTAAAATAAAATCAAAATATAAGCATTTTTAGGCTTCCACTTTAGGTAATGCCTTCTAGAAAGAAACTGAACAAAACAGACCATCCTCAGTAAAATGCTTCATAAGATAGGAGAGATGGTAGAACAGTTTTAATGAAGGAAGTTTATAAAGGCTGAAAAGGATGCCTACAAATTTTCAGAAGTTAGGTACTTCAAAAAAATAAAGGAAAAGTTAAGTAATTTTATAAATCAAACACAACAGTTGGCACACAACTGGCAGTTGTAGCACAACTTGTCAAGTGTGTACCAACAGCAGTCAATTTCTCCTACAAAACCCCTGATCTTTTTTAATCCAACAGGCTCCTTAGCACTTAACACAGGAAAGTACAGAAACGAGCAACCTTTTCGTTCCTGACCACTCTACTCCTCTAATCTATTTTCTTCTGTAAAGGTGCCTGCTCCACATCCACTTGGTTCAGCTAGTTCCAGAATACTGCAGGGAAGTCAATTATACGAGACTAATAAAGGCAACTAGGCAGACTTTCAGCTTTCAGAAGTCTAGTATGTTGTCAAATGAAAGCATGCTCTTACATAATAGCTACTTGAATCTTTTGCAATACTTTAAGCTCAGACAAGCCTGGGGAAGCCTGTAGCTTTCTGCAAGACCATCTCTGTTACAATTTCGGGAATATACAAATAATGGAGATCATTTCAAGATCAAAGCATTAGAAACGCCAAAAAGTTGCTAATCAACTTATCTTTTTACCTACTCTACCAAATTCTCTACTTCAATAAGTTTACTCGCTGTCATACACATTTGTAGTCCAAAGTACAGGTGATCTTTTGAAAATGAGAACTGACAAAATAGCTTTCATATTTTAATTTTTTTAAAAAGGGACTTTTCTTCAAGAAATTCAACACTGATAAACTCTTTACCAAGAGCTATAGGTATTATGACAAAATATATTTATTTATGAACTGATTCTGGAGTTGTATCACTAATCAGAATTTGAATTAAGCAAAAATAAAACAGCTGCTTTGGTAAGCAGAAGCTTCCCTAAGCATCCAGAAGAATTTAATCTAAAACTACTCCACAAAACAAAACAGTAGTTAGTATCAGAAGACATTTACTATTCAGGAATTACTATTCTTAAATGAATTACCTTTGGATCTTTGGGAAAAAAAAAAAATAATCACACAATAGATGATCAATGCCACAGTTCAATTAAGATGTATCACTTCTGACACCAGAATTTGTTGCCAATACATAAGTAAACATAACTCAGAAGGCTACTTTATAGATGAATATAAATGAATGGCTATTATAAAATTTTGCTGAATGTACAAGAGTCTTCTAAAATAAATGAAAAAACTCAGCCTTACATTGCGAATCTGTGTTATTCCTAAAATGATCTTTTTTCCTTTTCTTGGCTGCAAACTCACAATCTTCAGTACTGTATATTTCTTCATCCTCATCATCACCAGTTATAATGCTGAAATAAACACATCTAATTAGAACAGCAGTGATTAAATATTTAAGATGCATACAGCTTATAATTCTCTACATTAAAGCCTGCCAACTGGAAAAAAAAAAATTTCATGATGTTCCTCTACCTGATGGTCTATAGCAACACATATCTTGAGAAGCTGTCTTGTTCTTTTCTTCCCAGTGGGGTTGAATTTTGTGTCAAAGTGATTAAATACACAAAAGTATCTTCCTAATAGGTATCTTGTAAGTCATTACGGACATTTAGAAAGGACTACTGAGGAGACAGTACTAGCTGGACAACTGGCTGTCTGCAAAGCACTGGTGTACAAAAATGCATTATTTGAAATGGACCAAGCCTTGAAAAACTGTACACACAGGTAAAAGTCAGTGCAGAATTACTGCACATCCTTGCATAGGCAGAAAGCCAGCAAAGAAAAACATCCCTCTTACTACTGTCAACTTCGGGGCAAAGTAAGTCTTTCTTTTAACAAATGCCTGAATAACAACGCTGTACATAACGTAGCTGTCACAGTACTGTTTTACCAATGATTTGTACAGCATCAAGAACCATGTCTACCCCCCTTTCTCCCAGAGACTCAACTATACCTATGTCACTTCTGACAGTTAACTATGTAATCTAACACTGAGGACCATACTGATTACATATATAGTGTATATATAGATAGTGTGAGTGTATATATAAAGAAACCATTAAAAAAGTTTCGTTGGATAAGCTAACCTTTCTAAAATTCATATACATTTAAAAACTGCCTGTGCTACATAAAGTCTACACAGTTTCATAAAGTTTTGCTTTCCATTTTTGCAGATAATTATAAGGACCAGCAATACAGATAAGAATGGGTGTTCATTTTTCCAGCACAGAGAAGGAAGATACTTCAGATGAAGGCCAGTCTTGCACAGATAACCAGAATAACTAAGGATACGTGGTAGTGAAGTTTAACTGTAGGACTATTCTATTTACCCATTATTATTCTTTGACAAGAACATTGTATACAAAACTCCTCCCATTCATTACTATTTTTAATCCGAATTTGCCAGATGAATCTATTTATCAATGTCAGTTTGAACTTCAAATTGCACCAACAGCTGAACATTGTAGAACTGAAGGACACCAGTTTATTAAAAAATAACCTGTATTTGGGCATTAAGTGGCAAAAATCAAATTATATTAGTCTATTGCTACTAGCTTATACAGTTAAAATTTTCAGGCTTGAACCATCTGCTAAGGAGGATGACTAAACAACACTGTAAAAAAGCTTTGGTTTTTTAATTGCTCTAATCAGTAAATGCTAGCTCAGCTTAAAGATACACAAGTTGAGAAGACTCAGAAAGTTGTTTTTGTCTTAGGTCTAAATTCTGAAAAAAGCTAACATACGTCTGCATTCAGATAGAGCTCAATCCAAGGTGAGGGCCTTAGTTCACATCTTAGCATTTTTAAAGCAGAGGATAAAGACTCAACAACTTCAATATTCTATGCAACACTGCCAAATACCATATCTGGTCAAACAGCACAAGTTTGGAGAAAAGGAACTGGCAATTGACAAAAGCAGAACATCAACCCTGACAAGTTACTTTGATTATGTAACGTTCCAACCCATCAGTTTTTTTTCCAAAGCTACCATAAAGGAAATCTCCTTTTAAGCTCACTAAAATTATTAATTTAATTCCGTTCTAGCATATTGACTGCATCGCCACATCACGTGAGAAGTTACTGCAGAATCTGAAAAGTTGCTGCAGAATCAGAAATAGAGCACAAAGCTCCCAGACCTAGCTTTATCATCCTAACAACAGATACAAGACTAGAGAGATATGGCCTGATACTCTGCAATATAATTCAGGCAGAACAGAAACACGCCCATTCCCATTGACCCAGTGCAATGGGGAGAGGAGGGGAGGTGGCATTCCTGAAGGTCTGCTTTGGAAGAGGAAGGTTCATCTGGCAGGATTCCTTGTTTTGTTCCTGGAGAGGAAGTGTCCCTAGAAAGCAATTTAGACCAGTAACATACCTGAAGTGATTGAAAGCCCACCCCTGCCGCCCAATAATATACACTTCCTTAAGCATCAGATAAGCAAGCAAGGCAGCTTAAGGACAGTCAATTAATACAAGGAATTGCAAAGATGAAGAGGGCTATTTCACACACCTTTGTCTGACATTCAAATTCGCCTGTAACATTCCTGGAATTCTTCATATCATCTTAGAGAAAAGACAAATTTGACTTACTTCTGAGGATCTTCTCATGAGGCTTTATTTCCTCATGTTCTGTCCCACTTCATGTGGAGAGTCTTTCCCTACTTATCTGTAACCATCACCATTCTTCTTGACAAACTTTAAGTCTCCTACCAAGAATTAAAGCAAGGGTCCTACAGACATCAGAAGAATGGGACAGAAATACAGGCACTTCCCCAGCAACTGTTAGCCTTCCTTTCAGAAATCTGGCAAGCTGCTTGATGAGTAACAAAGCTGCTCCACCATTTCCAAAAGCAACCCCTGCCCCCCCAAACACCAAGCTAAGATACAAGAAACCGAATCAAGTGCTACACATGCCATATGGTGTAACAGAAGCCTTAATTTAATGTTTTTACCATAATACTGCACATGACATCTGAGCGCACCTGGAAGGATTTAAATACATACATAATACTGCCAATTTACAGCTATTCTTACTTTCTCATCTTGATGATGCACTTCATAAAAAATTATTCTAAAGCTTCTAAAAGCAAAGTACCTGGTGTCCTTAGAACTATAATACCCTACATAAAGCAGGCAAGAATTTCAGCTTTTTCAAAAAAGTGATTTCATAGCAGTATTTAAATAACCTCTTGGGTATGAGACTTAAAATGCTAGAAAACTTGACAGGGCTATCCTAACTCCAATTATTCTTCCTCACCCCCTTGCTTCTTTTCTCATGGAGGAAGGAATGCCCTCAAGTCATGCAATTACCTACAGAGATACACTAAGTGTTTTAGAAAAGACTCAAAGCCATTTACAGCTTGACCATGCATGGAAAATCCTGAGGTAAGTGCCCGCACCAAATAACGTTACAATATATTTGTCAAATGCCAAAATTATCGAAGACTAGATCCAAATCCAAGGACTTCTATCCAATGCCAAAACCACTTTTGTGAACACCGTATCTCACAGAATTAGACAAGAGTCACTGCACACTTAAATGACTACCCTGCCAGCCCAAGTAGCTCATATGAGCCTAATACACAAAAAAAAGGAGTATCACCATCATGAAAATGTTATAGTCTGATTCTCTCTTTCTTTTACCTCAAAAGGAAAGCATAAGGCAGCTTTACTCCTAAGTTGCAGACTATTGAGAGGTATTTACATACGATTCTGTAAGGCAGTGCTGTTCTCTCTCCTCCACCAAGCTTCAAGGACACAGTGCCATGGCACTGGTAATACATATCTGTGCTAGAATTTATAGGTACAAATTGCAGGTAGTCACAGCCAGCATTCAGCCCACAGAGCTTGAATGAGCACTGCCTCAACCACATTTCCAGCTAGTGTCTATCTTGAATACAAGGCACTCTTCACTCACATAACAATATTAATTATCCAAGTAAGTAAGAGCTACAGAAGTGAGGGTCTCATTTTTTCCATCTCAGTTTCCATAAATGGAACTAATTTAAAGTGCAACTATTCAAGCATTATTCCAAATAATTTAAATTGTTCCTGCACAAGTGATTATGTTTGTTGAAGCATGGTTATCATTAGGTCTACCATTTTTGACTAATTCATCAACTGGATTCACCAAGGCACTGGATGACTAATCAAATAAGGTAAAAAGTTCTATTTTAATAAAAACATATTCTTGTATTTAAGTTATTTACATGTCTTGAAGGTTTATTTCTGAATCTGTTTGTGATTAGAACTTTTTAATTTCTGAAGAGAAAGTGTAATGGATAAAAGACAAAGTTTGGCAAGTACTTGCTCTCACAGAAGAGAATACAAGTAAAAGTAAAGAGGGTTTCAGTCAACTACATAGCTTGAATTTATTTCTTTTTAAAGGAAAACTGCTGTAACTGCTCCCTGGAATACAATACTCAAGTAGTACCTTTAGCATAGATTTCTACAGAGTATTTTGGTGAAAAATATTACTTAATTTAATGGGTGAAAATAAATAAAACCCTGTTAGGACAGCCAGACTGGCATACACCATCATCACTATTCACAGGGCAGTTTAAAAAGAGACAAATAAATATTTATGTATTGTTTACTATATGCTTCTTCCACATGGAAGGAAGCATTTTATCAAGCCTCATTCTTACTTAGTGCTACATCATGTTAACAGATATCCTAAGCTGAGCTGTCTATTCAATATACACAGATAATTGTTTCCAAATAGCTTAAGGTGGTACAGAGAACCAGCCAGCAAGACACAATACACTACCGTACTTCAATATGAAGCCCTGCACATGGGATAGAAGAACCCCATGCCCGGGTATACGCTGGGTACAGACTGGACAGGAAGCAGTTTTGCAGAAAAGGAGCCAGGGGTTTTGTGGATAACAAGCTGAACACAGGTCAGCAGTGTGTCCTTGTGTTATACAAAGCCAACCACACCCTGGTCTGAGTTAACAAAAGTGTATCCTGCAGACTGAAAGAAGTAGTCATCCCCCTTGATTTGGCATGAGAAACTGCACCTGGAGTACTGTGTCTAGTCTGGGGTTCCCCAATACAATAAAAACATTGGCATACTGGAACAAGTCCAGTGGGGAGTTACCAAGGTGATTAGGTACTGGAGCACACGATGCGCGAGGGTAAGAGAACTGAGCTTGCTCAGTGTTAAGACGTGGTGGTGTTGGAGATATGCAAGAAACAAAAACAAAGGATGCTACTTAGTTAACGAGGAGTGACCCTGAGAAGAGAAATACGATGACACCATAAGTCAGTGGGTAAAGAAATACCAAGATAAGCACAGGGGCAATCAAAGAGCTACTTGAACTTTGAGTGAACTATCCTAATTAACATACTAGAAAACCCGCCCTTAGGTAGGGAGAGCCCCCTACCAACGGAAGCCCCTTCCTCACAGAACATGCACAGTAAAAAAGGAGGATGCTGCGACTTTAAGTGGAGATGAGACTTGCGAGAACCAATAGGAACAAGAGTAAGTAAGCAAAACTGTAAAAATACTGATAACTGTTGCTCAAAAGGTATAAAATGCTTTACTGTGTGTTAACCAGGTGTGCTAGCTTTGTGGAGTTACCACCTAGCACCCATCTCTGCACAGACATGAAATAAACAAATCTCAACTCTGTGTGTTAATCGGCTTTCTTGCACACCGGGTGAAAGAATCCTGATTTTTGGGACAACAGTGGTGGAGGGAAATTTGATTACTGTCAATATCTAATATAAGGGTATAAATAAGATAGAGCTAGACTGTAAAGTTAGAGGACATGGGCAGTAATAAGTCAACTGGTAATGGACACAATCTGTGACAAGAGAAATTCTTACTAGATTTAAGGGGGGGGGGGGGAAACAAACAAACAAAAAAGTCACAGTGAGGGTCACAAAACTTAGAACAGGAACCCAGAGAGGAATTTCCATTCTTGGAAATGCACAAAGCTCAACTGGCCAAGGCCCTATACAACTTGACCTCAGTTGGCCCTGCTTTGAGTATGTGTTTGGACCAGATGATCCCCAGAGGTCCTTTCCACCCTAAATTGTTCTATAATATTGTGCAAATAGACATTAATTGCTGTTTAGCAGCAAGGTTAACTCATAGATCCAAAGTTCAAGGTGTAGTGAAATTACTCCCAAGTAGTGCTACTTTGCCAAGAAGTACAAACTTGAATTCTGTAGTCTAAGTTTGGACAATGTACATTTTTAACTGAATAGACAGAAGCAGAATTAAAAAGAGAAAAAATAAGGCCACAGAATATGGTGTGGTTTGGCTTTGCTAAGTAGGAGATATGTAAGGTAGAGATGAGGAACTGGGGAACCGCTACAGATGAGGGCATTCGCTACAGACTAGGTTGGTCCCCACGTTTGGGATTCTGACAAATTGGCAAGCTAGCCTAAGAAACCCAAATCATGAAACACCTCAGATTTCATGAAAACTTTTTTCCCCCAGAGCATTTCATGGCCAGTCCCTTCAAATTAATGTACCTATTTTAGTCCTGAACTTTAATGCTCATATCTTTCCAAAAAGAGTTGATTTAAATCTGTTTCTAGCAAGACAACTCCAGAGAAGTTCAATACTAAGTTCTTTCAAGACTAAGGAAAAAAAAAAATCTAGTATTTTTGCTTGAAGAAGCAATAAAAATACCTCACCTTGCTCTCTGGAGAAAAGATCTACACCTAATTAGGATCAGAAAAGCAAAAGTCTTAATGGTATTCACAATGATCATTTATGTCACACTTGCCAAACAATATTCATTAAAGCAACCTACAAGATATAATTATTTAGTAACTGTGCAAATAGCTATCAAAATTAAAGTAGATTTCCTTTCAATTGCCAATTATATCTTT
The DNA here is from genome assembly GCF_018139145.2 of Gymnogyps californianus. Taxonomy (NCBI): domain Eukaryota; kingdom Metazoa; phylum Chordata; class Aves; order Accipitriformes; family Cathartidae; genus Gymnogyps; species Gymnogyps californianus. The sequence goes on from NC_059473.1 coordinate 105,787,330, forward strand.
AAAGATATATGAAAGAGGTAAGAAAAGATTTTTTTCAAAGGTATTTAAGGCAACTTTTATGTTGGAGGCTTACTGAACACTCTTCCAGACAAGCATAGTCTTTTGTATCCTCAGTGGCCAGACTGTGTGGAAAAAGAAGCCCAAATAAGATCAGTGACAGATGAACACAAAAAGGAAAAAGGTATAAAGAAAACAGTAGGTCAAGATAAGCTTAATAATAATTCTTCACTGCTTGATAACTCTCTTGAAGTTTATTTCACAAATTTAGAAAACACAGCTGTATGACTATAGCAAGTCCTAGCTTGCCAGTAAATCCCCTCTAAATCAGATCAGTTACTGTATCATTTACTGGACTAACAACAAAACGTTGTTCCTGAATGTTCCCTTTTCTCATTATGAGCACATTATGCTGGAATTTATGACCAAGAATGCTATCCCTGAGAATTACTTCTTCGTGGAGAAACCAAGTAGAAATTTGTTTGGCCAAAGCTATTTATATCACACCAGTCTGTGGGCATCTGCCACAAGTACTACTTTATTTAACTAATATCTTTCTCACCTGTTCTACAGAAGGACACACAGCCATATATTGTGTTAGAGAATTACCATAAAACTACCATTAATTGTGTATTTGGAGTAAAGGCATTATATGACTGCCATAAAGAGTCCTAATCCAACACCCAATCAGCAGAAAGTCTCCATTCACTTCCAGGTAACATTTCAATGTGCCTGTTGCACTTGCAATTTACAAATATCACTTTTATCTTTAAATAGTACTTGACAGGTTGCTTAAGTTTTTTTTATTTTTAAAGACATACAAGGTAAGATGGGATTGGTCTGCCTAAAATAAGCAACTCGCAAAGCAGTGACAAAAGACAGACAATCTCCATAGGGGTCTCCTGTCCGCCTAAACAGAACACATGGTTGCATTTGTGTGCTTCTAGCATACGCAGGCGATATCATCTACCACAAACACTTGCAGTCTGAACGGAAATTAAGTCAATCTTTGCCTTCCCACCTGCTATTAACTCATGCAGAATCACTTTCTTTTGTTTTTAACTTACACAGTGTGACTGATATCATTCAGCTGATTATTCCCATCCTCAAGTGCAGGACTGAAGGGTTCACATCGTTTCCATCCATCTTCTGTTTTAACCCATCGCCATCCAGGGGATCTCCAGTCTTGGCCCAAAAATGGCATGGTTTCTCTATAAGCAGCAATAAGATTGTGTGTTATTTAATTATTAAGAAAAGTTGCAAAACTTCTTGTCATTATTTCAGTTTTCTCTTTAACCTTAAAAAAAATATGATTACCTTGAGGAAAGAAAGTTCTCTGTAGAGCATCCTTTTAAGAAACACATTCAGTGGTTTAAGTACATTTTTGATTCTGTAACCTCATTCTTCTTGTCTTTCAGCATTTATTAGATCAAGGTAGGTTTCCTAGTTCTTCAGAGAACAAGGAAAAGAATCATGGTAGTCCAGGAAAGGGATGATACCAAAACAAGCAAAATTGTATCCTGTATAATCTGCTCCGCCATGATCAAACAGATTACTGATTTTGAGACCTGACTAATAAATGGTTGTTAAAGAGTTTGACAGGCCACAAAATCAATGTTGCTCCTTTTATTTTTTCTAAGGCTTATAAATACTGAGTTTGTGCTACACTGTATAGTGATGTTTCAGTAAAGGAATTTTCATTTTCCCAAATATTTTTTCAGTTGTTGAGGATCACCTCCCACGCTAGGCTATTAACTGGATACCAGGACAAATGGAGACTGCAACATAAAGTCAATTGTGAAATGTCTCCTGAAATTCCTACAAACAGACGCAAGTCATCACAGGTATATCATTCAAACAGTGTTCTGCTACCCTTTTTCAAAAGGGAGATTCACTTCTGACACAGAAAGTAAGAATTTGAACAAAGCAGTCTTCTACACTTTGAAGACTCTGACCTTGCTAGCTTTTGCCTTCTTCTTCCCATTCATCATGCATACATGTTACTCCTTATTTTAACTAGAGATTTCACATGCAAGCTACACAGGGAAAATAGCATTATCATATTTGAAACACATGTTAATATATAACACCAACCACTTTGTTCCTAACAAGTATGCATTGAAATTGAAAAAATTAGGCCACATCTGTCAAACATCACCATGAATTTATTTATCTATTTGCACTCTTGACCAGCATCTGCCCAATATACCAGTTAGAACAGGAGAAGGCACAGATGCATAAAAAGCATGAAGAAATACAAGTTGAGTGAGCCAGTATTTCTTTTTTATTAAAAAAACCACACACCACACAAAACAAAGTGCATTGTCTAGCCCTCAGCATTGACTAAAGTCCCTTTCCTACTCATAACTCAGCCTTCTTCTGCATCTAACAGGAATCTTTTCCAGAATTTACCACATCCTTTCTTCCAGCCACCACAAACTCTATTCATGCCTATCTGCTTTTCCAATCTTTTTACTGCTTCCTAGGAGTAATATGAACCATAACATACTTTTTTTCCAAGTTGTTTAGAACTCCTCTCATTTTGACTGAAATTAAGGCCTCTTGTCTTTATCATACAACTGTTTAAATAGTTGGTGCTAATGAGCACGTTTCAGAATAACACAGGTTAAAGTATTTTTATTCCTCCCAAGACAAGCAGAATTTACCTGAAAATTCGTTAAATCACTGAAAGACTGAGAAAACAGCAGACAGCAAGTCAAAAACATCATCTCAGACAAACATAAAACTAAAGTTTTTGAACCATATCTAGAGATACAGAGCTCACAATCTATTCCCGGTCAGCAGCTCTGATATGGAAATAAAACATTTGTAGGTGCATGTCATTACTCAAAAATTAAAATCTAGAGAGAATTCAGAACCACGGAGATCATTATAGGCTGAATGGGATAACTTGAAAAAAAGACTTAAGATATTTCAAGAATACTTACACTGATAAAGAACTGTTGGGAAAAGGAAGTGAAAAAACTGAGACCACGTACTTGCAGCAAGGTGGGAACGTGTATTGTCAGAAGTTAACAGTATAAGTTACAAAAAAATGAGGCTAAAGAAAAAAACTTCTTGAAAACAATACAAGAAAACATGGAGTATTTTGTTCAGTAGATGGAAGTAGCTGAAGTCCAATGCTAACCATAATTTACAGAATAGGATGCTTAGTTTGCTTTGTAAATTCTTAAACTTTGGAAAAAAACCCTGTGGTTTCAAGGTATCAGGCCACCAGTGTAAGTGCTATGTATAACTTCCTCCTAGGGAGCTGTACTGGCATTTAAAATGACATGCTTCAATAGTTACATGCTCTAAACCAGATTACTTTCCAGATCTTTACAACCTGAAGTGTGATGGTCTTTCACTGCAAGGTTTCAACACAGAATAAATGTTCTGTCATCGCTCTTCAAAAAAATTACATTAAGTATTTCTAAAAGAATAACAAAGGTATCAGGAAGTGCACACGCACACACATCGAAGACTACTGATGTCTGCTCCAGAAATCCTGGAAAACCATACTTAAGACAAAAAGCTCATAGAGATATGAATGATTTCTGTATATGTATGATATTCAGCACATTTTATTTTTTTCTCTTAGAAAGATAAAGCTATTAGAAAAATCACAGATTACTTTAACTTCTTTAAAATTACTTAAACATTTGTGGAAGATTACAAAAAGTCAGTAATTCTGTGAGGCTGGTACATGTTGACCTGATTTTTTTTCCAAAGAAACAGATATTCTTAGTCTAAGACATAGTTTCACTATTGCACCAGCTAAGAGTGCATCCATCAGTAGCAATTCCACAAAATGACCTGTACTCATGCTCAAAAGTTGTAGCTCATGGAGTCAGAAATGTAAAAGTATTCTTTTAGTAACAGCACATATGCAACTAGAAAAAAAAAAATCCCACTGCTTCTCAATTCCTGTAGGATTGAACTGTAGATTTGATTGTTGTTCAGAAGTGACCAAATTTCAAGAAGCTGCAGTGTATCATAAACATCTCTCCTGTGCATCTCTTTCATATGAGAAGTGATCATAGAGTATGACTGCCTGGACAGGTAAGAAGATTCACGTTTTTGCTCTGCCTCCACACAGACTTTGTTTCCCAGTACAGCATTGCACTAAAGCGTCCCTGTGGCTTCCAGACCAGAGCTTGCTTTCAAGAGCTTCAGCCTACTTTATGTAGTGTACCTTCAGTAATAGCAAGCAGCTGTTCACTGGTTTAAACTTTCACCACAACAAAAGATGAGCTTCGTAGACTTGGATTTTGGGGAAAATGCAGCGGGACAGGGTTCTTTAAAGCAAAAAAAGGACTGGGAAAGGAATGTGGTCATTAGCTAACAAGGGTTTAAGACAAGACATTGATTGTATTTAACTTTTTCCTAAAACCAAATAACAGGTTTTTCACTTTGCATCATACACCTTTTCCTCAGGGGAGGGAGAAAAAGGACTGAGGAAACAAGAACCACCAGAAAGAAGCACAGAAGAGGAGAGCTGTACATGCCAGCTTAGTACAGTTTGAGATTACAGTAACTGCTCCAGCCATCCTTGCACTTGTACCTTCTACTTTCCATGAGGCAGATAACTCACCACCTGAGCAAAAATCGCTGCAAAGGCATTCAGAACTGCAGCAAGTCATCCTATTACTCTGCCACTGTACTGGACATCTCTTCTGTCTATATATTCCTATACTTAAGAACGTGTCATTATGATCCAAACCATTCTTGTTACTCAGTAGCAAGACTGTTGCCAACATGATGGGAACAGGCAAGGTTCTCCTGTTTCCTAACAATCCAACAGCACACCCATCTCCTTCTTTAGCATGCTAACAAATCTCTTCAGCAGCTCAGCTTTCACTACAAACTGCTCCTTTACACTCTCGCTACAGGCAGATGACTTCTAGACTACCTTCTAGGAGCTAGCCCAGTCAACCTCTGTGACTCAGAGGTCAGTCTGCTTACAGACTTCATCCCACCCCATGTTTTTTCATATCAAATGACTGTCTCAAACTTCCACAAGATCATGATTCATCAACTCCTCAGCTTTTCTCTTACCCACTCCTATTCTGATTGTTATTTCCCCATACAACAATTTTAGTGCATCCAGGCCACACAGTTCTCAGTTCCCAACAAGCAGAAATGCTCCTCCTCTCCAACCGAACTGCCTACCCTAGGCTTCTTCCCTCCAGCCTGCTGCTGTCCCAGCCCTTGCTTCTCCCAGTTCTCCCATCCTCATGCAGCCTATTGATATCCCAACATCCCACTCCCCCAGGCAAGCTCCAGACACCTCCCCCCTCCAGCCCCCTCCATGCTGCCGCTCATTCCTAGCCCCAGCCCCTTCCCTAGAGCCATCTGCCCATCCTGACCCTAACACCTTGTCCCAAACTACTCCAGCTCCACACGCCCCTAAGACCCAGTCCCAAACCCCTCAAGCCATGACTGCCCATCCTGCCCACACTCAGCCCCAAACCCCCGGGCCTCACATATACAGTCTCAATACCCTTCCCCTCCCCGCCTCATTTGTACACCCGGCCCCTCACCCCTGGGCCCTCAGCGCCCCGGCCACACCGCCCCCCTCCCAGCCGGGCCCCTCCACCCTCACCTCACGACAGCGGTAGCGCCGCTCCCCACAACGCGCGACGCGACCGGCCCGGCCACCCCCTCGCGCGCTCGGCCCGGGCCGCGGGGCTATTGACGGAAGTAACATGGGGCTGCGCCCCCCGCCCCGCTGATTGGCCGCCGGCCGCCGCGCTTGTTGCTACCCGGCAGCGCCCTTCTCCATTGGCGGAAGGGGGCGGTGGCGTCACCGGCAGGCGCGGGCCAGGCGCGTCACGTGAGGGGGGGAGCGAGGCGCACGTGTCAATGTTTTGGTCGGCGGGGGGCGGGGCGTGTGGCGCGAGCGGGGCCGGGCGGCGGTGCGTCACGCTGCGCTCCCGCGGGCCTGGCGCTGAGTGGGTTGTTTTTTTTTTTTTCACGTAAGCGCGGAACTCCGTGCGCAGTGTGCCGGTGTCGTCGCGTGGGCGGCCAGGCAGCGGTTCGGCCTCGGCGGGGCCCTCAGGGGAGAGCGGGTTGTGCTGCCTGCCCGTCCTGCGCCTCGGATGTTACGCCCGTTGGCTGGTTTCAGCTGGGTTCGAAGCAGGAGGGGTCGTCTCAGGGATAATCAAGTTCCCGTAGGTGGCTGGAGGGAGACGCCAGTTCAGGGCTGCCTCGGGGAGGGCGGGAGGGGTTCTGGTGCGTGGGAGCGGCTGATGAGTGTGGGTCAGTCAGTGCTGTGGCCAGCTGTAGCCCTTGTGTACATCCTCCCTAGACAGGCACGTTGTCTTCTGGTGGCTTAGAGGTGTTACATGAGGCTTGGAGCTACACCAGGCTTATTTTTGTAAAAGAGGAGTTTGGGGGAAATGCGAAACAAGTCCGTAGGAAACCAAGCTTGTGGAGCTCCTTGTTTCTTAAAGCTTTAAGTCATGAATATATGATTGTATGAACATTTCAGCTTTCACTTAAAAATCAGTAATTGTCCCCTGTATGAATGTGGAGAAAGATATAAAAAGAGTAAGTCAAAGAGCTACAAATAAAATTGTGTTTTAAAACATTGTAATCAGTCTTAAATATTTTGTGCTATAGAACGAGGGCTTGACCTTTAATTGTTTGAATGTTTGGGATTCGCAGTACTGCAATTGCTGCAACTTGTCCCTGCCGGGAAGCATTCCATAATCCTTTTGCAGTTCTTTCCCATATGAAACTGGAGGTTATGATCTTACAAAATAACTTCAGGGCTATAAAAGCACAGAATTCGGCATAGGCTTAGATGACTTAGAAGGGTTTCTTTTCTGTCTTTGGGCTTGAAAAAGTTACATGCGTAGTTCTTTTTGACCTGGGATTGATTATGTTCTCAGTATGTCACTTTTAATAATTAAACTACTGTCTTAGAGGTAGGATTCATCTCTTTTCATGAAGAGAGAAAAAAAGACTATACCCTAGTCTTTTTCAAGACCCTGTAGTCCTAACACAAACACAGCCATGGCAAAGGTGCTGCCTTTGCATGGTAAAAGGCTGTAGGCCACGCTGTCTGCCAGCCTGATTGTCACATTGGAGAATACGGTGATTGAAAAGAGTTTCCCAGCCTGACGTTGGAAAAGGATGTGAGTCAATATTGACGGTTTATGCTGGTCTGGAACTTTTTGTGGGGCAGCGTGCTCTCTCATAATGGTTTTAGCCTTGCTAGCCCCTCTCTCATTTCCTCAACTTGTCTAGATCCTTGCTGACATCACTGGCTGCTGTGGGCAGCCTTCAACCAAACACAGCTAGCAGCACAGCTGAGTCTACCTGCAGTTATCCTCACATTCGCTGGCCTGAATGAGTCTGTTGTAAATGTATGTCTCAACCACACTGCTCTGCCAGGAACTTGTAACGCTCCTTGCTCAGCCCATGAAAGGGTCTTTTTTGTCCTTTTGGATCTAGATCTAGAAAATTCCTTCATAATGTGGCAAAAATCCTTTTGTATCTAGGTTCCTTCTATATTTTCTCTCCGCCTCTTGAGGTATCCTGTGGCGTGTGGACATACAACGAGTACACAGTTACTTCATAGCTCAGGTGGGGTTGATCTTTTAAGGCAGGTGGGATTTCAATAGTAGAGCATCCTGAGCGAAACATCTAATCCAAAAGTGATACAGTTCAGAAAACATGATATAGTACTCTCGTGTTTACCTGAGGACTAGGCAGCACTAAAACACTGAGAGAGAGTAAGCTGGAGCTTACTTCTTGAAGTGCGGCCTTGTGGGAAGGACTCACATTGGAGCAGTTTGTGAAGACTGTATCCTGTGAGAGGGACTCCACGCTGGAGCAGGGGGACAGCATGAGGAGGAAGGAGTGGCAGAGACAAAGTGTTACGAACTGACCCTGACCCCTGTTCCCATCCCCCTGCAGCGCTTGTGGAGAGGGGGAGGTGGCAGAAGAGTTGAGAATGAAAGAGTGGAGTTGAGTCTGGGAAGAAGAGGGTGTTGGGGAGAAGGTGTTTTTAGTTTTGTTTTTGTTTCTCACTATCCTACTTTAATAATACCCTATTTTTAATTCACAAGAAATTAAATTAATCTTCCCCAAGTTGAGTCTGTTTTACCTGTGATGGTAATTGGTGAGTAATCTCCCTGTCCTTATCTGGACCCAAGAGCTTTTTCATCTTATTTTCTCCCCCTGTCCTGCTGAGGAGGGGGAGCAAGAGAGCAGTTGGGTGGGCACCTGGCAGCCAGCCAAGGTCAACCCACCACACTCCCTTAATTATCAAGCCCATCTGGTACCCTGGGTGGATACCTCACACCTTAGGAAGGATACAATATGGAAGGAGGAAGCAGAGGAAGTGATGTGTTTCTTGTAGGTTTTTTCTCTTTTATGGTATAGGTTCTAGAAGGGCAAGGACAAGTGTGCCTTCCCAGCTTGGGCAGTCACACTTTTTGACTTATGCTGCAAATTTAATAAAGTCATTAATAGCTGAGGTACATAAGTAATTGAGTTTTCCATGACAGCTCTCTTTCCTGAATATTCACTGCTACTCATATTCAGCTATTATAGTATTTTACCTGCTGGCTTCAGCGTATTTATATTAATTATACATTAGAGGGAGCTGCAACAATGTGGATTTTTTTTTTTTTTGTACAGAGCCACTTGTTAGAAGACACTGTGTATATGTGGTTTCATTCCAAATGTCTAAAAATCTTGTGCTAATTCAACAAGCAGATGTAAAGTGGCTATTGCCCATATTTAGTGTTGAGCCATCCTCTGTATTGCAAGTGTAATTTTAGCTCTCTGTACTCCTTAACAGAAGTCTTTTTTCTATTTAGTATTTATGATATCTGTCCATCTGCCTTTATTTTTTTTAATGAAAGCTGATAAATTTTCGGATAAGCAAATTCAGAGGTATTTCCCATGGAAAGAATAGTTGCTATCTTGAGAGTCCAAGCTCCTACATCTGGGGGATTTAAGGTCTAAGACTGAGAAATTTATTTTAAAATATTTTTTATGTGTAGTGCATGTCTATGTTAAAAATGTACAAAAGAAAATGTGTTGTTCATTTTGGGGGGATTTGAAACATTAAAATAACATAATGGAATGTGGAAACTTTTAAGACTTCTAATCAACACTGAGCAGCTCAGACAATTCTTAAGTAATTTAATAATGATTGACACTATTCTGTTTCAGACATTCTTCATAAAATTCTATGTGAATTTTTCTATTCTGGTGTCACAGTCCTCATCTGGACCTTCTCTATTATGTTTTATTAATACTAAAGGAGTTTAAAACTTTGCAGTGGAAACTGAACAAACTGGTCTGCAGTGTAACTGTTATTGCTTTTGATTATTTCAGAGGGATGTAAAGTGAAGATTGCATTAAACCCAGATGGTCTCCTGTTTTGCAGTTGGGATGGTTACCCTTATTATTGACAGCAGGTCCACGTGAGTAGTACAGATGAGACACTCTAGATCATTGCCACGTTAACATGAAATTAGGAGACCTAAATAAAATGACAAATTCCATCTTCCGCATTTCTTTCCTATTAAATTACTTACTTAAATTATGATTTCTATTTGATAAGCCACAGCAAAGGTGAATTCTTTAAATGAGCTTGCACTGATGGAAAGCCAAGCTACTTTGCTTGTAAGAGCTGAGACATGATTAAAAGCAAAATAAATGGTGTTATTTAGGGTGGCTTAGGATAACCTCATGGAGAAGGTGAAGCAATTTTTAATCAATATTCGTATTTCCTGAATTACCTAGTGTGGAAATATGCATCACGTTTATAGGATTCCCTTTCACTTTTTCTTACAAATCATCTGAAAATGAGGGTTGTGGTAGTTGCAAATGGCCTCCTTTCCCTTCGGAGAGTCATTTTCATTTTGCTGAGTAATCTGTATACGTATTTCAAAGAACAGAATAGTTATGCCAAATAATACCACAGCCTGATTCAGTTACTTAGCAACATTTAATGCTAACAGAAAGAGACAGGAAAGTGATGCAGCAGCAATAAAATCATTAGATAGCAGAAGGAAGCTCATGACAATAATGAAGACAGAAGTCATAGTATTTTATAGTTAAAACAAAACTGGAAAAGAACACATAATCCAAGCAGTTGTCATTTTTTCCAGCGAGTCGGTTGTTATAGTTTCATTTTTCAGGAAAGCTTCCAACCTGTAAAAAAAAAGCAAAGCTTGGACAAAAGCCTCATTATCCTAAGTATTACTTAATTGTGTGATTTCCAGTGTATTACACAGTTCTTCAGAAGTTTCTTTTGTGGTTGGCATAATTTTTTTCTAAATCTTTATCACCAGTACTGCCAAAACAAGAGGTAATGCTGCTGGTCTTCCTTCATTACGTTTATTACTCCCCCCAAATAATGAGCAGATAAATATTTGCGTTAGGATAACTACAGATGCATAAGAGAGCATCCCCCTTCCTGGAGGCTTGGCTGCTGGGGTTCAGGACCAGCTGAGAGGTGGTGCGGCCCAGGGCAGCCCCCTTCCCCCTGGGAACAGTGGAGAGAGGCTCCCGACAGCACTGCGGGGAACCAGCCGGGCCTGATCGTGTAACCTGCTGAGCTGGGGCTGGCTTCCCAGCTTGACCTTGGACCTGCCTCACCACTTGCCTGATGATCTGGACTCTTGGTTGAACCTGGCCACCATCTGTGAGCCTGCCCTCACCTGCTTGCCTCGTGCAGACAGGCTCTGGCTGGCGAGGCCCCTGCCTTGCCGGCCCCGGGATCCCTCTCGGCTCCCCAGTCCGCAGGGATGTAATGTCATCAGACAAATTGCTCTCCGAGGACCGTGGGGAACGGAAAGGCTTTATGAAAAGAAACACCGTCTATGAGCTTTGTGAAAAAATGAATTCACAGATATACAGTAGGTTATTAACAATTACATTCAAAGATGTAATTATTTTCAGCAGATTCACAAATCAATGTTGAATGTAGAATTTTAATATGAAAGATGTTTTATTATATAATAATTCGCTGTTGAATATAAAAACAGATTTATTTTGGTTGGAAGAAACACTATATAGTGTAGGGCAAAGAATTTTGAAAACTAGTAATTATTCTAGAAAAAAAATGGTAACAGTTTGCTGGGAAATAACATTAAGGGAGAAATAAAAGAAGGTTCAGTGTTGCAGTGAAAAACATGATTTTAGTTAAACTCTAGAGAAACAATCTGAAAAACAGCATGTACCATATCTTGAGACAAATCTTTAATTGAAAGCACTGGGACACCAACAGAAATTACACTGTTTGATCAATGACAAGTTGGATACTGCAGCTAACTCATTCGCAGTGGGGGAAATGTGAGGTCAAAACTAAGTTTTGGAAAAGAAATTTTCATTTTTCAAAAAATACGAGCTTTGCCTATGTAAGAGAGAGGTAACTAAGAAAGAAAATGAACTAGTTTAGGAATTTGCTGTATGGGGTGGAACTTCATGGCAGTTCAAGCTATAGAAATTGGTAAGAAATTACTTATAAAAGTAAGGTTCATTGCTTTTATGCTAATGAAGGATGGCAAGAGATTTCCTAACCTTCTACTTGAAACCTTTAATCAGAAAAAAACAATTTTTAGAAGCAGACTTCCCGTATTGGTAAGTTACCAATATTGTTTTCACTATATTTGTGTGCATCCATACAACAAATAAATTGTTTTGGATCGGTTGTTTCAAATATGTTCATAAGAGAAAGTGATTGCTGCAGCAAAAGCTAGGGACATACAGCTCAAGGAGAAAATGGATCAAAACTGAAGACAATGTTGTAATAATTAGATATAAAATTAATCTATAAATGAGAAGATATCTAACTGTTATAGGAGAGAGATTCTCTCTCCTTTTCCTCTCTTCTTTCTCTCAGCTTTTCCCATAGGAAGAATTGGAACAAAGAAATCTAATTAATTTTAAAGAGAAACTTAATCAGTATATGAAGGAGGCTATATGATGTAGTTGAATCTCACTGCAGGGAACTGAATGAAAACTACTAGAGGCACCAGGAAGGCTAAGAAAAGTATTGAACTATTAGTTTACTGTTCTACAAAGTGGTATGCATTGGTGTTTACTAAAATGCTCAGCTAAAGGAGATAGCTAACAGAACTGCTAGCTGCAAAGGGTAGGTTTCCAGAGGAAGACAGAGATAGAGAAAAATAGGGGTTTCCAGAGAAAGATAGCTAGAGAGTTTTTATAGAAATTAGATGTTCATCAGTTTGGCTGGACCTGATAAATTGGGTTACTTAGACAGTAAGCAATCTTAAAGATACTAGCAGTTATGTGGAAAATGTATGGAGGACTGGAGAAGTACGGCAGAACTGCAAAAGGGCAAATACAGTGTCTATTTAAAAAAAAAGAAAAAATAGAAACAAGAAATTATAATTTGTAAATTTAACTTTAACTTCTGGTGGAAAAGTCTGGAACTAACATGATCTCTTTAGTGAGCTGGAATACGGAATAGAGTGTATGCATGGTAAATTGGTAGATGGTAGGAAACTGGCAGGATCTCTAAGAATGTGGAAAGATATGCTAAGAATTAAAAATGACCTTGGAGAAGTGGTCTGAAAAACAGAATGAAATTCCCTACAGACCTTCTTTTGTATATTTACTCATAATTAAAATGTCTGTCCATAGTGTGCTTCTATCCCATCTAGCTATGCCTGTGATAAAACCACTGTTTAATGGAATTGCATCAAACCAAACTAAATTACTAGTGCTATCAGTAACTGTCTTTATCTCAACAGCAGAAGCTCTATCTGATATCACAGTACCATTATTTGGATAAACCTGACCATTCAGGAAACAAAAAAGCATTTTGAAGAAAAAAAGAAATACTCAAGTTGACTTAGCTTTTGCTTATACAGGTGAAGCACCCTTAAATAATAGCTGTGTTAGTCAACTTATATTGTCTTGCTTATGATAGCATGAGAACAGAATCAGGCTCTCTGATTTATCAAAAATTTTAGTGGAAGCCAACAAACACATTTTAATCTAAGTGTTTCATCTACATGAGATGCAGAATCCTAACTTACAGTAATTCAGGGAAAAAATAAATGTATTCTTTATTGAGAATAAATACACTCAGTTACTGCACTTTAGCTCAGTGGTGTCAAAGAAATGTGGTTCTGGCTTCCTAAATGTCCTGTTTCAGGTTTGCTTTCTGAAATGAACTGGAGATGCATAGTAAGGAAAGAGAAAAGGTCTTGTACAATTAAAAATCTGATTGAAGACCCTTAAAATCAGTGTGTCTTTCCACTGACACAGCAGACTCCAGAGTAATTTCTAAAACAAGCTAGCCAATTTTTCACTTCAACTACTTCAATACTATACCTATGTTATTTTTCAGAACTGGAAAATCTTCCACTCTTACTGGAAATTTTTCTTTGGTAAATTTTGCATGTTGAACTGAATGGCTTAATTTCTTGAGGTTTTGATAGGTTTCAGTTTCCATGTCTTATGTTCTTGCAGTTTTGTCAATGTAAAGGAGGGGAAGAGGCTGGAATGAGGTAGGGGGCACAAGGAAGAAGGGGAGATGCTGAAATAAAAACAATTATTTCTGTAGAGGTAGGTGGCAGAATTAGGGTCTTGGGATAATCACATGATGAACACTGGAGCATTGTAAATTCTGCTGGTGTGTGTGTCTGCTTCTGTGGGATGCAGGCTTTGCCCTGATGCTCATTTTTTATTACAAACGTAGTTAGTACCATGGGTTATGTTTATTACCTCATTCTAAGATTTAAAACAAGAACAAAATTGTGTGACTTTTTGACAAGAAGTGATGTTTTAGCAGCTTTGGGGCACTGAGTCATCATAGACATTTGTGTATCAGATTGGGTCTTAATGGCTACTTTCTTTGAGATGTGTTATGGCTGCCATTAATAGTGACAGATAGATGGATAGATACAGTTTATGCTTTCATCCCTTTCAGGTGTCCTGTAACGACTTTGAAACCTCGTATTTTCACTCTCTGCTTTCTCAGGAGGTTCTGAGTCGTGATGGCTTTCTCTTCAAAGCCATTGTTCATTCTTGAGCTCAGGCTGTTCATGGCTTTGGCCAGAGGGAGTCACTGTCATATTTAAAATGCACCACCTCCTTACAGCAGCTGGAAATTAGTGTTTTTATCTAGTCTTTGTGCACATGTAAGCCTGCCTATTAGGCTTTTTTTGAGAAATAAATTGTGGTTATAAATAACATAATGCTGTTCGTTTTTAATAGAGTAATTTGCAGTACTGCTGAAGGAGAGCGGCACCAATGGATTATCAATCTGACCCAGAGATGAAACAGCAACCAAGCTGACAAAGCCTTTAGTTGGTAAGCTGTTAGAGTGATGAGGTTCAGAATAATTTTATCCTTTCTTGGAAAGGTGCAAAGATAAGTGATTCTAATGAGTGAAACCAAAACCTGAAGGTTGACTATTATAGAGGTTGCTCTATAATATACGCTCTATATATTGTATGTTTACAGCTAATTTAACTACTGAAAAGTGTATCAGAGATTAGTACATGATCAGTAATTCTATACCTCGTCATTAGTAGTCCTCATGATTAGTAATCCTGTGTGATCTGTGGTTGTAAAGAGTTCCTGTTGGAAGCACTAAACAGAGGAAGTCTTAAAAAGTAATATATTTTGTGAAATAGGAGCACAATATACTTTTATGGTCCTTATTGATAGTCTTCCTCACCGTGTAATTACAATCCCTAAATTCACATTTCCTACTGAAGAATCTGAAATGCTAGCTTTTTATTGTTATTGTGAGTTTGTCCAGTAAAGCTTTATGGGTTGAACTTCCTGCATTTGGTTATTTGTTCTTTGCTTACTGTATTAATATGACCACCACTTTGTATGACAGCCTTCCTTAAGTGCCGTCCGAGCCCCAAGGGAGTCAAGGAGGATTTTGACCTTTATTTCACAGGAAATTAATCAGACTTGTTTATACAGAAGAAAAGCAACTGCATATATGCAACTACAGTTCTAAACTTTATGGTTAAATTCAGTGCCAGTCTAGTACTAAAAACAGTCATGAAAGATCTGTGCAAATTTCAGGTTTGTTTTCGTGGTGGTTTTATTTTTTTTGGTTTTTTTGCCTTGTAAGAAGCAAGAAACAATAGCAGCATTTTATTCAGAGTCACAAATAGATTTCTGCATAGCTCTTGGAACTATTCTACTACACAGAACAGGACTCCTTGGCAGTCCGTTTATCTACTTCTCAGCAAAGTTTAGAACTATTAGTTCTGAGTATACATTTCTTCACATTTTGTTGGAAACTTTGATTATGATTTTATAGATATCTTAAATATAAAATCTATGGAAATGGATAGGAATTTTTAGGAAACAGTTAAAGGCCTTGTGCGTAGCAAAATTCTTTTTCCTGGTGCATTTTGATAGAAAAAGGACAATTATAATTAAACTAAACATAGTCATTTTCAGAAGCACATATGGCTGGAAGACACATAGATTTCATTCATTCATTATTTGAAGACAAGCAATATGCAAAGAATTAAATCATTTTTAAAACCTATTAAGATAAAACTGACTCATTAACACCCATATTAGACTAGAGAAACAGCAGGAAGTGAGCAATGTGCCTTTCGAGTTGGAAATTTATGCTAGCAAATACCAATAAACAATGTGAATAGTCTTGCTGATAGCATTGGAAGTGCTATTTAGGCTGACATTGCATAGCTAGGTGTACAGTTATCCCACCATCTATACGCAAGAATCACTTACAGATTTTTCTCCTGCAAGCACCCTAGTTAAATGAACGTAACATTTACTGCAGCAATGATCGCCTATCTGTACCCAAAGGATAAATAAATGTCTTTAAAACTCTGAGAATGGAACAGGAACCACATTTCCTTGATTCTCATTTTTTGTTCCCTTTCTTCTGCTTCTTTCTTCCTACCTTGACTTTCTAGGTTTCAGACAGTGTATGTCCCACACTGCTCCTCAGTAAAAAACCAAAGGACTCACGCACACACACACCAGACAGCTGTGGACTGGTGGCCTGTCTCCTTTCAGTTGGTTTTTGGGTTCTGTGGCGGTTTTTGTTCTTCCCAGTTCTGACCTGAGAAAAATGCTGCCCTGGACCAATATTTTTTTCCCAGACTGTGGTCATTCTCTGCTCTTTTGAAGATATGGTATTTAGCACTTAGATCATCCTGTGAGCCCTTTGAGAAAACAAAATGGTACCCAATGACTGCATCCACACTGTCATATTAAACATCTGGAAAATGTATTTTAGGGCAAAATGTCATTCTTTTACATGTGACATAATGTAACAGGCATCTCAGATCTCTGTGGTGTATGCCACTAGTATCCCCCAAAGGAAACTTGGGATATGTACAGTGCTTAAAACATCCCGCAAAGCACATCACCTGCTGTGTGGATCTGGCACTATGCAGGCTCTGGATGTTCCAGCTGCTCTTGCAAAAAGACAACCTGAAGGAGAACTCCTGAGGGTCCTTCACAGAAAACAACTAGAATGCAGGCTGCATGTGAGGGCACTATGTAAATCAGAAAGATGTGCTATCTCTAATGGTCTATATGTAATTGTTTCACCTTCCCAAAGCTGAAGAATTCATATAATGGGGGAGGTTAGCAGTCACTCCTCATCACTAGCAGTACGTCTTTGGGATGAACTGGAATTTGGAGCACTCTATAAAGTACAGTAAAGATGTAGCTAATTTGTTTAAAGATATAGCTAACTTGTTTAAAGATTGCCCAGTCAGATCCTTTGTATTCTATGATTGTTATAAAGGTCCAGTTCTGTGATGTCACCAGTTGTGAAAACTACTGAAACTGAAAGGAATTTTGCCTAGGTAATGGCAGCAGGATTGCTGCCAGGATTATATGGGATCTTCATCACATTTAAATCAATACGCTTAAAAGAACGTATTTATGATTGTACTAATAATTAATTGTTACTGTTAGCCTCTACCCTTATATTAATTCTTCAGCTTTGGGAGGATGCAGCAGTTACCTATTGATCATTAGAGTTAGCACATCGTTCTGATTTACCTGTCTGAAAGATATTACAATTTGTTGTTGATAAATTAAAAACAGTTAATTGCTTTCCTGTATTAATTTATATTAAGGAGATAATTTCCTGATTAAATTTGCTGACAGTTCTAAAATGTAAATGCATGCCATGTACTATTTTTGTGTCTCTATTTTATAGCATGGTTATATTTTATTCATTTAATTAAATAAAAAAATATGAGGGAAGCAGTCATTTATAACTTAGATACTAGATCTTTCAGCTCCAGAGTTGAGATGTGTACAAAATGTATTTGGCATTGTAGAGGTAAGAGAGTCAGGGGAAAAGTGGTTTTTCAACCCTTAAAGCTGGACTAGGTTGAGTTCCTATAGTGACAGATGAAGTTTCATCTGGATATAACTACCATTTTGGATGCTTAGTCCTTTGGTAGTCACTTCCATGCTTGTTGTGGAAACTACCTGATTTAGGGAGTGTTAATCCCATGACAGTAATTGGAATAAAGTGGTGCTGCAGAGATTACATCTGTGAGATGAACTGGGCTCAGTAACGTCAATCAGAATTTGGCAGGGTGAAGACTGGCCCCAAGATGCTGTTGTTGTGCAAGAAGTTAAGTAGGAGCTGCATCATCTCTTGAATACAGGCTATGTTATTCCATAACGTTATGGTTCTGTCACACTGGAAAAGCTATTTGCCAAAATATCTGCACCCAGAATCAGTGGAACCCCCAGGTTATGGAGCCCAATGCTTGTGGATATGGGTACGAGATTTAGGCTATGTACTTTTGAAATAGCTCCCACCTATTTCTCAACGCAGCCTCAGTCACATCCCACGGCTCTTGCAGCAGCTGCATGTGTAGAACATCCAGCGCATAGTACTTTTCATGGGATCACAGAAAGTAAAATAGCACTGACAACTCTGTCTTAAGCCCAGTGCCTTTCCCATGAGGATGCGGAAGGCAGTTTCCACCCATAATTATGCCCTAACTCATTAGTCAACATGGCTAGCAATGTGGCATGATTTTCCTGGGACCTGGTTCAAAGCCTTGTACTTGGAATGTTTTGGTCTAGCAGCCTTCTTCAGTGCTAAGGGAGTTGAACTGCCTGCACATTTGCTTGTAACACAAATCCAGAAGTTGGCAGAACGTTCCTGTGGGTGAAGGAGGAGGAATGAGACAGGTGACAGAGCGCTCTGTATGGTTTTTATCCTAAGACCAGCGCATCCTTATCCTCACCTTTTATTGTATCCTAGCTGATATAAGTGTGGTAGAAAGAGAGGCAGCAGGTTAATTATAGACGTAAAGAGATAAAACCAGGATTTTTCAAATATGTCTGTGCCAGTCTGGAGAACTTATTAACTTATTTTATTTTCATGTCAGACAAGTTACTGAATTAAAACCAGTTTGAAATTATTTACCCTTACTTGAGGCCGTCCGTTTAATTTAATGCAGTACCAGACACTGATCTGATTTTTTTTTTTTTTTTTTTTTTTTTACAATTTTATGTAGTATGTACATGCTTTGAGCATAAAGTCCATCAGGAGATAGATGTTAGCAAAACCTTCACAGTTTCCAACACTGCAAGAATGTAATGGACCTCACAAACTGGGAGTCCTGGTGGTGGGAGGAATAGTCTGATGAATTCTAGTGGCAGCAGCAGTTCAGTGGCTGTAAAGCACTGAGTTCAGAGGATGAAAATGCATTAGGCAAGTGGTATATACTTTCACCAATCTATCACAGCACAATCTATCATGCATCTCCTTTTCCTTGGATGAAATTGCCTTCTAGCCACATCAGCACAAATATTTGGAAGAAGATAGAGAAACATATGGCTTGCAGTACTTCACTGACAAATTGCTTCAGCAGAAAGCATGCCTTTTCATTTACCTTCTCAGCCAATGCTTGGAGTTAATCACAGCAACTAAGTGCCACTGCTGTGCCATATGGAAGCAGAGCTAACTGTGTTAACTGAAATTTAAACACATGCGGGGAGAGTCACAGGAATTATGAGACCTGGGAGTGTACATTTAATAGTCAGACAGGAACACTTCACAGAAAAGAGAGGAAAAAGTTGCACATTTCTTGAATCTTATTCTTTCCAAGACACTATCTCTTTTGGCTTAAGCTTTCACCTCATATGCTCCTTCATGTACCACTGTGCTCCATAAGTTTTAGCTACCTGATAGAGTAGGCAGCAGTAACACTGAGAATGCAGTCCTGATCTCACTGAAATGGGTGGCAATACTCCAGTGGACTAGGGTGAGCCAAAATTTCTCTTTTAATGTAGATTCAATTCTATGAAAAATGTTGGCTTAAAAAAAACCAAAACCAAAAACCTTTCTGCTGTCTTTCTAAATATTACAGGAAAGTGCCACAACTGGATCCCTATTCTCCAGTTACTTGCCATTATGATGAATTATTGGGTTGTATTGTGCTTTGGGGTTCCAGGTCTAAAGGGATTGTCTTGGCAGCTTTGCTGTATCTTCACTTTAATCAATTACATAATCAAATTGTCCTTCCTCTTCCAGTGTTCTGTAGACCTCTCTTGAAATGATTAGAAAAGATTTAGAGGATACTAGATGCCCTCAGTGAGCACATAACTCGAAAATCTCATTACCACTCATAAGGAAGATTCAGAACAGGGCTATTTAAATGATAGGCTCAACTCCAGATTTGGACAGTTAGTAAATTCTTTCCAGACCTCATGAGAGTGAGTTAAGGTAGGATTCATCTCATCTGACTTTAGCCATCTGTAGTTTAGATATCTCCACCTGAGCTTACTACCTGATGCTGGCTATATACTCGAGGGGAGGGGGCGGCGGGCAGGGTGTGAAACACGCAATTTTAACGCACATCAGTAATTTGACCTGGTTTACACTTCTACTTTAGGATGAGATGAATTGTTCCCTGAGAGTGCCTGTGTGTTTCCAATGGCTGGAGAAGGAGCCTTAAAGGTAAATGTCTACGTTGTAAATATGTCTAGTTAGGTGAGATTCACTCCCTCTGTGATCACCTTTCATTTTCCTGTAGGACATCCCATATTCCTCCCAGCTTTTGGGGAACGCTTTCAGTTCCCACCGTAGTTCCCAACTGCTGTACCATGACTAGGTGGCCCAACAGAATTGAAACCAAAGCACTGATTCCCACTAGCTGACCTTGGAGAAGTTATGCAGTAGACATGGTGGCAGCTGGGTGGCCTTTATTACAAATGGTCGGTAGGGTGAAAAGAATGGGTACAGAAGAGAATCAAACTAATTTAAAGATTAGTGGAGACATACCAATGTGTGCTTAACCTCATAAAAATGGAAAATAGAACTTTAAATACACCACTGTTTTTTTGACACTAGATGGCAACAGTATACATTAGAAATAGTGGATTCTCAACCAGTAAAAATAAACATTACTCAAGGAATTGAATGAAGGAGAATCATAGATATTATTTTTAGAATAGACTTTGCATGAAATTAGAAAAAAATAAAGCATGTTTAGAGTACCATATGTTTCTGCTATCAAGATATAGAACCTAGAGAAACTGATGTAAATCATGTAAATAGAAAAGCTTATAATTACTCCAAGTTAGAATCTGTGCTCCCATGAAAGAATATTTATTAGAGGTTCATCAATCTAAACAAAGACTAAATGTGGCTTTTACTGACTGGATGATTACAGAGGGTCTGAAGGTCAAAGGCTCCACTCCTTTGCTCCTCAACTTCATAAACAAATTGGTGTATGCATAGAGCTTGAGAGCAGTTTTGTTTTACGATCAGATACATTTGTAGAATTTATGAATCAAATTTTCATTTCCAGCTCTGCAACAGAGTAGTAGAGACACTATGCTGTATGACTCATTTCATTTAAAAAAAAGACTGAAAGACTGCAGAGAGATGAAATTGTGATGTTAGTTTAGGAGGAGAGATCGCAGCTGTACTTCTCCTTTCACAATGGTCTAAATGTTTTGGTTTGGTCAGTGTCATTAGCCAGTGCAGAGGAACAGAAGGATGTGAATTTTTGATGCTGGCAGTTCCTTTTTCATTCCTGATGTACTTGAGATATCATGTTGGGGAGATAACATGGATATATCTGTATAGGACTTCCCAGCTGCTCAGGGAAACTTTCCTAATCCTCACTGCTCGTTGGTTTAGGATAATTTTTCTGAATATATCTTTCTCATTGTGGTGATTTTTAGGATAAATATCTCCATCCCAGCCAGACCCAGTACACTCTCATTTGAACTTGCCAGGTTCCCAATGGTGTCATTTATGGAGCATCCCATAACTGTCAACATCCCATGAGTGCTGATGAGTCATTAGTTCTGTGATACCATAATACAATTTCTACAGTAAATGGGAACGCTGGACCTTTAAAGAATAGAAGAATGGGCTATTTAAGGGTTAACAAAATGTGGAGTAAAATTCCTAGACTATTCACAAATATATCCTTTTAATATTGTTACCATTTTGGAAGAAGAAAAATCTCATTTCTTTTGTAGAATATTCTTCTGGGCTGTGGAGCCATCCTTTTAATATTGCTGCTATTTTGAAAGAAAAAAAATATCCTGTTTGTTTTGTAGAATATTCTTCTGGGCTATGGATGAGTTTCCTGTAAAACAAAGTGGGCATTGACTGAATTAGCATGCTGCAGAGTTTTTCTGCAGGACTAAAACCACAGCAGTACTCATGGCTTCACGATAAAAGAATATAAAGAGATCTTTTGGGGGGCAGAGTGAGAATTACCTGCTTTTTTTGGTATAAAATCATACAGTAGAGTAGAGATTTGGAACATAGGCACTGAAGCTGTGTTCCCAACTGCAAGAGTTGCATTGTCTTTTAAGTGGACTCTTCTTTCCACCTTCAAGCAGAAGCTCACTAAGCATCCACATTATCTATATTCAGGTCTGTGCTATGGTCAGATAGTGTGTATATCCAGGATTCAGGTTCTGAGCTTGCCAGTAGGTGTTTCTGTGGAGAGAAATTCTGTCGCATCAAGCCCATGCAAAATTTTAACCCAGTCTCAAAGGTTCAAAATTCACAGGATAACTTTCAGTTCTCATGTGACTTTGAGGTGAGGTATGTCCTAAGGGAAATATTTTTGGAGGAGAGAAACAATGACCTTTCATTACTGTTAGGTGAATATGGTAACTTCATATTTCACAGATGTGGAGTATGAGGCAGAAAGATTAAGTGAATTGCTCAAGGCTATAAAGAAAATTTTGTATCAGAGCCCAGATCAGAAGGGAGGAACTGCTGATTCCCAATGCTATGCTAAGATACCTCTCTCTGTTAAAATAGGCCTATGAATCATCCTAAAAGCCAACAGTAATGCTTTATGAGTCTCAGCACTGCAGATGCTATTAGTACTGTTGAGAAGGAAGGGACTTCTTTATGAATGTGAAGCAATAATCATTCTTAACTCTTATAAGCATTTATTCATATTCAAAGCATTCACAATCTAAATCGAGCAAAACACGTGGTGTGTCAACCCTGCCTTCCCAGGACTGTCCTTGGATTTGCTTTTATCTAAAAAAATCCTATTGTTATTATTGTTTTTCAAATTGTAGTTTCCAAAGCCTGTAAAAATGACTTTGCAGTCATGTCCGCTTCCTGACGATGCCTTTCTTTTCCATCCTTAGGAGATATTTATAAGATATTGTAAGCTTCTTGGTGGCAACAGTGCACAGAGAGAGAAAAAAAAATCCTAATGTGAGCCTTTGTATTTCAGAACATATCTCCATTTGATTCTAAATGATAATACCTGCTTATTTTCTGTCCCCTTTCAGATATGAACAATTTTATTGTCCCTGTCTGGTGAATAATGTGTCTGCATATGAGACAGATTCTGCGCACTCGCCTTTCCTGACACAGCCAGCAAGAGCAGAAGACTCAGGGTAAAGCTCAAATGATCCTTTCACTAGGGGAAAGAAGAGAATCTAGGATGTCTGGGAATAGGAGGAAGACTCTCCTAGGCACTGCAAAGCTACGTTCCAGAAACTTTTCTGTGTCTGTACAGAAGGAGATTTTCAGGTGGAACAAGAGCAGACCTGTTGACTACATGTCTACATGAGCTACCCTCTTCTTTGGTGTAGGCGGTACATTAACTCTTTGGTGTAGGCTAGTACATCTCAAAGGACAGTGATTCAACAAAAAACATGCTTGACATAAAACACGTGCAAATCCCTTGGAAGTCAGTGAGATTGTAGCATATACTAACTGATGTACCTTATTTGAAGCCTTTAGTTGCATAGTGGTGTGAGGCATTTTATTGTTGCTCTACAACTTGCAGAGAATATTCCAGTTCCCAAACTTGCAGGATATAACTGGCTTCCCAAGGCTGTGTGTTGGGACCTAAGGACTTGGACTATAATGTTTATGGTGAAACGAGGAAAATATTTTGGCAGTATCACAGGTATTTTTTTACACATCTGACTAAAGCTTACAATATGATGATTTGAAAGTAAAATAGAAGTAAAACCAAACACCTCATGCTTGAACTGTTGAAGTATATTAAGGCACAAGAAGATTAAGACACTGTCTTAATGTCAAATTGTCTAATTAGATATATCATGGAACCAAATATATTGCGGTGCATCAAGGAGCCACTCCTGGAGATTAAACTCCAAACTGAGGAGGCAGGAGATAAAGAGCATTTGTGTTGTGGAAGTTTTGCTGGTGTTCCTCAAAGGGCTGTTTCTATGGACAGATTCAACTGGTTCAGAATAGAGGGTTTGCCGTTGAGAGGGCAGGTCTGCGTAGAGGGGACAGAATGCATCATCTGCTCTCGAGCTGTGCCCCTATTGCCTCTTGCAGGATAAGAAGTGCTGAAGAGCACCTGATTCCAATGTGTAGTTGAAACTGAATGATTTCACTTACACTCTGTACTAGCACTGTAATTGCTTGTGAGGATTGACTATGAAGTTATTCTCAGCTAGACTGCCTGCAAAACTCCTTTTGCTTCAGTTACTTTCTCATCAGTTAAGATCAGCTGGATCACCTTGGTTGATAGTTTCTAAACCAGGTGAATCTGGAATCAAAAGGCACACTTCTTTAGGTCGCTTACTGGGGTAAATCAGGAGTAACTCCACCTAATGGTGCCACAGTGGTGTGTGAGGAGGAAGCAGGCCAGAAATGTCATGGGGGAGGTTCCCGTGGCAATCAAACTCACCTGGCTGAGGTGATGATTTTAGTTGAGTTTCAGAAAATAATGTCTCTTATTCTACTGAATAACTTGGTCTTCTGTCTCCCTCTGAACATGATAAGCTTCTTGGCAATTCTAGATTAGAAGGCAAATTTCCAGCGTGTATGGGACGTGATGGTAATCCCCAAGTAATCCATAGTTCCCAGAAGTCAAGATCAGATAGCACAGATGGGCTTGGAGAGGTTTCAGTGTCTGGCCTAGCACAGAAAAGTCTCCAAGAGTATGGTGTCATCTGTTATTTTCTCTGAGCCATGAGGTGAATTATTGCTATGAAGGTGCAAGACCTTGAAGAATCAGGCCTGAAGCTTTATAGGTTATGGAGGACGTTTGTGTACTTGAGTGTGCAATGCACTAAAAAGTAACTTGAAGAGAGAAACAATATAACATGTTGCACACAGCCTCACTCACAGTAAGCATTAAGCATAAAAGGGATCTAGTAAGATGTCATCTAGATTCAGTGACCTCTGAAATGATGCTGTTAATTGTTGTGGTGTCTGATGTCTCAGACAAATGTCCCCCATGTTCTCTCATCTGGAAACAAAAATGAGTTTTCTGTATTGTTAGTAGGTTTTCACTTGACTTGCAGACATGAGCTCATGCAGATACTTAGCAAGAAAATCTGCACAGGCTTTTTTATGTACAAATACCATAGCTCATTAGCTTGATATCCTCAGAAAATAACTTTTAATTAATTGTGATTTTTTTAAAATCATAAATGTAGTCCCAGATTTTTCATTAAAATTAAATACTGCATCCCAGGTCTACTTTCGCAACAGAGAGATATGTAATACTGTTTTTCCTTAATTAATTATTTGTATTTAGCCACCTGCATAACTAGCCTCTTATGAAGCTATCACTGTTCGCATTTATCATATATACAATGTCATATTTTCTTCTTCATTTAGCTGTTATCTCACTGATTGTCCTTGGTTAAGTTACTGTCCTGGTTTCAGCTGGGATAGAGTTAATTTTCTTCTTAGTAGCTGATACAGTGCTGTGTTTTGGATTTAGTGTGAGAATAATGTTGATAACACGCTGATGGTTTAGTTGTTGCTAAGTAGCGCTTATCCTAAGTTAAGGATTTTTCAGTTTCCCATGCTTTGCCAGCAAGCAGGTGTGCAAGAAGCTGGGAGGGAGCATAGCCAGGGCAGCTGACCCGAACTAGCCGAAGGGATATTCCATACCATAGAACATCATGCCCAGTATATAAACGGGGGAGTTGGCCAGGAGGGGCGGATCGCTGCTGGGGCATCGGTCAGTGGGTGGTGAGCAATTGCATTGTGCATCACTTGTCTTTTCTTGGGTTTTATTTCTCTCTTTTTTTTTTTTGTTATATTCCTTTTCACTACAATTATTATTATTATTATTAGTAGTATTATGTTTTGTTTTACTTTAGTTATTAAACTGTTCTTATCTCAACCCACGAGTTTTACCTTTTTT
Organism: Gymnogyps californianus; assembly: GCF_018139145.2. Classification (NCBI taxonomy): domain Eukaryota; kingdom Metazoa; phylum Chordata; class Aves; order Accipitriformes; family Cathartidae; genus Gymnogyps; species Gymnogyps californianus. Next base: position 105,812,952 of record NC_059473.1, read on the forward strand.
TTTTCCCTCCTCCCCATCCCACTGGGAGCGGGGAGGGGGAAGCGGCTGCATGGTGCTTAGTTGCTGGCTGGGGTTAAACCGCGACAGTTACTTAAACTTCCGTGGGCCACCATCGAGTGGCTTGATCTAGCATAGGTATTCTGCTTTAAAGCTGCCTTTTCTCTGGAATAATTTTCATATGTGGTTTCTTAGTAATGTCACTTCCCATATGCATTATGAAATCTGCCCATAAACATGTTAGCATAAGGGCATGTAAGTGTCAAGCATGTTATACCCTTTAGGAATTGTCATTAAAAGTTTTAAAATTCTAATTAAAAAAAAAAACCATTTCTCCAAAGTAATATTAGCTATCTTTTTCAGTAACTTTGTTTTGTAGCAGCTACAAGTCACTTCAGACTGTGTTATTAACAACTCCCAGCAACCAAGTTGTTTACATCTCTCCAGCACATTGAGAAGAAACCAGAGTCTTGTAGATAGTGTTGGTGATTGTGCAAGTCTGATCCTGCTGTCATTCAGATGAATCAGACAACAGTGCAGCTCCAGTAGCCATTTATTCAGGTTTTAGGTGTGAGTACTAGCCAATGCAGAAGTGATAATGTAGCCCAGGAACTAGCAATGAATGAGACCCCTGAAATGAGAGGAAGGCTATTGTGCCAGTGAAGAGGAATGGCTGATAAAAAGTGTGGTCCTAAATAATTTTACTTGTGAAATAATCCATGCCTGTTTCTGAAAGTGCTGAAATACTAGTTCAAGAGAGTGCCTTGGAGTCTAATTCAAATAACTTTATCCTGGACATGTAAACTGTTGCCCATTTTGAGTAGTATGATATTATTTCCTGACTCAGACTGACTTGAGCTGTTACCATTAATAAAATGCCAGAGGCAATTCCAGAAAGCCTTTACATCTGCAGTGAAGAATGATGGATAGTTTGTAAAATGTTTAGGCATCCTTCACAGAGAAAAGTGCTGGTTAGGTGTGTGGTATTTTTATTATGGTAGGTCGGTACAGTTTGCATATTAAGAACAGCAACACAGGAATTACCATGCTTAAACAATGTTAAATCTGCTATCCTGTTATTACCATGTCTAAACACCAAATGTTTCAGAAAGAGATTTAATCAAGTACTTAATACAAATATAGCTTTACTGTCATTTCATGGAATAAATCCTTCTAATTCTACTGGTATTGAACTATAAATGCAGAATCAATGTAAATCATCCACAGCACTTCAGATGACATTGTCATAGGACTATTTTACTTGCATAAATTCGTATATGTTTCCTTTTTTAAAAACCTGAATGAAATAGAAATAACAAATGACCTGATCCTAGAGTGCTTCAATTAAAAGTTAGAAAACTCATATGGCAACTTCATGAAGAGAGTATAAAAATGCCCCAAAGAAGAAGCAACTTAGGGCAGGATGATCAGTACTTGCATCACTGCCTGTTGTTACAGATGTATCATACTTCCATGATCAGATGCTATTCTCAGTTGTTCATAGTGTTACTACTTGTCCCCATCCAAGCTGAAACCTGGAGACTATGTTTACACCATAAGGCCTAATACGGCCAGGGCACTTGAGTGCTTATACTGTTAATTGTTAGCCTGGGTCCTGGAAAATTTTTTTCCCATGCAAACCAGCAGTTTCCCAGCTGACGCCTGGGCATAGTTCGGTGAGCACAAGCCAGGGAGACAGTCAGGCTGTGGCCATTCTGTTTTGGGATGTAAGAAAATTTAGTGGTATGTCTGCAAACCATATTGTGATACTTGGCTACTTAGTGCTGGAGAACGGTCTCTGGAGTGTTTGATTTACTAATATAGTCATAGCCTAAGTGTAGAGTGTCAGCCTCCTCCTGATTTTTGTTTGGAAATTTTCAATGAAAACAAAGGAATTTCTTACTAAGAATGAAGTAAAAGAGAAATACAGTTGTCTTCTCAAGGTAGAACATACTGACAGCTTTTTTTTCTGAAAAGGTATAAAGTTCTCATGCCTTTGAGGCAGATCTTCCAAATTGGTTGGCTTGGGATGGGACAAAGGGGCATTTAGCACTTTTGTCAAGCCTCCAGCTCTTAAAAAAGACAAAAACCAAGAACATAGTGATAATCTGTAAAATACTTAGCTAAAAGGGAGCCTGACATCACACAGGAACTCTGTGGAAGAAACAAAGACAGAAAACAATTGCTAGGAGGCTGAAAGCAAAAAGAATAAGCAAAAGATTCAGTTGCCTTAAGCTTGAGATCAGCTTTTTTGTTCCAGAAGTACACTGCCTCATTCACTAGAGACCTTCTTATTCCCTCAGGAGATGAGACTGCTACAGATAAGAGCCTCATTCAGTATTCTGCCTTGATTTGGTCCTAAGCACAGCTTGGGAAGAACTGTATGCAGTATGTAATTAAACATTGTGCTAAAGCAGACATACAAGAGAGGTCAATAATGTTATCCACACGATGTGGAAACAGCTATGTCACTCTGTTGGTACTGTTTTTCTTACTCTAGGCAACATTTGCTATGACTAGCACTCTTTTCCATGAGAGTCTCAGCACTAAAGTAACTTGATTATTGCAGGATTTTTATCATACGCTCTGATAAACAGGATTGTTCCGATGCGCGGTCTATGGTTTCATCTTCATGCATCCAAGCTGTTCCATTAAGGAAAAATCCTAAATCTCCTTTAATAGAAGCTTTACTCCCTTCCTTGCTCTCGCAGCCTCAGATATGTCACAAAAATATGGGGACATGTTGTTTTCTTTGTGCTGTTTGCACTGTGGAACTATTGCTTACTGTAACTGTCAGCATACAGTGGAGTATTTTCAGAGCATTTTTCTAAATCTCCTTGTGATTTGATTCAAACAGAGAAGCCAAAAGAGATTAGACACAACCGCGGTGAGATTTCCTTTGGAGCCAACTGCAAGACCCACCTGTTTGCTAAAGGCTTCCTACCATTACGAATAAAGATGAGGAAAGCAAAACCCAAGCAGTATTTCTTAGAATAAGAGATGATTCAGGAGTCAAGTCTCTGGTGAGTTTGATTTGTAGAAGTCACAGTGAAAATCTGTCAGCTTGTACCTTAGAGAAAATTGTAGAAAAAGATAGAGTAACAGAAATAACATTGACTGTGGACTATATCAATTATCAATCTTAAATTTTACAATGTCTGCTGTCATACTCTTCATTCCATTTCCTTGTATAAACTCCAGGTTTTTCTCTTGACTTCGAAATGAAATTTCAAACGAACAAAAATTTTTGCTTCTGTTAGCATATCTGGGGGGTTTGAGACCTGCATTTTTTTTACCTAGTTCTGAGACATCTGAACACAGGATAGTGCAAGTCCTACATTATTAGTGACAATTTTCTTATTTTGCTGTTTTGTTTTTTTTATGTGACAGTGGTAGATGAAAATGAGAGGTAAATTAACGTCACGTGGGGATTTTATATAGTTGTGAAGCACGTTATCAACCAAACTTTTCACCATTACCCATTAAGCCATTGAACATCACCCATTTAATTTCTGAAATCATAAGTCCAAGAGAAGGATCCCATCTGAATGTGCCTGTATAAAAATTCAGGAACTGCGAACCCCCACTACTGGTCAATACCTTCTACCTTTTCAAAAGTTAAAAAAAAAAAGACACAAAAGCAAGTAATATTCAATGCAGAACCTTCTACAAATGCTGGCAGTCAGATTAGGGCAGAGAGGAGGGGAAGAGAGCATTTCTGGAATGAAAGGTGCATTCTCACAATATATACAGCTACATGGTATCTTGTCTACTGAAGGCTGCAAAATAAGGAAGTCATTAGTTTCAGCATCTTTTGGATGCTCTGATGGATGTTACGAACTGCATTCATTACAAAGTAGGTCAGACCGAGCTAAGGATAAAGGCATCTTCACACCATCTTTCATCTTTACCTTCACTTTTCTGTATTTTGTCTTCCCAAAGGGTGTCACTGAGTTCCAGCTGAGGAGTACCCCTTAGCAATGGGGTTATGGGGTTACATTTTTCAGCTTCTTGTTGGTGGCTTTATATGTCTGCTTCCTGTGCTGCAACTTGTTCTATTACAGCCTTTGACAAGTAGAGCTCGGTTACACTTGACTCACATGCAGCAGCACAGATGCTGTAGGTAGGGAAACGTATCTTAACTGCCTGCCAGTTGTCGAGTTAACTCAGGCAAATAAATTCCACGTCAGGTCTGTGCATCCTGCAAATTCAGTGTTCAGAAGAGGTAATGCTTTCCTCAGAAGCAGAAAAGAACTTCACTAAAACAACTTTTCCTTTGTTCGTATCAGTCACTTTTTCTTGGCCAAGCTACTATAAAGTATTGAGTATGCAAATGCAGAGACAGAATGTGGAATTTTAACTGTTTCTCTGAGTTTCTCGTTGCTAGGTCGTTATCTCACTTGTTGACAAATATTCTGTTGCTGACAACTGAGCTATTAAACATTAGTTGAAAGGAAGAAAATAAATGCAAATTCTCTTTTAACTACTTGAAGAATTTTCCACATCACTCAGTACCATAATAGCCTTTTTCACCAACATGCATATCCTTATTAATACCCCTATAAAGTAAGGAAATACTATTATTCCCATTTCACCAATGAAATGTAACTAGAAAAGATAAAGTGGCTTGCTGAAAGCTACATCAAGATAGTAACAGAAACAAGTTCAAAATCCTTAATTCTTGAGTCTCAGTCCAGTTCCTTCACAATAAATATCCTTTCCTGTAACCAATTTTTATTCCTCTAACCTGTACTGTTCTCTCACAATTTCAGTATTTTAGCCAGTTACTTAAGTTGTAACTGATATTTCTGGTGATTGCACATTAGCTTGTAATTTATTTTTCAATCAGAAAATTTTTAAAAAGGTAATTTTATAACAGGAAATCAAAATTAAAACGGAAAATAACATTGTATAGATATGCTGTTATTTTTACCTGACAAGTTTTTTCTTGAAAATATGCGGGGGCAGACAGATGTATATCAGAACATATTTTGCATTCTAGTCATGAATATGATAGTTTAAGACAAACTGACTATCTTCTCATCATTCTAAAAAAAGTATATCCAGTACTGATGTTTTCACACTGAGACGCAGATACAATATCATCAAATGATCCTCAAATTTCAATATCCCAGGAAAAAAAAACCACATTAGTTGATCAGTGAAAGAGGTCTGTCTGTGAAGGGCATGCAATGGTTTCTTTCAAAGCCACCTTTCACTCAGTGCTCTGTGAGAAAAAGCGGTTCCTTTTTCCTGCATAGCAGAATATAGGACTTCCCTCAATGCTGAGCTTTAAGTCTAAATCAAAGTTCCACAAATTCTGTTTTAGCTTTGGTATTTTGAATGTTTTCATTAATAACTTGAGGGATGGAGTAACATTTGTGGATGACAATTAGCTGCAAGCTCCACAGAAGAGTAGAAAGATACCATGTAGCTGTATACATCATGATAACTCTCCGTTGATTCCAGCATACAAAAAGACATGTCCTCCAACTTTGATGAAGAGTCAATATGACATGGAAATCTCTTGAATTAACTTTTGGGATGGTTTGTGTTGAGAAACATGGGCTCGAGCTACATTAAATTAATGCTTCTGGGTGAAACTAACTAGAAATACGTATTTTTAAAATTTTTGTCCATGGAGAGTAGCTTGCTCCCCAGAATTGGAAATGGCTTTCTTAGCCACATAATCATGGACATGTTCTTTAGTCAGTGATTAAAGCACTTGGAAAAAGGGAGTGTGAGTCCTGGGTTTAAGTCCTTCCTGCTAGCGCTGGTTCTCCACTGCCTGTAGGAATATCACTGAGTGAACTCTGCCTGCTCTCTTGGAAGTTGGACTCCAAGGAGGTTTTTAGATCTAAGTACTTTAATCACTAGGCTGTATACCTTGCTAGAAATATTGCATTTTGTATCTTATGCATTTGTATTGGGTTTGCGTGGCAAGGTTTTGGTAGCGGGGGGGGGCTATAGGGGTGGCTTCTGTGAGAAGCTGCTAGAAGCTTCCCCTATGTCCGATAAAGTTAATGCCAGCGGGTTCCAAGACGGACCTGCCGCTGGCCAAGGCCGAGCCCATCAGCAACAGTGGTAGCGCCTCTGGGATAACAGATTTAAGAAAAGCAAAAAAAGTTACAGGGGAGTTGCAGTTGCAGTGAGAGAGAGCAGAGTGAGAAGATGTGAGAGGAACAACTCTGCAGACACCAAGGTCAGGGAAGAAGGAGGGGGAGGAGGTGCTCCAGGCGCCGGAGCAGAGAGAGAGATTCCCCTGCAGCCTGTGGTGAAGACCATGGTGAGGCAGGCTGTCCCCCTGCAGCCCATGGAGGTCCACAGTGGAGCAGATATCCACCTGCAGCCCATGGAGGACCCCACGCAGGAGCAGGTGGATGCCTGAAGGACGCTGTGACCCCGTGGGAAGCCCGCGCTGGAGCAGGCTCCTGGCAGGACCTACGGACCCGTGGCCCCGTGGAGAGAGGAGCCCACGCTGGAGCAGGTTTGCTGGCAGGACTTGTGACCCCGCGGGGGACCCACGCTGAAGCAGTCTGTTCCGGAAGGACTGCACCCTGTGGATGGGACCCACGCTGGAGCAGTTTGTGAAGAACTGCAGCCCGTGGGAAGGACTCACATTGGAGAAGTTCGTGAAGGACTGTGTCCCGTGAGAGGGACCCCATGCTGGAGCAGGGGAAGAGTGTGAGGAGTCCTCCCCCTGAGGAGGAAGGAGCAGCAGAAACAACGTGTGATGAACTGACCCAAACCCCCATTCCCCGTCCCCCTGTGCCACTCGGGGGGGGAGGAGGTAGAGAAAATAAGGAGTAAAGTTAAGCCTGGGAAGAAGGGAGGGGTGGGGGGGAAAGTGTTTTAAGATTTGGTTTTATTTCTCATTATCCTGCTCTAATTTGACTAGCAATAAATTAAACTAATTTTTCCCCAAGTCGAGTCTGTTTTGCCCGTGACGGTAATTGGTGAGTGATCTCCCTGTCCTTATCTCGACCCACGAGCCTTTCGTTTTATTTTCTCCCCCTGTCCAGTTGAGGAGGGGGAGTGATAGAGCGGCTTTGGTGGGCACCTGGCATCCAGCCAGGGTCAACCCACTACAGCATTGTATATCTTCCTGCTTACGTTTCTGCCTACTCATATATATAAATATGCATGAACTATGTTCCTGCTGTCTTGTTTTTTTATTCTGTGATTTCGTCAGTGTCCTCTTTGCTGAATAATGGCACAACTTCAACAGGGAGTAGTAGGCAGTGCACCCCCCTTCCTGCAGCATTCTACCAGGAAGGAACTGAATTCAGGTTTCTTGTTTCTGAACCCTTCCTACTTTGGCCTTGTTTTGAAAGAAAAGAGTGACTCCTGCCTAGTATTTGAAAAATCGTTATGCTTGTGCTTAGGAGATGGTACTAAGCTGTGGATCCCTGGTGCTACACCCCTGTGGCCCCCAATCAAGGATCCAACTCCAGAAAAAGGGAGACTTTCATAAAGATCTACCCTGATGGAGTCCTACTGATGAGCTATAGGCAATTGTATGTAATTTTAAATACCCTTTATAAACATCTAGCTCTCTGCATAGAGATTATAAATTTAAAATGTGGGTTCCCGTTTCCAGAACCTGCTATCAAATGTTTAGGTTCCAGTCTCCTTTAACAGGTCTAGCCCATGGGCCTTAAACCAGAGTGTGAAAGTGCATGAACTTTTCAGATAACAGGTTTCTTTTCCTGCTCACTAAATCCAGTGAGACAGTAAAATTAGGAAGCACATTTACATGAAGTATGACTCACTTTTTTAATTAAAAAGTTGGCAAAAATAATAGAGGACATGTCTTTTTGTAGCATTCATTTTGCAAATTGTATTCAACTGCTGCCAAAATTTCTGTCTTTACTGTTGGTTATTTAGTCCGATTAGCAATATTTCTTTTGGTCTACCAGATCCTAAGGGCTTATTTTTCTAGTCACATGGGAATGATGTGTTCAGGTAACTCCCTTTCTTATGAACTGGAATAAAGAGCCTAAGCCAGGTGTGAATTCCACTAAATTTCATTTGGAGCTGTAGTGATTGTGGCCAGCAGGTCGAGGAAGGTGCTTCTCCCCCTCTACTCCACTCTCCTGAGACCCCACCTGGAGTACTGCGTCCAACTCTGGGGCCCCCAGTATGAGAAAGACATGGACCTGTTGGAGCGGGTCCAGAGGAGGGCCACAAAATTGATCAGAGGGCTAGAACACCTCTCCTGTGAAGAAAGGCTGAGAGAGTTGGGGCTGTTCAACCTGGAGAAGAGAAGACTTCGGGGAGACCTTATTGTGGCCTTGCAATACTTAAAGGTGGCAGTAGTGACAGGACAAGGGGCAACGGTTTTAAACTGAAAGAAGGTAGATTTAGATTGGACATAAGAAATTTTTTATGATGAGTATATTGAGACACTGGAACAGGTTGCCCAGAGAAGTTGTGGATGCCCCATCCCTGGAAGTGTTCAAGGCCAGGTTGGATGGCGTTTTGAGCAACCTGGTCTAGTGGAAGGTGTCCCTGCCCATGGCATGGGGGTTGGAACTAGGTGATCTTGGAAGGTCCCTTCCAACCCAAACCATTCTGTGATTCTATGATTTAGTACTTTCCCAGCAGAACTGCCTGCATGTAGTTCTCACATAGCCAGAAGAGAACAGGCACCTTTAAAACTCAAGTTCGATAAGATTTTTAACCAAAAATTCCAGTTATGGATGTGTCTTTGTAACTCAGACCTCTCTATGTCTCCTCAGTATTGGCTTTAGAATAGCCTCTGACAATTGTATTAATATTGAGTGCTACAATTTGTCTCATCGTTACTGGAATTTGTCCAGGGCTTCACTCTGTGGTTTTCTTTCGTAATTCAAATGATGGAATGCTAGACAAACTTGAGGCTAAGAAAGAGCTAATGAAAGAAAACCAATGGAGGTGATTTGTTATTCTGCTACTTCCTTGCACATACAGATGATACCTACATACTTAATACACCTCATTTAGATGAAGATGCCCAGATGAAGAGAAACACAGCTTGCAAGACATACGAAGTAATCCTTAGCCTTTACACAGCATTAGTGAGGTTTCTGCAGAAGCAGAGACTTCCAGTTTGTGGAATAAGAAAAGGAGAAATTCAGGAGATCCACAAAAAAGAACCAAAGGTCTGGAAAACATGACCTACAAGGAAAGACTGAACAAACAAGGGTTATGTAGATGAAAGAAGAGAGGATGACCAGGCGAAAAAGACAGGAAAAGGAGTGTCAAACTTCAAATAAGTAAAGGTCTTCAGCTAGAAGATCAATGAAATAAGTTGTTCTCTGTGTCTATGATATATGTATGCAACGAGATGTAAGGGCTTAAATTACATCAGAAAATGCAGGTTAGACACCATGGAAGTTTTCTAATAGTACGAATAGCAAAGGGATGGAAAAGCTGCCTGGGGAAGGTCATGGCATCTCTGTCTTTGAAGAACTTTAAGAACAGGTTAGAGAGATGTCTACCAGGAATAATCCAGGTACAGGTGATCCTGCTTTGGTGTACGATGGTGGAATAGAGGAACTTAAGGTCTTTTGTAGTTGCTGTGATTCTGTAAGACTAGTAGGAATAATAATGCATTTGCTTCATTTTTGTAGACTTCACTTGTGCTTTCCAGGCAGTCCCTGGTGCTAAGGCACAAAATTCTCCAAGGGGTAAGCAGAGATTTTTACGGTACTGGCAAAAACTTAAATTTGATGGAGTAATTGCTAGGGAACCAGGAAAGAAACTCAGAAGGCTGAGTGACATGGCATTGAGATAACTGTGTTTCTTTTGTAGGGAAGGAAGTTGAAGAATAACTCCAACCTTTGACTGCAGAGGAAAGTGGCTGGATACAGGAAAGGCAGCTATCCCCACAGAGAAGGGCAGGTGTCCCTTTGAAAAGGGACTTGTTGAAAGGAGGTTAGAGTGGAGGGTGAGTCATTCACTGGGTACTGGCTATTTGCTTTGGGTTCTGATCTTAGGAAACTGCAAGCACTCTTGCAAATCAATGTAGATATCAGGATTCCAGCATACCAGTACCACAGAATGATAATGTGCTAGCACTGAGAAAAAACAGTGGCCCGAAGGAAGCATGAGTGAAAAATTATTTTGTACAAAAGGTGTTGATTTCAGTTGATGAGAAACTTAAAAGCTGACTTTTAATCGCACTGCTGTGAACTTTTTTTTGGTGAATGATGTCATGTTTATATATTGGAAGCCCAGAAGGAAAAGCAGCAGCCGCAGCAGCAATGTTGCTAGTGGAGGGAGGGCTTCTGGCGCAGTTTCAGCTGACTGCTGAGATCCATAGTGGGGCTGGAAACTCTGCCACACTGGCTTGTTATCAGCACGCTCCTGCCTGACATGGAGGCAAGATACTTCAGACAGCTGGTGAATGGTCTTGTGCAGTTGTGACAGGCGGGGACTCTAGAACCAATGTGCTCTCTGGTACCTGAAGAAACTCAGTGGGAGCACTGGCACCCACTGTGAAAGCAGACTTCTTCCGTCTCCTGATCAGTAGTATACCTACCTTCAAGATGAAAAATGGTGGTATGCTATATATAGCTCCATAGGGCAGTAGCAACAGCAACAACAGTAATCAGTAGAGTGGAGCTCTAAGTAGCTAGGAAACAACAAACTAGTTTTCCTATTTGCTGAAACATAGAAGACTTGGTTCAGTTTGTGAGCTTTGCTAAAAGAAAATTATACAAAAGCTGTTGCTAAAATGCCAGCAGAGACTTCAAGCAGTTCTTAGCCCATTACCCATATGCTCACACTTACTGGCAATAACTTTGTCTCATGGTAGGAAGCATTGCTTTATTTTCATGGCAAGAGTTCTGCATACACTCAAACTAACAAATTTTCATTTTTCAGGATGTCTTGGGAGGATGCTATCACTGATGTCTTAACTTCTAGGAACCATCCCTAAAGATAGGGGTTTGGGGCTGTTTCATGGAAATTCATAGCACTCACAAATTTCAGGGATGTCAATAAAAAGTGAAGGTGCTTTGCATGTTGGAAGACCAGATTCAGGTACCAGATGATTATGAAAATCTATATGTAGTATGGAGGGCAGGAGGAACTTCCTACTGCTACGAATGATGCTGCTAAGATATGTGAAATGTTCTTTTGACATGTGTAGGGGATACAGTGTGTGTCACATTTCCAGCCAGTGCCAGAGCTGGTGCTCAGCGTTTAATCTATTGGTATTAAGTATAGCAATTGATGGAGCATTTCCAGTTTCTGGAGAAGCTTATTTAACATTGTTGAAGTTATTCTAAAGTAAGTTGAGAAATCTGTGACAGCTGGTCAAATTTATCACATGTGTACTTGACTGAAATGAATCTGGCCCAGACAGCATTTTCAATTTCTCTTGAAGTGTGACCACAATGCACAAGCTGGAGTGGAGAAAAAAAGTCAAGATGTCAATCAGTTTCTAATATTATAGGGAATAGGTCTGACCTGTGAGATACCACTATAAACACAGAAGGCATGATACTAAGGAATTCAGGAATCTTGTCAAAATTAGATGTAATGGTTTGATTTATTACTAAGCAGTAGGAAAGTTTATTTAATGGGATCACACTTTGTTGTTATTTTTCTGTTGATAAGAAATATATTTCACCTTCTGCTGCATTGTGGAAAATGGTCTTCAGAGTCACCAAGCATTTTTTTTTTTCTTAACATGATTTGATAATTACAGACTGGGGCCACATAGCTTTAGACAAGAAGTACCTTTAAAGCATGAATTTGTCAGGGCTCTGAGAGCACTAATAGGCTTTAATGGCCCTGACCAGCCTTACCTGGAGCCTCCACCCCCACCACTGCCTGGGGGCTCCATTTCAGCTCAGGTCTGGGCATCCAGTCCCGGCCCCAGCTGTGCTGTGGATGGGCCTGTGCCTGGCCATGTCTCTGGTCCTGCCTCCTGGATGGATCTTGGACCTTTGCTACAGCCTTGTCTCCAGTACTGTCTCTGTCTTTAATCTCCTGATGGTCCCTGGATGGACCATGGACCTGATTCATATCCTCACTATGTCTGGGACTGCCCTTGCACCCTGTTACCAGCACTGCTGCATAGATGCTGTGGGGCTGTGCCCTAGTTAGTGAGGCCACTGCTGGATGGGCAGTCACCCTCGGATCCCAGCTCCCCTTCCCTTAGGGAATGGCCCCATCTCTTGCTGCTCCCTACCTGTAAATTTCTCTGCCTGTAAAACCTGAGTGTTCTGCAAAGTTGTTTTTTTTTTTCTTCAGTCCCATCCTAGTTAATTTTAAGGACTTCTGCTGTTACTTCAGACATTTTGCATAGTAGCTCAGTTAACATTAGGTTATAATTATGACTGACTCATAGAGTTTTAGTATCTATCAAGGCCTAACAGTTTTTTCTTGAGCCACATGCAGGATCTTACCTCTGAAGTTCTGCTCTGTCTCCGTGCATTGACATTCATGCTATACCATAGTAGTTGCTTTGCAAGTAAATAGACAAATGACTGTTAGACATGTGTGCCTATTTTCATGGTAAATACTTAGAATCAGAGACTCATGGAAAAACACAATTTGGAAGGGACATTCGAAGGTTATCTAGTTCAGACTCCTGCTCAAAGCAGAGCTATCTTTGAAGGCAGATGGGTTTTGTTCAGGGCTGTGTTTAGCTGAGTTCTGAGTATCTCCAAGGATGGAGATTCACAATTTCTCTGGGCAGCCTGTTCAAGTTACCCTCACTGTGGATTTTTTTCATCATATGTGATAGGAATTTCCCTTATTGCAGCTTGTGTCCTCTCTTGTCCTTTCACTGTGCAACTCTGAGAAGAGTCTAGCTCCATCTTCCCTATAGACTCCCTTTCAGAAATGGAAGACTGTTACTAGGCCCCCCGGAAGCCTTCTCTTCTCCAAGCTGAACAACTGCAGTTCCTTCAGCATCTCTTTGTACATCAACTGCTCCAGATTTTTAACCATTGCAGTAACCTGCTGCTGGGCTTGCTCTGATTTGTCCTTGTCAAGGGAAACCACGGTATTCCAGATGCAGCTGCACAAGTGCTGAGTACAGGAGAATAACCACTTCCTTGACCTGCTGACTATACTTTTGCTCATACAGTCCAGTATGTGGCTGTATTTGATTTATATATGCAGCAGAATGCTGAGTCTGGCCACAATTAAGGGAGTATATAAGTGAGCCTCTCTGCTTATTACTTTGAAAGTCTGCCCTTCACATTGGTCATTCTGCAGAATGTGCAAATGATGGCCATTCCGTGTACTTGCAAGCTCAATGGATTATCATCTTGCTGTGAAAAGCCCGACACTTTGCTACGGCTTTTAATAACAAGTGTTTAGTAACAATTTCCTCTGACTCCAGTGAGAACAGTTTACATAAGACAGTGGTGAGGGTCTGGCCAATATCAACAGAAACATTCAGGTCATTGCACTGCCAGATATGTTAGCATCTTTTAAGGAGAAAAGCTACTTGGTCCAAAGTATCCCAGAGTTTTAGCCTCCATACTTGGCATACTGCCAAGCCCATCTTTTTGAAAAGATATATAGGTGCAGAGTGGCTTTGGAGAATTTTAGGGCAGAATTTGGTTTTGTCTTGAATATGTTTGGCTAGAGATGGTTACCGGTAAAAGAGCTGTGGAGAGAAAAGAACTACTGTTGTGACTCTGTAAGTGCTAATGTATTAGCAAAAGTCCTACGGTGCAGGCAGAATCTGTCCTTTTAGTACGCTGATTTAAATACCGAGGAAGAGAGAAAGGGAAAATGAATATACATGAAACCATATTTCATTCTGTTACAGTCTGCCATTACAGAGGTCACCGACTCCACTGTATGTAATATTCAGCCGCAAAGCAGAGAAAATGTGTGCATACTGCTGAACTGTATTTACAGTTTTCATGCTATTACTGGACAAAAACTTGAAAAATGCCAAGCATTTATAAACTCCCAAGAGGGAGACAGCAGCCAAGGGAAATAATCTTCCTCTTCACCTGAAGAGAACTTCAGCTTCTCTGTATTTACATCTCAAACACAAAGTGAATGTGTGTTTCCTTTTCAGTACTTAAGTTGGCCTTGTTGAGTGAAAGCTATGACATTACTGAAGGTTTGAAGCCAGAAATATTTGTGCCTGTATAACAACACAGTATGGTTCTGTCCTTTGTACAAATTGGTACACTGCAGCATGGAGAACTGAAATGGCTTGTTCAAGACAGTACAATGGAAAAAGATGCTCAGAGCGCTGACACATTCTTTTCATTGTAACTGCCTCTCTCTGCAAGCTGTCAAAGGTCTACACAACAAAAAGTAAGGACGTGGAGTCTCTTATCACTGCCCCAGGGATCAAGAGTGTTTCAGAGCCCTGAACAAAGAAAAAAACATCAGAAACCTGCTCATTTGGCAAGCAGAATGATAATCTGTCTCATGTCAGAAATAGGATTCAAAGGAACTGCATTATTTCTTTATTTACTGCTATTTTTAATATAAATACCAGTGAAAAAAAATTAAGGTGAACAGTGAGTTCAGCTGAGGAGAAGAACTTGCAACCTAGTTAATATTGACTTTTCTAACAGAAGTTTTTTTAGGATTTGGGATTTCTGGGCTAATGAAAGCAATTTGGAGGTCTGCTTCATTTTTAGCTCTAGACTTATCCTGTTGAAGGCAGTAAATTGGCTACTCAGTTCAAGTCTGGAGAAGTACTTAAGACAGGGAGCAGTGTTTATATGTTTACACAATTTATCTCACTCATAAAAAGCAGTGGCCAGAAGAAAATACTACTGACGCAGTGAGTGTTCTTCACATCCTCTTTAGCTTCCATGAAAACATCTCTGAAATTAAGGTCATAAAAATAGTTAAATATCACACTCAAAAAGGCATTCCAGTGGAGCAACTGTAGTGGGTAGCTTTTATACTGTATGCTTTTGTTATGCTTTTACTGTAATGCTGGCACCTGAATTAGGTACAGTTGTCCAATTTACCAAAGCAGAGTAGAACAGAAATATTACTTCCTTACATCTTTAGAGGCATATTTCTGTTTATATATGCCACTATGGCTTTCCTCCACTAGCATGGCACTTCTGATTTTTCATCTTAATATTGGCTTCAGTGCTAAACCTTTTTTTGAGAGAGTATGTACTCAGTTATCCCCACACCTGTATTTTCACAAATGATTATTACTCCTGAAAAGTAATATTCTGCACTTGTGCCTGTGTTTTAAGACCACTTCTCCAATTTGTCAAATTCGTTTTGGATTATAGCTCTGTCCTGCAATAAAGTTCTTCAGTTTTATGAAGTCAGCACATCTAGGAAGCATATTCTGTCCCTTGAAGAGAGCTAGAGCCAGGAAAGACTGCTTCTAAGTTTTACTCAATACATCCTCTTATTTTGAAAGTGGACTACTGATTACTACCCCCTCAGTGGTTACACAGTATTTGAAATAATAGTCTACAGTATATTATAATCTGTTTTATGGTAGATTATAGGAGTGACCTTTATAATGCTGCAATTATGCAATACAATTTTGTCTCTTAATTTTGTAAATTCTCACCTGTTTTACTCTACTGGGTCAGATGATCCAATTCTCTTTCAGGACCCTTTCTCAGTCCACAATGTTTATTACAGAAAATTTCTAAATGTGCCAATCAGAATCTGTAATTTAAATCCTTTTTTTTTTCCTCTTGGCTGATACGATATGGTGTATATAAAAGACTTGGCCTAAAACCGGTGTATTTTTAGTATTAAAATTATTAGCAAACTCAAGATAAAACTGGATATGCCAAAACCAGAGACAATATATATTGCTCTTATACTCAGAGCACATAATAATTTAAACAAATGTCAATAATCATGGTAGGAAATTCCTGTATCTTGATTCTTTTTATGCCAAGTATTTTGGCATGATTATAAAAATACTTTAAAAAATACTTTGGACTGAATTTGGCTCTCAGACACATTTCTGCAGATCTGGAGGAATTCCCACTTAGCTAATAGAGTTACTGGAAATTTAACATTGCTGAAACTGTGAGCTAGTGCCTGCATTTACTGAAGTATGTAGCAATCTTCCCACAGATTTCATTAGACTTTGATTTGCAGTCTCCAAATCTTAAAGATGGTTTTTTCATATGTTAGTGTATTCAAAATATTTTATTGTGATAGATGTCATGTACACCATCTATTTTTTTAATGTCCAATCAAATATTGAGCTTTAAAAAAGACAAATTATGTCATTTTGTTGTTGCTAATACTAAGTCCTGGGTAGAGAAAGTTCCATGTATAGAAAAAGATGATGTTCTCTGGTTTTTTAAAATATAATTAATTCTTGAATGGACTTATTCTGTAGAACTTGAAAATAGGGACCAAGGTCACTGAAAGAAGGCCTGCCTTGCCTTGCGTAGTGTTTGACTGCCTGTAGCTAGTACTGGCATATACATATGGATAAAAGCAGCCTCTCCGGCTACATCTATATTCATAAATTAAGCCACACCAGAGTATATCCCTGCATATGGGAGCTAGATCCTCTCTATTGTTAAATTCTTAGAATGGTTTTTGGCAAGATTTGACCCAGGCCAAGTAGCACTTGGCAATTCCTGGGCACAATTTCAGAGTTAACACAGGTCATTCCAAATGAGAAATTTGTATGGGGATGTTGCGTTTTGCAGGGTAAGAGAGTTTGGTGTTACGGGCATAGGCTGGAGGTACTGATGGCCATGGAATAGTCTTGGACACATGCTTCTCAGCATAAAACGCCTTAAAATAGCAAAGCCCTGAACATGTACTGTGGCTCTGTAGAAACACTATCAACAGATGGATTCAATTAAAAATATGGCTTCCTGAAGTTAGATACATAAATCATAGATGATAGATCATAGAATAGTTTGGATAGGAAGGGACAAAGTGGCCTTTCATGCTGCCAGGAGAAGCAAACTCAACGGGGGGGACCCTGCCAACTGCATCATCTGCTTCCAGTCCCTCATCTTCTCATGTCAATGAAGAGAGCACTGGTGAGCAGCATCCATTGCTTCCTTGGGCACATTCCAGGATGGTGTTGGGGGCTGCCCTCCTCCAGTGCCCCTCAATCTATTTTTGAGTCTGTGACACTCACACACCTTCCCTTTAACCTTTCTTGTCACCTGGAATCACTTTTTCATAGAATCATAGAATGGTTTGGGTTGGAAGGGACCTTAAAGATCATCTATTCCAACCCCCCTGCCATGAGCAGGGACACCTTCCACTAGACCAGGTTGCTCAAAGCCCCATCCAACCTGGCCTTGAACACTTCCAGTGATAGGACATCCACAACCTCTCTGGCAACCTGTTCCAGTGCCTCACTACCCTCATGGTGAAGAATTTCTTCCTTTTGTCCAATCTAAATCTACCCTCTTTCAGTTTAAAGCCATTACCCCTTGTCCTATCACTACATGCCCTTGTAAAAAGTCCCTCTCCGGCTTTCTTGTAGGCCCCCTTTAGGTACTGGAAGGCTGCTATAAGGTCTCCCTGGAGCCTTCTCTTCCCCAGGCTGAACAACCCCAACTCTCTCAGCCTGTCTTCATAGGAGAGGTGCTCCAGCCCTCTGATCATCTTCGTGGCCCTCCTCTGGACTTGCTCCAACAGGTCCATGTCTTTCTCATACTGGGGGCCCCAGAGCTGGACGCAGTACTCCAGGTGGGGTCTCATGAGAGTGGAATAGAGGGGGAGAAGCACCTTCCTCGACCTGCTGGTCATGATTCTTTTGGTGCAGCCCAGGATATGGTTGGCTTCCTGGGCTGCAAATGCACATTGTCGGGTCATGTTGAGCTTAACTACGTCTATGTTAGTAATCTCTACAAGGACTGGACACAGTCCCATGGTAACACATCTAATGCTTTCCCAAACAGCATTTGGTTATAGTTCAGGGAACGTCACAGGCCATCCCATCACATCCCAGCAGCTAAGACCCTATTTTGGACTGGAAGTGAGGTTCTCCATGTGGGTGTGAGGCTTACTATATGGTTTTGTCTCCAGACTAATTTTGTTTACTAGCATAGATGTCTTCTTTTGTTTCAACATGTTCTAATTCATGTTTAAGTATCTAACATAAGCTCTTAGCTACCTTGCAACAGAAACTGGCATTGAACTTTAGATTGAATTAGAATACTGGGCTCATTAAACCTATTTAATTATCGTAATGCAATATTTGGTGCACTTCCCCAATATACAGCAGGCTTCTGCCTCTCACTGAACACTTCAATCACTATTCAGGGAAGTGGACTGCCAAACCTGGGGAATGACTTCATTTTGAGCAGGTTTATCTGTATGTCTGGGATTAATTAAAATTGACTTTTCTGTATGTAGAAATGGAAATTTTTCTAGTAAGACAAGCACTGCATTAAAACATCACCCAGAGGTGATGTAACTGCTAAAAGAAATTCATAGAGTCACAGTAAGATTTGCAGAAGGACTTGGTTATCATTTCCCTGGTGCTCAGCTTTGGGGACTTGTTCTCTGCAGTCCTCACCTGTAGACAAAGTGCCTTCCACACTATATTTATGAGTATTCATGTTGATAAGGAACTTTTACACAAAAATGTGTTTGTGGACTGCATTTTTGTCATTATGACACCTTGGGAGTGTTGGGTCCTGCATTCCTTTTGCATGTTGCACTGTAGCTCAAGTATTAGGCACAGCCGCAACCAGGTGTCAGAGGGAGGATCAAAGAGATAACCTCTCATGAGAAATACTGTGAGCGCAGATTAACTCCTGGCATTTCAGCAAGCATTTCTGTATCTTATTTGTATTTTTAACTCAGTTTTGTGAGGGTGTAAACTTACTAAGGCAGGAGACTTTAGGAAAGAGAGAGCTAGTTGCAAACTATAGAGATAAGAAACCTTCCCTTTATACACCCACATGCACTTCTGAGGCACTGGATTAGCTGCACAAGAACAGTTAGCTAGAAGAATGCTCCAGATGCTGATGTGAGCAGTTGCATGAAATATTTCTGCCCTTATGCTAAATTCCCTTACCTGTACCATTACCATTGCAATTCCTTCAGGGATGCAACAGGATTTGGCCTGACCTAGTCTGCAAAATATGTTCCAAATCTGAGGCTTCTGGGGACTTTTTCAAGCCATTGGACCGTTCTATAAAGGTAGAGAACTTCCATAAAGGCCACTGCAGGTAACACACTTTCATTGTTAAAAAAGATAGTTTACCCAGCAAGCCCCTAAAGCAATGGCATGGAAGTTCTGAACCCCTCTGGTCATCTAAACTTATTTTGGGGTAATTTTCCTGATTTAACGAAATGGAAGTGTCATGTTTTGTCTTCATTCTTTTTCAACTTGCAGAAATAATCACAGGTGGGCTGGTAGGGATTCAAAGAAAATCTGGAGGTGTTTAATTTCCTACCTTAGGTACTTCCTTTTGCAGACAGGTGTGGTTTGCTGTCATTGGTGCATAGTTATATATTTTAGAGAGTGTCATGCAAAGCACATAGGAAGCCAACCTGACATTTGTCATCACTAAGTAATACCTATACTTGGAACAGGGAACTTAGAGGCAAGGATCATAATTTTTGTTCTGTATTTGTACAAAAAGGGCCCTGATTTATGACTGTGATGTCTGTGCCGGCACTTTAAAAGCAAATAGAATAGACTTGCCTGTTACTGTTACCAACGGCTTACAGCTGAAGTTGAAATGATGATTTTATTGGTCACAGTCAGTCAGCTGTGGGAGATGAAAATGTCCCTTTTAGCCTGAAAACTTTTGTAATAATTTCAGGCTAGTGCTATTTCCACTATAACATTGAGGCTGAGTTATGTGGCTAATAGTGATACATCCTGATGTGAGGGCAACTGCAAGGAACACCTGTAATATTACCAATTTCCTAAGTTACTTGTTTGTAACATTTTATGATGGTAGGAAAGAAAGAATCATTATGATAACATGGTCACCGATCAGGAAAACGCAGCACAGTGCTACTTTTCTTGCTGAGCAGAAAAGAAAGTGGGGAGTTTGGCAAAGAACAGGGAACATATCTTTTCTGCAAGCTCGCTCTCTTATATTAATAGGAATTTTCCATTGTTTTGTTTAACATAAACCCAGTTTCTTTATTTGCTTTTAATTTCAGAGAGTTTTTGGTGCATTGCAGTTACAGTGCACCCCACTGAGATTACCTAGAAGGGCATTACGTTTTCATGCACAAGGAACATATCATGCTCTTTCAGGCTATAGCTTCTTTAATTTCAATTAAGGAAAGTGACAAGAAAGAACACAAAATAAAAACTCTGTGAGAGAATATAGGAAGAATGTCTCTTTTATTACGTATAATGGAAAGCAAAACTTTGCATAAAGAAAAAAACAGCAATTTGGAGGTGGAAACATGGATGTGTTTAATATTCCTTATGTTTAAACTGTATGTAAGAACTCCCATCAAAAGGAAGGGTTAGGAGTCCACAGGACTCTCACAATGTTTCATGACACCATTGAACAACACTAATTTTAGATAGGCATTCATTCAGGGATAGGATTTGGAACAGGGAAAAGATTTATCACTCAGAATTTGCTAAAAGCTTTCAAAACAAAGAAAAAGCCCCTCCTCACTACTTCTATTTTAATGGGATATCCTTAAATGCACCAACTCAAAACTTGTATCCACATGATTACATGACATTAAGGAAAGCTCTCGCAGGGAAAAAGTTTCAACTCTATGTCCCAAGTCTCAACATTCAGATAGCAAATATAAAAAAGGCAAGAAACAAAGTACTATTTTGAAAATATCATGATTTTAAGCTACTCACCCAAGCATTTTGTCATACTTCTTATGAGTTTGAGTAGCTGGGGATAAGCAGACTAAATCAGGGTTTAATGCCTGTTAAAATTTAAGGGAGATCTATAGGGTTTTTGCTAAAATTCTTACCAGTGTGAAGGGTGCGCTGGTCAGCAAATGTCCCATGGGAAAGGTCATTCCCATCTGACAGTCTCTGTTGTTAGCTCCGAAAGGTCTCTGCCTTGTCCAGAGTGCCCTGAGCTTGTCCTGGCACCCTGCACACTGCAAAGGTGAACCAGTCACCCCGTTCAGGGCTGCTACCCCCGTGTGACTACAACTTCTGTGGCCTGTCAGGTGCTTGGATACTGCTTTGAAGAACGGGGAGACCATAAGTAAAAGCAAAATGAACCCATTATCATGGTAAAATGTAAGACTTGACACATAGTATATTTGTAGCAAGTATACGGAAGAAAACCCCCAGGTGTTTCTAGCTACTGATGCTTTGCTTAGTAACTTCAAGGTGTTCTCTAGTCCATTGGCCAAAGACCTATTGACAGTCATGCAGCTCTGCCAGCTGGGACCCAGACATTTTATAACATCTACCTTCACGATTGCATTTGAAGGATCAGAATGTCATCTGAGATCATGCCTTTACTTTTTGGCCCTTTTGTCTCAGGACTCCATTCAAAATCAAATGTATTCGCCTGGTTGTCTTCTAATAAGCAAATCAGCAGTTCTAAACCATATTCCAAAGAGCTGTGGATTTAGAAATGCTGATGTCCCCAGGGCATATCAGACAGAGTTAGCACTTGGCCAGACAGTAAACAAAATGTTCGTTAGAGGCAACATCTAATGAGTAGCCTGATACTTGACAATAAACAGATCATTTACCTGTTGAGAATTAAGTGTTCTTTGCAGACTGTTAAGGAGTGGTATAAACCTTAGTGCACAACCCTTTATTATCATATACATCAGAAATACGTTTTATATAAACATGGAAAGGAGAATTATGAAAGCACCTTATTACTAGTTATTGACAGAGTCTGGAAGTGATGACAACCAAGCAGGTTTGGACTGATGGTATGTTTGGGATGAGAGCCCTCCCCCAGATTTGGCTTTCAGGGAGTAGAGGCACCATGGCAACCTTACATAAGTGTGGTGAGATTCAGACACATCATATTTTTCCCCCCTTGTCAGTGTATTAATTATCCACTGCCACAGGTAACTGATTAAATTGGCCTGTAGTCATCATCATTGTCAAGAACAAATTCGTGTTTATAAGATTTGTTTTAGTAATTTTTTTTAAAAAATCATTTCAGATCTGAAGATGATGAAATACTAGACGGAATGGGAAAAGGGGATCAACAAATTCTAGAAGTGTTCAAATTCACCTGAAAAGCTTCAGCTATGTACTTTAAAGTGGTGTTTAAAAACCATGATGCAGATTATCTATGTTACTCTGAAGCAGTAGTCTACGTATTATCTTTCTTCATCTGTCCTTTTTCATACCTGACTCCTGTTGACATCCAGCGGTCTGGAATTTCTCCAGAGTTCTAAGATTTCTTGAAAAATAACATCAGAAAGATTAAATCTTCTTTAGACAAGTCTTCCAGATTTTTAGGTAGGAGTTATGAAGTTTGCAGATTTTAATGTTTGTCCCTCATAGGTACCCCTAGTAACTAAAAGGGGAGAAAGTTCTTCAGTTCCTCATGTGTATGCCATCCTGCTTCTACCTAAATCCATCCATTAAGCCTGTCATTGGAATAACTCAAGATTTTCTTTTAAAACATTACTTTCAGATCAACGTTGGTCATAATTTTATGCAGTGAAGCAATAAGTTATATACTTGTCAGAGTGGTCCCCCAAAGTGCCAAATTCCAATCTCTATATTCTTTTTATTTGTCACAAGGAGGTCTTTAGCGAAGTTATTTGATGTTGTGTGAAATCCCTTGGGAAATGGGAAATTGCCATTTATAATTTTAGGAACTCTAGTTACATTTCCTAACTGGCCCTGTAAGATCTCCTGCACATATCTGTCAGACCTGCACACTTTTAAAAATTTTTCTCTATCCTGTATTTGCTTAAAACGCAATGTGATACGTCCCTGATGTTCTTGTTGATACACTAAATGCTTTACTTAATCGTGTCCTTTTAATAAAGTAGTATATTGACTAATTCTGATATTGCTTATTTCTAATTATTTAGTAATGACAAAATCTAAAGAAAAAGGAGGATGGAAACTGTATTACTCAATGCCTCTTTTGAGCATATTCCCCAAACATTTTAAATTGCAGTGCAATGAATCTTTTACCTTAGACCACAGTGTTATCTTTAGGTTGACAGTTGCTTCCAAAATCGAGTGTACCTCACTGGAACATAGTTTATCTGTTCAACCACAAGGTTTTTGTAGGACTTGGGGCAACTCTCCTGTGCACATCTGACACGTGCTGCCCTGCTGCTCCTGTGTGATGTGCGGAGATGGCAGCAGCGGGTGCCGTGGCTGCAGGCTGTGAAGCTGACGCCTCTTGCTCTGGGAGTTTTCTGCTTCACACCTTGGCTTCCGAGACTGAAATTCAAGGTCTGCTTACAAATCAGTCCCATTTATGGAATGCTGAAGTGCTAAAAGTTTTCTTTGTGTCTTGTTTGTTTGGATACTTGGCTTTAAAACTATCCCTCAAGATTAAAAAGGAGAAATGTTTACTTATGTGAGACAGCAGTACATAAAGTGCTTGTACGTGAAATGAGAGCATGCCTGCACCAGCTGTCAACAGTTATACAACCACGCACCTGTTTTTCCACTTATTAGACCTACGTCTTACCCAAATTTGAGCTGATCCTTTGATACCTTGTAAGCCTACCAGAAAATCTTGTGTGCCATGCAAGTCATGTTCCAACACTTTAATTTCCAGAAACCTTGTGGTAATGCAAAGATATATGAGTCAGATAGTGCATTAAACAGCAAAAGTGGGAGCCTTTTATAATATTCAGTTGTTGCTTACTATGTATTTTTTTCTATAGATCAGCAAGATAGTGTTAGACACATGGAATGGTAATAAATGAATCTTGGACTAGTTGCAAAAAGCCAGAAGGGACTGGAGATACAGCTTACACACTGCTAAGTAGCACACGTAAAGTGTTTGTGGTTAAGGCTTTGGTTTTATTTACAGTGGAACAAATCTTAAGTGAATCATGGTTCCTTTGATCAACTTACATAAGGAAAGGAGATGCAAATACCCAGAAGAGAACGGTCCTGCCATGGGAAGCTTTCTGCCAGACTCGTCAGATCTGAACACATATGTCTGGGCTCTGCTTCCCTAGGCGTATGTGGTAGGGAAGGACTGGCTCCACTGGCATCACCCTCTGGACTCCACGCATAAACATAAATGGCACCAGGGCTAAAGGCTAGCCCTCTTGGCCAACCCACGGCAGCTGCAGTTCCTGCCCAAATAGAGTCAAACCTTTTATTCTGGGTTTCACTGACAAGATGGGACTTGGTCTTTAAATTGGCTTCATCAGGAAAGAACTAAGGCAGAGAGTATGTAAGGTGCAGTCTTACTTGCTGGTGCTGTCCCAGGCGGCATTTGGAAGGGAGGGCCAGAGGAGGTTACAGATCATACACATTTTAGCCTCCTGAACGTACCTTGTTCAGCTGCAGCAAGGACAAGGAACAATAGCACCCTTCAGGGGAGGAGCTCAGGTGTTCACAGCTGACCTCCTACAACTTGTACCAGAGAGGACGGGAAATCTGGCCATTTTCTGCTAGCTGTTCTTTACCACAAAACATATTGTGATTTATTTTCTTAGCACAGCTGCCTGACAAAGGTAGGGTGAACCCTTTACTTTTGGCCTGGATCTTCATTTCTTTTCTTAGTTTTGCAGCTGGTTTCCTAACAATGAGCAAGAAGTATTCTGCCTTCAAAATATTTCAAAAGACATTACAAAAATAGAGTAATTAAAGCTGAATTCTGCTTTTGTCAGTGGCCTCTGTGGTAGAAGTTGAGTTAATGATGAGACTACTTTGTCTCCAACCTTTACACCTAAGTATACACGCGGAGATTCAGTTCAGAAGTTAGACACTTACATGTAAGTGTCTACTTGTAGGTATGTACAAACTCACTGAATATCTAAAGTTTCCACTGTAGTCAATGGAGATCTAGTTAATGCAGAGCCAAAGGATGGCTTGTGTAACCCTCAAGCCAGTTCAAGGAGAATTTAATTGCCTAAGCGTAAATATCTAGTGCCACTGTTGAGTGCTGTCTACCTGTAACCTGAGCAGGAGGGAATACATGTGTAGGCATGTATGGAGAGGGGTGGCTAAACTTGAGGCTCTCAGAGGGGCTGGTGGAGACACGTATCGTAGTGAGTGATGGAAGGATGTGAGAACTGCTGCAGTGGGTGCTTGCCTGGGAAATACCAGGTGTACGCTTCCCTTTGGTGTGGCATTATGAAAGATCACGTTCAGAAGGGGAAGTTCCTTTTTCAGGGAGGTATTATGAAGTTAAAGTGTTTCATGACTTTTACTCAAAGCTGTAGAAGAAAAAAATGTGTTGGGTCCATTCCCCTCTGTTGTTAGAGCAGGCTTTTCTTTTTATTATTTTTACCACTTGTTCTCATTCTTAAGTGATAGGATATTTATGGTCCATTTGGCAGGATCAAGCAGGCTTATATGTGGATAGACGGAGATACATTTTGTCCTGGCACATTGACTAATGAAAACCCCCACAGCATGAAAAAAAATGTAATTAGATCAGTGGTTTTTGTAGAGCTAAACCCAATGTAATAGTTTTAGTGAAATGATCTAGTACTCCAAGTGTTTTTGCACACTTCAGGACAAATACTGTCCTGAAAGATAAAAGGTGTCCCGTTAGCATTTTGATTTTTTTCTCTGTGCATGAGTAGCTAAATTCTGTTGTTAAATAAGCAGAAACCAAAGGGATCTGATTTCTTTGAGTAGAGCTTGGCACCATAAATAAAACAGAAATTCTGCTGGGTTATCCCCTTTTACATAATGACTCTCACTAATTGGCTTGCTAGAGAGGGCTGCAGATTTGCACTTTGGTTTGCAGTTCTATGCTGTAAACAGGTAATTGATTATGACCAAGCTTAAAAATATTCCCCAAAAGATATGTCAAGAAATGATATTCTAAACTCCAGGGAAGATCCAGAGCATAGCCCCCATGCTATAGATATATTTGGCCTGTTTATCTGTAGAGATGTGATGCAACTGAAAGCTTTAGTATCCGCACTCTGATCTACGGGGTCAATATTCTTAAAGGAATTCCAGTTTGCCAGTCAGGGAGCCAAGTAATATTATAATATGAGTTGTGGAAATAATCTTTTAATATGAAAAATATCTAATAAATAGCCAAAGTACCTTGCTAGTGAACGGCCAATAGATTAGAAGTTCTTTTAAAATTTTTTTTTTTTAAGACAAATGCTTGTGGCCAGGAAACATTTTTTGAAATTGCTATGAGCTTATGAACAGATTGTTAAAAATCAATGAGATTAACAGAAATATAATTATATGGTTAATTATGACTATATGATAAATTAATTACATTGTAAAATATAATTAAAATAATATATTTGCTATAATTATTATATAGCATATGTCATATAGACCATTATATTATATAATATAATAATTAATATATAACTTCCAATAAATAATTTAAGACAACTTTAACAGTCATGGTTTTCTTACATGATATAGAATTGGCTGAGTGAAGTTAAATGAAGTGGTGACATGGTGGCTGAGATGTGAAGCAAGAGGCCAAGAAATTTATTGACTTTGATAAGAAAGAAGACATGTTTGTTTCCTTTTATTATGGAGAATTTGGACAACGAGCAAAAATAATAACTAGAAAGGAACAAAATGTGGGACTAAAGACCAAAGATTTGGAATGATGTATGTGACAGCTGTTCACAATACACATAACTAATGTTAGCTCTTGAAGGTCTGGGTTTATTTCAGCATGTCACTCATGCTGGAATCTTTTGGATTTTTTCGGTGTTTCTGGGCAGTATGTATTGTAGACTCTGCAGTTCAGGACAAAGTTCAAGTGCACTCTGTGAACCAGAAAAATCCCTTTTTTTCCCATGGAATACTGCTGTGTATGAACAGTAGTTTAAACAATGTTCCAGTGAACTGGTTTTGCTTAAGCGTATGCAATCCATCAGCAGGATTTTGTACAAATAAGCAGACTTCAGAATCATGTGTTTGGTGGTCCACAGATGGCCCAGCACCTCACAAGTTGGACTTTCATTAAGTGGCCTTTCTTAACATTGGAGGTGAGAAGATAAAACAATTCCTCCTATCTCATTTGCTTAATCTAAAGTATCTGCTAACTAGCACTGACCAGGAGATGGCTGAACATAGAGTATACTGACCTTTTAAAGACGTTTTGAAAAACATTCTTGAAAGAAAAGCTTGCCTTGCTGGTGGAAAGGTACAATTGTTGGTGACACAGAAAATTGCATTATACTTTTTCTGAACCAGTGATCCCTTTAAATCCTCTGTGAACCACTGGGGCCTGATTTTCCTCTCTCATGATGTTCAGCATTATTGATGTCAATAGTTTCTTCAGGTTGATGCTACAATAAATGGGAGAAAAATAGTTCTCTTGTCACTCTAAAAACGAGTTTTCTTTCTCATCAATAAAAGGGCAGTCAGTAAAGGGAAACGGAGAGTGGTAAGAAAATCGTTTTGGGTGAGATTTGACCTCTCCTGTGCACAGTGGATAACACCTGACTCTTCAAGTCACACGTTTCATAGAAATGGCAATTATGGGGTAAAGATGACATTTGGGGTGGCAGGGGGAGAAACAGTACATGCTTAACTACGTGTTAACAGTGCTGCTTTCTGCTGGTTTGGCTAGCAGCATGGAAAGTTCACAGAGCAGCACGTCTCCTGCTATTGTACTTAGTCTTGATGGAGACTGCTAGCACTGTGTTTCCAAATGATTCTGGTGCCAGCCAGCACAGGGGCAGAATGAAGACTGAAATTACTAGGACCAGGACCTGCAGGTGCTTTGTTCTGCACTTTTAACCTTTCCATATGTGCTCATCCCAAACCTGGGAAGAAAAGCGTCCCAGGAGGTGTAGACCACCAAAATCTCCCTTGCCCGGGCAAGCACTCCTCTGGGCATAGCTTGATGCATGGCTGAACATCCCAGTAGTCTCTGGGTGATACCTCTGCTCTCCACAACCACTATCAGCATGTGCACCCAATTCATGGTATCCTTATTTTTGAAAAGGGACAAGTCAACTCAGCATGTGGATTTTGCCATCTTGTGTATGTATTCACCAAAGGGTGTGCAGGGAATACTAAGCAGAGGTAGATCTAATCTTAGAAAGTGACTGGCTTCCTCTCCATGGAGATAGGGCTCACAGAGCCAAGCAGCTGAAATGCTGTCTTCTGCTATTTCTGCCACATGCTCCTGAAAGGGCTGCTGCTGCTCTCTGCCTGTCTGCTTGATGTCACTGAGCTGTCCCATCTTCTAGCAAAGACATTTTCTGCAGACAAAAGCCACTGTTCACAGGCAGCAGAGCTGCTAGCTTGGATCAAGGGGCTTCTGACCACAAGAAAGAGGCTGACCTAAGAGCAGTCGTTATTCAGGAATTTACTCTCTGCCCACCTACCAAGGCTGTAATTTCTGCATCTCTCTTCTCATTCTCTGCTATGTTTGATTTCAATTCTCAGCAATCACAGTACAGGCTTTCCAGTCATGCTGCTCTTTGCAATGCAGGGAAATAATGAAAACACAAATTTTCCTTTTAAAAATACAAGAAAATAAAAGGAACTTCCCAAACTGTCATCCTCAAGAAGTCTGTGAGACCACAGTTGGAAGCCTACAGATAATCCTCAGAACAGCATTACCTTAATGCGTTTTCCATTAAGTTTCAGCTAAAGGTGGCAAAAATGTTGGGAGGTGATGGCAGTACAAGTGGTTTAGAAACCCGGAAAAATGTAGCAGTCAAAAATGCCACTCATCATGGGCAAGGGACAGAGAAACCACTAGAAAGGGCTATTCTGGAATATGAATGAGGTCTACATTTTTAGTGCTAGAAAATCTGATCAGGAAACACTTTTGCTCTGGGAAGTCTACAGATCATGGCTTAATATTTTTACTCAGTGAACAGTCTTCAGCCAAAAGTAGACCTGAACTCTAAAATGACCAGCATGTAACTAGTGCTCGGCAGCCACCAAAAGCCACCTCCCTGGGTCTGCATGAGCAGAAAGGGAGCTGAAATGGATGGCAAGGAAGGTGACTCAGTGGGATCCTCAAAGTATTCCTGGGTAGAGGAATCGGTCTGTGATCTCTGGACTATTTGAATCAATGGATATGTCTAACATTAACATTTCTGTTCGGCCACCATCTATTTTTCACAAACCACCAAGCACTTTTATCATGCAATATGGAGCTGCACACCAGCTGTAGACCACCTTCTGTGGCCTCACAGGCCTCTCATGATCTTCAGACCATAATCCATGAACCATAAATGCCTATGTGCAACATAGATAGGGAGCAGAAGTGCACCCAATTTTTGGCATCCTTGTGTTTGAAAAGGGACAAGTGAATTCAGTACCTGGAGCTGAAAAATTTGTTCCAGAATGGATCTCTCACTTTTGTTTAGCTCTTGAATTGATGCATATTTTAAAAATGATTAAATACAATAATTTAATACTTCATCAAATATTAGTTAATAATAATGATATTACTAATGATCAGTGTTTAACATTAAATTAATTTGGTTAGTTAACTTACAGGGCAGTACTTGAGTCCAAAACATAGAGGATCACAACCCTACACCATTGCTACACTCATTACCCCACATGCGTTGCTGTACACTGTGGAAAAGGTCCTCATCTCTTACTGATGAGCACCCAATATGATCTGTGGCAGCATGGGAAAAGTACAGTCCCAGCCTTCATGTGGACCCTGTGTGTTCGATGCCTCGGCTGCCTGCATGGTCGGTGTAGAGAGAAGAGCTCTTTTGGGGAAGCAGCTCTGGGCAGCTGCTATGGCCAGCACAAAACCAGCAGAAAGCATGGGCCCAGTGGTGCCACTACTCTGCTTCTATGGAGAGCCTGGGTGCTGGATGCACGTGCGGCTGCTGCCAGGGCAAGAGCTAGACACTGGAGGCCTCTCAGAGGAGGTACATGCCTACAGGATTGAGGCTCCCTCTTGTTGAAAAGTAGCTGCTGAGAGAGGTGGTGGGGTTTGCACTGTACTCGGGCACTGAGAAATGTGCTTCTGAGGCATTTCTGAGCTGTGGTTCCTCTTCCCAAGATAGCACCCTAACTTCCAGCCTAGGAGTATTTAGAGGAGATGATGCTGGGAGGTGGAGCCAGGTGGGAGAGGAGATCAAGGAAGAGTAGCCTCCATCTGAATGATGAAGGTAGTACATGGGCAGGAGCACAATCAGATCAGCAAAGATAAAGCAAGAATCTGAAGCCTGGTGATTTAGGCACAGACAGAGACTCTGCAGGAGCAGAGCTGGATTTGGTTCCCAGCTTCTGCTCATGTGCATGGACCATTGACTGCCGCTGT
Source organism: Gymnogyps californianus (assembly GCF_018139145.2). Taxonomy (NCBI): domain Eukaryota; kingdom Metazoa; phylum Chordata; class Aves; order Accipitriformes; family Cathartidae; genus Gymnogyps; species Gymnogyps californianus. The sequence goes on from NC_059473.1 coordinate 105,843,218, forward strand.
CTTGGTGTATATATCTCAGGGGACTTGTGTGCACCTCTCAGCCCTGCTGATATTAGCAACCAGGCAGTACCAAAAAGCATGTATTCTGGATTGTGCTCTTGGACACTGGGACATTGGATCCAAATTTTGCAGAGTTTTATTTCTTTCCAGCTAATCTTTTTCTTTTGTGTCCCAAAATAGAGCACTATGTGGCTTTCACAGTTCTGATGTGATCTTTCATGGCGTTTCCCACCATATTTCTATTATTTCTTTTACTCTAAAATGTGAGAAACACATTACTCATAAAATATTCCCTGCCTCCCCCTTTCAGTTTTCAGTGAAATAATGAAAGGCCTGCCACAACTCGTGTGCTTTAGTCCTCATTATTTCTGCCCTGTTTTCAACAGCCACTTCTATCAGGGAGTATAAAACCTCCAGATTCAGCTTGTATGCCAAAGAAAACAACTGCAGTTCACAGAAATCCCTTAATAATTTCAGCAAAATGCTGAAGGAGGAATTTTGTAATTAAAGATTTCACATTTTCTTACTTGATGTTCCATGCTGGGCTGGGACGATTTTTTCCACTGATTCCATGACACCACACTGGGAGGAAAAATGGTTGCACAATTGGCAAGTTTTTTACTGGAATAACTTCGTCATATTGTTATCTCTTAGATTCATGGAATACATATTTACATGTATCCTTTTTCCAGGCAACCTTCAAATCATCATTTTCCTCATTAAATTGTTGCAGCATTTAGATTAAGTGCTTTGGCAGAAGCAATTCATTCTATCCCAGGTTTGTGGGTTAGTGTTTGGCAAACCTTAATACATAACAAATCAATGTGATTTTATCAGGAGTCTGTGCCATGCATCCTGTAAGCTAATATGCTGAGTGTGGAGGATGGAGAGAAGCAAAACTTTTGTCATAGCAGAAGCTCATATGAGTCTGATACCTTAAGAACAACTGCTCTTGCTCTGTCTATGATGTGCATGGTTGTCCTTTTCACAAATCCTCTGGGGCCCAGCCAGGAGGAACTTCCTGATGTCTATACTCCCATTCCTGTGTTTCAGGGACATAATTGTGTTTTCTCTCACAGGAATTAAAATGGGACTGAAATTTATCCAATACCAAGTTCAGCAAATGATCTTTTGAAATCATGCAGGATATTAAAGTTCTTCCTGGCTGACACAGGTATGGCCTGTAGGTATGGCCAGACAACACGCAGCTAGCTTCTAGTGAAGCATACTCAGATGTCTCCTGTACAATTGTTCCTTGTCTTCTAGGACATCATTCCTTTTCCTCTTCTTGATGAAGAAAATGCATTTAGCAGTCTGAGCTGGAGCACCTGCATACTCCTTCTTCATGAATTTTACACAATAATTCTTTCTTGTGCCCTAGACTAACCTGTTTTGCACACAGAAGTTGGTCTGGCATTAAAAGAATACTCAGTCCCTCATTTTCTGAGCCTTTTCTGATAGGAATGCTTACTGCTGAAAGTGCTGAAAGCTCAGTCTTTGGAAAATTGAGAGCTCTACAAGCCTTAAGAAGTCAAACTGAAAAAAAGAGAAAATTCCTACCTCTCTATTCATTTGTATGCACATGTATAATGATAGCCAATAGCCACTGTCATTGATAAAGTACATGAATTAATAACAGGAAAGGTTCAATATATTATTGCAGTAGATTAATGAATGGCTGAGCATATGATGAAGTAGTAAATTTAAAGATAACTTCTATATATTATAGTTTTGTCCTCATGTCTCTCTCTTCTTTTTATTAGAACCTTGGTTTATTAGCCTATTTCTAAAACTCTTATTAAAATGTGAAGTGATATATTCTGTTGCGTAATATTGAATTTTAGGACTTGCAGCCTAGCCATGCAGAAATCTCTACTGAGTCAGCAGAATGGCAAGTGCAGTTTCTGCAGAGAACGGCATTGCCTCCCCTGACTCACTCTGCTATAGACTTGGAGTACAGGCTCAGCCCCAAGCCAGAGAGAGGGAAGGCTTTGAGGCAGACTTAACTAAGGGGGAGAAAAAGGAGAAAGCATAGAAAGAGAACGTTAAAGCTGACTTTAATTTGCTTATTATTGGGGGGGGCATAAAAATTTGATCCAATGTGGACAATTTTTTGGAGAGCAAGGTTGGAGTGTTTATGGTTATAAATACTGAACTTTTTGAAAAAGAAAAAGATAGCAGAAAACTGTGACGTAAACTCTACCTGAAAAAACTAGAGTATTCCAGTAAGAATACATAGATGTACATTGATGCAGTTTGCGCCCATATGGATTACAAGAACAAAATTATAGCAGAAAAAGTGCCCAAGATGCAAAGTAGACTTTACTCCATCAGGCCAGATTTCTACATCGATCTCCTTCCATCTTTTAAATTATGTTTTTACTTGCAACTCTGCACTTTTGTGACATCAGCTGACACCAGATTATGCTCACTTGTTTGGATTTACATAATTTCTAATGAAGGTTATAGATCTCTATTCATTGTCCATATATAGTTGAATATATTAATATCACAGTCACAAATGTACACACACAGGTGTTCATACAGAATATTGTAATCCTAAAAGCAAAAGTACACAACTTTATTTCTTATTTGGCCAACTGAGGAATTTAGGCAGTTAGTCTATGAGAAATAGTATCTTATGCTTCCTTGGCTTTTTTTTCCTCTTGCTATTTTTTCAGTCTAAAATAGAGAAACCCACTCTGTTCAACAGCACAGCTTCTAGATGCTTCAAAAGGAATGCAGCAAAAATAAATGTTTAGGTTGAGTGCACTCTAGTCTGTTTAAAATAATTCATGGTTGTCTCACTGTGGGAGTAGTAATTATTGATCAACCTCTTTTTTTCATTCTTTTTTTAAAGTGTTGAAGTACTGTAACCAGCTGCATTTGTAGAGGGCTTTGTGAACTTGGCTTATTCACTACAGCTCAGCCACTGCAAAGCTAATGAGGCTCCTGACCTTGACGACAGGAAAGTTACAGGCCTCACAAAGTGACGATAGGACACTGAAAGATGTTTGTTTTCTGCCATTTTATTAAAGTGCATTTTTTAAGTTTAATTACTGGTGCAAATAGCAAAGAGATCAGAGCAAGGAGTCAGAGAAGAAGCCACATTCCGTGGCTATTCATGGATGAGTCTTTCATGGCAGAGCTGTACTGCTGTCTTGGTTATTGAAGATGTATTCTGCTAGTGTTGAGAAATTCCTTCAGTTTTCATGAAATGCAACTCTAATCATCCTTTGACTATCCAGTCCTTTATCTTGGGATCAGTCATTCGATAGGTCAGAAATCCTGCCTTGGAAAAGAAACAGAAAATTCCCATCTGTGCCTGCCATAATCTAAATCAAACACTGTATTAAAACCAGACTACGTTTAACATTTAGACATTAGATACCATATTCATATAGAACATCTTTGGTTTTAATAAATAAATCTTTGGCACTGTATCATAGGGTTTGTTAAAGTGTTTGTCTTGGCAATGTAAATTTGCTAATATTTCTTCTTATCTGTCTCTCTTTTGCAGCAGTAAGGGGACCAGGCAATAGTTCCTTTCTTCTCTTTTTCAGCCCATATGAAATATACTCCAGCATGGGGTTTTGTTATATTATACTTTGAACAGAAATTACAACCCCCCCCCCAGCGATACTCATTTGTCCTAGTATTTAATTCTTCAGAGTTCTTTCAAATCTTGGCCTCCTTGCTGAGACGACCAGTCAGGGTAATAAGGAAATCTATCTGTTCAGGATATAAATACATAATCAGTAGGAATTATGCACAGTGTTTCAATTCATAAAGAAGACAAAATATTCTCAACATGACAGTGACCACTTGTTACCTGCATTTTATCTAATGGTGCTAAAATTAAAGATTCTCTTGCCATCATCATGATTATATTTAATTGTAATACAAAAGTTATGCAATAAGCACTTTCTGGACACTGTTTTGAAGAACTTACAGGATGGTGCAGGCTTCCTGCTCATTACTGGCATCCTATGAAGCATTTCTCACGCTTCCTCTGAAAAATGTCATCGCTGCTCTTCAGTCCTAATAGATGTCTCCCACCCTGCTGTTCCTCTTCAATTCTATAATCCATGTTGGAATGAAGCCTGCAAGAAACTGATGAAAAAAGCCAAAGTCTAGAGCTGTCTTGCACTCTAGCTGTGCAGAAAGCGCAGAATGACAGTGTGTTTGCTAACAATATGTCAGTGGCTTTCTTACAAAATCTACAGACAATCCTTTTTCCCCTTTTGATACTGAGAAAGGGGAGAGTCTCACATAATTATTCTGCTTTTAACTCTAATTTTGTCTGTCCCTGTGGCTTGTGCCTCATGCTTATCAGGGTGAATATTCACCAGTAAGGGCAATTCACCCTGGCTGACATGGCTTCTAACTCCTGTGTGGCTGCTTGAGGTGTCATCTCAACTGCTGCTGTAGTGGATTTCATGCCGCTGTCTGCAGCACATTGTCAGATGCAATGGACATGCTTCAGCCAGGTTGAGGGGGCTTGTTCTGCTGATATTCCTCATAGTAAGTTACAGAACAGAGTATCATACAAAAATAAAGCTGGAGGTGATCTCAAGTGTTCATCTAGTTCAACTGGCTGCCCCAAGATGGGATCTGCTATAACTGTAGCTTTTCTCTTTTTCAGAGAGTTCCGGGGGTGGATATTCAACAATGTCCTTGGGCAATCCATCCAGTGCTTCACTATCCCTGTCATTAAAAAATTTGCCCTAATGCCTAACCTGAATCTTTCTCACTGCCATTTAAGTTCATCACATTGGGGTTAGCCTTGCTCAGTAGAAGTCCCAACAAAAATGATAGCTGTTTCCCCTTGGGAAACATTGCATGTGAAAGTTTAATGCATTTTGCAAGCCTGCCTGTGCATTCTGCATTTCTAAAGCACTTTAAAGTATGTGTAAAAAGTCAAGAGAAGTTGCACTTCTGCATTTAGCGTCAAAAGGGCTCTGTATCTTTTAAGTATAATGGGTAGCATCCATGTGCAAGGTCTTATGTTCCCAGTGCTTGTAATCAGGTTGTGCATCGCCGTCTCTCAGTTCACGGGATGAATCAGGCATTCCAGCATCTTCTTGTACCTGTCATGCTGGGTAGTACCAGGAGTCATTTAAGTTTTGCAAAAAGGGAAACAAGGGAGGTTATATCACCATTGTCGGCAAGGGAGTTGGGAACGCTGCCTACACAGTACGCACCCTCCCTTGAAAAACTGTCCAGGGACCAAGACCAAAACCATGGGATGTTCTTTTTTAGAGATGAAAATGGGAATTACCTGGTTTTAGTAGAGTTGGTCAAACTGCCTGTCAGAATTTCCATATAAATTCTTTGCTACAAAAGCAACTGGAAAAGCAGACAGAACAACAGGACAATAGTGCAGTGTTAACCTCTGTGCAGATACAACGACTGACTGATAACTAACTGATAACTTCTGTCAGCTTCTAGTCAGCATGTTGGTTAACATAGCTAATTTTCATTTGGACCTGTGAGCATAACTATGATTACAAGGATAAAATGATAAAATATGTGAGGGTTATAATACATTTAATCTTTTAAAAGTGGATTTTGTTTTGCTTATTATCTTATATCCAGACATGGTTCTGAAGCCGAGTGAGCATAAACTATTTGGAGATAAAATGCCAGATTCTGACATTGGTTATATATAGCTTATATTTGTTTCAACAGCAGATAATGCACATAGCTGACCTAAAAACATGTTTGCATGGTACACAGAATTTTGCCCCTACTTAACAAAAGAATATTGCTGCCTAGATTGCAAAAACAGAGCAAAACTCTACAGATAGGCACCATGCTGTGAGCTTTTATTGTCTGACTGTGTCTAATGGTTGAACTGCCAAAACTAGCAGCAGGACTAGAATAAATTATGAACAGATGAAGAACTCTCTCATTCTTGTGTGAAAATCCAGAGTTCCCTTATCTATGAATAATGATCCAAGGGTTTGCAGATGAGAAGCACAAACATTATGTGAACAAATGGTAGGAAGCTTTTACATTCTTGTTAGAATGATCTTCTCTGACAAATCAAACACCAGATACCTAATCTAAACAGGATGGAAACCCTGCAAGTTAAATATCCATGGTACATATATAACATGCTTTACATTCTGAAATTTGGTGTACACTTCTGTCTCTGCTTCTGTGTAACATTAGTGTTTTGTATTAATGAAATCTATTTCTTGTACCCAAATTTAACAGAAATACCCTGAGACATACTAGAGATATTTTCTTTAGTGGCATGGAATTTGCTAGTATCTCCATTTTGGTTTATTTCACATACAGGGGCATTGTCCATGGTATTGGGTACCAGGAAATTTTTATTATCATAAGCTACCACTTGTAATACTTCTGGAAATACAAATATTTCTTACAACAACTGAAGTCCAGATAAATATGGACTTTTTTTTTCTTTTCCAAAGTAACTATTTTTGCTCACTTTAATCACATAGTTAAGTGAACTGTGCTGGCTTCTGCTAGGAACACAAGAACGTGTAGCTGTTGTGCAGGATGCAACTCTATTGATTTAGAATTGGAAGTGGTGAGAGTGCAGCAGGAAAATATAATCAGATGTTTGTCCTATTGTATTTTGCAAAAGAGCACTGGTGGATTTTCTTTTAAAAACTGCATTATTTGTAAGGACAGTGCAGTGAGATCTTAAAATTAGGGCAGCTCATGAATATGACAACTCTGTGACTCACAGCCAGCGTTCTCTTTTTAGTCAAGAGGAAGCAGGTCCATTTTGCACAACAGATTGCTCAGCCTAGCAGCTTATTCACATAAGCAATACCATTGAAATCAATAGTTTTCCTCACATTAGTTTTGTTTCCTTACAGTAATTTTGTCCACATAAAGACTGGCATGCTTATTTAAAACTGCTTATACCAACATCGCTAATGCTAATTCTTCCTTACATGGATTTATACTGGTATAGTTGTTTCCATGAGGAATTCACACTCCTAAATCAGGCAGCTATCCTCATACAAATTAGGACTAATAAAATGCATATTTGCACATTTTCTGTATTTGATGAGCAGAGGTTGAAATGGGACCTCTGCTTCAAGCTGAATATGATGGGGAAAGAAAGAGAAAGAGAAAAAGAATGTCAATGAGAAAAGAGGAATAACAGACAAGATGATAGGAAAGATAGGAGGACCTTTAAGAGGTCCATCTTCTCTTTAAGTTTTGAAATGTTCTGGCCACTTGAAATCATTATTTGGAAGAATATATCGACTGAGACTTATTTTGACCATCACCTGAGGTACCTGCCCTCCTCTAGTTACTATGATCTCCTTTTTTGGTTGTTTAATCTTTTCTGTCTTTCTTCCCATCCTTGTTTAATCTTTTAAATCTAATCTAGCCCAGTTTTTTATCCAGTTCTACCTACAGGGAGATTCTGCTGCTGTGAAGCCCCAATGTGGCATAGGGTAAACATCATGTCTTTTTAATGAGCAAGAAGTCCCCTACCATGGCTGAATGCTGATGAATTATTTAAAGCAGAATAACTAAGGTATGCTACAATATGAATTATTCTTTATATACTTACATCCATTTGTTGCCTTGGCCCATCAACTGTACCATCTGTAGAAATGCCAGTCCATATGAGCCTTTTAGCTTAGATACGTATGATTAGGACATATAGCAAGAAGCTGATGTGGACCAGTAGCTAAAATATACAAATAACATTAACACTTCTGCATATGTATGATGATAAAGAAAAGTAATCTAGAAGTTTCATATAGGAAAGATTGATAGGATCAAATAGGAAAATCAATAGATTTCCTAGTAAAGTTGTTATGCCAGAAGATACCTTTAGCTACAGGTCAACGCATGGATCTTGAATTTTGCAATTTTTTTCTTTTACTTACTGTATTACTGTAGCTTGAATATATAGCTTGTATACCATTTCCACAATATGTTAGATGTGCTAAGCATGTAACTACTCACATCCTGCATGATGACAAGAATCCAGATTCAGTTCACCTATGGAGGGCTCTAGAAAGGAGAAGAACATGGGATTTAAACCCTGGCTGAAATATAAAATTCTTGTCTTTACCTGGTTTTGAAAATAGGCCTAGAAATCATAATTTCCTAGACTCTCTCAGCATGGAAGCTAATTGAATCAACCTGTTTTAATAACCTTGCAATAATTCTGAGGCTTTCAAAAAATAATTGTGTTTTTACAAAATGAAAGCTGCCTAAAGAAGTTGTAAGAAAGACGTATTTGATGTGTACAAAATAGCAGGCCTGGAAGCTCATGCTTCTTTGAGACTCGTTTTGCATATGCTGTGGTCCTGTTAACCTAATAGTTGAAGTGTAGGGAAGACATAAGTTGTAAAGAAGACTGAATCGATTATTGTCTCTAGACAAATGTTACATCTCAGGCAGATTTCAGTTTTTGACTTTGTGAACAGGTTCCTCTGACTGTATGTATGTGCTGTCTGAAGTTTCTTACTTGAGTGAGAAGTCACTTTGGCTAACAAAATAAGTTTATTATCCTTAAGTCTGTATGTTTGCTGCTAAACTAAACATGGGTAAAATAGTAAGATTACAGAACGCAGCAGAAATAACTGGTTGATTGTAATTAACTGTAATTATAATTAACTATCTAGCTACATGAAGATCTTCCCTAGATGACAGTGTATGAAAATACATAGTGCTTTCAATGCATATCCAGACAAGTAGAGTCTTCAATTGGAAAAGAAATGTTTCTACGTGGCCTTACAAGGCTCAATTTTGGTTGGAGTGTGAGTGGATCTTTGGCATGACTTTAAACCGTGTTTAAGATGGTTTGAGTTTTGTGACCTCAGTAGTCACAGAATCTCTACAGTATAAGCTATGGGTCAGACTTACTATCCTAACCCTGACATGCTCTGTGTCATTCTTTGAGCTGAAGGAACGCTGTTTTGCCAGCTCATGCTTCTGAACAAGCAGGGTAACAACACTGAATATAGGCAAACGTAATGCCTCTGATACTAATAAATGTGTGCAGATACTGAGATGAAAAGACTTTTGGGTTCATAAGCAATTACTGCAGAGTTTCCTATAACCAGCACTGCAGGAAACTGCACTTTTTCGTCAAGATGGTTCTATATTTTTTTCCAAATGTGTAGCACAAACAGGATGAGCAGAGAGAAACGAAGAACTGTTACTGGATGCACCTACATTTACTTTTGCATTATTAGAAAATTTAGAAGTGTAGCAAGTCTGGTAACATAAGTAAAAGTGATTGATAACATAGTTTGTAGAGAGGGCTTGAAGGAGGCAAAAACCATAAAAAAGACCAAATTAATAAAGGACGTGTATGGAGTATTTGTGATCATTATACACCCAAAGCCGAGGTTTGGGAGAGATCTGCAATAGATTCTGTGTGAGATCCCAAATTTCCAGTGACTACAGGATCTTAAAATCTGTCAAATCATCATCTTTATTTCACAGCATGTACTCATAGGATATTTCAGTTCCAGCCTAGCAAAAGAAAAAAGACAGCTGCCATGATTCTGCTTTGATGTTTGCAAAAAAGTGGAGTGGTCAAGGATTTCTGAAAGAAGATTAGTAAAATCACATATACTCAAGTGAAGTCTTGCCAGGCTACATTTACTATGCAGGATAAATTTGATTTGCAAAAATGTGGAATATAGATTACTAGATTAATGAATTAAAAGAACAGAGCTTGCTGTCTGTCTTTTGCTCATTTTCTGTCTCACGGGAAGAATAGATTATATTCTGTGTACTCACTGGAATAATTAAAATTTTGAAGAGCATGCAAGTACAGTATTGAATAGTTACTCATCAATTTGCTATTTTGCTGAACTTTCCTTGTCACAAAGTGAACATCAGTCTCTGCACCTAGTCATTAAGAAGAAATAAATGCCCCACTCAAGCCATAATTTTTGCTACCTTTCCCTCTGATTTAGAGAGTAGGTCCAAACTGGGATTTTTGAATGATTTTTTTTTTTTTTCCATTTCTTGCTTCATCACAATTATTTTTTTCACTGACTTTGGATCCTAAATCAGTTTTGCAGCTGTCAGTGAATATTTAGAATTTTGTCTGTGAAATCTGTGGGAGGGAGGACATCTCACACAAAGGAAGAATCTGATTAGAGGTCTTCATCAGCAAAGCCTGTGAGATCCTGTCTTATGATTTCTGTGGGCACACAAGCAGGGACAGAACAGCCACTGCTCCTTTCAAATAACAAGTAACTATACTTTGAGGGGAGATACTAGTGGAAACAATCAGTCTCCAGAAAAAAAGTACGTGCTGAGGCATATTTGATTGTGTGAGAAAGAAGCAGGACAATCAGCAAGAAAAGAGAAAAGACCAAAAAAAGGTGTATGTTGCATGATACTAAGAATAAGAGAGACTTGGGGCTTTCAGGCAGGCAGAAAAGGGGCTTGGTGCCAAGGAGAAAGAAACTTTATTGCACTGTGTGATTCCACATATGGGGCTCCAAAGCAGACATAGTCTTGATGGATGGGAAGCAGCAGTTCCTCCTCTCCGGTCGTAGGGAGGTCATGTTTTACTGGATGGACTACTGGAAAGAGGACTGCAGGTCTACTAGTTTACCTGCTAAATCAATGTCGTGAAGGGAACATGAGTGCTTGCATTTTTGTCATTGCTGTTGTGAATAAATGGGACCACATATACGAAATACCTCACTTTATCAATTTCTCTCTCTGGTGGAAACAACCTATAGGACTGCAAACCCTGGCTGATAGTCCAGGACAGGTAACAATCTCTCTCTCTCTAGATTCAGTGTGTATTCATATAAAATATTTCTCCTCTAAGATGGTCCCTCTGCAAAACTCCTATTTCTGTCAGTTTAGATTAGCCTTCTAAACTTCAGAGCCAGCAGCTAACAAGCTCAACAGCACAGCCTTGTAAATCATCTGTCTTGCAAAGGCACTTATGTGGAGGAGCTGAGCATCTCTGAAAATCAGGCCATTTCATTTTACTGGCTATATATGGATGCAGCAACTTAAATTAGGCATGCAGAAATGTTAGCAGTGGGATTTTCTAAAGATTGATTGCTGCTTGGTTATTAGAGCATGCTCCAAACAGTTGTTTTGTGCCAGAAAAGATATGACAGCAATACTTCACTAGCCAAATGTACAGAATGACCTTTTTGAAGTGGCTCCAGCGCAGGATGGGGCTGACACAGCAGTATCAGTACATGCGGGTGGATACTCAGAAACTCAGGGGTTCACCTGACACAGTGGGTAATTTTCAGCTAAGAAGATGAACTCTAGATTTGGTAAGCTCATGTGGCCACCCCACAGCCCTGAAGGAGAAGTGTGGGGAGCTGGCTTGGGTGGGTTGATGTTGATAAGGGTATATGGCTGAGAGCAGGGGTCAGGCAACACTAAGCGTGTGCAGAGCCAGTCATTGGCAACCTTTAAATGACAGAGGGTTTATCTTTCCAACTCAAGAATAATATGCTCGAGGGAGCTGGGATCCTTTGCCTTTCAAAAGTAGTTCTCTCGAGCTACTGCTTTCGGAGCTTGCAGCCCGGTGCCAACTCAGCTGTGTGGCAAGCGAAATCTGTTTGTCCTCTATGCCGTGGGCTGCTGTCTCTGCCACCAGGCCACTTGCCCAGGGATGAATATTTAAGCCCTGCCCCTAAAGTTGGCATGGTTGCTGCCCACGGGCTCAGTCTTGCATTGAGCAGCCAGTGAGACGATCCACAGCATTCACAGATATTCAGTCAGCTTCCCACAGAGCTCTGAAGATCTCTGAAATATCTTCTTTTTCAGTGAATGGGACAAGATCATATGGGCACAGGCTGACGCGTGCTGGGGACTGTGGCTGCATTTGCAGCCAGGAAAATAAAACCTATTGAATCTGCTGTGCGGCACGTAGGCTGCCTGGTGTGCTCTAACCAGGTCCTATGAACAAAGGGCAGCTGCTGGGCTCGGGATTCTGCAAATGGGACCCATCTGGTCTGCTCCCTTCAGGCTCGTCTCTGGCTGTTGGTACAAGTTATCTTCTATCGAGCGGTTGCGCTGTACTAACTGCAGACGCTGCAAACTGGTGGGAACTCCCCAGGGTGTAAGAAGGAACAGTGCCGGTCTTTTTGCAGTTCTAAACTAATTGCTGTGACAAGCTACTATGAGGAGAGGAGAAGTGTGATCCCTCTATTTAAGTAATTGCAGTCTGAAATAATTAAACCTTAATTAGTGAGTTGTTCTAACTTGCTCTGGCTCATGGTCTTGGGTGCTGAAGAAATACCAGCCAAGCTGTGGTTTGATTTGACAATTAACAGATTGCTTATTTACCAAACAAGGGCTTGTGCCTTGCTTGAGGGGTGGGATTCTGCTCTCAGTGAAAGTTTTGTTGGTTTTTTTTCCTCTGAAAAGTTTGATTTTAAATAGTGATGGTTCAGTGGTAGGAGAATAGTTGTTATGTGTTAGCATTGCTATAACAGCTACAAGCCCCAGATAGTCCCACTGTTTTGACTCCTTCACTGTCACTACTCTGCCTAAGTGTTTGCAGAAAATAAACATCTGAAGGGGAAGGTACTTTGAAATTACTTCCAGAAATTTGTGGTTGCCCCTGTCTCATGAGAGGACTTGGAACCAGACAACTCAGCTCTGCACCTTGGTGGCTGTGTTACAGCCGAGGCCACAGATGCCTCCTTTTGCTTTTGGAGATTGTGCCTGCTCCCCCCTGGCAGTGACTTATGATCTGATATTAGTTTAATTTAGTCACAGCACTGGCATGGTATGCTGTGATCTCTGTCTTCCATCTGCTAAAGGGTTCATTCCATTTAGAGGAGAGAACAGCATCCGCAGTCATTGGGCTGGCGGTGAGAAACAGAGGCTAAGGTGATAATAGTAAATAAAACAGGGCTAGGGCACAGGTTCCAGCACTGGCACACGATTGTCCAAACTGGCTGTTAGCATAGTCCCTGGTATGTGTTTTGGCATGCACCAACTACCTCTCCCCCGAGGAATGCCCAGGCACAGCCTGGATGACAGCGTCTGTCAGGGACTGTTCCTAAAAAATCAGCACGAGCGAGGGAGGAAGCCGTACAGATGCAAGGTGTGCTCTGCCAGTTAGCCTCAGGGCCCATGGTCCCTGGCCCCTTTTACTCGCTGATGTAGACAAAGCTGGCAATGCCAAACATCTGATCCCTTTTTCCTGCATCTGAGAATCAAGAGCATCTGTAGGATACCTTATCCTGGGTACTCTAACGACAACTGCCCAGGAGCTTTTGTAGCCTGAGATTTTAGAGATTTCTATTGTAATAAATGCTTAGGCTACGTACAGTTTTATGCTGGAACTGGATGATGCCCTTTCTTCCAGAGGCTCTGTAGAAAGTCTGCACCCTTTTAAAGAACTAAATGCCATGCTTTGTGTACCGCAGGTACAGTATATCCCAGGTAAAGCAATAACGGCTGGCAAACATGTACACCTCCTGAGAGCCATCCTTGCAATCAGAGTCAGTCTGCAGCTTTGCCATAAATTACATAGTCGCAAAAGTGATAAGGCATTGTTTTATTCTTTGGAAAGAAAAATGCCTCTTAGGCTGGCTGGATTATCTTTAACGCCTTTGAAATTTAGCAGAGCAATTTTCTTCATGCTTTGGGAATTCACAGTGAGGGATGAACGCAGCTAATGAACGGCTTTCAAGGAGTCTAAACTTAGCTAAAGCCTGTTCATGAATCTCTTCAACAATCAAGAACATCAGCAGAAGAACAAGGTTGAAAAGACAAAACCCTACAGCTTGACTTTACACTGTGTACAAATTAGGGAAACGACTCTTACATTTGATCTTTTAAGTAAAAGGGTAAAGTATGGTTACATTTACACTTCCCTTTGCCTCTCATCACCTCGCTTCTGTCAGTAGTATTTGAATGGTGCTGATTTGTGTTGCCAGTGCTTTATACATCTGCCCGGCTGGATTTCAGCTACATTTCCACACGTTGCTGTTGCCACGTCCTGTCTTTGAACTGACATGTTTGCAATTTGTCCTGCTGCGGCTTCTCCCCTTGACTCCGAATGCACAACCCAGCAGATATTCTTCCATTCTTCCTGGTTACTGGAGAATGAAATATGTTTTGGCTCTTCTCCTCAGCAGACTGAGTGCCTGTATTTGTTTGCAGTTAATGGGAACTTGAAGCCACACTGCTCCATGAGCTCCGTCCCAATTTCATTGAAAACTGGGGATGGGCAGCACTTCACAAAGCTGCACCTTATAAGCTGGCAATACCTACTTGCAATGAACAGACTATAAAAGGGCTCTACTTAAAGAGAAGCAAAACTCCTCAGCAGATTGTCTTTAATATGTGTTCTTTACAGAAAGAGTTACAACTGCTTTGTTGTTGTTGTTCCTTTTTTTTGAGAGAGATTGCTCCACTGCTATTGTACTGATTAAATTTGTCCATGTGTTAAGCAATCTAAATTGCCTTCATTCCCAGCTGCTGCACAATGTAACTGTAATAGTGCAGATTGTTTTACAGAGATGGCTTGATTTTTGTGGTAGGTTGTATGGTAATGAATTGTTTCTCAGAGAAATTCAACTGTAAATGCAACAATATATGCACAGATTGAAGTAATGAAATTTGTGATCATGATAATACTGCTTTTCTATTTTATGATGTAGTCAATCTGTCCTTCTCTTAAAGATAAAAAGCCAGGTTTGATGACTACTAAACAAAAGAACAGATGTTCCCTGCTCAAAGTTGAGCGTACAGAGTGTGAAGCTGTTTTATATGACCTAGTGAAAGCCCTCTGGAAAGGATGTATTTATAAAATATTTTGCATCTGGAAAAGCAGAAGATAATTATAAGACCGATTATTTTAAGTTTCAGCATGTAAGCACAATCCAATATTTGACTGTAAACTGTTTGATCACCTCTCTGAAATTTTTCATTCTCTTGCTAACAGGAAGACTGTCTCTTGAGCAATTTCAGCAAGAGCAGGATAGCTGCCTTAAAATGGCTGCAAGCCTGGATGTGGTACCGATAAGAAATCTACAGGAAACTTTTTTCCTAGAACTTGTTTTCATAACTAGATATTACAGCAGAAAGGCTATCTGGGAACCAGCACTGAAAATTACAGCAAAAAGAATCATTTAGGCAAATATCAGCAAACTTTCCTATGGTGTTGTAACACTTTTTCAGTAAATGGCTTGTGCATTAGAGGAAGGATATCGTCAGATCATTCTCGGGTAGCTGTTGCGGGTCAGTCACTCAGCTCTGGTGTGAGGCATAGAGGAGAGGGCTCACATGGGAAGATGGAACTTCACGTGGTGTAGCCGTCCCCATCTCAGCTTGTTGTTTAAGCTCCCTTTACTGTCAATGGAGAGAAATATACACTCTGGAAAAGCAGGCATCCCTTAAAGTCAGCAAGGAAGAATAAGGACCTCCAGAAAACGATGATCTCATCTTGTGTAATGTAGGTAGAGGATGAGTGTTTATCACCTCCCACTACAGCAAGACTTTCTCTCTTTGGTGACTAGAAGAAGAACCTCAAGTGGCTAAGGTAGATGACTCATTAGATGATAACTAAGACCAGGTGAAATAAATCCTATTCAAGCATTAGTGGAATTGTGTCGATGTACAGAGTACAGTATATCTTATTTCCCTTCCAAGCATGTATGCACTTTTAACCGTTTATGCTACATCCAAATGAAAGGGTGCCATGCCACACCATAGTTTTAGAAATATTGGCATTATTAAAGTTCTCCAGCATTTGAAATACTTTTAAAGCTTCCTTGCACGTATTTTTCCAGCTTAATCTCTCAAGAGCAAGCAGTTTCCCTTACACTGTTACCTTTTCTCTTCATCTCTCTACTCTTCTCTCTGACAGTAACTTTAGACTGCAGTTTAATTGCTGGCTGACCAGCATTGTATTGATGCCAGGTTTGGAATTAAATGTTAATATTGTTTTATTTCATTGAGAATGGCTGACTAATAACAAGTTAGTGTTTGCAACTCAGGGTGGATGCACTTATTTTTTGGTCAAAAATGTCATTTTAGAAGCCTTTACCCTTTAAACATTTTCAAATCAGCCAAGGTTGCAGCTTTTGAAAAAAATCCAAAGGAGACAAAAGCAAACCAAAATAAAACAAACCCCGAAGTGTCTTCTCCATGAAGGAGAAATTAAAGTAGCTTTTTTGCATCTCAGAACTCTATATGATTATTATTAACATAGCTGATGAAAGCAGTCCTCACAGCAATTACTTAAACAGTATAAAATGAATTCTGTTAGATGTTAAATGACCCCAGAAAATGCTTTTGTGTGAAGAAACCTGAGTTAATTTTTGTCCCTGATTTGCCGATTTCTGGTCCAGACGATGTGGAGTGCAGAGGAGAGCAGCAGACTCAAGGCACAGGGGATGGGGTTGTCTAACCACGCAAAGTGGCAGCCATTCCACATGCAGTGCTGACATGGTCCCAGTGGTGGTTTACATATTTAAAAAATACTTTCCTGGGCTGGTGATACCTTGTAGATATAAACCTGATAAATGCGGTTCCAAGTTATGTGTATCCTATGCAGCAGCTTTCATTGGTGTGCTCCAGTACCTGCTTTCTCTCCAAGCTAAATTAAGTCCCACTAATGCTTGGATTTGTCAAAATACAGTGACTTTGGATACAAGTGAGGGAGTAGGGAAGACAAAAAACTGCAAATGTTTCATTTTCTTATGTTGCCAGAACTACTTAAGGCAATTTTTCATGAAAGTATGAATTTGCAAAGAGGCCACTTTCTGTCAAGTTGGAAAATGTATCTAATACCCAGTTCCTTTAGAAAGAGGCATGGGAAAGAGTATGTATGATTGCATACTTGCCTACATGAGGCTTCTCCCTTGAGTAAAACATTATTGTGAAAGTAATAGACTACGTCTGCCTCCTAGAGCAAACCATGACCTCTTGTTTGCTTTAGGCGTTGCCAAATGCCTAAAGCTGCCTCTCGACTATTTCATCAATGCTGGATCTGAACTCTGGGAGTTAAGTGGAAGGTTTTGGTTTGCTTGTGGAGGCACAGAAAGCCTGATCCTGATTGTGGTAACATGCACTGAAGTTCAGCCTTCTTCAGTAGTGGGCCCTGAGTTAATTTCTGTAGAGTCTTGTTACAGAAAATTGTTCCACGCTTTTGGCCTCCAGACCTGAAATCACTTTTTCCCCCATAATATGAAATACTACAGGTTTTAGATGCCACAAAATGTCTTCCCTTGCAGTTGGAACAACTCAGGTCCAGTGTCAAGTACACAGCTTCTTTCACAGTTACCTAGAGACTGAATGAAAAGAAATATGTTCCCTTTACTGACCTTACCTGAGACAGACAAAGTAATAAGAAGCTGCACATTTAATGGAAGAGAAAAAAGAATTGCCATTTCCATTTGGTGGTATCTGTTTCTTCTTCCAAAGCTGACAAGGAGAGGAGTTGGACTCTTGCATTGTTTGGTACTAACTGATGGATGATGCTCATTCTTACCTTTCATTTGTTCTTAAGACAATAAAGTTAACTTTGATTTATGCAGTTTACAGATTATTGGCATTTTATATTTTAATTGTTTATCCAACTGATAAGACTATCCAAAATAAATATACTAAATGCATAAAATCAGGAGAAAATCTCACATTTCATATTAATTTTATTTATAAGTCCATTTACACACCACCAAAATTAAACAGTAGACATAATTAGGTATGTGTCATGTGGCAAGAAAAAATCTTTTCTGACAAATTGCTGATGACTTTTTTTTTTGGGAGTGGGGGCTAGCATGTAACAGTTAGTTAAAAACATATAGTCTATAGTCTGTAACTCAAAGTGCCCATCTACAAACATCATGCTGTGTATTTACTGAAAATTCAAGAAAGTTTGACAATCTGTAGTTTACTTTTAACACAAATGTCCCAAACAATTTAATCACTCGGTGAATGGACTCCTGTAAAATATGTGATGAAGCCTATAGGTATTATGTGACAAGTTTTATATTTTCTTTCTTTGATATTACTCTCTTCTCTTCCCCAAGTCAACCTTTGAGTAATAGGCCAATGTATTTGTATTATCAGTCTTTAGGAGTAGCCTTGATGGTCTAAGGTTATGAGCGTGCCAAGGTTCATACGGAGAGACAATATCTTCTATCTATCTATCTGACTGATTTAATGAGAAAATTAATGAGAAAGGCTGGCTTTCAGTGGCACAGACCGTATCTGAACAGTCAGGTACCCAAATATTTGTCCAGTTTTCTTCCAGCATTTTCCTGCCTTGAATTCCCTGTGTTCTGTTGATTCTTGTTCTAGCTGCACAGTCATCACAAACAAAGGTTCGTTTTCAACTTTTGCCTTTGTCTCAAAAATTTTTACTGGAAGAAGTAGCCACAGGAAGGTTACTGTGGATGGGGTAGTATGTGTTACATAAATTCTGTGCTGCAAATGATCTTTTAAAAAAAGGAAATTCAATATGTTCTCTTCTAAGAATGTAAACCCAATTTTCCAAATAAAATCCTGGCCATCCTGATGTCAGTTTTGGCATTTGCTGCAGTACAGCTAGGATTTCACCTTTCATCTGGGAGGCTTGTTTGGTTAATTACCAGTCACTGAAGACCAGGATTGTACCAGGTTCAGAAAGAGAACCGCCTGCTGGTGTCATGACAATTGTACCTATTAGTCATTTACACATACAGCTTTGTGAGTTTATGAAGGATATATGACTACAGATCTAATTTTGAAGCACTAACCCTATAGCTAATTACACATGGCAAGTCATATAACTGTTATACAAGTAGTATAATACCTGAGGCTGTGCTCCAGCAAGTTCTAATCTGTACAGATCCCCTTGACCTCCCTCTGATTATAGATGTATATTAAGATTTAAAGGATAAGTGTGACCTGCAGACCTACAGCTTGGATTTGGAGTAATTGTACATAGTGTTCATCTTAATGTGTGCCGATTTAGGATGTGTAATGCTGATTTTAGGATTATTAATTAAAATATGAACGAGTGAGTTTTTCTGGAAGAGATGCGTATCCTGCATTATTGATAGGGTGTTATGTTTCCTGTGAAACACTCCTCACATTTCTGCATCAAGTTGAATTCTTATCCATCCATCCTGCATCCTGGCATTTTTAGCTGTAAGAACAGGAAAATAAAGTACCTAAAAGTGGGAAGAAAATGGCAAGAAAACATTCTGTCTCCAAACTATAAGGCTATTATCCTTTATAAGTAATCTTTCATCAATTTTTGAGCAAGTAGCACTGTAAAAGGAATCCTGGAAAGAAGAAATAGCTTGACTGACAGACTGTGCAGACTGTTTGCGTTATGGGGAATGACTAGAAGCCTTGGAACTGTATGTATTTATTTCTTGAACTATATAATATGTTAATCCACAGTGGAGAATAAAAAGGTTCCTTACAGTACTTAAAGGTAACTCAAATCTTTTGCTGTGTTTCTCTAGATAGTAGTCATGAATTTCTGAAATTGTGGCTGTCTGCAGCAAATTTCCCAATGTTTTCAAAGACAGGATTTTCTAACAAAAACTCCAACATGGAGCAAAAATAAACAGACACTCAATTAGATAATCCAGTGGGTGCACAGCAAATTACTTATGCAGATGCGTTAATTCAGCAGACTTCAGCACATGCCTTCATCTCGTATGGTTACTACATAACAAAATGAAGGTGATGGTCTGGATTAAAATTAATCTACACTGAAGTTTATCTTACTAGCAGAAGAGAGGATACTTGTAAAAATGTGATATGGGCTAGCAAGCAGAATGCAAGCGTCTCAGACTTTGACATGGCATATTTTCATCCTTAATTCCTCCGATGGCTGTATTGCTGTCATCCTCTGTAATATAGCTTAAGCGCAGCACAAGCATGTCTACCCTTCACTGTGCTATACAGCCACTCTTTCATGTGGTTTAGGTCAAAACTTAAAGTTATGGACATAATTGCTTGGCTGAGCATGTCCTCTTTTTCCACGGAAGAGAAACGGAGGCAGCAGAATCTGCTCCATGCTGGCTGTCAGCACACCCCAGCTCCACACACATGTTTCAGAAAAGTGAACTATTTGTAAATTGTATGTTTGTACTCAAACTTCAACACTTCTGCTAATTTTAATGTGTGAAGTAAAACACTCTTTAAACATTTTGTATGAAAGAAAAAATTAACTCTTACTAAGCTTGGGCTGTGGACGCGTTTTTGGCTTGTGAATTTGTGTGCTGGCATCACATAGTGAGTTTCTCTCGGCTTAACATTTCAAACACCATGTGCTCCCTGAAACTGGTAAGTAAAGATAAAGTGAAAAGAGCTCAAAAAAATTAAAACATAAGCATGCACAGAAGCAAAATGAGAGACAGACTGGTTTCTTAAAGGCTTAAAGAAAGAAGAGGAACGACTTATATTTGTGGTTTCTTAAAAAAAAAGTGTTTTATCTGCTTCTTCCACTTACGTATTGTGGAAACAGATTACAAAACAAAGCAAAAGCCATAAAAGCTGTTTGTGACTGGGATTTATTACCATTGTTAACAGTTTGCTCTGCTGTGTCAAGAGGAGGACCCTTTAGAGAGGATAATAATAAATTCTGACCTTTTACAGTTTTGGGGGTGGGTGGCGGGGTTTGGCGATTTCTTCTTGACTTTTTTGTTCTGTTATGGTTCTTCTGAAGATGCAACTTTTTAAAAAGAGACCTTAATTTCCATCTAACACAGGGCCAGCAACACAGCTATAAAAGGGCACTGTGGTTTATACTATGCCTCAAATCCATAACCGAAGGTTTTTACAGTGCAGTGTGGCAGCCCATATGTGTTTCTCCTCGCTCATTGATGGGTCTAGCTCCAGTGTTGGCTTGTGTAAAGTGGATGTGGTTGTCTCTGGTCCTGTGGCAGAAATTGGCCCAAGATGTCCCCAAGTACCCGCAAGCAAAGCGTATTAGATATGGTAGCGGTGCAGTGTACAGAGATCCCATCTGTCAGTGGGAAGCTTGGCTGGTGGATTTGGCCACCCATGGATGGGGAGCAGTGATTTCCTTCCAAGACAGATGCAGCACTTTGTATATATGAAAGTATAACTTAATGCCACAGCAAAAATTTTCCTAGTCCTTGTGGGATAAGGCAGTGTTTTGGAGTATGGCTCTCTGGTGTTGAAAAGCCTAGTTCTATGTAGGTTCTTCTTTAGGCACTTTTATAGATCTGGACCATAATTGTTTACCATTTATGACAGTCATACAGCTTAAGATGAAGCAAAGTTTTACCTGCA
Source organism: Gymnogyps californianus (assembly GCF_018139145.2). Lineage (NCBI taxonomy): Eukaryota > Metazoa > Chordata > Aves > Accipitriformes > Cathartidae > Gymnogyps > Gymnogyps californianus. Next base: position 105,864,446 of record NC_059473.1, read on the forward strand.
GGTATTTGATCAGGAGCCATTGGGGCAATCTACTCTTCATATCTTAAAAGCTGAATTTAACCCACTTGTAAAGAAACACAAATGGATCACTTGCAATTTATATTTGAGGAGGACCTGTATTTGCAATGACAGCGAGATGTCACTGTAAAAAAAATCAACAGATATCCAAAATAGGTTTTATAAAAGCAAGAAGGAAGATGTTATGGTTCGTGATGGGTGAAAGCGAGAAGTCGGTTGGTATGTTATGTGGTGTAACAGCTGGATTAAATATGGAAGGACACTTTCTGCTGTTTACATCTAGGTGATATAATGTTCATGTGAAACCCTGGAGTAAAATTTGTCCCCCAAAACCTGAGATTCATAAATTACTCATTGAAAGCTTGGATTTGCTTTCACTGCATCAGAGACGGGAAAATCTAAAGCCAGTCCCTGAAGAATAAAAATGTTAAACCAGCCAAGTCCTTCAAATATGCAGTATATCCATGTGCTGGTTTAAAATTTCACTCTTAGTAGCATAGATGTGAAACCTTCCTCTGAAGTCAGTGGAGTTAGCAGTTATAGTGATGGAAGAGAAAGCGGTTATAGAGATGGAAGAATATAACTCACTGTCTGGGGAAAAAAACACTCAAAACTTGCTATGACTGAGGCAGAGAAAGAGTTTTATTATTTTGTCTAAGTAATATCTTGACATTGCATTGTTATTTGAAAATTGCTCCAAAACTTGCTGTTTCTTGAGTCTGTGATAGCACCTGCGGGGCTGACATATGTGCAGTGAATGAGACATCTGGTCTGGAACAAAGCTGTCTTTTAGCCCAGAATAAACGTCAGTTGTTCTTCAGCCACAAAGAGCAGACAGAGGTAGGGATGAAAGCCAGGTGAATGTTTCACAGTACATATCAAAAGTGATTATAATAATAGGAGCTTACAGGGCATGCAATTTAATTGCCTCTCCAGAATCCAGGGCATTTGTCTGCTTTTTGTTTTTGCGGAGACCTCACTGTGGTTAACCAGGTTTGTTTTACTAGCTGAAGATGACATTGCAGCCCACCTCATGAAGCTACATGGGGCAGTATCTGCGTAAAGCCTCTTTTTTCTTTGCCCAGTTGCCCACATTTGGCAGACGGGACTGAGAGAACATGGTGTGGTCTCTGGAGGTCTCCTGCTCATGTCCCAGCGGGGTACTAGCATTACCTGCTGTGTTGACTATTGGTGATGAAGCCTGGTGAATCTCTCCCTGTGGAGACAGCTCTCTTGGGTGACTTTGCCTCTGACCTGTGACAAGGTGCTGGGTGCCGGGAAGGACTGTGGGGCCAGGCTGGGAATATGCCTTCTGGCAGGGATGGCTCGAATGTGGTACCCACCTGGCACCAGTGCATCCCCGTGATGCTCCTCTCCCGCTGGCATCCTGGCCAGCCTGGCCACCTCCATCGAGCACGTTGGACCACAGAGCAGGAGAGGTGCCACAGTGTCAGGGAGCTTTAGCCTTGTCTCTGTGAAATGATGATGAGGGAATGAACTGTGCGAGCCTCTCAGTTTATGAGGTTTGACAGGACTGTTGAGAGTTGAAGGGAATAAAACTACACAACTCTTGATATTCTAGTCCTTGGCACCCTTTGCGAGGGCACAATATGAATAAACTGGGATGTGGCAAAGTCAGTATTCAGCCCTGAGCCTGTCAGATATTTTCATTGCCCCTAAAATCTATAAAAGTGACAGGGTTTGAGCATAAAAATTTGAAATAGGTCCAGTAGTTGAAACATTTTTGGATGCTTTGCAAATCAGAAACAATTGGCAACCTGCTGGCAAAAATGTGGTTGCTGACTTTTGTGAACTGTGTCATTTCTGATAATATAGGCAAGGAATACTATTTTATGTCTTGGAGGACTGTTCTTGAAAAAGAAAATAAAAGAACCCCCCTGCTTTTCTTCCAGTGTGGCAACATGATCACTGTATGGCAGAGCTGGGTGTATGACAGGGAAGAGACATGCGCTCCACCAGTTACTTGGTATAAACAAATAACCACTGGAAGAAGGAGAGTGATGACTCATTTGGGACTGAATTTGAGTTCTGTTCAGGGCTTGGGCTTCTGGCTTCATACGGCCTCTTAGAAAGGTAGTGAAAATTTAATTCATTTTTAGACACTGACTCTTGGGAAGGTCATTTCAGGGCCTGCTGTGATAGATGGATTTTCTTGACAGAAATATTTTTGCAGGCTTCAGTGCAGTATGTACCTAATGGGCTTAATACATCTGGGAAGTATCAAACCTACTGCGCATGCATCGATTCTGCATAGTAAGTGAGACATCCTGAGCATGTCAAACATACAGCAGAAACACAGATCATCTATGAAGTCTGCACACTAAAATCAAGCACCCCCCCACTCCCAAAGAATCAGACTTTTGAATGTGTGCTGAAGAGCAACCTTCCTCCCCGATGAGCATCTCCACAGTTTCTGGATGCCAGGCAGGCCAGAAGTCATGGACAAAAGCAGGAAATCCTCACATTCTGCCCAGGTGACACTTCCAAGTTGGAGATGTGAGCATGGCAAAAGAGACCCTCTTGGAAAGAATCACTGAAGGAGAGAGGCAGGAGGTGGGACCAAAGGGATGCCATGAGAGGCTGCCCACAGATCTTAAGAGGAAGAAATTCTGTGGAAGAGGCCTTTTTTTCATGTTTTTTCAAGCTGGTCCTGATAATCACTTGGACAAATTTACCTGGACACAGTCTGCCTTTTTCAGGGATGGCAAATCCAGGTAGAAGTGCCATGTTTTGCTTTCAAAAAGCTCGGTAGATATATTGGCCTGGTGCAGGGACAGCATATGCACAGGAGTAGGAGATAACAGGATTTCTGCTTGAATTTCCACTACAAACCACAGCAGGTTTTCAGCACAGGTATTTCACTGATCTGCAAATATACTATGGTTCATTATTAAAGCTGACTTCTCTCTTAAATTCTCTAAGTACTTTTTACAAGGTTGCCACTAGCATCACCTAAGACACCCATTAAAGATAATTGACACCTGCCTAGAATAAATGTCTTTATGTAAGATCAAAGGGAAAGGGGTGAAAAGAACAGGAAATCCTTAGAACAGATTAGCATCACTAGTGTGGCTTTCTGTCTCAGAAGGTCAACGATGTTGACTTCATGTTATTTATGTTCAAATTTTACAGGATTTTAGGAGAGTGTGACAGGTCCTCCCCAGACAACCATATGCCATTTTTCATTACTCTTATTTTGAGCCTTGTGATACAGCTTTCGATCCCTGATGATCTTCTGTTGTCACCTACTGTTGGAGGTGGCACGGCTGTAAGAAAACAAAACTTCTTGGTACGAAGCCCATGCAGAACGAATTTAATAACTGCTCTTACCTTTAGAGTTCTTCTAAATATAGGTGGTTCTCAAAGCAGCCCTGTGGGGCATTTTTCTCAAGGTACCAGTTGCAGAAGACGGCTGTCAATACATATCTCAGACTTGTTAAACACAAATAACCTGCTAAGTTACTAACCAGCAGTTTAACACCGAGTGAAAGATTTCCGCCTCCTTTCCCATAAATCCCCGGTACCAGAAAACGAGAGCTCCTAAGGCTATAACGTGAGTCACAGAGAAGCCAGTTTGGCCACAGTAAATTAAGCCTCATAATGGGCCCGTTGAACTGTGATGACAGCTACTGCTGGGTGATGTTAAATGTGTGAAAAGTGCTGCAGGAGAGGGCTGGAGGAAACAAAGGCAAAACATGTTAAAATTTGCAGAGTCAAGTCAGGTAAGGACTGGAGAAAAAATGTACCGCAGAGGAAAAGGTTTGCAATAAATTCTGGTAAGAGGTAGGTAATTTCTGCAGTCATACTTCTCTATGTGGATAAAAGATTTGAAACTGAAAAATCTCTACCAGGTAAATTGGCAAAAGGGTGCAGGAGCGAACAGCTGCCAAAAAAGCTGTACTCAGCCCAGATGTGTCCCTACTGCCTCTTATTAGGGTCACTCTCCCGTCATCCAGGCTTCCCTGTAAAAAGACACAGAGCTGGAAAGACGTTCCTGTGTCCACTGAAACGAAGTGTCCATGCAGAGGAAGAATAAATGTTTTTCAAAAGTGGAAATAGTCTTAAATTGCAAAAGGCCTTTGCAGGATAAAAAAGGGATTTGGGCAGAGATTAAAGTGCCCATGAATGTTTTGAGAACAAAGTCTAAATAAATCCAGAAGTGAAACAGATTTTTTAAGTGTAAGAATGGAAAAGAAAATGAAACTTCAAACAGTCTAGTGGAAATTTGTTTTTCCAAAGTGCAACACCTCACCCCTTTATAAACAGTAGCAATACCAGTGTAAGAAAGCATGTGACACTCTTACTAGTTTGCAATTAAAAGCAAACAGTGTTTAATGTTTTTAGGCACAGGCACCAATGCCTTTTGAGAGGTTTCTTTAAAAATGAAAGAACATACAAATAAAAACAGGGCATGCATTTTTATTATGGAAATTTGGGTCTCGTGTTTTTTTTTTTTTAAAAAGTACAAACTAGTCTGAATTATTTTTGTTTATTTCATGGTTTGTGAGTTTTTGGGTACTCATTTTCAAGCCTTCCTCCACAGCAGTGACGTCTGACAAAGCTAATATTTATTATTCTAATGAGCTGAGATTTCCACATAATCACTTAACTTGAGGATTAGGTTTTTAAGCACAGCATTAAATGTTACGATACAGCTCATGTTATCAGATAACGCTATTTCCTTCACAAAACTTACCAGGGAGCTATTGCATGCTCCAGCAAGTCAAGTGAAGTGGCCTTACATAAGAGGGTCTTAACTAGCAAAAAGAAAAATTAGCTAAAAAATGACCTGGTTTCCCATGGTTTCACAGCAGCAACATATCAGTATCTCAACAGGAAAGGCAAACCCACTGACTAGATGGTCTTATCTCATTTAGATTACAGCCTTGTGACTTCGAGAAAGAGGTATGGGAACAGCTTTTTCCAAACAGGAAAATCTACCAATTTAATTGGCCTGCTTGTTTGATTTGAGTAAAGACTATTCCCTTGCATGCTGGTGCAGCAGCTCAGTGATTTAGATAAAGGGCTGTTGCTTGTTCACTTCCTATCAGTCCGGCCCTGCTATGAGAGAAAACAGAAGCAAACTCCTGTCTGGAAACTCCTCAGGAACCGGGGATTAATTTCATGAGGAGCCTGGCACAGGACTTAATGTCTACCAGATCCTGACGACTACTTGATGAATCCTGCGTTTACTTATAGAGGGCTTAATTGAGTTGACACAAGAATATTCCATTTGCAGTGCAAACAAACAAGTTAAAAAAGGCTTAGTTAGACATTCTTAGTGGAGTCAGATTAAACCTCGATCCTAGCAAAATGCAGATGTTCTCCTTCTGGTTTGTGTGATGGATAGGCAGCCTGTTTTACTGAACAGCATGCCTTTTCTTATGCTTAGCAACAAAAAGCTATGCTGTTCTTGCAGCAGAGTTCAATATTATAGAAACAAGGAGAACAATTTTAACTGTGCACTCCAGTAACGTTAACATCCAAAGTGCTTTCCTCAGAGCTACTGGAGATACCTTAGTCAAATGGTCTTACAGCAAAGCTTTAAAAATTGTAGACCCTTAAGACTAAGGAAAGAACAAGCCTGTAATAAATATTCAATTTTAAGACAATGACCGAATAGCTATTGTAATCAGTAATAAGCCAGAGAATTTAAGCTAGTTGTCTCTCCTTTTACAACTTCTGACAGGTTATTCGTTGGCATTACTACTATGGATTAGGTCATGAAAACAGAAACATCTCATCTGAGACAGCTGCCAGTTTTCAACTTTACAGATTTAACTACGTAGCTTAATACTGAGACATTTTTCCAATGCACTTAACTAATGACTATTACCAGTGTGACCCCGGCACTCTGCTTATTCTACGGGTGTGAATTGACTGAGAGAGGGCTGAAGGAACCATCTTATGTTGTTTGCCCCAAATAACACCCTCCAGAAGGGTATTTACCCTCATCAGATGATTCAGTCTTTGTCATACATGGGTACGGTTTCTCTACCCCCTGTCACGGTCTTCAGGGCTACCCCTGCCCCTGCCCTATGACAACCGCATCCGAGCAGCCGGGCTGTCATGTAATGCCCTGGAGGAGCTGGATGATGCCAGACATAGTCACCGAGGAGCTTTGCAAAGCCCCAGTCCCAGCATGCAGAGGTCACCACGTCCATATATCTTTGCAGGACCAAACCTTTCAGTGTAAGTCTACCCTTATCGTCCTCCCTGCCTTTCAATTCTCTTTCATTTGTGACTGATTTGTTCCTGCAAGCTCTTTGGGAAGCATATTCCTCTGCACCCACCAGGCTTCTGTTTTTCAAGGTCATTTTACCCACAGAAAGTGGTTTCTGCTGTTTTTCCCAAGGGACTTTTACGAAAAAGAAAGCATCATGACACTACATTCAGACCACTGTCCAGATTTACGATCATGGAAACTTGTTTGGACACTGTCGTTTCTGAGTGAGGCTGTATTATCAATCTGTAGAAGGAGGAAGACAGTGTTTGCCATCTTACCTCGCTGTCAGCTCAGTACTTCACATATCAATGTTATGACTGCAGTTCAGTTCATATTTGTAAAGCCCTGGTAAAATGTTAAGCACTCTAGAAGTGCTGAAGATTAATATTATTTTGCCCTGCAGAGCACACGGCTACTTCAATAGGATGGGGCAGTCCAAACAAGTCTTGACAGTGCCTGGATAAGCAAACAACTAACATCAAACAACCCCTCATTGCATTTGTTTCTGCAAGCAAAGGACTGAGTGGTGTCTGGCTGAAGGTCATCCTTCTTTCTGCGTGGATCACCTTGGATCACGATATAACTTGCAGGAAGAAAGCTAAAGAAGCTGTCTTTATTCACATTTCTTTACAGCCCTGATACCTCCCCGTGTTTATAAGAAGTGCAGAAAAGCTATACTTGCTGTGATTTCTTTTGATCTTGGACTGGCACCTGCTGGTACAGGGAACTGGAGGCACTGAATGAATGGTGGTACAGCCGCAATCAGCTACAGTGAGGTTAGAGATCACGGGGTTGATGGGCAAAGGTAGGTCCGTACTCCCCATTGCGCTTTCTTCAATCCCATCTCTAATCCTTATAGTGTCTGATTTGAGAAGTAACAGCTGTGAAAGATGAACAGCAGTTCTAGGATTGCTTTCTTGTCTGCCAGAAAGACTTGTGCGAGTGCACTGCAATCAGCATTTCAAGAAATGCATGTATTTTTTTCATCGAGGAGTCCTGGAGGTTCTTACACCTGGAATGCCCCGCCTCATCTCACTGCTAAAACGAGGTTGTGCACTGTGTGCTTCCTAAACTGCGTCTCTCCCAGCAAGCTACAGGCACTTAGCCTGATTAGTGGTCTTTGAAATACAATCTAATGAGTAATACAGTCAGAAAGGAAGAAAGTAATTTGGAAAATAACAGAGAGAAGGAGAACAGTACTTTTTAAACACTTTACTGCTGTGTTTGCTTCTGCTTGGCCATATTAATCAAGTTTAATAGCCAAAGACAGAAACAATCCAGATTTTCTCAACAGTTTCAGAGTAAACAACAATGCATGGAGGATTTTTTTCTGTTTGACTGCTTACTCGAAAAAGTTACAAAAAATGGCTTACCACATCCTCACACCCACAACAGCCTTTTTTTCACACCCACTACAAGACATGCGTAGGCAGTGCAACTCATGGTGCCTGAGTTCAGTGGAGGGGTGAGAAGTTTGCCCAGACTGCCAGGCCCCAGCTCCATGTGCAGTCACTGGAGACAAGTAATTAAGGCATCTACTATAAAATTGGATTCATTTGCACTAACTAAAGCATCTAGAATTCAGCCCATGTTTAAGGATTTTTCAAGGCTGTGGTATATACGCTGCTAACCTATGGCGGATTTGCCGTCCCAGCAATTGTCTTCCCTACTTTGCCTATGCCCAAAGCCAATTCTGAGTCATGGTGTGGGTATTTCTTTGAGAAGGGTAGTTTAACTTTCCCCTAGCAGCTTGACATTTTTAATTGCATAGCATGGTACACAATTAGTAGACTGAGCATAATACGCCAAGTCAATAAACCATGTATTACATTTTTAACCTGAGGCTTCAGAAATCCACGTATTTTTGTAGGTGTGTTTCCTGTACGTGCTTTGAAGCCCAGGACATGTATAGCTTAAGGGAACTGTACAACCTTCTTCGTTTTATACAGGCAGCCTTGTGAATGAATGGAACTTACAGCTTCGGTCCACACCTACAGTCATTTTCCTGTGGCTGGGAAATGTTCCTTTTTTCAAGTACATGTGAGCATTAAGTATCTCGGAGGAACAGAAATAATGACTCTACTTCATGGCTCGATTCCAAAGAGGAGAATTCTGACAACAGAGACTCTGCCCTGTGTTTACACCTGCAGAAGAGGCGCCCACATCTACTCTTTCTGTTTCAGGAGTCACTGACAATTTGTAACACGCAGTGAATATGAAGCCAAGTAAATGTATTCTCTGCCCAAGAAGAAGAATGATCTGTGTTTTATTCCCTTGACTATTGAATGAAAAAAACATTACAGTTTTACCAAGATGTTTTCAGCCTGGCAGCTAACACGCCCCTCCCTGGGGCTCAGACGCGCAGGATGGAGAGGCTGCCATCTCCAGCATCATTGCCAAGACAGAAGTTACCATCCTCCTAAACCTTTTGGCTCAGCGCAGACTCCTTGACCTCCATCACTCAGAGCGAGCTGGCTTAGCAAGGCCCAGTCTGTATTTGAACCCTTCAGGCCAAACCTGGCTCATTTCAGCTGGGACGAGCAGGAGGTGAGAGGGCAGTAACGCGCACAGGCAGCCCCAGGCGAGGATGTGCTTCAGCAATGACGTGTACGGATGTGTGTGCATGGAATCTCCCAAGCTGGAGCGCAGCTCGGCAGGCAGACTTTGCCTGGGAGGAGGAGAGGGTGCATCATTTTTCCAGCACTTCAGGGAACTAGCAAGTAAAAGAATCTGGGAGATCCCAGTCTAGCAAAGCATTCAAGTACCTGTTAAATTTTAATCAAATCAATAGCTTGTTGACTTTGGTGGGACTAATGATGTTCCTCAATTTAAGGCTGTGTTTAAGTGCTTGGCTGGATTCAGGTTTGAAATATTAATTCCTGCCCAGTTTTGTGTATTCTAACGCAGGTAAGTGTGGAGAAAACGGAAGGTGATACCACCCCTAACATGAATGCTACTAAACTTGTTTTGGAAGAAACAGGTAATTGCTGTTCAAGGTGGAAAACTAACCATCTGTTTTGAGTAAAAACATGTTTTACCGTTTCCTCTCCTTGCTCACTTTAGGACACTCTGCCATTACTGTATTTTATTTGCCTTACCCACCTCCAAGTCTCTTCCCCTTGTTTTTCTTCCTTGTTTCACTGTTCTGGGAACTGGAGTTAAAAGAAAAGCAAAGCCTCTTTGAATCTGCAGCAGGCTGGATTAACTGGGACAAGCAGCCCTCCCTCCCCTTCCCTGCCCTGCTGTTTGCAGCTGAGTGATAACATCAACCGACCCTTGTTCCTTGTTCTGTCCCATGTGTTTCCTCTTCTTTTTTTTTTCACCTGTCACTAGGTTTAATTCCACATGCACCAGCGAACAGCAGCCACTGATGCTTCATCTAACCACTACACAAGAAAAGCTTTTATACAGGCTGCAACCTGAGCTCCTGCAAACACATTTCAAATCTCCAGCTGGTCAAGGTGCACCTCTGCTCACATTTCCTTTTATCAGAGGGCTGCAGGGGACTGTGCTAAGCAGACTATTTACTCTCCTCTGTATGCAGCCTTGCTGGCCTGTATTATCAGGGGCAACATTTTATATTGGAGGTTGCCACCCAGTAATTAAACATGAGATAAGCAGTTGTGGGTAAAAATACTTATTCGTTGCAGAATATAGTAAGATCATTAGGGGATCACATACTGTTCATTTACCCAAATGAGCAGGCAGGAGCCAAGAAGCAGAAGATTGTCTGCACCAATACTGTCTCCCTGTTCATTTTTAACCCTTTTTGGCAGCATAGCTGGGAATCCAACATGGGTAAAAAATAAGAATGCCAGGATCCAGCTCCCCAAAAGTACATCACAGGGTATGGTGGTAAGGCGTAACAGTTGATGTGACTTGCTTACTGTCTGGTGTTATTTAAAAGGATGTTGAAAAGGAGTCTGATCCTCAGCGGAGGCTGGCACTGAACGTTACTCCTCTATCCAGAGCAGGAAGGTAAGAAAGACCAAACACCATGAAAAGGCCAAAAGGAGTGGAGGAAAACCACATGTAAATACGCAGGAGGAACATGAAAAGGCTGTCAGGGCTGTTTCCTTCAGGGTTTCTTCACTGCTGTTGTTGGCTGGCAAGAAGTCACTTGTGCAATGAGGTGGCTGGGACTTGGGCTGTGTCTCACGGGCAGGCTGGGGAGACACTGCTCCTCCTTCCGCACTGACTGCAGAGGAGGGCAGTGAAGCTCTGTCTTGGCCTCTGCTGTGAGGCACGAGTCCAAGCCTCTGCCTCTTTTGTTGACACCCTGTGTATTTAGCAAAGAAACAAAAATGTCCTTGCAATGTGTGGACATGATAGGCATTTGCTTACTCTGGGTCTCCCCAGGGAGTTCTCATGTAGTATGCATCCTTCTGCACTGCACCACTTTGGGGAAAATTATAGAGCTCCCTCTTGCATTGTAACCATGTTATGTAAAGCATCTGACTATGCCATCCTCTGAGAAGATGTGCCAGCTCCAAGAACCTCATTCAGATATTTCAGATATGATAATGACCCATTTAAAGTACTAATTAAAATTGGATGAGTTTCATATCTCCCCCAGCTTTAGAAAAGAAAAATCACAGGCCAAATATAAATTTCATAAATGCTTGATAAAACCTCTGCAGGAAGGAATTTGGCAGAGGGCATCGAGACCAGGCACTTTTGAGCAAATGAAAGAATGTAAAGCAAGACTTTGAAGTCTGACCTTCAGAACGTATAATAATTCACTGGATCACAAAGGTAATAAATAGCACAGAGTGGGACAAAATATATCTAATGAAGCAGTTTTAGCCATGCTTTGGCATTCTTTTCAAACATGCTTCTTACCAGAAGGATTTTCAAACTTATCATCACAGCTTTTCAGTGGTATTAGTTCTGAAAATACTTTCTTTTTCTCTGTGCAAAGCAGCACATCATCAGTTATTTTATAGTCATATCCACTTCAGCGGTGTCATTTCCATTACAGCACTGGAAAGGCCTGAGAGACCAGTGACTAGTGATAGTCATCACTTCACTGAGAACTATGGACCAAGCATGTTCTTCTGAGCTTTATGTTAAAATCAATGGATAAGCTAATTGGATAGACACTGCCATGTGAACTGGAACCCAAATTTCTTCTTCTCCAGGTGGACAGACTAAAAAGTGTGCTTTCTTACTCTTGCTGTCTTCGCAGAATCACAGAACAGATGAGTTGGAAGGGACCTCTGGAGGCTCTAGTCTGACTCCCCCACTTCTTTACACCTCTGTTGGTTATTTATACACAGTGGTAAGATCCTCCTGAACTTTCCCTTCTCCAGGCTGAACAATCCCTTCTCTCTCAGCCTCTCCTTGTAGGATACATGCTTCAGTCCCTTCATCATCCCCATGGCCCTTTGCTGGACTCTCTCCAGTATGTCCATGTCTCTCTTGTACTGGAGAGCCCAGAACTGGACACAGTACTCAGATGTGGTGTCACCAGTGCTAAGTAGAGGGCAGGGTCACCTCCTTTGACCTGCTGGCAACACTGCTCTTAATGCAGCCCAGGAGGTTCTTGACCTTCTTTGCTACAATTGTGCATTGCTGGCTCATGGTCAGCTTATTGTCCACCAGGATCCCCCACTGTCCTTCTCTGCAGATCTGCTTTTCAGGTGGTTGGCTCCCAGAGTCTATTGGTGCATGGGGCTTTTCCTCCCCAGGTGCAGAACTTTGCACTTCCCCTTATTGAACTTCATGAGACTCCTGTCAGCCCATTTCTTCAGCCTGTTCAGGTCACGTCCCTCTGAACGGCAGCACAACCCCCTGGTGTATCAACCACACCTCCCAACTTTGTATCGTCTGCCGTCTTGCTGAGCCTTCACTCTGTCCCAACATCTAGGTCATTAATGATGTTAAGAGAGGCAGTGTGAAAAGCCCTGCTAAAGTCAAGATAAACATCCACTGCTCCCCCCTCACCCACTGAGCCGTTCATTTCATTGTAGAAGGCTATCAGGTCAAGCATGATTTCCCCTTTGCAAACCCTTGCTGACTACTCCCAGCCACTTTCTTGCCCTCCATGTGTTTGGAAAGGTTTTCCAGGATGATTTGCTCCATCACCTTCCCTGTGATCAAGGTGAGGCTGCCTGGGCTGTAGTTCCCCCTATCCTCCTTCTCACCCTTCTTGAAAATACTGACATTTTCTCTCTGCCAGTCCTCATGAACCTTTTCCAATTGCCATGACTTTTGAAAGATAATGGAAAGTAGCCTTGCACTGATATTTGTCAGCTCCCTCAGCACTTGTGGGTGCATCTCATCAGGGCCCATGGACTTGTGTCTGTCCAGTGTGTTCACATGTTCCCTACATGCTCCTCCTCCAGCAAAGCAGTCTTTTCTGTTCCAGTCTTTTCCACTGGTCTCAGGGCCCTGGGATTGCTGAAGGCCAATACCAGTAAAGACCAAAGTGAAGAAGGCATTCAGTGCCTCAGCCCATTGACTACCTTGTCCTTTGTCACCAGGTCCCCTGCCCTATTCAGCAGCAGGCCCACATTTTTCCCAGTCTTCCTTTTGCTGCTGATATACCCGTTGAAGACCTTCTCGTTGCCCTGCACGTCCCCCACCAGATTTAACTCTAGGTGGGCTTTGCCTTTCCTAACCCCATCCCTGCATGTTCAGGCAGTGTCCCTGCATTTCTCCTGGGTTACCTGTCCCTGCTTCCACCTCCTGTTTGTTTCCTTTTTATGCTTGAGTTTAGTGAGGAGTGGCAGTCCTCCTGCCACCTTTGCTTTTATACCTGCTCATCAGGATGGACCATTCTTGAGCTCAGAGAAGATGATCTTTAAAAATAAACAGCTCTCCTGGACCTCTCTTCCCTCCAGGACTGTATCCCATGCAATTCTTCTAAGCAGCTCTCTGAACAGGCCAAACTCTGCTCTCCTGAAGACCAGGGTTGTGATCCTGCTTTTTGCCTTGCTCCCTCCTCTCAGAATCCTGAACTCCACCATCTCGTGATTGCTGCAGCCAAGGCTGCCCCCCGACCTTCACATTCCTGAGCAGTTCTTCCTCTTTTGTAAGCACAAGGTCCACCAGAGCACCTCCCCTCATTGAGTCTTGTTTCTGAACTGCATAGTCCTCAGTGGGTGAGGGCAGCTAGGTTTCTGCCGGTAAAGCCCAGGAATGGATGATGAGGCAAACCTTACAGACACTGGCCACAGATAGGGAGGCACGGCAGAAGCAAGGTGGATTCCTCCACATTCTTCATTCCCTACCTGAGCTCTCAGTTCAAGGATCCAGCACAGCTGTGCAAAATGATCTTGCATAATTTGTGCTGCCAATGTGTGGCACGAAACCTTTTCCCAAAAGGCACCCACAGCAAGGCTGTTCTGGCACTGGCCCCGTGCCCCAGGTGCTTGCTTCACAACCTGTCCTATGTAACAGGAGCTTGCAAGGCTGGGAAAGGGTGAGACAAAGTACAGATGGCTTGAGGAGCTTTAGGTAAGGGAACAGACAAACCTGGCATCTTAGGAGCTTTACAGTGCTTCTGTCAGCGACCTATTCTAATACATGGAGAGCACATTCGAAATTCCGGCGGCTTTCACTTTTGGGATCAATTCCGTCATTTTATGTAGATCTGTGTGTGCTCTGGATGAGCACCTGCTGGAGAAAAAGTGGAGGGCTGCTGAACTGTAAGATGCAAAAGGCCACTTTCCACAAATAAAGTCATGCTGGATGCTGGGACTGGCTGAGAAAGAGGATGCAGGCTTGCATCTGGTTCACTGCCCAGCCCAGAGTATATGCATCATGCTCTGCAATTGAGAAAAACTCTCTGAGGACATCAGAGAGGCTTTGCAAACTGAGTGCTGTACGAGGTGGATGTTGAATGGTCCATTACAAGTTATGGCCAATGCTATCTGGATATATATCACAAAAGTCACCATGCTTCCCTCATACTCCAAGGCAGAAGATGCCATGTTAAAACCTGTTAACACTAGTACTTCTGCCTGCTCTTGAGACTCACTCCTTCTTTCTTTTCCCACTTCTTCCAAGCCACTTTTCCCAACTGTCAAACCGTTCTCTTCTTTTCTATCCTCTCTTCATATTTGATTTCCTCATCTCACGCCATAACAGCACACAGCAGAGTGGACATACTTCTCAGTCTTTGCCTAATATTACTTCTCATTAAAAACACCTGCCTATGTGGAAATTAATTTCTGATTGCATACAGTTTGCCTAACCTAGGTTGCTGAACTGTATGTACATAAGCACCCAATGCTTGGTGAAGCAATCCTGCTGAAATGAGATCTTCACGGAGGCACTACTTGTCACTAGTTTTCCACACTTGTCATAGAGGCACTCAGACACAGATCCACATGCTCTGCTGAATCACTTACCCTCTGTGGGATGTCCTCTGTGCCCTGGCTGAAGTCATCTTTGACTCCGTGTGCCACCACAACAAGGTGACACGCTTTCTGCAGACTGATGTGTCACTGGGGCGGTAGTGGAAGATGGTCTTTCCTGTCCTCAGGCTTTGAATTGTGTGGCGGAAAAAGCTTTTATTCCTTGCTGAGCTGGGTGACGTGTGCTTCTTGCAGACTCACAGAGATATCTTTGGGGCAGGTGTGGTTTTCCTGCATGGGGACCCAAGTGCAATGTGCACCTAACCTGGTGGCCCGGCAGTATGGGGTGCCTGTGTGGGACACTCCAGTGCCATCCGTGGGAGCTAAGCTGAGAGATCGGTACAGGTGTATAACCATGGTAATAATTTTTACATGTATCTATCCACCTTTATCTAAGATATAGAAGATGATTAGCAGTGCAATTTGTGAATAGTTTTGCACTCCATGTGTTGTTCAAGGCTCTGTCATTGCTCCCAGACTTTGCAAAACTCCCCAAAAAATCACTGATCTCCTTGGAATGCCTTGTATTTTATTGCTTAATTATTTTACATGCCTCCTATTAATTAGCCATGGCTGGTATGTACATGTTTGTGCACTGCACTGACTGCACCTTAACATGCACATAGCTAAATACTATATAGAATGATTAATGGTGGGTTCTTCTTAAACACCAGCTTTGCTGATAGAGAGATTGAGTGCAGTTATCTAGGTGACCTAAATTGCTTCATGAGCTGGGGCTGCTAAGAGAGAGTGAATAAGTGATGGCATTATGAAAGCATGTTTTCTCTTGTGTAGCTAAAAATGGCTCCAGCCAAATAACACAGGCTCTAGTATTTGCTTTGGGGTGTGGTGAACTTGTATATTTGCAGTTTCTCACAGGAAAGGAATAAAAAAATCCCTGCTCTGAAGGGCTATTTCACTGAATTTTAAGAGGATTGGGCAAGAACTCCATCTTCTTGCTGAAGGAAACATTTGCTAGTTGTGTTTGCCCTCTGCCAATGGACATTTTCTCAACTGTTTCATACTAACGGGTTTACAACAACCATTACAAAGCACTGCAGGTAGATGCAGCCAGAGCTTGCCTGCTGTGCCATGAGCAATGCCTGGCAGCTCCCAACAGCCGCTGGCCTGCAGCAGCAGCACCAGCAGAGCAGCTGCATTGAAAGACCAGCCTGGAAGGTGCTGGATGTTCTAAATTTTCACTGATAATGTGAAAGATCAGCATGTTTCAGGTTTTCAGGAGAATTTTCTGCATCCAAGGGATAAAAAAAATAGTGACTGTTCCAGTAAGATCAGGATAAATCACCTCTTAGTTAGAAAAGAAAGGAAAACAAGATTGCTTCTAACATAGTAAGCAAGCGCTGTATGGCTTTGCAGCTAGGTTTTGTACAGCTCTTTTGTACAGTTTTTCTTGTTTACACTGAATATACTTACAAGGCCTTTAATTGGTTAAGCAAAGTACCAATGAGTAAAGAGAATGTTCAAAGTATCGTTTTGAGATCCTGTGGAGGGGATTCTTGAATATCCCAGAGAAAATCAAACCAAACTCCTCAAAGACATTTAGATCCATTTCCTGTTGTGCCACGGAAATGACAATTTTTTGCTGTGATAAGGGCATATCAAATCCTACATTTCTTTGGAAGAGCAAAAAAAATTTGAAGACATCTTCCAGGGATCAGGGAAGTTGTCAAAATTAACTGTGGAGTTAAAAGGCCATATTCCCATGTCACATTTCCTGCCCTAAGCAACAACTAAGGATTGGATAAACTCTTTATCCTGGGAATCATGGAGCAAATGGAGGGACAAACTGACAAGGTGCATTTATTAGTAACTATGAAAGAAAAAAACCCTCTTTTTTTGAGACAGTACCCATTTGTGTTGCTGCGTGTTCTTAGGGTAGCTCAATTGCAGCAAAAACAGTTGTCCTCAGAAGAGCACTATTAGGTAGGTCTATGGCTTATGTGACTCTAGAGAAGAGCATTCAACATTATGTTTCCAGCATCTCGACTGATGAGTGTGTAAAGTTCGTTTTGATTCATGGGACACTGAGGGAATCCCTACACTGCCAAATCCAATATTCTGCCATGTAGTCCTAGTCATCATTGTCCCCTACAGAGAACAGGTTTTACATTTGTTTCTATTTCTCTTGAAAAAACCAAATTGCAGTCTTAATTCTCCTTTTGCTGTGATAGTGAGGTTAGAAGCTTCAGTGGCCATAGATTGTGCTGCTGCTTTTCAGAAGAAAGCCCTCAAAATTGTCAGCTTAAACCTTTCAAAAACATTGAAACCAAATGTTTCAGTGGTTCCAGCATTTTGATCTTGTACAAAATTAAAATAAAACCCATTCATATTCAGGATCACTTGAATTTCCGTGGTAAAAATTTTCTTTTCCTAAGATGAAAATTTTATTTTTTGATAGTTCTGAGATAAAAGCTTTGATTGTCTTGCCAGTGTGATGTATTCCATACCAATAATCCCATGATTAGTTAGTATTTAAGGGATATATGAATACTGTGAAGAGTTTATCAGTTTGCCCTTTCTCTTTGGCTTATTGCCTAACTAGGAACATAACTTTGATCATCTTCCACTTCAGCAGGCTTTGGTGCTTCTGTTATGTAAACACATGTGGAAGTGGCTATATATATATCACAATGATTATTAAATCATTAATGTCTGCAAACTCCAGAAATGTTTGTGTTGTGATATTCATTTTAATTGCTAACCAGACAGTGTTAATTAGGGGAAATCCATGATATTGTCATTGGTCTGTCAGCTCTTCTTTCACAGTGGTGAAACTCTCTTAGGAAAGTCACTGAGGAATTCTGAAGAGAAATTGCTCCTAATGGGTGAAGCATACAACTGAAGGGAAAGAGATATGATAAAGTCATGACAAAATCATCATTTAATGTTTTAGAACATGAGTCATGTTTTAAAATTATTTATATGTCTGCCTCTCTTTCTGCCTATTCATCTATTCTTTCATATTGCTCTCCAAAAAGTGAACGGTATTTCTAATTCCGGAGAAGGAAAGAGTCCATATGTAGCTCTGGTTTATGTTTCAGATTGTTGCTAGTATTTTCAGATTTTATTAACTTTCTGTTGGTTGATAGATCAAAAATTGCATGAGGGATGCGTGTTTACAAACAGGTCTGCCAAAAATCCCCAAAATAAAAGGCAATAAAAGAAGAGAGGAGAAATGTTGATGTATTTCATAGTTCTGTTGTGTGCTTGTATCTCTTCGAAGAATGAATCTTTATCAAAAACAGACTGGAAAGATTTGTCATTGTGAACTGTGCTCTTATTGATTTTTTTTAAAGCTAGGTTCAAATCTATACAATCATTTGGTGATACAATGTACTTTCCCTCCAGCACTGCTAATATCAAAGCATTGAAAGAATAGTGAAAGCCTCCTCTGAAATCTAAATATTGAGTGCATGTTGAGCCTATATTTTAAATTATTATATTTATAATTGGGAATCCAAACAAAAATTCTCAAAATTTTGAATCACCAACTACAGGAGACACATTGTCAAGAAGGGATGGGTTCCTATCCGGCATTTCTGCAGAACTGAACTGTCAGACATGTCTGAAGTTAGCCTTTCTGAATCACATCTATTAAAAATCCCTGCTCGTTTTTGAAAAGCTTGGTTCTACACTTGTATTCAGGGAACAACATGTGACCTCTCCTTTTTTTTTTTCAGAATTAGAGAACTTTCACAACCGTTAATGCCTTTAATGAGGACTGTGGTTGAGTAATTAAGTTGCCCAACTATAGATTAAGATATCTAGCAGTATTTTGAAAATGTTGGCTTTGTTTTAACTTGTGCTTGTTGTCTTTACTGTAGCTGTCTGTCATTTCTTTACATCTCTTAGAATGTAAACGGCTTTTGCCGCAAATATATTATTGGTTTGTGTTTGTGCCGTGTCAAGCAGCGTGGGCACTTAGGGACGCGGGGTTTGAAGGCACTCCTGTGCTGGTGCCAGAGAGCACCATCCTACAGCTTTGGGTGGGATCCGAGCTGTGTGCATGCATTTCCCACAGCACAAAGCCTGGTGTAAAGTAGGCGGCTTCCCAGTTGATTCATACAAATACTGAAAGTTGTCCCAGTTATGTGGTTTGCCCTTCACAGCTTTTAATCTTTGTCAGTTTAGTCAATTTTTCTTCCTCAGAACGTGTGTGGATTTTCTAAAGCCAGTAAAATAAAAATACTGATCCATTTAGTCCAGTAGCTTATTTTCAGAAGTAACCAGTCAAAGAGACTTCAGAGAAAGAATTGAATTTACACCAAAGAGAAAAGAGCCCTTAGGTCTGAAGGGCTGAGGAAAGGAGCTGAAAAGCTATTAGAAAGCCACTGGTTAATTTTTATTAGACAATAATAAGAGCTATTAAAGTCTTTTTAAAATAACCTATTACTATTACAAGCCTTTATTTTAGTGATAAAATAGACCATTATTCCCTCTCTACCAATCGTCCCATGACATAACATCACATATCTCCAGTCAAAATGTTTTTTCCGCTCCTTTGATCAGTAATTCCCTTTTAAACTGTCTCCTCTCAGCTCCTTCTTTGATCACCTTTGACAGACTTCTAGAGTATGGAGGACTAGTATATTTAGAAGAGCAAGGAAAATATCAGGATACAAAACATATTTATATGAAATACAACGTAGACATGTCTCCAAAGCAGAAAGTCAGAATAAAAGATATATGTGCTAGTGCAAGGAAATGGCAGAAGCAAGAAAAATTGGCTGGTGTCTCTCTGGTGCTGCAATTCATTCTTTGCCTTGGGGTTTCAGCAAACAGCATCTGCATGAACCTTGATGGCTAGAAATCAATAATATAGATTTCATCTGCAAACAGATGCAATCTCTGCCCCTTTATGGGAGGAGCAGCTAATACCTCAGGCAAATACAGGGCATGACTTTCAGGTACGCCTAGCGTATGCCGTGGGGAGCGTTGTGTAACCTTGCAAGCAGCCTTATTTTCATAATAAGCACAATGACAAATCAAAGGGTCAGATATGAGGGGGGAAGACTGCTGGGGACAGACAAATTTAGGAGTAAAGTGTAAAATAATTAGTTCTTAAACAGTTTATGAAAAGCATGTAAGCAAGACTTTAAGAAGAGTATCATTTCTTAGGAAGGATAGCTGAGCATATGAAACCCTTGAGCTACCAACAGGTCATAGGCTTTGTTTTAAAGTATTTTATGGATTTCTAATTCCTATCCACTTTTATTTCAGCCTGACGTTGCCTGCGATTCCTTCCTTCCTTCCTTTTTTTTTTATTTTTTCCCTGTTTTTTCTTTATAGTTCTCTTTCAGAGATAATAAATTTTCCCTTTAGCATCAGCATGTGATTTCTCCATTTTGATGGAATTTTCATTTATTTTTGCTTCAGTTTTCCACCTGGAAATAAAGATATCATTGCTTAATAATCTGAAAGGATGTTACAAGAGTTCCTGGATGATTTAAGTGTGTTTCATAGCAGACTTACCTTCCATAAAAGTAGGGATAAAGTGATATCTAGAGAGGGGACTTACACCTTTAGAAAAAAAGGTAGCTAAAAGTGAAATTGCCTTTACTTCCCTCTCTGCTGCAAACTGTATTTCTTAAATACAAAATGTTTTATCACAGCACATGTACATCACAAGTTTTTGATGGTAGCACAACTGTGAAAACTGCAAACAGACTCAAACTATTGTTCCAAAGTATCTTTCACTTAGTTACACATTAACAGCTGCAATAGTTGTACATTCACGTATTAAGATATCATCCAATTTTAGAGTTAAAATGAAAGCTTCCTTTTCAGTGCATTACCACCGAAATAAGCATATAAAATTTTTCTGGAAAAAGTAATGAATCTTTATATAGAACTCTAATGGCCTATAACATATTTGGCTGACTGGAAAGCTAACAAATGTTAAACTTTAATATTAATAGACTTCAGAAAGTATATGTATATATTGAAATTTTAACATTAAGGGGGTACAGTGTCTACACTCAGTAGTGCTAGTACAGAATGTTTTGCATTGATGGTACAATGAGAGCTCTCTAAAACTCTTGTCACAGCAGTTCTGGCCCTTACCTATAACAAAAAAAATAGTTGTTACACATTGAATGCACTTTCAAACTACTCTTCCTCCTTACAGTTCAGCTGAACAACTAATAATTAATTATATTCAGCTTTTCCATCATTCCTCCCCCCCCCCCCCAAACCTGAAAATGAGCCTATTTCTGCGTGCGCCAGATGCTCTGGCCATACTGCTTCCTCTACTATGTATGTGATGTTTTGTTTTAAACTGTGGTTGTTCTACCTGGCAAAAATATATTGATTTTCACAGATTGTAATTTTGTTGGAGAGTAATTTTTTTTGGGGGGGGGGGGGGGGGCGGAATTTATTCAGTACTTTTGTGAAAAACAGGGACTCAATAAAAACTCAAGTTTCATTATGAAATATTTTTGTTGGAAATTTTTTGACCAGCCTTACCATTTAGATATCTAGATTTATGTACACTAATGACTCACACATCCTTCCCCCACTGATTTTCAACACCTTTGCTATTGTTTTCATAAACTGCTCTTTCCTCTTTCATTCTGAACAAATACAAAGGCAGTTGTAATCAATCCTTGCCTTGCTTTTCCTTGCCTTTCCATCAATTGCTTCATTTTTTGGCTTAAGACCCAGCTCTTTTCTGAAACAGGAGCGCACCTCTTGATTTTTCAGATTTGTCTTCTGTGTTGCTCTCTATCAAAGGGATATACCAAATGTCACCACGGCTCAGTTAGCACCACTTTAACCCGCGGGTTGAGAGTTTCAAGTAACCTTAAGAAAAGAGACTGAAGGGAGCAGACAATGAAGAACTTGTTCTAGACAGCCAAGCTCCACGGAAGTTAATTAATATGCCAAATGTTAAGTTTATCTTTAACTAACTTCCTATTCCTAAAGAAGTAAGCACACATTTTACACTTCTTGACGTTAGGGTACCACTGTGGTGCCACATTTCCCGAGCCCCACCTAGCCTGGAGGCACCCGACATCCTTTGCCGCATTGGGACTTTCTGCCAATAACCATACTGGCTCTGCACCATTTCTTCCGGGGAACTTCAGTTTTGACAAATTTGGGGTTCACTGAACTGAAGCTTCTTCCAGCCACACCTGAGTGGGGATTTTCAGAAAGAGTAGCCACTCTGACCAAAGTGTTTTATCTCAATAAAGGACTGAAAAAAATGACAGCCCCTCCCTAAAAATCCCAGTAGGCTTTATGGCTTCAGACAGACACTGCATTCACAATGTTATAAGTTATGAACATCAGCTGAGGGTGGGATTGCTCTTGTCTAAGTTTAACTGGCCAAAGGTCTAGCCTGAACTAGTCATCTAGTCCTCTGTAATTGGCGGCGGAACATAGGTAGCTCCAGAAGTGATTCATTCCTCATACCCAAATCTATCTAAAGATGGGATGACTCACTGCCTGCAGAGCGAGCTGCTAGGGGGTTAAAGTTAGGTGAGATGTATTGGGCTGCTGGATACTGTTTGTGTTAGCCTGCCCTCCTAACGAGGCAATGCACCTTAGCTGTAAACTACCTACAGGCTAGGCTGCCTCACCTCTCGTTTGGAGCAGGGTAGGAGCATGCACCCGGCCAGTCACGGCAGCTCACAGGACAAGCGCTGGCAGGTTCAGCTGCCATAGCTGAGTCATGCGGCTGAACCCTTAGTACCAGCATCTGTTTGTAAAACTGGCTCTGAGATACTTCTGATAAAGAGAATTATGACTCGGAAGGGTTGTGAGTGCTTTTGAAATGTTACACCATTTCAAACAGCTCAAGCTATTACCAAATATTGTAGCACCCCCTCTTCTTGACTGCAGTATCACGTGGCTCTTTCTAGCTGCAGTAACACACTGAGAATCTTTGAGCCTGAAAAGCAAAACATCATATAAAGTCAGTATCTAGTCCCGACAACTTCATTAATATGATTCTCACATCAGCTTTCTTTTACCTCAGAAGCTCATCAGACTCACACAGAATAGCAGACCCATCCCAACCATTTATAAGGAACCCAAATAGTCTATGTGATCTCCCACTTTATTCCTGATGAATTTTTCTTGCATCCTCCACACAACTGAAAACCCCATCATCAGAGCTACATATTCTTCTTTCCACAGTCTGGGAGCTTTCCAGTTCACCTCATTCCTCATGTTGTTAATTTTTTGAGAATCCTTCTTGAACTGATTTCATTTTCACCTCCTCATTCAGCTACGCTGGCTTTGCTCTTACTTCTGATGGATTTGTTGCTATGCAGCACACTTCTCCCTATGGAATACATCCATCTATGTTTGAATATTTTGTGTTTCCATTGCACCATCCCATTTCATTTCACTCAGAATCACCCGTGTTTACTTCCTGCTCTGATGGAATTTGTTGTCTTTGCTTTATGTTTCCTCCTTGGTCATAGTGGCAAAGGTGTAATGCTGACTGTGCAGACACCATCAGTTTGTCTCCAGCTATGTCTTTGTGGTTAGTCACAACAAACAGAAGTGCTACGGAAGGCTGTAAAGGCTGCAGGAAATGGACATCACAGGGTTCTTAATAATGGGAATATTTGTACAGGGCAATGTTTATGTTTTGCAATCATGCCCAGGACCTTATCATTCTACATACTATACACCTACAACAAAACACAGTACTTCTTACCTACGGCCAGACACACCACATACCGTAAGTTCCTCGTGGCACTCCTGCCTCCTCCACTGAACCGTGAACTTGGATGAAGATCAGGCTTGAAGCAAAATGTAAAGTGGAAAACTGGTGTCCTTCTGTTTCTTGTCCAGATTCAATAACTGAACAGTCCCAAATGTTTGGATGTTTTTGATCTGGACCATAACTTTGTTTATAGAACCATGAAAATGTTTTCTTTGAAAAGAAATACACCTAGATATACCTTGAAAAGAGATATACTTGGAAGAATGTTGAGTAAAATCAATAGAGAACAAGTACACGAGTCCTTGGTCAGCATTTGTTTTAATTTAGGAATGAGCTAAGTCATTTTAAACTGGACTCAAGCTGGAAATATATATTTGCGATCTATTTAGAAGGACAAATATAGGATTGTTTGAAATGGCAGAGCATTCATTTAGATGAAAAGAAACCCTGTCCTCTTCCTTTAACTTACTGGTATGTATTCTACTTACGCAGCAGGCATGGGCCTTGAAGCTGATACAGCTACTGTTGAGAGGATGAGCTCCAGTGAGTGGTTTTAGAGTCCAGGTCAACCACCCCTTCTTCCTAGCAGGCCTCCTTTCCCAGCAGTCCCCACTCCTTCATCACCTCCTGCCACATGGACAGTAACCTGAGAAGATGCCCAGGAAGCGCTAAATCACTAAAGCAAGACTGGAGGTGGCCAGGGTGTTTTATTTTGCACTTCGGCACACTTCAGAGGCTGGATCTGCAGCTGAGAGATGGTAACTAGCTCAACTGCAAGGCCACCACATTTGATAGCAGGATCTCATTCCGTAGCCATATCTCAGCTAAATGAATGTTTCAGAGTTTCAGATCTTTTCAGTTGGCTTTCTGTTCAGCTGAAACGTGTGGCAAGTTGACTTGAACTAAACAGAGAGAGGATTGCTGAAGTACAATTGTGCACACGGAGGTTTGCAATGCTTTTGAATCAATTTTATTTTACAATTAAAGTAATATAAATAGATTTAAATCCATACTTGTAATTAAAACACCACCGTTTCCTGTGCCTCCCGGCTGCAGGCAGAATTTGAGTTTTATTCTGTGAGGAATCATCCCTTTTGCCGTTTACTGCAATCTGCTCAGATCTTGCTGGCTCTGCTAAACCATTAGATATGCTGTAAATGCTTTTCTTAGGGTACACTGAAGAAAGTGGGCTCATAACTTTGGAAGCTCTGTTTCCTGTTTGGTTTATTTGAATCTATGGGTAAGTATTCAGAGTGTGGGATTTACATGTTATGCACATGATGAAAGAAAGACAGAAAATACATCAAATTATGTAACTTTGGGAATTAAACATTCCCCCAAATTCTTTTTCCTTGTTTCCTTGGATTTTGCAGAACACAATTTTTTATTGCACCATATTCATTTTTTCCATAAGAAATCTGCCAGGTTATCCTATGTACTGTGGATTAATCAGCAGAATTAGATTTTTATGCACTCCAGCATTTGTACAAATGTTTTACATATGAGGACTGGTGCTAATATTGGCCTCTGTCCTCAGGTAAGACAAGATGCTAACATAATACAAAACACACTGATTTGTTTTGTAAATATTTGAATATCAGGAGAATTTATTTGTGGTAGTTTGAGATCAGGCATGGGTAGCTGTAAATGGGGATTTTTGACAAAGTGGCCATGGAAGAAAACCATCCTCTTGGATAGTGCATGATGAGACTTTGTATCAGCGGGCAGAGGAGAAGTCCTCTTACCATCCCGTCAGTCTGTTTCCACAATGGTTTTAGAGCAGTATAACATGATCTATGAATGTCTCATGCTCTGGAGGAATGAGATGGTCTTTCTCCCAAAAACTGTAGGGTAGTAAAGTTATATGATCTAAATAACTGAAAATTCAAGAAAATTGGAGCCTCTAGACTATCAGTCTGTTTTGGAAGGTTACATTGAAGGCCTGTTCTCAGAATTACATGATTTTCAGCCTCTTTATAGTAATTGACATCAAGGAATTGAATCCTTTTCCATAACAGGGAGAAAGAACGGAGACCTATTCTCACTGCCACCACAGCAAATGGAGGCAGCTCTGAGGGAGCTCTTCTCAAACCCAGTAGATGCTTGGAGAGTCACCTCAGCTTGTGTTTGCAGCTGAACCCAATAGACTACATCACCATTCGATGTTGGTTGACTTTCCTGTGTAATAAACTACTTCTTAAATTTACTTTCCTGCAGAAAATAAATGTTGAGTGAGGGCTGGTCCTCAAGAAATGAGGGGCGAGCTGCATCTTTCCAACAAGTTCAAGAGGGACCTCGCTGTGCTGGGTCCCACACAGAACTGCTTCAGGTGCGTTTCTTTTTTCAGTCCTGTTGCTGCAAATCTTGCCCAATTTGCTTTCACTGGCCTGATGTTCTTTTTATTTGGCCGCACTGAAGTTCCTAGAAGGTTTAAACTATACTTCACCAAGAAAAGATTAATGATTTGGCACTTGATTTTGCAGTAGCTGTGCTCAGAGCTCTTTGCAGACAAATAAAGTGTCACACCACAGCTCTGAGAAACTTATCATCTAAAAGACCTAAAACCAAGCCAAGGACGAAGTTACAAACAGGTATCAAAGAGGAAAACAATGAAAAACAATATGGTAAGTTATGCAGGAAGAGCTATGTACATGAAAAAGGACTGTAGAGTTGGTCTCTAATCTAGTAAACCTCTGCTTAGCTATGCAACTCGTTCATTTCGTTACTGTTTGCATGTTTAGTTTTTAGTTTCTTTGGGGTAGAGACAGATAAAGATTGAGCAGAAGGATATAAAACCTAACTGGAAACGTTATTCAGAAAAAAAGACTGTACAAGAATGAGGATAGATAGCATAGTGCCTTGTGTAACATGATTGGCACATGAATGAGTTCATTGGAAATGTAAACACAGAAAGGGACTGTCAGAGAGGGCATAAGATGAGCAATTCAAACCGATGAATAACCGTGGAAGTGGTTAAGACTTCCTACTCACCAATGAGAAAAACAGTGATGTAAGAAGAGGTTGGGTTGACAGGAAGGAGTAAAAGCAGCATTACCCTTAGCGTGCTCAGCTGTGCCTGCCTTATTGTGCGTGAGTCTAAATCTTGGCTCTGGTTGGTTCAGCACTGTCTTATGTTGATCATCACCTGATGAATAATCACATGTTTTTGTGGGTAACTGTCAATGATTGCTACCCTCTGGTTCTTGCTACAGCCTATGAAAAAGAACATAAAATTGGTGCTCCCGTGGGGCTCTTGATTATGGAGGCGAACCGTGAAACCCAAACAATCAAAGCTCTTAGATCTTTTTAATCATATTAATTGCCGAGGCAACCCAACTCCCCTACAAATGTGCAAACTAATTTTACAGGATTTTATGTTCTTTCAGGAGCTAGACTGATTTCTGGAGATGGATATATGTAACTGACTTTGATCTGGAGGCTGTTTGTCTCTGATACTGTTTGTTTTTCTAGGATATCACCAGTTTTATTGGCAAGTGTAAACAATCAAAATTCTCAACACCTTTTGTCACGGAGACGTCCCTGACTAAGCTGCCTGTTACATCATTGCCTGCAAATGAGCTGAGTAGTCCTTTCTAAGCCCATTTTATTTCCAGGGACGGGGCACCTACTACCTCTCTCTGCAACATTCCACTTAAGTGAATTGATATAGCCCCCTTTAGTCCCATGGGATAAATCCAGGATAAATATGGCCTAATCACTAAACCTCCCCAAAATTTGGAGGCATCTCTCTGCAGGGTAAAGCTAAATCCTCTATTTGCTTATTTGTCTGCTGTTGACATAGACTGTTCGTCAAAAGCTCTTGGAGATACTAAGTACTTTTGCAGTTCTGTGTTCAGAATGCACAACATCTACAAAACACTCGAAAAGGCCTTTTTCCAGTTACTGTATCTTTGCGGAGTTTCTTTTCAACACCTATTTACTACCCAGAGATGAATCAAACGAGAAGCAGTGAATCAGTAAGCTGTGCACTTTAAGAGGTTGCTTGCACCAGACAGTCCAAGAACAGGAGCTTGCAAATCCTTATTTCTGGAAGAAATCCACTGGACTTCATAAAATGCGGGACAAAGGTGCTATGTGAAAAATGACTTACGAACGATGTTCTTAAATGCTAAGCTGGGCTGTAGCCCAAGGTTATTTACAGGCTATGATGGCTCCTTCCTCTCTAAGACAGCAATACTAGCAAAGGCTTGCTATGGGAGATTAACCTCCATAGAAAGTACAAATTGTAACCCCTTTCCAGACTTGCTTTGTATCTTGCACTGATAAAGGTCAACCAGGGCTTGTGTGGGGAAGGCTACCGGCCAATGATGATAAAGTTGCTCTTGGGTTTTTGTGGAAGAGCGTAATCTGCACAGCAAGCATCAGTTAGCTCTGCCTCCAGTTGCGTTCAAATGCTGGCCGGTGAAACACTTGTGTCTGAGCAGGTTAGACCATACCAAAATGATAATTATGCAACTGGAGTGCATTGGTCTCTGGTACAAGCTCACTGTATGCAACCATTATTTCTGCTGCTTTCTTCACAAAATACATGCACAGGGAATTACCGTCATATATTGAATTCTTCTTATGGAATCCAGTCAAACAACAGCTTGTTAATAAGATTCTGGAGATAATGTTTTTTCCAAGCAGCACTTCAAACTCCCTGCCGCTTTGGACACTGGCTGTGATGAATGTGGTATTGCCTGCAGCACACTGTAGCTTTTGACAGTGAGTAAAACCAAATATAATACTAAAGTCTGGTGAAAAAATACTACCCTTCAGAAATAAACTATCTTTTCAGCCATATCCTGAAATGAAAAATATTAGAATACCGTGGAACAGCCCCAGCCTCATATATTTCAAATTTACTGATACCGAGAGCTAACAGTTATCGTGCCATCTCCTTACAAGATTCCCTGCCTAAGCTCTCAGCCAGGGGTCTGGATATGGCCCAGGGAAGCATTGCGCTTTCAGATGTTCACAGTCTAGTATCAGCCTCACTCACAGAGAAATTAATTCCCTAATGGGATTCTAGCTTTAAAATAATAGTACCCTAATGGAGATAGCAAAATAAAAGTATACGTTTTCAAAAAACCATTAACTTCAGAGTGGTAGTTTTATTTGTATGCATTCAATAGCACACAGGTTCTTTCACAGGAATATAAACATAGCAACTTAGAAATGTCCATACCAGAGCTGACCAGTACTCCATTTCAAAGGAGTCAAAAGCAGATGCAAGAAACTTCACAGGAGGCAATGACAGGACAACCTGCTCCCAGGAGAAAGTTTCTGCTTAATCCCCATTGATGTAGTGTCTGGCCGATCTCACAAAACACGAGGGCTTATATCCCTTAGAAAAGTAATATATGTATTATAGAACAATCTGTATTTCGTACTTATAGATTTCTATACAGTAATATTTACAATATATTGCAAAGACTACAGTCTCTATCTGATGCCTTTATTGCAAGTACTTGCTTTCAGGCCATAAAAAACAGACTTTGTACCTTTCGCCTGTTACAGTACAGCCGCGGACATTGCCCCTTGTCACAGCATTGGAGCACCTTGAAACACTTGGGTGTAAATAGCAGTTAGCACTGCACACTTGCACTCTATTTGACTATTTTAGTTTACATAGTTCTAGTCAAACAAAATAATTCAATTTATGACTTGCCTTTGCCCTCAGCCCCAGTTTTAGGTTTCCCAAAAGACTGGAAACCCAACTCTGTTGCTAAAACATCTGTTCATACTGCAATGGCCCGCTTTACCGCAGTTTATCACTAAAGCTGAAAAATCCCACCCCTTCCAAAGCATGTCTTTTACAATCAAATAGTAAAAAAAAAATCTCGAGCATTTTTTGTGGAAAAAGATAGGTAGTGACTAACATTAGCAAGTTTTTTTCATTTTGAGGGATATGACTGAAAGACCCAGCAGAAGGAACGCAAAGGCTTTACATGTAACAGTAACAGGAGCCGAGTGAAGCCCAGAGCTCCCACTCTTTGGAAAAAGCACTGAATTACCCATTCCCAAGATATATGGAGAAAGAAGGATTGTCATCTACTGTTGTTCTGGCATAGTGAGAAAGGTAGGTTATTAGCTTACCCAGAAGGTATTATTAAATAAAGGGAACCTATAGCTTATCAGGGAAAGATCTTAGATAGGTCCACATTGTCTCTGAAGTAAATGATACCTGGGAGAGCTTGGGGTTCCTATCAGAATTTGAACAAAGCCAGGGAAATTTTGCCACATATCGGTGTGGGAAGTCACCACAACCCCACCGAACTGTTCATAAAGACAAAAAGGGGGATTAAAAAACCATTCAGAATGGGGCCAGTTCTGATTTCACTAACCTCTGCCATAAAACCTTCATCAATTTTGAGAAAGGCTGATGTTCAGTACTTTCAAGCAAATTAAACATATTTCTTCCTAACATTGAAAACTCATGACCAATGCATCTTTCACCTTAACTTTTGAGAGCTGCTCAACTAAAAGAGCAAAAACAAACAGAAGTTTGAAAATGAAACCAAACATTTCCTTGGAAACAAAACAAAACAATTCTCTTCTCCTGTGGTGGGGCACTGATTTGTAACGCAAAAGATTTTTCCTGCGCTCTGAGCTGTCTACAGTCATCCATATTTTCAAAGAAAAGCAGTCCTTAGCTCTGACAAATGCATATAAATATTTATGCTGTACAGCACCTTGCAAAGTGAGCATGGAAAGAACAGATACATCAGGTTGTGTTCCTGACTAATAAACCTAGAGTGTGTCCCTTAAAAACCTGCACCTTAAGTGCATAAATCTTATCATATTAGCAGCATCTTGGGTTGGAGTTTTCTGAGAATCATTCTTTAATAATAATGTAACAAATACACATGGAAATTTCATTATTTAACGAAAATATCCCCAGGTACTACCTTCCCTCTAAGTTTGCAGAAGCTCACTCATGCAAACTATTTATTTTTCTCCCAAGTGGAAAGCAGGTTCAACAATTATTTTATCTGGAATTGTTATCTATCTCGACAACTTCAGACATGTAGACCTTAGTACATAACACTAGAAAACGAGGACAAATGCCCTGCATTCCCAAACCACTGCTGTAATTGAGAACTAACCATCCAGGGACTGACAAGCACATTTAAAACATATGGAAGTGCAACCCGGATGATCTTGCTGTGAATTTAACTGATGTCAACTAAACCACTTGATGAGCGCTTCAAGGGCAACTCTTCCAGTGCGCAACGTCGGCGTAGCTTAAAATAGGCAACCGTTCCTCCTACCACCAATGTTTTATTGAATCCTCGATGCTCACCCTCGCCCTTTCTGCTCCTCCAGATGTATTTACTGAGAGTAGCAAACACTTAAGAAACGCAGCTCGAGTGCTCACTTGAGCTCGGCATCCACCCGGCTGCGCTGGCAGCTGTTTTGGGCCAGGAGAGGCAGCAGCGGGAGCTGCTGCGGTGCGGGCAGGAGGAATGCGGAGAATGAAAGCTGGTGTTTCTGGACTCCTCACACTGCAGGTCTGGCGGCCAGGTAAGCTGGACAGCAGGACACCACATCCACGCCAAAACAAAGTAAACTTTTAACCTCTGCAGGACCCTCAGGTCAAGTCACCGTTACGCCAGCAGGGCAGCTATCACAGATGGGCATTGGTGCGACTGAAAGGGGAACTGGCTTTGGCTTTGAGCGGGGTGGTTTTTTGCATTTTTTTGTGGTTTGCAGTGTCCACAAAGACATGCTTTGGTGCAAGACATTTCCTAACGAGCAATGACAGATTGGGGTAAGTGTTTGAGGCACAGCCAGCAAATTCCATGAGTTATTGTAGAGGCCTCATTCACTACACTGATGATCCAAAGTACTTTTTATCAGCTTTTAAAACATATTTAGCTTGGCCAGTCCAAATGAAGCATTTTATTGATGATATTGAGTAAGGTGCTGTCTACACTGGGTGTCTCACCCCATCAGGACATTTACCTGGCACAGCTGTGCTCTAACATGCCTTCTTGCCTTTCAGCACAGGGATGCCATCCTGCACATCCCAAGCACAGCCCTACTCCAGACCGACACTAGGGAAGTGTGGCCTTACATAGCCTGGGATACAGTTTCCTAACGTGATTCTGTAAGTCCACTGCTCACTCATAGTGCATAAAATTAAAGGTGTTAAACCACAAGCTGCCAAACCTTGCAATGTTTGCAACGTCAGAGTTGGAGACATATTGCAAACAAAGTGGAGGAGCCTATGTACACGCAAATTGTACCGTTCTGCAGCAAGGCAGTAACAATGCAAAACTCACCCTCATTTTTGACTACCTGTTTCTTGGAACCACGCTCCTGAAAATATTTTGGACATGGTTTTAAAGGCTATTCCTCCCCACTGACTGAGCAAGCTGTGTGACACAGCAAACTAGATGGATACAAGGTACTCCAATTTGGCTTGAATACTCTCAGAGAAAGAGAGGCTTGGCAGAGATTTAGCTTACAATGTATTTGCCAAGTATCCCAGATAAAGCTGCCACAGTTAGTTCTCACCAGCCAAGCAAATAACGTCTAATGATGTCAGGATGAGCCCTGGTCAAACAGCCCTGGTAAGACAGAACGTCGAGGTGGAGCCTGTCTGCCTGCAAGGAAACGCCTGACCCAGAGGTCACTGCCACCTCATTCTCACTTTCTCCCCCCATCTCTGTTGACAAATTCATGGCTGGAAAGAGATGGGTGCACAACACAGACCTTCTGTCACGGCCCGGAATGGCATCCTGGGGCAGTGACCTGATGCTGAATATTATCATGGACGGCAGCTGCTGCCACACTTCGCTCTTCCAGGAGCTTTCATTTCCCGCTGCCTCGCTGGGGCACAGTTCACAATCTCCACGTGTCATTGTGCTCTTGGACACCCCTGTGCTTGTGACAAGAGTGAGGCTGCCAGGGGATGGGGGCGAGGGTAGGAGGTAATAATAAAAATACTAAACTTGGACAAAGTAGTCACAAGCCAGATGAGGGAAGACTTTCTTCCTGTGTCTGGTTTTGTTCAACTTCCAAGTCAAGGATTCTGCAGAAAGAGGAGAAAAAAGTGTCATTTATTATTTATCGCATCAGACAAGCATAAGGTGATACTCTAAAGCTTTTATTCAGCTGCTTATGGCTATTGCCAACATAGTAAATTCCCCTCCCAGGAGATTTCCACTTGAATAATGAACATCCATTTAAGAATGGTGCTGAACCTCAAGCCTGAATAATCTTGATTCAACCCAGGAAGGAGGACGCAGAGTGAGCCCCCTTCTTAGAGTCAAGCAGGACTGACAGTGAGCGGAGCTGAACTGCAGAGGTGAATCCAGGCAATGTCCCACTGAGAAGCAGCGATGCCCATCTCACTGAGGACCTCGGTTTTCTGAAGCTCACAACCCACGCTCAGACTCTGCAGTCATCACTCTGATGAAACGTGTTAGGGAACCTGATCCTTCAAATAGCTGTTTTATTTACATGGTACCCCACCACGTCCCAGAGAGCTCATGAAAAATTAAACGGAGAACATAAAATATGAATGGGATGATCACCGGCCCGTAAAAGCCCTGCAGTTCTTGAAAGGTGTTTTACATGTAATGAATGCTGGACTTTAGAAAACAGGTTTCTGCCTCTTTTTCCAAAGAAGGTGCAACAATTTTCAAGCCTCTGTGTAAAACCAGGAACTTTGAAGGATGTGCCTGGGAGCACCAGGGAGAGCACATCGCTCCCGGTGCAGCACAGGAGTCACTGCCATTAAAACAGTAAGCAACTAAACGAGCAAATACGTGATATAGTGAAAACATATAGATATCTAACTTGATGCTGCATTGTCAGAGAAGCACAGGACGAAAGAGAGATGAACTTTGATCAGAACTACAGGACTGATCTTGCAATCACGTGGTCTTAACAACTCTCAGCTTAAATTCTGCCCAGTAAATTTAATATTTAACGTATGGTAGCTGTTGATGACTCTTGTCCTTTATTCTGGGTGCTGTGTACAGGTATTTTTAGCTGACCTTTCTGAACTTTCTGGTTCTGTGGCCTAAATGGTAAGTACGTTCTCAGTTTTCAGAAATTACCCTGGAAGCTATTGTAGCCCTACTGCTGAGCTCTATCAGCTCAGCTCTATCAGCTGAGAGTCAGCCCTAGTATGCTTAAAATTAGGTTTATAATATGGACCCTATGGATTAGTGTTTCCTAGGCTGCCAAAAATTTTGGTGCCGAAGGAAATTGCTGCCAGTGTAAAGCACTCCCTTGTTCTAGGTATTAAAATTATTGCAGAATGACCATAGACTTGAACAAACTTGCTGTTTACTTCATGGAGGTCTTTTCACCACCCTGTTAGGCTATGTGCTATGAACTGTCATTTTGTCTTAGAAGTTAAAAAAAAAAGCCTTTGACCAAACCCATGTGAGGTTACAGTGGCTCAGCCCCTGGAAAAGAGCTTTCCCCCCCTGCCCTTGCCTTTGCCCTGGTGAAGCACCTCCTCTGCAGACTGCATGCTCCCTGGGGTGGTCACCAGCATCTCCTGTCTCAGCTGCAGCGCTGGACACGCTTAGCACCGTGCAAATGGATGGGGAAAGGGCCAACTGCTCCCTCCTGAGCAGGCTCTGCGGTGATGACTGTGGTTCTGGCCCTGGACCCTAACCCCGGCGGGGGCATTCAGGAGCAAACAGGCTTTTATTTTGTTTTCCTTCATGGAAATGTGGTTGTTTTTGTTACGTGGCTCCTGCTTGCAGTGAAATCTGCCTCCCATCCTCTGCGTTCAGCAAGGCCAGCAGCTGCAACAAGCTTCACAAACCGCCACCTGCATCATTTTGTTTTGTGTATCTCCCTTGCCTTTTATCACAGAAGGATGAGCAAGGAGAAATGATTAGCTCAGGAGAGCCCTTTCTTCTCTCTAAGGTAATTTGGGAAAGGATCTGTCACATAACAACACTTCTTTAAGTTGTCAGCTGGATACCTGACAACCGTTCTTATCTATAAGTGTTTGAAATGTTTGTGTGAAAATGGCTCTCTCCCCCCCTCTTCCTCCTCCCTCAACTTGCAGGAAGAAAATAGATTTTTAAGAAAAATTCAAATTTTAAAAGTGATCCAAATTTCACATAATTAAAACCGATTTCAAGTAAGTAAATGGATTTTTGCATTATATAGATCAAAGGAATTGGGAGTGAAAGACCCACCCCCACATAGGAAAGAGGCTCAAGCACTACATTTTTCCACTTTCATAAGGCCCACACGCTCTATCAACAGCTGTATCTACACTAAATGTTGTTCTTCTCATGCACCAGCTACGAACTGTCAGAAAATATACACGTAATCCTTCATATCAAGACCTACTCATGCAATTTTTAAATACCACACCGTAAGCTGAGGTACTTATCCTAAGGGCTTCATGTATTGGAAGGAGAAAAAAACTGTTATCTACCAGATCATCGATACCAAAGGCTCCATGAATATAGTTCTTTTTCAGGAGATCAGATGCAAAATAAAGACCACTTTTATTAAAACCAGGATATCGGCTTTTACCAGGGCTAAATTTGTTCTGCTTCTGTCTGTGAAGTAATTGATTTCCAAGCCTAGATGCCACACATTTGTATTAATTATCTTTAGTTTAAAACAGTGAAGTACCCCTCTAACCAAGGCAAACCGCACAACCGATTTCCAGCTACCAGTGCCAAACCGCACGGCAAAACCCACTGCAGAGGAGCCAAATCCACTACAGTCAAACAGGCCAGAAAACTTAAAGCCTGTGAAATGCTAGGGGGTCACCTGGAGCAAACTTTTATGGTCCCAATAGAAAGCTGTGGGGGGAATAAGACTGCTCGCAGGAGCACTGACTCAGCTTGCTTTCCTGGTACTCGGGGGTGCCTATGTACAAGGGGAAAGGAGAGTGAGGGACAGTAAGGAGGGGAAAACTGTAGCAGTATAGTATAAATACAGTGTACTCCTAATTAGTAATAGTTTCAGTTCAGTCTGTTATCTAAGCAACTGTAATTAAGGGTTGAATACTTTTCTAAGTTTTTTTCTAGCATTTAATATAGCAGAAATTAGAGAAAACAAGCTATTTACGAAGCAAGAATCTGCAAAGGAGAGACATCCCTCATAGACACTGACTCTTTAATTTCATGTGGGGGGTCTGATCTAAATCTGGCAAGCTGCATGCATTTATTTGTTTGTATTTTGGTTTTTGTAATGACACGGATTTCTACTCTGCAAAAAGGCCATACTGGAACACGTAGTATACAAAATACATTTTCCTTCAGCCCTTCATGAAAAGACTAAAATAAACTAAGAAAAGCCAACCGCTCGCTAAAGAGGAAAGAGAAATATATAAATCAACAGGGCGAGGCTTTGCACACACCTTGAGTTCACCAGGCTGCAATGCATGCTGAAAGAAGCCATCATGCCAGTTCCTGGATCACCTTGTTAGTCTCCTTGGCTTTCTTACACGTGTACAGCCATTTGATTATCCGAGCGTTGCGCTCGATCACGGAGGTGCTGCTCGGGACCTGGTCTGTGAGTTCATCCTCCAGCAGCCCCTCATCCCCGCTGTGCCTCGTGAAGTCGCTCTCGGACGTCGCCACGCTGATGCTGCGGCTCTTGAAGGAGACATTGTCGGACACCACGGAGAAGTTCTCTCTCCCAAGATCCTCAATGACCTCCTGCTCCAGGCCACAGTACTTGAAAAATGAGTCAAACTCGGAGAAGGACTTGGAGTAGCGAGAGCTGATGTCCGACTGGGAGCGATGGAGACCTCTCCTCTTCACCTCCTTGACCTCCTCAGGAGGTATACTCAGTTTTGAGGGTCTCTCATGCTCTTTTGTACATACCCCCGGGGCTTTGGTGCTCACGGTGACGGTTTGCTCCGCTCCGTGGTTGCCTGGCTCATGGTCACTGTCTTTTGCTGAGAGAGGCTCTTTGCTCTCGGTGGCTGCAGTGTCCTCCATGACTCTGGGCATCTCAGGGGAAGCCAACTGCTTCTCCTTTATGGGCCCTTGGAAGATCCTCCTCACCAAGCTCCCCCGTGAGCTGTCCTGGCTTTGACCTCTCCCAAACTCACATTTCTGGCGGTAAATCACCAGGGAATCCGGCCGCATCTGCCTCTTGGGGGTGCTGCGCCTGGCTATGGGGGGGCCGTGCTGCAGGGGGGCGCGGCAGGAGTACACCGCCTTAGCCAGCTCCAGGGGCTTCGCGCCCTTCCCTCTGCCAAAGTCCCTGCTGATTTTTTTGCTCTCCACCGAACAGGTCTCGCTGCTGCTCTCTGAGGCTGAGCTAAGGACGATGACGGGTTCCTGCTTGGTGCTGATTACCTGCTGGCTTTTTACGTACTTGGCCTTATCGGCTGCCAGCCTCTCCACGGCACTTTTCCTGCCCGGGTTGCCTGCCTCCATCTGCCTGCGGAGGTACTCGGGCCCCTTGCTGAGGAGTCGCACGGTGAGGGAGGAGTGGAGGTCGGAGATGGCGTGCATTCTCACGGCCCGGGAGAGTTCAGTTGGCATAGCAGTTTCAGGGACGCGGATCCTGCTTCCAGTCCTGGGAGGGAAGGAAAAAACAGGCAAAAAAAAAAAAAAAGGCAAAAAGCAAAAAAAGGCCAAAAAAAAAAAGGCAAAGAGCAAAAAAAGGCAAAAAAAAAAAAAAAAGGGAGAGGAAAGCCTGGGCGCTGGAGCCGGCAGCTGCGCCCCTCCGAGGGCCGAGCTCCCCCCGCGCGTCCTCGCCGCTGCCGTCGGGGCGCCGCGTGTGCGTGCTGCCGGCCGCCTGCGCGCACCTCCCGCCCCGCCGCCGCCGCCGCCCCGCGCACCCGCCCGCGGCTGCGCCGGCCCCGCCGGCCGGGGACAGCCAATCCCGCCGCCGCGCGCCGGGCCCGTCACGGCAGGCAGCGCGCGGCCCGCCGCCCGGCCGTGCCCCGGAGCCGCGCGGGGCAGCCGCAGCCGCAGCCGGCGGCAGGGAGCCGCCCTGATGGGGGCAGGGGCTCGGCAAGCGCCGGCGGCCGCCGCCTCCCGCGGGGCTGGGGTGATCGGGGGCTGCGGGGGCACGGCCTCGCAGGGGGCAGCGCAGGGCGCCTGCACCGGCCCCGGGGCGCTCCGAGCATTTCCTCCCCTCTGAAGCGTCTTCTGCCGGGCCGCCTCCGGGGGAGCGGGCGCTGGTGTAGGGCCTGACCCGGCAGACCACCGCGCGTCTTTCCCTGGGGGGCCCGCGCCTTCCACCTCTCCCTTAGCGGCCTTCACAGGACGCGGTGCCCCGCAGGTTTAAGTACCTGGACGTACCGGGTGCCGTGCGAGAAGGCATCTCTGCCGTTGTAATTTTTAGGAAAGGAAGTGACTCAGGCTGCCGATGTGCAGCGGTGGAGCACGGCGCGGGGCGGCTGGGGCCCACAGCATGCTCACCGCTGCGGGCGTGCCGGGCAGGCGGCAGCCGCTGTGGCTCCAGCTGCTGCCAGCGGCATCCTGCCCTGCCCGCGGCATCGGCAACGCCAGGCAGACGTGTGTTCGTGGGCGTGTAAAGTGTCGTGGAACGGCATAGATCTGAACTGCATTTTATAAATCGTTGCCCTTCGGAAACACAGGGCAGATTTCCAAAGGGGCAGAATTCCCATCTGGGGCTGGCAATTCTGAACAGGCAGGACAGAGCCATTGGCCGTAATTAAAACACCTGAAAATTAGACACGTGAGTCATAGGCAATCACCTGGGGCAGTCTGAGCGTCCAACTTTTACTTGTGATCTTATGTGAGATGCACCTCCTCTGTGGTCACTAATAACTGAATTATAGGTAACTTTGCTCTTTACATAGAAAACAAAAGGCAGCTTATATCTGCAAGGTTTTTCATGCATAGTTGTTTTTTTTTTTTTTAATTTGTCTATTCTGTGGGATTATAATATCAGAATGCTTTTGTGGTGATTGACTCACGCTTGGTCTTTACAATCACTACATTGTGGCAAACAAGTTTACAAAGGGAGAGATGGGCTATGGGCCTCCCTGTCCTTGTTACGAAGTTTCAGGGTACAGCACTTTGCCACCAGGAACAATTTACTTATAGCTGTGTGGCTGGAGAAAAAACATACTAGGCATCGTCCGTGTCAAGAAAGTGTAGGTCAAATGTGGGGTACGCATCCCCCTCCCTGGGAGCAGGCAGCGGTGGCCTGGGCACCTCTGGTGCATGGAGCTGCTTTGCTTTGGGGAGGGAAAGCAACAGCTTTTGTGCTTATACCTCCTGCCAAGAGCGGGGCTACCCAGACTGAGCCCTGCTATGATGGCTGCACCCAGATGCTGTGTTGTCACCAAAGGGTCAAGCCATGCGAGTGGCACCAACGTTATCCTCATTCAGGCATAAGACGGTACAATGTACTGAAGTGTGACCTGAGGAGCTGGGTTTTCAGTGGAGCTGCACTCCTCTGGGCACTTGCCTGCCTTTTGTGGAGATATTTCCATGGTTTCTGTGTGCTATCAGAACCATGCTATGGTTCATAGAATCATAGAATCATAGAATGGTTTGGGTTGGAAGGGACCTTTAAAGGTCATCTAAGTCTAACCCCCCTGCAATGAGCAGGGACATCTTCAACTAGATGAAATTGCTCAGAGCCCCGTCCAACCTGACCTTGAATGTTTCCAGGGATGGGGCATCTACCACCTCTCTGGGCAACCTGTTCCAGTGTTTCACTACTCTCACAGTAAAGAATTTCTTCCTTATATCTAGTCTGAATCTACCCTCTTTCAGTTTAAAACTATTGGGTTTTCATAACCTTGGGTTATTGCCCAAGGGACCATGGAAGACATGGTTCAACTTCCTGAACACGTTGCAGGGCACTGTATGCTCATTTTTGAGTGTTATGATCATGGAGTGATTTTGTCTTTGCCCTCAATGCAAAGCGGCGTCTCCAGTCATGCTGAAAGTATTGGCCACATTTTAGCCTACTGCCCTGGACAGGCCCAGCAGACTCGGGTGAGAGGTTCTCACTGTGACAAGGGAAGATTTAAGAGCAACCCTGGGGTAAGAGTTTGGGCTAGCTCTTCAGTGAAGGTCTGCTTAGAAAAACACAGAACAGAAATATTCTCTTGCCAACATGGTTCTACCACTGGTTTTCCCCTTAATTTTACATCCTCTTTGTTCCTAGACATGTAGGTCTGAACTCCAGAAGCCCCTTAACACATACTTCTGCATGATTGCAGCGAGGATCCCATATGGGATGCTTGCCTGAATCAGGACTGAGACTTGTGACATAATTTGAGATCCCTTAGAGTGAAATTCATGTGAATATGTAGAATGGGCATATCTTTTGAGAAAGAAATTTTTTTCTTCTACAGATATACAAGTAGAACTGGTTCACATAACAGCTTACCTAAAAGTTAATGTCCTCAAAAACTGAGAGATAGTAATAAAAGTATAAGCACAGTTAATTACCAGGGAGCCCTTCCCTGTTAAAGCAGCTCATACACAGATGTGTAAGAGCGTAGTTAATATCATTACATATTTAAATGCTTCATGGAAGGCTGGGCTTGTAGAGAAGGCTAATTTCTTCTGACAATGAATCTTAGCAATAAGCCAGTAGATGTGATGAATTTAGTAATGAGATTAAGGTTTCATTCCCATCCCCATATTGACAAATTTGTCTTAATTTTTTCCTTGGAGCTCTATGACACTTTATAATATAACAACATATATTCACATTCCTCCATGCATTTTAATTTGTGTTTGTTCCAATTTCTTGTACCTTGTATCTCTGAGCTTTAAGAACTTACAAAAAAATCTCAGACATGACTTGTTAAATAATGAGAAGAATGAATATACATGAGTATCAGTAAGAGTGGTCTTATTAAGCAACTCCATTTCTTTATCAAAGCTGTTTATGCACTCCTTGCTACATAAAAAAGCCACTAGCAAGAGCAGATATTATATAGCTTTGTCACTGGACAATAACTTTGTGTTTAGAGTTGATATACAAAAAAATTTGAAAAATATTGATTGTTTTGGATGAAAAAAAAGTTTTTTAAACATAAAAAAAATTGAGACATTTTCCTTTCAGTTAAAATTTCCTAGGTTTTGAAGGTATGCCTGAAAGACAAACCTGGACACTTTTGATGGAACATTTTTCATTTTCAACCAATTTCCTCCCCCTCTCACTGACAAAGGAAAATGTGAGTTTTGATCTTCCACAAAGTGCATGTCACAAGAAATTTCTCATGAAAAATTGCAACAGCTCTGTTCAGCTGACTTTCTTGATATGTGAGATACTTCCCCCTGCAAATCCTGGGTGGTGACAATGACATTTAAAGTGGGCGAAGAGTCTTCCCAGGGTCAGAAAACATTGTGAGCAACAAAATGTTTCAACTTTTTCTCCCCTTTGATAAGGTACATTAATATAGCAGCTGCACAGTTATGTGATATTTTAAATATATTTAGGTTGCATGTTTAAGAATGTAAATACATTTAAGTTTAAAATATGTTTATGTTATTTGAAATATTTTCATTTATGTATCTTGGAATTAGCTCTTATATTTATGGAAACACTCTTAAAATGTTCCAAGAAGAGAGAGCCGTTGCATTTCTTCTTTCTGGAAAGCAGAGTGAAATATAGTGTATTATGAGAGCCCCAAGCAAACCAGCTTTGCCCCTGACCCAGCACAGGCTTGCAAACCGGGCACAGCAGCACCCATCCCTCAGCCTGTCAGCTGGCATCAGTCTCTCTCTGGCATCCATGCATTAGGCAAAGATAAGAGAAGCAAATCCTGCACACACTAAGCCTTAGCTGACACCATGAGTTTTCCCACGGAAGGGGAGTTCTACAAAACACCTCTGAGTCAGCTGGCATTTAAAGTTATTGCTAAATACAAAGCAGTTGAATTTTGTGTGGGGTAAGACAAACCACTTCTCACTCTGTTTGTATTAATAAGAGATGTGTCCAGGGCACATTTTCCTGCTGCTGGAGACTAGAAAACCAGTAAATGAAAGCTACTGCAACGTGACTGCAGGTAAAAAGTATAATGTGTGCAAAGCCTAGGTCATTGCTGTCTACTGCTCACACCCTA
The DNA here is from genome assembly GCF_018139145.2 of Gymnogyps californianus. Lineage (NCBI taxonomy): Eukaryota > Metazoa > Chordata > Aves > Accipitriformes > Cathartidae > Gymnogyps > Gymnogyps californianus. Next base: position 105,905,794 of record NC_059473.1, read on the forward strand.
TTCCCAGTGTCAGTGACACTCCTTTGATTTATAGTGGTCAAAGGGCAAAAATGAAGCAGTGGCAGTGGGAGGTAAAAGGCAAGGAGAAGAGAGGAGAAGAAGGGGGAGCTCAAGCCGTAACAGAAATGAGACGCTCCCATTTTGGAGACCCCCAACCCAGCTGTGTCCCAGGACTGAGGTCTTTCCCCTGTAGCAGCTCTCGGTGCTGGGCTCAGGTGTTGCCTGAAAAGCAGGAGCAGCCCAGACCAGAGGGTGGCTCGCTCCCGCTGTGTCATATTGAGTGGTGCCGCTGGGTGTCCGGTTTGCTGCATTTGAGTGACGTAAAGCAGCCACAAAGTGGAAATGAACAGTTTCAAACCAGCTGTCTCCAATGGGGAAATTTCAGGCCCTTTGACATGAAATCAGTGAGGGTCACGATTCACCCTCAGATTCATACAATAGAAGATACATGCATGCCTGCATATCTTCAGGCAGAATTTTAAGACTCAGGGCTTGAGCACTGTACAGCAAAGATTTGGTAAAGGTAGACCCACATCACTTCTGTGTCCTCTTTTAGCCTCTCCCATGACTGCCAGATTGCTTAGCATCCTTCCTCACCCCCATAATTCCGGGTTGTTTGCTTCATGAAACAACTCAGCATCTTAGTCAGAAAACATCTTCCTCCTAAAATCAATCCGGCTTGTTCATAATTGTCATTAGTGGCCTTTCTTTTTTAGTAGAAGTATTCTGGAAACCTCACATGTACCACTTTCCAGGTTGAAGATCATCATGGATCTCAACAGGACTGTGTAATTTACATCTGTTGTGGTTTAACACCAGCCAACAACTCAGCACCACGCAGCCGCTTCCCCCTCCCCCCTCCCAGTGGGGTGGGGAGGAGGAAAGGAAAAAAAGTAAAACTCGTGGGTTGAGATAAGAACAGTTTAATAACTAAAGTAAAAATAAAAATACACTACTAACTAAGAATAATAATAATTGTAATGAAAAAGAATACAACAAAAAAAAAAAAGAAATAAGAAGAGACAAGTGATGCACAATGCAGTTGCTCACCACCCGCTGACTGATGCCAGAGCCGCGATCCGCCCTCCTGGCCAACTCCCCCCCGTTTATATACTGGGCATGACGTTCCATGGTATGGAATACCCCTTTGGCTAGTTCAGGTCAGCTGCCCCGGCTATGCTCCCTCCCAGCTTCTTGCACACCTGCTTGCTGGCAGAGCATGGGAAACTGAAAAGTCCTTGGCTTAAGATAAGCGCTACTTAGCAACAACTAAAACATCAGTGTGTTATCAACATCATTCTCACACTAAATCCAAAACACAGCACTGTACCAGCTACTAAGAAGAGAGTTAACTCTGTCCCAGCCGAAACCAGGACAACATCACAATTATTCATATCAACATATGGGGAGCCTGATTAGAACAAAGAGCAGAAGAAAAGTGATGGACTAACACAATGACAGCAAGAGATGAAAGGGAGGACAAATGTAACGTGCATTACACCAGGCAGTGCCAATGGGGAAGGTGCAAGCCATGGCACGCTCCCTTCCTCTCTTGTGCCCTTTTGTCCCTGCAGTACATCTGAGCCTGCACTAAAGCCCTTTTTCATACACCTCTGACGTGCCTAACACATGTAAAAATAAAAAATCCAACCCAAGTTCGGTACCTAACATGTTTAAGTGTGTGTTAAAATGCTGAGATTGAATATTTTCATTTTGAAAGACTGATCTATGAAAGATCATGAAAGACATGTTGTCTGAGGGATCAAATTCATTCAATAATGTATAAAATGATGTGGAAGAGCCAGAGTTTTCACAGTAAAATACAGCTATGACGCTGCAGAGGAAATAAATGAGTTAACTCCCAGAACAACCCTGCTTGATCCAGAAAGGGATCCTTTGAATTTTGAATTGAAATTCTTTATGAATGAATGTATGTTACATGTGTTAAAATAAACTTTGCACTCAGTAAAAGGTTCTTACTGTTGCTTCGGTCGTGTATTAGTTGCATAAATGTTCCCACAGTCTTCCCCCGTAACCACAGTCATAGCTTGCAGTTGTAAAACTGCATCCCTTGGTGGTTGCAAAACACTTTGCAAACCAACCAAGCTCATACACAGTCACTTCACCCAACACAGGGATGGGTCAGGGTGCTTCTTTAAGTACTTTATGCATTTACAGGCAGCATTACTGCAATCCCTCTCACTCATCAGCATATTTATCCACACAGTTTTCCTCTGGGGAAGTACTGTGAGCCTAGTCTCATATATAGCTCGCTTTGGTCATGGAAAAGCCCTTTCACCTAATCTAAAGCTAAAACCTGTAAAGGGTTTAAAGCCGTACAGATCTCTGTTGTTTTAGGGAACTTCCAGCATGTGTCTGTCACTGGGATCCTCAAAACTCTCTCTGCTGTCTCCTTGCCCTGTAGATGCCTAAAACAATCAGTGCAAAGTTTTTGCTGTTGCGATGCCAAGGCATTACATGTCTACCCATGGGCACAAACACCGTCATACATCTATTGTGGCCAAGAAGCTGAGAGACTTGGCACACGCTTACGTCCCATGAATTCCTCCGCTTATTCTCACACACGGGCTCTCTCAGAGTGCATGTGCCAGATTAGGAAGCATATGAAAGGTTGCTGATTACTGGACTTCTGACAGAGGATTGCCTGTTGTCTGTTATATACAATTTATATCCTGCTAGTTGGGGTACTCACCTGGCAAGTGCGTGAGGCCATTTTCCCCTCCGTTTTGGAGCAAAGGTTTGAAATCAGGTTTCTTGCTTCCCAACACAGTAGTCGTAATGTGGGTGCTGTAGTTCATTGTCACTCAGATTCTGCTGCTGAAAACGGTTTTATTTTGCTTGCCTAATTAGAAATTTACTGAAGATAGTAGGCAGAAGATACTAATTCTATAACCTAGGGTCCATGCACCTAGAAAGTGGGGGTACCCTTTTAGGTACCCTTGCAAAGTGGAAGAATTTAAACAGGGAAGGTTTAAAAAGTCTCACCTTCAATGGTGGTCAAGGTGTCCTCTGGAGATGTGGGTTCAAATCACAATATGATATCTAAAAACTTCAGCTCTTCTACCGTGCAGGCTGTTATAATCTCTCCCAGTCTCCTTTTCCATGATATAGACTCAAATTTAGAAATCAAACAGGATAATATTAATATTTGAAAATTCTAGTGATGCATAGGAACTGAACTACCTTCAGTTCAGTCTTCAGACATTTGAATATCCTACCAGCTTATGCAGGTGTTGCCTCTCTCAGACACTGACTGCTAGAAATCCCATTACCCATTTATCTCATTCATTTTCTGTAGAATAAATTAAATGTTTTATAGCAAGTGGTGATTCACTAAGCCCAAAATGTTTACATTAAGGCAAAAATTTTGACACATTTTCCTTGAGAGGATGGTCATGGGAGTCTTGGCACTGCAGCATTTCCCACCACAGCTGAGCATAGGTCAGCTTCCTTGTTGTGGTAGGAGAGACCCATAAAAGACCATAGTGATCTCTGAGATGGCAGCAGACATGCTCTACATTTTCAGTATCTGTTAAGCTCCAGCAGTGGTTTGAGCTGGGCAGCTTCTCAAAATCTGTCTGGTTGCAAGGAAGATGGCAACACACACAGAAAATCACTGCTCATCATAGAGCTCCTTTTAAATGTAACTGAATAAATTTGTCCAGCACTATCTATCATGGACACAGCTCCTAATGTTTAAAGAAATGCATCTGTCAGTCAAACACTAAAACACTGCAGATATCATCTGCAGAGCGCAGTGCCAGAACTTGTAGCATATGGACATGTGTAACATACAAAGCCTGTCATCTTCTGCCTAAGGTTGTAATAATAAATTGGATGATATCATGATTGCTTCCTTCCTAAGGATTTCTTGTGTCTATGAAATACTCTGTCTGAAGATACAGCTAGCAATCGCTCAACCTTCCTATCAATGGTTGCAAATTTTAGCCTCTTTTCTTATGTAATCTATGAAGACCTAACTGAAGATAACGTTTTATCTATACTTCCTATATATTAATTTAGATCTGGAAGAGATCTTGCATGGTCTCTCTAGCAGACTTACTAGCAAGTGAAGTCTGCACGTTACCTTTCCACAGAAGGAGCCAGTGCTCCTCACTGCTGAGATGCCTGGTGGTTTTCTATGATTTTGGGGAGCTTAAAGTCTTTCCCATATCCCTTAGCATGTGGGTCTGCAGTTCAGTTCTTGAGGGACATGTGATAGTTAAAGGAGACTGCTGGAATACAGGCTATCTAAGGGCTCCAAAGGGTGATTGCTTTTTACTGTTGTAGGCACAAGAAATACACAAATCTAGGAAAACTGATAAATGTGCTTATATGTATTACTGCAGCTTGTTTGCTTCCCCCTTCTAGGTATTTTCAGGTCTCCTTCAGTTCTCTGATGCAAGAGCTCCTTTTGGAGTTTAGATGGGAAAATTAACTAATTTATCAACACAGTTCCCCTGCCAAGGACAAACCTTTACATTTAATGGTCATCAGTCACTATATCTGTGGAGGTGTGGTGGTTTGTCCTGTCACTTTCTAAAGGGCTTTTGTTCAGTTCAGACATAAAAGGCAAATATCTTCCAAGCTTAAAAGGGAGCCTGCAGTCTGCTTTGTATGTATGTACAGAGGGGATATATAGGCTATGTTTCGTTTGCCTAACTTTGGGAGTTAGCACAGGCTATTGGCTATTCCCAGCTATCTTATTTGGCTAACAAGAAAGTTAAATAGTGTAGATGTGGTCAAATCCTGTCTGTTTTAGTCTTGCGGCCAGAGAATAAGTCTGAGCCCATAGATGCAACTCTGAGTCCTCAGTATAAATTTAATTCATTGTCTGTTTGACCTACTCTAGATATTCACTGTAACATGCAACAATTTTATACGTATACTAATTCTGAGTTTGACTGAGTCTATTTGATAATTTTCAGCTTCGGTTTAGGGAGATGAGTATGTTTCTCTTACACTAGAGAGTTGTGTTTTATCTAAGCCTGGGAATATAGGGGTTGTAAGCGGGTTCTCTGACACAGTTGTTACATTGTGAAATCGGGCCATGTCTGACAAAACTCATGAATGCCCTGCACTTTGCACTTCAGAGTCCTTCTAAATGCAGCCCAACATCACCTAAGCTCTGCATAACAACAGAAAAGTGTTCTCAATACTCTTGGGATGACCTGACTACAAATTCTTCACTTACAGGAATTCATCTTTAAAGTGATAACAGATTTCTTCTAATCTGATTGACTCTGAAGATTAAATAACATCTTGGATAAGGAGAGTAAAATGGCTTAGCCATTCTGTATAATTATATCAATTCCAAAGCTATAGAAAACAAATAAACATAAGCCCCAGTATTCAAGCCTCGTTAGGTTTATGTTGCAACAGCTACATTAAACAAAATTACAGATTCAGTTGGATCTTATCATGCTGGTGTTGCAGCAGCTGCTCTGGACAGGATCGCACTGTTATTTGTACTGCAGGACTTTTCTGGGAATCAATGGTCCAGATTTCTTCAACAAACAGCTCCACCCCTGCCCTGCAAACATTAACTCAGGTGCTAGCAAGATGTTCAACGCAGCTTAAGCTGGGATATGTCCACTTCTGGCTGCTGGACTGCAAGGATTCCCATGCCACTCCTGTTTCCTTCCCCGAGAAAGAAGATTCGATGAGCAGAAAAGAGCTGGAAGTGTTGGAGAGTTTAATCATTTATCCCATATGACTATTCAGTGTCCAACCAGGAATTTACCTGTCAGAAAATATTCTTCTACCTATTTCTTGTTATTTTCTGTCTTTGCAAGTACAGCTGGTACGGGTGCCTTATTTATGGCATCCTCTCTATAAACCAACCTATATGTTTAAGACTTTCTAAGATATCTTTTATAGAGAAAAATAAAAAGGGAAAAACTTCCTGGTTTTCTAAAGTAGATGCCCAAGGCTTTTGGTGTTTTAGTAGAGTCTGAGTTGCATGGTGGTGAGCTAAACCAAGGGATGGGTTGTGACCTGATGGGTATGAGGGGGGCCAGGGAGGGAAGGCGAGCACTCATCCCCTCGTTCCCAGACTGGTTCTGCTTTGGGGACCTCCAGCTGCCCTCCTCTGGGACAGGCAAGTCCCCTGGGTGCTGCTCGGAGAGATTTCACCCCCGGAGCCCCTCCAGAGGGCTGTGTGGACAGGGCTGCCCCATGTCTGGCTCCTTCTGCCCTCTGTCTCCTGCACCCTACACCCTCGGGCAGACAACATGCGGTCTCCAGCACGGGTAGTTCACGCTGGTGGACCAAGTACGACCCTCATTTTTCAGATATTTTGGACAAAATGACCCCTCTCCCACTCACACAGATGGTAATTATGTGTCAGGAGTAACACAGGAGTCTGGAGCAGAGGGGTGTGGGGTGGGAGTAGATTGGCTGTAGGTGTAGTGTGGGTATGGGTGGTCTGCTTTCACTTGCTGGTGTCCCTCTCCACCTTGGGCACCGAGGGATTCGACAATGTAGATGTAGCCCATGAGCACGCTTCAGCTCGGAGAGGGGATAAGTGGAGTCGGCGCAGATCATAGGATCACAGGCAAATTCAGGTTGGAAGCAACCTCAGGAGGTCTCTAGTGCAACCTCCTGCTCCAAGCAGGGTCAGCTGTCAGACCAGAGCAGGTTATGGCCTAGAAATAAAAATAGTGTTGTGAGGAAGGATTATATAAAGACCAATCAGATTTTGCAGAACAAGAGGAACAAGGCAAAAAAAATTAATAGCTGATAATTTGATATTCTTGAACACCTATTTCATTTCCATTTTTACCGTGATCCATTTGTTTAATTTTTCTATATAGAATTTAGGCTTCTGGTTCATGTATTAAATTGGTCTGTAAATTACCTAGAACATCTTTAGGCATAAAATAAAGAAATTATAGCAATATTAAAATCCACCAACATCATACAAAGAAATGTGATATGCTATTTGTTTACAGTCTAAAGTAATTATTTATCCCCACTGAAAGTCAGCCTTCACTGGAGAGAAAAATAACCTCAATTTATTGTTCTTTGGCTTTGAATAGAAAGTCTCTATTATTTTAGTACCAGCTGAACTTAGAGGGAGACCTGTAATGTAGGCCTAATATAACTCATTTCTTGTTATTAAAAGTTAAAGAGTAACTGCAGATAGTAATTACAAAATGACCTTAAATTTCTCCTTAGAAAATGGCCTCCATTACCACATTTGCTAACCCCCTTCCACAAAAACTCACCCCCCTAACAAAACCACTTTTAAAATATTTTAATGATGTCGTGGTTTAACCCCAGCTGGCAATCAAGCACCACGCAGCCGCTCGCTCACTCCCTCCCCCCCAGTGGGATGGGGGAGAGAATCGGGAAAAAAAAAGTAAAACTCATGGGTTGAGATAAAGACAGCTTAATAGGACAGAAAAGGAAGGGAAAATAATAATAATAATAGTAATAATAGTAATAATAATAATAATAATAATAGAATATACAAAACAAGTGATACAATTGCTCACCACCCGCTGACCGATGTCCAGCCAATCCCAGAGCCGCGGTGTCCCTCGGCCAACTCCCCCCAGTTTATATACTGGGTATGATGTTCTATGGTATGGAATATCCCTTTGGCCAGTTTGGGTCAGCTGTCCTGGCTGTGTCCCCTCCCAGCTTCTTGTTCACTCCCAGCCTCTGCTGGCAGGGCAGTATGAGAAGCTGAAAAATCCTTGACTTAGTATAAACACTGCTTAGCAACAACTAAAACATCAGTGTGTTATCAACATTATTCTCATCCTAAATCCAAAATACAGCACTATACCAGCTACTAAGAAGAAAATAAACCTTATTCCAGCCGAAACCAGGACAAATGATTAAACTGTATTTTTTTCCTTTCACATCACAAGAAAATGTTTAATTATTCCATTGACCTGTTCAGGATCTGTGTCCGACTTCTTACAAAAGTGAAGAAAATAAGAATTAATACACAAACTCAAGTCATGCAGTATGTTGTAGAAAAAAGGTTAGCTGAAATCCTTAATCCTTTGGTTTAAGACTGGTACTAAGTAATGCATGAACAGATAGTTTTCGTTATCAGCATTCTGGATTACCAGGAAAAAAATATTTCCAAAACCCCATAATTACTACGTTTTCTAATCCAGTGGTTTGCACACTGCATGCGTGGTTCTCCCAATGACCCCAATTACAGAGCAAATTTGATCCTTCCAGTTTTGTAGCAGTGAGCACCCCACCCAGACTGAACTAAAGCACTTTCCCAGAAGGGGAAGATGGTGTGCCAAGAGGCACTGACAAAATTTGACTCTCATCTTGAGTCTCCTGGTGTCTCTGTGCACTGTGGGCATTCAGCACCTTGCATGGTCAGCCCTGATGCATGGTGAGGGGGAGAGAGTGTAGTGCTCGGATTAGCACTGTCTCTTTTCCCGAGCTAAACCCCTCTGAGGCTGGAAGAGCAAAGTCCAACCGTTGCAGATGTTTTCCTGAATGGAGGGAGCTCTCCGGGGGGAATAGCGGGGCCCTGAGGAGTGTGCATCCGCTGGGGGTCCCTGCAAATCCAGCACCGGCTCTGGCTTCATGTGCTTCCTTGTGGTGCTTGGAACTGCCCTTGATCTGATTTCAGCAGAGCCAACATTTGCTGAACCATTTGTGAATCACTTGACACTTGCACAGACTTGTTGAAAACACCAAAGTCATCTGCCAGACCACAATGTTCCCAGCTTTTCTTTCTTTCCTTCCTTCTTGAGCCTGCTGCTTCAGCCAACTTAGATTATATGAGCATGGCAGGGGTGAAAAGATAGGCTGTAGATGGTGAAAAATAACAGTATGTCCTCCTCATAGGTTTTCATGCAAAAATGAAGACTTTCTGTGTGATGTGTCATTGACTGCTGTTAAGTTATAAACAGCTCCAGTCCCCACTGGCTTCAGTCAGAGATAAGGACACGCAGCACCAGGCAAGTTTGTTTGCTCAGAGATACAATCACTCAAGAAATAAAAATAACTTGCATCCTGTCAAGCTAGCCAAAGATGTCAGTGCTCACTGAACCTTTACAAAGGCTTTTGGAAGGAGATGAATACTGTAAAGAGCTTAACTTACCACTTAACTAATTATAATTATTATATTTTAAAATAATTTAAACTAAATGAATTATTAAGGTATAATTTAATCTTTATTTAACCTTTTTAGAAGCTTAAAAGTAGTGTAGACAAAGTATGCACACATTGGATTACTATTGTCTTATTTGAGAGATTTTTTTTTTTAATATTATCTAGGCATTTCTAACACTGAATATGTAAACGGATGTGACATATCAAAGAGTTAGGTTGCACCTCTGAGCTTTAATGTCAGCACTCGGCCTTTCATGCTTCTATACTATTCTTTGAAAAGGCTGAGATTATACATTGGTCACTAAGTTGCCCTAGTATGTTTTAAAGGATTTTAGAGATTGAAGAGGGGCGATTGGCAAGGATGTCAGCTGGCAAAATCAACTTTCAATTCCATGCTGCTGCACAGAACATGGGGAAAAAAAAAAGACACAGAATCTTTCCTTTTCCAGGCAAAGAAGACAGATAATAGGCAATGTTTTTAATGAACACTTAAATCATTTTACACATAATTTGAAGTGGTGACACTTTCAAATCCTTCTGCTAGCAGAGCTGTTACCTTGTGTGGGTCTCATGTTTCTAGTCGGTGAGTATAAATACAGCATTACTGAAACTCACCCCTTGAGGAGGGGACCGCACGAAGGCTGCGATCCACTCAGTCCCCCCTCACCTTCCAAATGGGGCTTACAACCCTCCAAAGCCAGTGCTGGCCTCTGCAGTGAAGAATGCATTTTCTTCCACATGAATATGAATTTTCCTTCCATTTGAAACCAGGCTGCCCCTTTACATGAAATATTTCTGTTCTGCCTGGCGCTGAGGGTCTAATTGACAGCCCTGGCGTACACTGCACAGGTTTGAAGGCTGGCCTGTGACCACTGTTTACACAGCACCGAGTTCTTTGTGGCTCAACATGAGAAATGATGGCAATGGCTGTGGAAATGGGGGCCGTGTTCGCTAGCACAACAGCAGCAAGGTTTTGCTTTCTTTGCCAGCAAGACACAGCTATTCATCCCTGGTTTAGCACTGTGTGGCTTGAGGTAAGGAGTATTAGATTATTGGCAAAGTCATTGGACTAAAGCTTTCTGCTGGGGAAGGCTGAAATGCATTTACTGACATACGTGGTTGGTATTTTACTTTATCTTAGTTAGAGCACGTAAGCCCCACTGTCCATCTTTTCCCCTCCCTTGTACCTCTCAGCTCTAGCCCTCTGTTATCACCCTCCCTCTCTTCGCACTGTCGCTCCCTCGCCGCTGTCTTTGGCCAAGCCTTCAGCAGCCTGCAGGGGAAGCGGCCTCCCCCATCACGCTTGTGCTAATTGGGGCCTGATGAGAGGCATTTGCTTTCCCCTCTGTGCTTATGGCTCCCCAACTGGGGCTCTGGCTCGCTCTCCCCTTTTCGTGTCTCTCGGCTGTTCCAGGAGGAGAGCAGATGCTCCCCCGCTCCCCCGCGGAGAACAGCCGGCTTCTATCACTGCCTATGTCACGGACCGGCTTGTGCTTCGTGCCACCCGGCCGGGACACTTGCAGTCCTCCACCGGGATCCTGCTCCGCAGGGAGAGTCTCAGGCTGCAACAGAAATCATTGTTTTCTCTCTCAGAACAAAAATAACCGGTTGTGTCCTGGTCGCAGTGTTTAAAACCCTCCAAGAACAGACAGCATCTATATTGAAAAATAAACACAGATTAGTGCAAAGATTGCTGTGAAAATGGCTTTTTCATTTTTAAATAGCAACATGGAGCCTGAAAAGAGCCATATCCGATGGCTAAGGACAAGAAGGGCCCTCACGCACACAGAGCTCAGTTATAGGGGTAATCCATTGGTGTGTCTACATCAATTTTAATTCAGTTCAGGCGTGGGTTTTTCAACCCAATCTCCCGATCATCTCCTTCTACTGCACTTCGATTTGCACTTTAGAGTGATCTCAGATTTCCTGGACTGGATCCTATTTGATAAAAGTAGACCAGAGCACCATACATCCTAGCTACTAATGGGCAGTTGATGGGACCTGGTCCAGTCTGGGTGGCAGGTTGGTGGATGTGCTCCACTTGTCTGCTGACCTTACCCATGTGTCCCCCAGAGCAGCAGGTTCTGGCCTGACTTTCCCGAGGTGGTAGCAATAAACTGAGCTCCAGCCCCTAATTTCAGGCTGCCTGACAGAGCTGGTCCCGCTTCTCCAAACACGTGGTTGTGGACATGTGTGTTTATGCGTGTGCGCTGTGCTGAAGGGAGAGCGTCTTCAGAGCCTTTCCAGAGACCACAGCAGCTTCATTCCTGCTCTGCTCCTGGAAGCAGGATGCTGCCAGGGACTCCACACTCAGTACAGCTGCAATCCAGTTCATCCTCCAGGTGGTTTCTTCACTCCTTTTGATTAGATCATTCATTCCTGGGAACAGATCTAGTTTAAAAACATGAGATGGGAAATTTTAACTTCATTATAAGAAGTCACTGAAGCTTTGTTTTGCTTGCAAGCAGAGGAATGCTAAGTTGGTCGTCTTTAGCCTTTAGTGAGCTGTTTGTAGAGCAGGTTGTGGCCATTTGGTCTGTGGTCACTGAGGACAACACACAGGCTCCCTGACAACTCCACCTTAATTAGGGTCTGATCCCAGCTTTCTCACGAGCCAGCAGAAACAATGCGTTTTTGTCAAGTACGAGGAGTTCTCCCAAGCGTGTGGGTTGGAAAGGAATAAGGGTAAAAGAGGGAAAACTCTGTTGTCACTTAGATTTTTTTAATCTTAAAATATTGCAATTGGCTTTAATCATTTTACCACTTAACTGTATCAAAGTAGCTGAGGTTAGTAGAAGGTGCTGAATGCTCCTTTTGAACAATGGTTCCTTTGAGCTATTTATCCATGCAGTGCTCTGCTGGAATGCAACCAGCAGAAATAATATCTGATGGGCTTGTGCAAAGCCCACTTAAGGTATATTATGTTGTCAAGGCAGATCTGTAAACTAGCTCTTTCTGAACAGGGGCTGTGTGTTTGATCTTAAGTCTTCAAAACTTGGCATGTAAGCTGAGGGGACAAACCATCACTTAGTCTTTGTCCACATCTCCATTGTGCTGCAGTGAGCCTTCAGACCAGGAGAGTCTGAAATCCTATGATTAATACGTTTTAAATAATCTATTATGTATCTATATACACTGACTCCATGGCTGGATTCATCCCACCTAACGGTACTGGTGGGGTTCAGCATAAGACAAATGTTAAGTGTCCCAATGTAGGTGCAATGAGTCTAAACTGCACCCACAGTCAATGGAGGTCTAGTCAACACAATCACTAAAGAATCACGTACGTCACCCTAAAGTCCACCTGAGTTTAGCTGCTTAGATGTAGGCCTCCTGCGCCATTTGAGATGCTTCAGGGTTAACCCATGGGCTCTCCAGCTGCTGATCTGGAAGCCCATTGGTGCACTATAGGATATGTGCCATATTTGATGGCCCCATGAGGCCACTTTATACATCCTGTTGTGACTTGAATCGCACCAGATGCTTATGCTTAGGGAACTTGGTCCCGGTGTAACATCAACACTGGAGACTTCTACGTTTGAACTAGTCCTCCTGCGTCATTCCCCTCTGCTCCCTTGTTGCTTGCTGGTGACATCTGTTTTATTATGAGATGAACTGTGCCTTGTCATACCTCTTTTACTGCATCAGGACTGCCCAGGTGATGGGCTTCTATGCAAATATCTACAGCTTTTTCTGGGAACGTGCCTGCTTTAGGAGGATGCGTGGAGAAGTCTGCAGCGCATGATGCTGGGTGTATGCTTCCTGGTGCTGTGCCGGGAAGGCTCTCTGAGTCACACCCTGCTCCCACACCACTGCTCCTGTCATGTAACTACACTTCGCCCTTTGGTCAGGACTTTTGGCAATTTTGTAACATGTCCTTGGCTGACACTGCCAAGTTCACCCAGGGTGTGGCACAGGCACGGTTAGCACCCTCCTGCCCTGAATTTCTAAAAAAAAAAAGTTCAGGGAAGATAAGAAGTTTCAGCAAATAACCGTAACAATAGTATTATGATTGTTGATGTTATTTGTTTTTGTCCTGGATTATCCTGAGTTTAAAACAGAACTGACAATTTTCCGTTCTCACACAGTCTTGCAGCCTGTGGACTGTGTCAGTGTTAAAATAATAGCGTTTAGCTGAGGGCTTTCAAATCTATTGTCTACACCCTTCTCTGCCTCGTGTTTTCAGCCATGGCTGACCAGCTTGGAAGTCCTCTCGAGTGTTTTTCGCTCCATCTAGGGGTATGCCTGCATGGAAAAGGCATTCTGTAGAAAACCAAGGTGTGAATTGCAGTGCAAATAGCACAATAAGGGTCTCTCCATCTGGACAGTCTTGTTCCCTGTCCTGGGCATGTCTGCACTCGTGGGGTCGGTGGCTCTCTGTTCTCTGTGTCTGTGCTTGGTTGGGCGGACATGGACTAGCTCTACTCTGGAAGTCGTGTAAGCACATTATTACAGCACTGAGCGTGAGCTAAGGTGCTTGTCCGTGCTGACATACCCTGTGAGCTTTGTGCATATTGACTTCATTGTTTTCCAAAATTCACCAAGCTAAATGAGACAAAGAACTTTTTGAACAAATTGTCCACCTGAGAATCAGCACAACTTGTCATTCTGGACCATGTCCTCATAAAGAGAGGTCCTAAGAGAAAGACACTTTGTTCAGTGGCTGTGTCACAAAAATGAAGGCGGTTGAGGGCTGCTCCTGCATAGCCTTTCTTTATAACCAACTGATCCACAGCCAGCTGTTTTGCAGACGTGAAAAAGGACTTGAGATATTTGTTCTTTTTCTTCATGAGGGCCTGGCAGCAAATCTAACAGAGCAGTTCGTGTTCCTGTGCCTTGGCTTGTGACAGGCTTAGAAGAATCAGAATCTTGGTGTTTATTCTGGTTATGCATATTTTTAGATAATGTTGCCCTGGCAGTGAGCATGGGACTCTCTCTCACTTCTGTCTGTTACATCTCTACCATCAAGGCTTAAATTTCTGTCTCTTCGCTGAAACAGCTTTTTTCCACCTGCTTACTCAGTTTCATCATGAGACAGGTGCAAGAGGAGGAACAACCTGGGATTCAGCAGGACTGCTCATGCAGTGAGCAATGTTTTGTCCTTTTCAGTTTGCTCATATATCTGTAGGGCTCGGTTCTTTAATACAAGGATAGATTATAGCTGCCTGATTACACTAAGTGCATGTACAGTCAATGATTATTTTACATTTGGCCTTAAGCTCAGCCTTTTCTCTGCAGGCTAGTGTGGTCCTGGATTCCTCATACTGCCAAAACTCTTTCAGAAGTCCACATTATACAGACTACAATATCTCGTATATTATGTAAAATGCATTACGTCTTTCTTCCTTGAGCTAATATTTATGTTTCCATCTTCACAATTTCTCTCTATTTTTTTAATCCTGAGAAATTGTATTTTTTAACAAAATCCCCCCAAACAACAAACCAAAAAATAGCTGATGCTTTATGTTTGGCTATTTGTTTAGCTGGGTTTCATAATGATGTGCTAATGGTCCTCAAGTGCTGTCAGCATAGTGTGGGTTTTTTCCGATACCATTCCATTTTCAGCTTTCCATAATTCTTTGAATTTAGGTCTGCTAGCTGAGAAAATCCTGCAGCAAACAGAGGATCTTTAGATGGTAAATGGCACAGGTAATTAATGTCTTTAAAGACATTCCGAGTGAGTATACACTACAAGAAAGTAAAGAAGAATGCCAGGAGCTGTCAGTTTGCTAATCATGGTTTATTTGACCAGGGTTATTAATGACATTCTTTGGATAGTTAATTGCTCACTTTTCTTTAGCTGAAGCCTAACTGGAAGATATGACCACCAGGACTCCATTTATTCTCTTTTTTTTACATACAAGGGCAATACACACCTTTAAATAGGTTGCAGACACATACAAACCATATCATGATGTCAGATCTCTAAGGAGATTTTCTTGTTTCTCCTAGAAGATGCTGAAAAATTGATGTATAATATAGCCCATAATTAAGGAGGATGAAAACCAGGCTGTTTTCTCAGCCAAATTCATAGGTGACATATATAATGGTGGTATAAGTTACACATAAGTGATCTGCTGTGTGAAAGTAGGAGGCTTAACTTAATGAACACAGGAGAAGGATGGGTTGTAGGAGAAGAAGCAGACAAAAATCGGTGTAATAAAACCATATGAAGGACAGTACTTGATCAGACCAAACATCCAAGTTGCCTGGTATCCTGCTGCTGGTAGGGGCCAGTAATGGATGCTTAGAGAGCACACCCAGGAACCTGGCAGGGCTACTGCCATACGTCTGTCTCCCTCTGGTATAAGCACACTTGTTTTCATTAAGTTATAGATCGCCAGCATTGTGCTTGTCCTTAACTGGCTCATCCCATGCTGACCTTGCAGCTTTCTCTGGACTACCTGGAGAATTTTTTTTTTAATTAAACTTTCAGAAAGTCTCCTGAGCAACACTCCTGAGCAAAATTAAAATAAAATAAAAGAGGGGAAAATCCCACTGTAAGTACAGTTGAGAAATGTATGTGATAACTTATCCAAGGCAGGTTTTAGGGAAAGTCTCAAAGAATGGATGTAAAGATTGCAGAAGACAGGTCTTCACGCAGTGGAACGAAGGATGGCAGGGGTTTGACGTTTACATAGATTTCCACTATAATCTGGCACTTAAGACGTGACCTCTTAGCCTTGGGCTTTAATGAAATATGTATTAGTAGAGCATGAAATTCCTACAGCAAAAGTGACGTCTGTGTTTACTGGCTGTTGTCTATTGCTAACACTTCCAAGTCTGTAGTATCCTTAACTAACGCAACACTATTTTCTGGGATGTGACTGAGTACCTAACAGGGAGCTTTGCTGTAGAAGTTTAAAAACAATTCATAGGCAAGGAGCAACACAGGAAAAGGACCGTCTAACTGCTGTTTATTTCATATAGCTAGAAATAATGCATAATAGAAAATATCAGTGTGTTACTCCTACAATGACAGCAGGGTCGTAAAGGTTGAATGATTATATAAAACTCGAAATAATTTTGTGGATGGTAAATGAAGCAATAACAGTATCTAGCAGATACAGTCATTTTACTCTTGCCATTTTAAAAAATGCCTACAATATTCAATTTCTACACCATTTAGATGAAAAGCTAGCCTGGATAACTCAAACTATATTTACATGACATACAGTAGACCTGGGAAAAAGTGCATGACAACAAAAAGTACCACTGCAGCTCGCTCCAGTGTTTCTCAGGCCTTATATAGAGTACCAAAATGTGCCAATATACAATGATGCAGAGGTTGAGGACCCAATGTATTTGTGCTACTGTCTTGCGCTTGTCACCAGTAGCGCTTTTTCACTCTTCTGGATGTGATACCATTACGCAGGGAGAAAAAGGTACTTGTTTTAGAACATGTGGAAGGGCTCGCAGCCCAGGATTCCTATTATTAGTCAATTTGTATCCACTGAATTGAACTAACCTATTCTAAATCATATGGGATTTTTTTAGAGGCTACAGGAACAATTACAATCTCTGCACTCATCTGAGTACGGAAAATGTCCCCAGGTCCACCCCTCTGGGTGGTGGTGACTCCAAAGTGAGTCATAGTAGAAAGACCATGGTTGTCTTCTGGTTCTTTCCCTAGTGTGGTATAACTTGCTGCCACCCATTTTGGGCTTTGGTGTTATATTGAACAACCAGCCTTAAAGATCAACTCAAAATACTCACTGCAAAAAGTATTTTTGTTTTGCACATGGGGACACCAGATACTTTGCTCTACTGCACAAAAAAAAAAATATTTCTGTCATCTAAATGAGTGTGCACAGTCCAGATGTAGTAGCTATCCCTGAAATAACAGATGCACTTAAATATGCCCACAGTGTAGTCTCATTGAATTCAGCAGGGCAGGTCATGTGGTTAAAATTAAACAAGTATAGGCACTTTCACAGGTTGTAGTCATCAGGATGTCATTACACACCCCCAGGAGCTCTACAGCTCAATGAGATCAGCTTTCTTTTGTATAAATAAATAAAAGCTTCAGGATTAAAAAATGTTTTTGAAGAGCTGTGAAGGGAGGGTGACATGGCAGGAAACAGATTTGCCAACTTCAGTGGCAGATGCTGGGGTGTGGAGAGAGGAGCAGTGGTGGTACGGGGGGTTACTGGGGCACAGGGGTCTGCAGTGCTGGCATGGGGGAGCTGCTGGACTAGTTCTGTCTCAGAGGGTCCTGCAGACCTGTGCGAGCACAGCCAGCATTCCCAGGTCCAGTGCTCAGTGTGACGGAGCAGCCTGCACAGCTGGGTAATGTGCTGGCAACCAGAGAGAGATGGGGCTGCAGCTGTCCTGTGGTGGCTGCTGCTTCACTGACACCTTTCCTTTTGACTAAAGGTTTCAAAAAACTGGGGTTTAGCTCCCTCCTGACTTACAACATGAAGCATCCTTTCCTTTGATGGCTTCTCCGCTCTGGATTGTGCATTCCTCAATGCACCAAGTTGTAAGAAAGATAAAGGAAGAGTCCTCCTCCTTCTCAGTTACCTTTGTATTAAATGATAATGGATTCATTCAAGTTTAGGGCCAAAATCACAGTCTGTGTTGGGAATTTATTTGGTTCAGCACAGAGTGATGCTATGAAGCTGTTTTTATACCCATTGATGCTGGGAGTTGACTAACCTCTGAGGCAAAGTAGAAGAGCCGCAGAATATTTCGGTGGCTCAGGCTAACAAGTTTTTGGCGTGCAACTTCCAGGGCACAGGGTCTAACTCCTACCTGGAAGAGAGACACTGGTGTTGCTCCAGAGGGCTGGAAGGATATGAACTTTCTCTGTGTTATAACATAATCTCATAGAAGTGATTTGAACTCACAGGCTTCATCTATTCCAGTAAACTAAGTGTGCTGGCGCTGCCCAGCATTGGGGCTGATCAGCTAAGGCAGCCCATGCAGATGGCGTTGAACTTGCCTGTCCTCCCAACCACGGGGACCACATGCAGCCTGCTCTGGGGCAGGCCAGCTGCCAAACCATACCCCAAAATGGTCTGGGAGATTGCTAGTCAACTGGGGTCCACATGCCAGGGACTGTTCAAACAGCGAAGATAACTGAGGTGCAAAGCCTGGGACAATCTGATTTGTCGTTATAGAGATCATCACAGTGTGTATTTGGGAAAAGTCTTCAGTGAGGGTAACGCTAAGGTACTTTGGTCCATATGTGACCATAAAAGATTGCTCTGACTTGCCAGCTTCTCTGATGAGCAAAAGATATAGCTGGTTCTGTTGGGTTTTCAGAAGTTTGTCAAGCAAAGGCTAACTTGCCCTTCTGTCTTCTGGGAAACCCACTGATACACACAAAATCAGGGCAAAATGCAGCTACTCTAGTTCACAAAAATTTTATTAAGTGCTCCAGGTCAGTTTGTTTGACGACTTGTCCTAGTTGCGATAGCACGTAAAAGACAGTGCAAAGCTTTGTGGAGGAGACAAAGGAAGAAGGCCAAACTCTTGTTGGTAAACATGGGCCAAGTAGACCTTTTGATCTTTAAGATGCAAAGGTGTGGCGGGTTGACCCTGGCTGGATGCCAGGTGCCCACCAAAGCCGCTCTATCACTCCCCCTCCTCAGCTGGACAGGGGAGAAAATAAAACGAAAGGCTCGTGGGTCGAGATAAGGACAGGGAGATCACTCACCAATTACCGTCATGGGCAAAACAGACTCGACTTGGGGAAAAATTAGTTTAATTTATTGCTAGTCAAATTAGAGCAGGATAATGAGAAATAAAACCAAATCTTAAAACACCTTCCCCCCACCCCTCCCTTCTTCCCAGGCTTAACTTTACTCCTTATTTTCGCTACCTCCTCCCCCCCGAGCGGCGCAGGGGGACGGGGAATGGGGGTTTGGGTCAGTTCATCACACGTTGTTTCTGCTGCTCCTTCCTCCTCAGGGGGAGGACTCCTCACACTCTTCCACTGCTCCAGCGCGGGGTCCCTCCCATGGGAGACAGTCCTCCACGAAACTTCTCCAACGTGAGTCCTTCCCACGGGCTGCAGTTCTTCACAAACTGCTCCAGCATGGGTCCCATCCACAGGGTGCAGTCCTTCCGGAACAGACTGCTTCAGCGTGGGTCCCCCGCAGGGTCACAAGTCCTGCCAGCAAACCTGCTCCAGCATGGGCTCCTCTCTCCACGGGGCCACGGGTCCGTAGGTCCTGCCAGGAGCCTGCTCCAGCACGGGCTTCCCACGGGGTCACAGCGTCCTTCGGGCATCCACCTGCTCTGGCGTGGGGTCCTCCATGGGCTGCAGGTGGATATCTGCTCCACTGTGGACCTCCATGGGCTGCAGGGGGACAGCCTGCCTCACCATGGTCTTCACCACGGGCTGCAGGGGAATCTCTCTGCTCCGGTGCCTGGAGCACCTCCTCCCCCTCCTTCTTCCCTGACCTTGGTGTCTGCAGAGTTGTTCTCTCACATCTTCTCACTCCGCTCTCTCTGGCTGCAACTGCAACTCCCTGTAACTTTTTTTGCTTTTCTTAAATCTGTTATCCCAGAGGCGCTACCACTGTTGCTGATGGCTCGGCCTTGGCCAGGGGCGGGTCCGTCTTGGAACCCGCTGCATTAACTTTATCGGACATAGGGGAAGCTTCTAGCAGCTTCTCACAGAAGCCACCCCTATAGCCCCCCCGCTACCAAAACCTTGCCACGCAAACCCAATACAAAAGGAGACAGAGTTCAGTGGAAGGTGCTTGATCTGCTGAGGATGATAAAGGATGTCCCACATGTCTCTGAACCTTTTATTCAAATTTATGGGTGCTGCTACCATTTAATTTTCTGGGTAGCTAAAATGTTATCAGGTAATGAGTTAAAATACTTAAATTCTACTTTTTCAAAGAGAAAACAAGATTCAGAATTGGCATTTGAGCAGTGCACAGAATATAAACCTTGCTGTGGTGTGAATAGACCTGAGTATTATGGGATGTACCCCCTTCAATGCATTGTTTTGACAGCTTATCCCTTGGAGTCTGCATCAGTTGAAAGTCTTTTGTACAGAGGCTTCTTCCTCAGACGCTGCCTTAAGGGAATGAAGGATTGGTTTGTAACAGTGGACGGGGAGCTGAAGGTCGAGAATAAATTCTGTTTACTAAAACATATTCTGGTGCTTAATCTGATCCTAGATGAGCTCACTCACATAGCAGAGTTTAGAGAAAGGAAGAGAAAAAACCTTGGCAACTTAATTAAAATGATTGGTGGTGTGTGTAGGGAAAGGAGAGAAGGACAAGGAAAGATCCTGCTAGTACAAGAAGGGTAAGTACTGGAGAAAATGAATCTTACTTTCAGAATAATAACTGTGTCTTGGTCAAGTTATTGACCATATATATGACCATATATATTACATAAATCTGTAATATAGCCTAGGATTTGAGACCTAAATCCTTTTTCTTCCAGAAATAAATTTTTGGGACAATATTTCCAGAGCTCTTTTTAAGAATCTAACACAGGAAAAACATAACTGGTATGTATAATTTTATTCAGCTAACTAAAATTGTATTTTTCAGCACTTATTTGGCTTATTTATTTGGAAAGATCTTTCTAACACCAGTAAAATGTTATTCAGCAGCAGGCCTTGCATTTCTTCAGAACTATCCATTGACCTGAAAAAAGTGCGTTCTGTTAAAGGACCTGTTTGGAAATAACATGCTGCATGATCTTTGCCCCTCTTTCCAGTGTTTAACATAAGCGGTTTTGAGGTTAGTCGGTTGAATTTAAAAATAAGTTACTGGTTACTTCATACTTTTCATTACTAAGATGGTGCATTTTTTTAATTTTATGAGCATAGTGATCACAAAAAAAATCCTAAGTTCAGTCTGGGACACCATCCTGAGAAATGTGCCATATGGAAATTACCTATGGAAAATGTCTTTGCCTTTTCCCCTCCAGCACACAAGCATAATCCTCATCCTGCCAGGATTGCCGCATTTGGCAGGTGGCTGCCCTGCCGAGCCTGGGCGCAGCCTCCCCATCACTGTCCTGATGTCTGCTAATTGATAGAGACAGAACAATAAATCGCCGTAGGGAAGTTTTTAAACTACTTTTTGGTCAAACTGTAGGTGACAGATCCTGACATATTTAGCGTGAGGAAAAATGACTGCCAAGTCTCTCAAGAGGCTGCTTTGTAATTGCTCTCACCGAAGCATTGTTATTATCACTAATAAAAGGGCTGGAGTTAAGAAAACAGCACTCATGTTTGGGGCTGAGTGTGCAAGGGGGAAATGGAGTAAGCAGATGTCAACGGTTGTAAGCATCCGAATTCTCCAGTGGTAGCGATACAGGAGGTGGAATGTTAATTGCTTTCCTGGAAGATGCCCTCTGATATGGGAATTGCTTATATAAGTATTCTGTAGTCCTACAAACTTGATCTGAAATTCAAAACCATGTTTTCTCATCAATGCATACCAGCCAGAGTGACTTAGTTTCACATTTCCCTACAGACTTTCACCAAACGTTAATAAATGATTGTACACAGCACACTCAGTTGAAGGAGCCACCTTAGAAAAGGTTGCAGAAGCACTTTAAACCATAGTTTGTATCAAGATAGTGTCCTGGGATCCAAAATTAATTTGTATTCATGCAGTTTGTTTTTTGTGTGCTTTGCATTTGTGTGGTTTTCCACCTATTAAACTTCTTTCATATATGAATCCTTTGCTGCCTCAGCAGGTCACAAATATATAATCTCCATGGTGTGATGGGAGAAGCTATAGAGTGGCTGCCCAGCCATGCTGGTACCTGCAGGTCAGGGTGGTGGTGGCTGAGATGGGACAGGAGGATATTCAGGACCTGTTGTCTTAGGCTCAGCACAGATACCCGATGACAGACAGGAAGTGCAGTGAGGAATTTATGGTTTGAAGGATGAGGTAAACGATGGGAAAAAGGAAGAAATTCACTCCAAGTGACACAACAGATCCAGGCAGACCTTGAAGAAAGATCCCAGGACCATCAAGTGTTATGCAGCACTCATCCTCCGTACGTCACGCTGCCTTTTCGGCATCACACGCACAAGCGACAGCTGGTATAAGAGGTTGCCCTTCTTTGCCTCTTCGATTTTCTGCCAGAGGGTACCGGTAGCAGAGGTCTACATCTGCTCTGGGGTTCATAGCCCACCACTCACACCTGGGCTGGCAAGGCTGAAATAAGTGCAGTGAATTACGAAAAGGAGTCTGTGCAGAGCCAGTGTCCCTTGTCCTCTGCCTCCACCGGGCGCCCGTGGGCAGGAGCCCTCAGATAGCCCCCAAGTTCATCTTGCTCTAATTACCTTGCCAGCTCCCGGAGGAGCCGCTGCTGCACTGAGGGCAGAGCAAGGCGTCCTCCCCTGCAACAGGCTGGCTCCTGCAACCATCCCACGCTGCCACAGCTTTCAAACTCACATTGCTTTGATGGATTAAAACCTAGTAATAATTTACTTACCCGTGAAGCTTGATATTTCATTCGGGAAATGAAAGAGACATTCACAGTATTATGCACTCTCACCATCTTATATCATCAGTCTTCTTCCCTTTGAATTTTTCCGAGTAGGAACTGTATTGGGATTGTGTAGTACTTAGACAAGGGGAACTTGAAACTGAGCAAGGCTTTCAAATGCTTAATTTGAAAACGTGAATCATGCAGAAATGAACATACAATAACGTGCAATTCTTCCTGATTTTCATATTCCAAAATAATTAACAGGATGAAAACATGTTCGTATTTCGCTTCAGATACTTCAAATGATGCTTGCCAACAGAAGTTACAATTATATCTTTGGAGGCTTTTTTGGATACAGTAATATTACAAAGAACTTTTTTTTTTTTTAATTAATTGGGCTAGGATTTAATTTGCCTGGCTCATACACAGAACTCTAGAGTCTCAGGAGAAAGAAATAAGAATAATGGAGAAATGCAGTGTATGTCAAAATATCTAGAAAGATATGGAAAGTCTTAAAAGCTGTTTTAAAAACTGTTTTCATCTAAAAAATCAAGGAACTTTGAATGACTAGCCTTAAAAGCTTTTAAAGTTCTACATACTCCTTTAAAAACAGATTTTTCTTGTGCATTATTTCCAATGAAATGTAGAGCTTTATTTTTCAAATGACATTACATCAGAAATATATTTACATCTAAATATGAGTATACGATAATTACTTTTCTATGAAAGTATTTTTTACCAAGAAATAAAATAACAGTCACCAGTTTGCTAATTTTGCTTTTCCCAAAACATGAAGTTCAATGTCCAAGCCCTTCTCTGACTGGAGTCTTTTACATCTGTGAAGAATCCATAATCAGGAAAAAGGGTCTCTCACCTGTCTGAGCATTTTTGTAGCGACCAAAAATGTCACGTGTGACAAATACGTGACAGCAAGCAGGACATCTAAAGACTGGAGAATGATCCAAAAGTCTGAGTCAAATGGTTCACTTGCTCCAAGACAGATCACAAAATAAGTCACCCACTAAGTAATTTATGTAATTATGGTAAAACTATCATGTTTTTATTTCATAACATTCCTCAAATTTTGTTATATCTTCTTTTTATATATATTCTACATCTGTTTTGATACATATTCTATTCATTTTTCTGTCTGACAGCATGATAATATTCTTACACTTTCAAAAATAGGTCAAACCAGCTTTTCTGTCTGAAATTTCAAGCAAGTATCTACAAACACTCTGCAAGGTGGTGCCTCCCCCATTCATTGCAGTGGGTTATTAACCCCAGAAACTAATAGTAAACATCTTAATTTCAATATTGCGAACAGTTCCTGCACAGGTCATTTTATGACATTCCCGCTATAGGCTGTTCAAATCAGAACCTACTTCTAGGTTGATTTCTAAAGAAGAAACTGATGAAAATGCCACTGCTCTCTGGCCACGACAGTTGACAGAGGGTGAGAAGTCTCATGATGCTCTGTTCCTGCATGTCTGGCTGGTGTGTGGAGGAGAGCTGGGGTGGGATGCTGGGTGGTACCCACCGCAGGAGGCAGGGCAGGAGGGCCCCAGCAGTTTGCCCCCTTGGCTGGCCACCACCACCACTGCCACGTACTGACTGGCCAACGGCTGGCACACACCAAACTCAGACCTGGGCACGGTGTGAGCTGTCTTTTGCCACGCTGGTGTTTGGGGAGCTGAGGACTTTGTTGAGGATGGAGGATGTGTTGTGTGACACTGAGAAAGAGAGATGAGAAGGGCCTGTCTGGGATGGGGTTATGGTGGAGGGAAGGGAGATACAAGACCCTGCTGTTGGGGGCATGTCAGCCAGTAGGAAACAAAGCTCTGGGAAATCACACTGGCAAAACTATTCTTGTTAGTATATTTGAACCCTAACCAACTACTGACCTTGAAAACCAGGCACAAGACTTTTGAAGTGGTTATGGGAAAGATATGAGAGGCAATAGAGGTTTCTGAAGGAGGAAGCAGGGGAGTAGACACCCAGAGCCTCTTCTTTCGACAGCTGACTAACCAGCCTCAGGACATGGTGAATCGAATGCTGACAATAAGCACAGAACTAAAGATTCTTCCAATCTCCAGGGCTTTAATTTTACCTGTACCAGGATGTTTAAGAAGATATCACAGCCTCTGGAAGGAGGCAACAGGAAGCTTTGAACTCGAACAATGAGCTATTTCTTTTCTGGCAGAGGAAAGAGCGACTTGATTACCCTGTTCTGCTTTGCTTAGCCATCATGGAGTTCCTGCTGAATACAAAGTGCTGAGCAGGGGTGGAGGCTTAATAGAAGAATCAGCACTGAGCTGATTCACTCTGTTTCAAGAAACAGATTATCATTTATTTACTGATATCAATTTTGCCATTAGCTCTAAGGAGAGGAGTAAACACTCCTTCTCTGATGCTTCCATCATCTGAAAGTCCTTCCTTAAAATGCACAATTCCTCTGTTAACTGGAGATGTTTTTATTTGCCAGGTTGCAAGCATCTTTGCTGCCCTGCGGCCCCCTTGTGTATAGCCACTCTCTGATGCTGTTGAAACTTTACTGGACTTGAAAGTTTGTATTTTTAATGGACAAAGATTTGCTGATTATATCGTTAAACTTTCATGTACCTTCCACCCTGTTTTCTTCCCTGTCAAGAGACTGTAGTCCCATGCAATGATTTTAAAAATACAAAAACAGTGATTTTCAGGTAGCTGGTTTTGTAGCTAATCGGTCAGAATGAGCTTTTTAAAGCTTGGAGATTTTTCTGTGGTTTCGTTTTTGCAATTTTTTTAGCTACAATTGTCTGTGGTCATTCAGTCCACCATTTTATGCAGGAAATGTAAGCCTGATTCTTGTTGTTGCTGCACAGCCAAAATAAAGTGAATGGCTACCACAGATGTTCAGCCTTTTAAAAGGAAATCATACAATTTTTATCAATGGACATGTTGGCTGAAAAACTAACTTTTTTATTTTTTTTTTAGTTTGAAGTGTCTCTGCTTGCTGTCATTGTTTTGTGCCTATTCATAAATAATCTTCACCTTGAAAAAATTTATCTTATTCAACTACGGACATTTTCTTACCAAAGGGAAAAGAAAACAGAAGTCCTTTAAGCATGCCAAATAGCCATTTATAAAGGACCATTTTCCTTGTCTCACTGAAACTTCAGACAGGGGAGTTGAGTCACTTAAAGAAGGAATTCTGATGTCAGTATTATAAAAATACATATTTTTCTGCTGGAGAAAGTTCATAAACTTGGAACTTTTTAAAGCTTTTGCTAACATCAGATAAAAACCCGTGAAGAGCAAAATCCTGGACTGAGATGCTTGTTTATTATTCTTCACTTTTGACGTTTTATGATCACACACGCACTAGATGAGTAATTTTATCAATGCTAATTCTAACCAGATAATCAAGCAAAGCATGAGTAAAAACTGCCACTGTGGGACTCCATCCCCTCAGACACCTCATTCACATTTTCCTCTCTCTGAACCTTCCTTCTGGCTCCCATCTCTGTCCTCCACATCCTGTTACCACTGTAAACATATAACATGACAAGGTTGGTGGATAATCTTTTATGAGAACAACTTCTGTATTTGAAAGAAGTAGATAAGCTTTCAGGCACACAAGTCCTTCTTTGGATATAAAACAGAAGCAGCAAGCTTCAGAGCTAAATCCTAGCTACTCTGTATTTAATTAGATATGTAAATCATTTAAGACAACTGAGAGTAGCTGGGCAGTTTGAACCTCAGGAATAGCATGGGGGATGCTAGATAAGAAGGTGATTATCATTCACTGAAAGAAACAAAAAAAGAAAAGAGCAGGTAATGTATTGCCTAAGGAGGAGGGGAAGGTTAATGGGGGGAGAGAGGAGAGATATCACAGTGTGCCATTAAAAACATCTCTCTGTTGACTCACAGTTTTCTGGATTTCAGTTCCTAGTGTCATCTTTTGAAAGTGTTTTGTATGCTTAGTAAGGAAAGCAACAGAAGAGGAAGCAGTGAAACAGAATAAGAGAGAACTGCTTCTCTGCACTCGCGCGGTTGGAAAGCCATGCTCCTCTAGGGCAGGACTCAAAAAGTGGATGCAGTGCCTAAAAAGTAGAGACAAAACAGTACTGGAAAAGAAAAAGAAAAGTTTGGTTGTGGAATGAGCCATTGTTTGAGATGGAACCAGTTCCACAGCTGGTCAGCTGCAGGACAAGGTGCAATACAATGGCTTTCATGGTTACAAAAACATCTTGCAGAGTTCTTGTATGCATGTACCTAAAGGAGAATTGCCTAGAACAGCTAAATGGGCAAGAGAGGAAAATTTTTTATAAGATAACAGATGTAATAAAGATTATGAAAATGTAATTTACCAAGAAACAATTATTGTAGAGAGATTCTAAGTGAGATAAACGGTAAGACAGCTTGTTCATTGTAGCACACTGTGCATTGTATATCATAATAACTGCACCTTACTGATATACCAATGCTTCCAAAAAACTTCATCCTGTTGTTTCTCTTTTTTTCTCTGTAAGCTCCTGAAGCAGGGACAAGATCATCCTGTGCTGATAGAGATCCAAGCGTGCGATCCTTGAAATTATTTCGCTAGTTACAATGCTGTAGAAAGTCCTGTCACAATAATGTCTGTTCTATAGATTATCTTCTGACTGTAAATAAAAGCCATTTAAAAGCCTTATGAGTCAACACTTTTGCACAGCTCTATTATAACCCATTCCTCTATATGGAGACTATCTGATCATGCTTTCTACTTTGGCATTTAAAAAAGCAGAGGCTCTTTAGAGCTTAAAGCACAATACCATGAAATAATTTACTATTCTTTGAAGAAGACTTTCAAATGCAGCTCCTTCTCCAGGTGCCTCTGAGGTGACTGTTAACTGTTTGCCTGCTGGTGTCAAAGCTGGAGGATAGCGATGCCCAGTGTTGGGCGAGCTCCCCAGCACGTGGGGATCAGCTTACTTCCATCAGTTCACATGAGCCATGGGCTTGTCTTTTTACCACATCAGCTGAGCTATTTGTAACTACAAAGAGTGTCATGTTAAATTACCAGTGGCAGAGGCAGTGGACAATATTTGTAGAAATTTCAGTCATATCTCACTCAAATGCAAAATAACACCCTAAAAGGAACTTAGCTTTAGAGAAAAGGGAAAAGTAGGAGCTGTCCTGTGATACCTCATGTCTGAGGGTTTTTCTCCTGCTTGTATTCAAAGACCTCTGGACTTTTCATACCCTTCATTACCTCAGGGCTATTTCACAATAATGGGAATCTTCTAACCAGAGTCTGAGCATTGCAATAGATTCAACAGAGAAGTGGGCTGAATCCCAGATCCTGGGCTCTGTAGATTAACTGCAGTTTTCTGCAGTATCCAAGAATTTTAACTCTACAGAGAAAACCTGCTCTCCTGTACCACTGCCCACAGAGAGTCTAAGAGTGAGTTTCTCCCATAACTCCTGCAGCCAGTATGGCCACATCCTCACATCTAAAGCATTGCACTGTGCCTTAGCATCTCTCCCCATCAGAAGAAGTAAGACTCACTGCTCAGTTAAAACCCTTCATTGCTTGACCCG
Source organism: Gymnogyps californianus (assembly GCF_018139145.2). Classification (NCBI taxonomy): domain Eukaryota; kingdom Metazoa; phylum Chordata; class Aves; order Accipitriformes; family Cathartidae; genus Gymnogyps; species Gymnogyps californianus. The sequence continues at coordinate 105,933,901 of NC_059473.1, forward strand.
TCCCAGCTCTTCTCCAGAGGACAGACTACACTGCATTTATAGAGGCCCACTGGGAGTGGTGATCTTCACACAGTTTGCTGTCACTGAACAACCAGTTGTGAATCAGTTGATGGACATGGATTTGACAGCCAGCATGGGTCGTTCTGGCTGGAGCAGTCTTGCTGTGGGAATTAGACCTGGTCCTGAGCAAAGCTCAAACAGGATCTGTGCTTCTGAGACACTCCTTGCCTGTGAGAATAGTGCACTGAAATGGTCATCAGAAGAGAAGATTTTTATGGAAAAAGGTAAAAACAGAAAAGCACTGTTACATGTGTCTCTCCAACAGTTTTCTCCAACAATGTGAGTCCTACACAGAGTCTTCTAGTGGTGTTTGGACTGATCCCAGCCAGCCTTATATTCACAGGGTATTTGGCAGGAGCTATAGCTCTTGAGCCAGCCCCAGCTGGAGTCACTTGGCACTCCGCTCTCAGCTGTGGTAGGTGCATATGCCACCCTTGGCTGGCATCATTCCCAGAAACACTCTATGAGTACAAGTGACACTGTAGAGACCCAATATTTGTGCTACATGCTTTTTCCCAAGTTGTTTGGTTCTTAAACTGTATTCGCTAGAGCCCTCCAAAGCTGTCATGGAGCTTAAAGTTATTCCTCTGTCACAGAAAACTTTCTACTGGTTGTAAACCACTTCTGAGTTTTACTAGGGTCATCAGTCACTCTCTGGAAGAACACAGTTCAATAAAGTGCACCAGGACCCAAAAGTAATTTCTGGCAGAAGACACCAGCATGAAGGGTGATTCACCCACAGAAGGATTAAAGTAAATTACAAAGCAACCTGGAAAGCTGAGGGCAGTGAGGAGTGCAGGAAAGTAAATATGATTTTATATAGTAGGAACTTGAGATGTGAAGGGAAATTAAGATCAAGGTTAGAAAATGATGACTGAGCATAATCAAACAACTACATCCATCTCACTAAAGCAAGTTTATTTTCAGCTCATTACCTTGATATAACTTTCTCATGTATTCATGCTATATCTTTAGTCTTTGATGAAGAAAGTTGAATAAAACTGTCCATCAAAGAAGGTTTATTTTATCCATCCTTTGAGATGCACTGGCAATATGTGCACTCAGGCAGCAGGGGATCTTTCCCACGGTACCGTAAACTGGAGGATTTTGTAGCCGGCAGTAACTGCAGATCCATGCCTGAGGCTGTCTCCTCTGCACCTACCTCCTGCGGCTGCCACAGGGGCAGATCAGGGCATCCTGGCAGCTCCTCCAGACGCAGAATCAAAAAAATTCATCATGATCTGAAAGAAAGGGGTAGGAGCACGGGCTGTGACTGTGCGCATCAGAACCACATCAAGGAGAGCGGTTGCTGGTAGGAGAGTCTCTCTTCTCTTTCATGTGATTATCTACAGGTACATTCACACTGTGGATCACTCTGTGAATTTTACCTACTTTCCCAGAAAACTGCTATCAAAAAGACTTTACTCTTTGAAAGCTAAAGGAAAGAACAGGATGCATGGATTGAAAAGTCTTGGTTATGAAAGGTGTAAGAAGTGGGCTCAAGTCTCACTGGGGAGTCAGCTTACAGAGGGAAACACTGAAAACTCTCTTCAGCTGAGTCACAATACAGTAAGATGAGAGAACACTGAAAAACCCACATTTTGTGGATGCAAAGCAGATACATGTTTCCTTCAGTTGTGGGAAGTAGGTCTACGCCTTTTACTAGGTAGTGATGATGCTCTAAAAGAGAATTTTAATCTAGATTTACACCTGGCTGAAAATCTGATCTGTTTGGCCAAATATTTTTTAATAAAACTCCTTCTGCAATTACTGAGAACGCCATTACCAAGGATAAGCAAGCTTACTTTAGCCTAAGAGCTAGCCCAGGATCGTCCATCACTCTACAGCTTTTATGAGATCCAGGTGAATGGAGGAGAGTTGGATATTCTCCAATGGCTCTTGCGAATGTGAAAATCTCTTTGGCTATTAGTGCATGGGTATAGAAACATCAATCATAGGATTATACCCATACACAAGCGGTTGAAAAAAACCAGTCAGAAAGTTTCTTTGTTCCTGTGTATATTTAATAATAATACATTCCTTTCTGAGTTGCCTCATTTAAATAGGAGTATCTGCCTGCAGTACAATGTGTTGCTGGATTAAGCCTACAAAATCTACAGGCATCAACGATATATTGCTTTCTGTTAGCAAGGGTTTGTTGTATCTTGTTAGTTAAGAGTTTCATTTTCAGCCCAGTATACTGTGTGCAGGATGGGCTGGGCCCTCAGGCTTTTGCTTTAAATGAATGTTTTAAATGAGACAGAAGTGTTCCAGGGAAGATAAATTACCTGAAAATCACACATCTTCTGGCATATATTTCTGGTCCATAGTTTTGACATCTGAATTAAATTAAATTAGTATAGAATCATAGAATCATAGAATCATAGAATGGTTTGGGTTGGAAGGGACCTTAAAGATTATTTGGTTCCAACCCCCCTGCCACAGGCAGGCACACCTTCCACTAGACCAGGTTGCTCAAAGCCCCATCCAGCCTGGCCTTGAACACTTCCAGGGATGGGACATCCACAGCCTCTCTGGCAACCTGTTCCAGTGCCTCACCACCCTCACAGTGAAGAACAACTTCCTTATATCTAATCTAAATCTACCCTCTTTCAGTTTAAAGCCATTACCCCTTGTCCTATCACTACACTCCCTGATAAAAAGTCCCTCCCGATCTTTCCTGTAGGCCCCCTTTAAGTACTGGAAGGCCGCTATAAGGTCTCCCTGGAGCCTTCTCTTCTCCAGGCTAAACAACCTCAACTCTCTCAGCCTGTCCTCATAGGAGAGGTGCTCCAGCTCCCTGATCATCTTCGTGGCCCTCCTCTGGACCCGCTCCAACAGGTCCATGTCTTTCTTATGTTGGGGGCCCCAGAGCTGAATGCAGTACTCCAGGTGGGGTCTCATAAGAGCGGAGTAGAGGAGGAGAATCACCTCTCTACCTGCTAGCCACACTTCTTTTGATGCAGCCCAGGATATGGTTGGCTTCCTGGGCTGCAAACGCACATTGCTGGTTATGTTGAGTTCCTATCACCTCCAAGTCCTTCTCCTCAGGGCTGCTCTCAATCCACTCATCGCCCAGCACTTGGGATTGCCCTGACCCATGTGCAGGACCTTGCACTTGACCTTGTTGAACCTCATGAGGTTCGCACGGGCCCGCCTCTCAAGCCTGTCAAGGTCCCTCTGGATGGCATCCCTTCCCTCCAGCACGTTGACCGCACCACACAGCTTGGTGTCGCTGGCAAACTTGCTGAGGGTGCACTCAATCCCACTGTCCATGTTGCCGACAAAGGTGTTAAACAGCGCCGGTCCCAATACCGACCCCTGAGGAACGCCACTCGTCACTGGTCTCCACTTGGACATCGAGCTGTTGACCGTAACTCTTTGAGTGCGACCATCCAGCCAATTCCTTATCCACCAAGTGATCCATCCATCAAATCCATGTCTCTCCAATTTAGAGACAAGGATGTCATGCGGGACAGTGTCCAATGCTTTGCACAAGTCCAGGTAGATGATGTCCGTTGCTCTTCCCTTATCCACCAATGCTGTAACCCCATCGTGGAAGGCCACCAAATTTGTCAGGCATGATTTGCCCTTAGTGGAGCCATGTTGGCTGTCACCAATCACCTCCTTATTTTCCATGTGCCTTAGCATAGTTTCCAGGAGGATCTGCTCCATGATCTTGCTGGGCACAGAGGTGAGACTGACTGGCCTGTAGTTCCCTGGGTCTTCCTTTTTTCCCTTTTTAAAAATGGGTGTTATGTTTCCCCTTTTCCAGTCAGTGGGAACTTCATTGGACTGCCACAACTTCTCTATTCCTATTTCAGAAGGAAAATTTTCCAGGCTTCAATTGTTGGAATGAGGGACCAAAGGAAAGAGAGGTGCAAAAGGAACCAGGGAGGACTTCCATTTGCAGATAACTAACAAGTTATAAACACCAAAATGAAACTAAGTTTCAGTAATTATGCTAGAATAATCACCAGGACTTATAGACAAAAACAGAGCCCAGAAGACTGATCCAAATATTTAACATGATGCAAAATTAAAAATCTGGAATTGCATTTGCATTGCTTTTGCATTTCAGAAGATGTGTGCAGAGAAATTTGAATTGAAAATAACTGATTTCCCAAACGCACAAACTGACTGAAAGTAAGGTGGAAAGTAATTGTTTAATAATCATTACTCCCCAGCTTTGCTTGTTATTCCTTCCTTTAACCGAGGAGAAATAGCTGATTCAGTGGAACTGTAGAAACTTTATCTTTTTTGTGTGCATTATTCCTCTGGAGGACTCATGACACAATTAGTAAATTTTCCATTGTCAAGCTTTCGCACAGACTACGTCCTTCAACATTAAAATACCATGGCTGAAGATTAATATGTTACAAAAACCATGACAGACAAGGCTTTAATTACATTGTGCATGGGGCTTTAGCGCCTTCTTTATCAGCTCTGATTATGGGTCTGCCAGAGCTTGGCATCTGCCTTTTTAGAAACATACAAATGACAGTGAACACTAAAAGAAAACAATTTCTTTTGTCAAACCAAAGAATCATTTAATTTTACCAGAATAAAGGAAGCATAAAAAGAAGAAAGATCTACAGTCATGTTGGCCTTATCCAGAGGCAAACCTGAAAATAACCCAAACAGTTTCAGGTTACTGAAATTTTGATGAAAACAAACATCTAAAGTGATTTTAGATTTCCATACCACTTGAATATGCAGGAGGCTTGTGTCAGACCTCTGTTCCATGCTCACCCTTTGCTTTTATCACACGTCTTTTAATAGCATGGATTCTTATGTGGTTGGAGCGACCAAATGTAGCTGATAAAATAGATAAACTCTGCGTCTCACTTTTAGCCTGGCTAACAGTGAGTGCTGGAGCTACTGATCAACAGCAAAAGGTACTTACTTTAAATAATGGACTTTGGGGTAAATGATGTTTGAGCTGCTTGTCGCAATTTTCATTCCCACTTAATATCTCTTTGAGAAATTAAAAGTGACACAGTACAAGGTAGTGCCCTCTGTCCAACCCTGCTGGGAGAGGATGTTGAGTCTAGAGTACTTACACAAGAAATAATTTGGCTTTGCAAAAATAATCAAGCCAAGTTCCAGCTTTATAACATGACACTACAATATAAATATACTTTTTAATCCTACTTTGGTAGGAGCTTGCTAGCAGACAGCCTGGGATAGGTCCACAACTAACGTGAATAGATGGAAACGAGTGAAGACCTCAGGGAGACTCAGAGCTCCTGTCGCAGCAGATGTTCACATATTTTTCACTTTCAACTCGGAAACACTCTTATTTTGCTATTTTTGAAATGTTTGAGTGAGGTCCTTCCCAGCGCAGAGGGGGGAGAGGGGAACGAGGGGTTGGAGGCCAGCGGTGATCCAGCGGGCAGCAGTGGGCTGGGAAGGGTGGGGGGTGTCAGGATGGATTAATCCATTTAGGAGAGGATTCGTAAAGGAAAATACTTGGGCAAAATCCAGTTTTCTACAATCCGTACAACGACATTTTCTCCTTGTGCAGTTTGTGGGACTGCTACATATATTTCAGCCTGTTAGGCTGAAATTTTGCGAACATGGAAGGGTTATGTTTGGTCGTACAGTAAGAAAGTGATGCAAATAAGTGGCTTCTGCCCTTAACTCAGCCTGAAACACAATTTTGTTTACAGCCAGGTTACAGCAGTTCTTCTTTATCAGCTTGTACACACAGACATGTTTATTGAATTTACATTTCTGCTTACTGATTGCTAGCCCTGCTTTTTTCCAAGGCTGTCAATAGCTGCATTTTCATCTGAAAGTGATTTATACATGTGTGGTTTTTTCTTTTTACTTCTCCCAGTTCTTCAAAAATCTTCTTTTGTGGAGAAAGGTAACATTTTTCTCTCCACGAGCAATTGTATTACTTTCAAAGATATTTTAGTCCTTATTATGAGAAATATGCGGAAAAGTCAATCACTTTAAAATGCTACTGCACCATCAAGGTTCCTTGTTCTGCATATTCCGGATACTCAGGAATTCAGACTAAATGAGCGGGCTGCTGAAGAAGGAGGCATCGCAGCCACTGGGGGCTCACTTAGGAAAGACTCGTGGCACAGGGCAGGAGACCCGGGCCAGGACCCCAGCCCAGAAATCACCTCATTCTAATTAACTCATTCCCACCCAGGCTTTCTGAGTTTGCTTTTCAGAGATGCTAGCTGCAACTCGAGGTGAATTTAATCAAAATAGCAGTTGTTCACTACTGCTTGTGAGTCTCCCTGCAATTTCAGGAAGGTTTTTTGCAGGTTACTTCAACACAAGTAAAATATGTGGGACAAGATATTGGTGTGTACATTAGAAAATACAAAAAGCACTACAAAGGCCAGATTGATTTTACGCAGTGTAAGCATACATTTCTGTGACTGTTCTTCACATTTTACTGTAGTGATTTTTCACATAAGTTAGAATTTATTTTCTTCTTATTTCATGTGATTAATCTGTTAACAAAAAAAATGAGTTTTTTTGCATATTGAGTGTCATCCAAAATCTTAGCACTATGAAGCAGATGAATTACCATGAGCTCTATTTGCAGATGCACGGTCTTGGCTATCACAGCAGGATGTGAGAAGCTCAAGGTCAAACAGTGAGGCAATACTGAAGGAGAAAACATGCCCTGCACGTCTTGATTCCTGTTCCAGCACCTCCCTGCCGGCCCATCATCCAAATTAGTGTGGGCACGGAGGGAAGCCTTAGGAAAGGTGCCAAAAATCAGTGTACCTAGAGAAATGATAGAAAGCAGAGGAGAAAGGGAGTGTACTATGTCTTCCAATCCCTCCCTCTGCCCAAAGGCAGGTGTATTTATCTCTGCCTCTGCCACTCCTGTTAGTTATTTGTCCAACCTGTTCTTAAAAAAATTATACTGGGCGATTCCCTCCCTTCCTTAGGCAATCTCTTCTGGGAACTGGGTAGCATATCCCCGAGTCCCCAGATTTGCCTTTCATTGCAACAGTTCTGGGGAAATGCCGTTCACAAGCTGACTTGTTGTAGCTAGTCGTCATAAAACTCCATGACATAAGACATTGCATAGGTTGCTCCCTTTCGGGGTGTTTCTCTGTCTTCATGGGTGAGGGCAGGAGCCGTCAGAGGCTAGCTAGAGCAGTGAGGGAGGTTTTGCACTAGCTGGTGAAGGGTGGATGTAGGCTGTGTGTAGGCATGTAGGTGTTTGTACATGTACATAAAATAAACTCTGGCAACCATAGCCCTTTGGTAAAAGTTATAAGGTGTCTGATCCAGCCACAGAGCAGGGCTAATGTTGCTGTGGGTATGCACAAGTCAGCAAAGTGGCAACAGAGTGGAAGAGTTTCAGAGGAGGGTCTTGCTAAGAGAGGGAGAGCCACACTAGCTTTGGAAGCAGGAGGGCGGCAGTATTAAGAGTGAGCAGAAAAAAGGAGGGAAAAGAAACATTGGAAAGTTTCTGTATTTTTAAGATGATACAAGACAAAAGTGATAGGGCTTTTTGATAAAACCTAAGGGATGGATTTTCAACCTTGCAACCCTAATGGCAGAGAATAAAATATTAATAAATCCCATTTATTTTCCTTTTTTCATTGAGCCTTGGTGGGGGCTTTTTTTATACCACTCTGTCTACCTAGTACTTTGTCTAAATATCAGTACATGAGTTAATATCTATAAATCAAGACCAACATGTATCTCTGAGCACATTAGCCCTTCCTAGTCACTACATCCATTGTAATGAATATTGTATTTTAATAATTGATGTTTCACATGCTATATTTTGCCCTTCTTTGCACTGAGAGCCTAGCCGAATGCATCTGAAGCACTCCTTGTAAGAGTAAGGTAATGATAAGTGAAATGACAATACAATCTTTTTCCTTTTGCAGATGGACAGAATTTATATGCTAAATTCAAGTAAAATTTCAGCTCAGCCACTGGATCCTTGTCAAAATGCTAAGCAATTGAGGTTTTGAGATACCTTCTCCAAATTCACTGGAAAGAAAGTCATGAAACATTCATATAAGTAAATTACAGCTCCACACCCTATTAGTCATAGAACTTGAAAGTCATTTGAAATCTTGAGTATACATGAATTATTGAACAATGGGTGAAAATGAAAGAAAATGAGGACTATAGCTTGCACTTCCACTGTTTGTGTAAATTGCTACTGTGATCCTTCTGTTCAGTAATTTCAGGGCAGTGTTGAAAGAGCAGCAGACACCTGTAATATTTAAAGACAGTAGGATCCTTATTACATAGCAAAGCCAGAAGGCGGCAACAGATCAAAGATGAGAAAAGACTTAAAGGGAATGTGGAGGGTTCCAGTTAGTCCCGCCTGAGCTCATTGCTGGGTTGGGTTCTTGCACCTTTTCAACTGGTTACCCTCCTCCCATTTTGGTTGGTGGAGAAGGCCAACATATCTTGTTAAAGACAGCTGGAACAAGCTATAAACTGAAGTATACTCTAGCATCATACCTGGCGGTGGATCTGAGGTCTGCCCGAGATCCATGGGGTGCAAGAGGCGAAGTGAAGCTACAGAAACATCTCAAACACTCTGAATAAGTGTTGTAAGATGAAAAGGAGTCTAAAATGTATTTAATCACCCAGAAAAATTTCCTGTCATACAGGAAAAGAGAATAACAGAATATCCATTAAATGTATTAAAGACCACAGCGAATCTCAAAGGTACCTGTAGACTTCATATAATACAGGGATGGGCACTGCAGAATAGCTATATAGAGCTACAGATTCAGCTGTTAGAATTGAGCTCTGAGTAACCTTGAATTTTGGAAAGCTCTTTTTTCCTTGTGTTTAGTTTTTTTGCCTACTCCCAACATAGTTTTTACACAGCTATGTAACTAAACATGTTTAGGACCCTTCTTTACATTTTTCTCCTTTTCTTGATATGAAGCTGTAAGTAGCACTTTTTTCCTCTCTTTAACATCCAAGTCTCATTCAATTTTCCGAACTCCTCAGCGCCAGTGACTTTACTCATTAGCTTTCCCTGTATCCTACAGATTCCCCTTCTGAAACTGGAAAATTTTTAATACAGGATCTTTTTGTTGATCCTTCCAATTAATTTAACCCCATGCAAAACAAGACTACCGTTATGTGGCCAGCACTTTTACAATAGCCTCATGTTCCAACAAGACCAGATACAAATCCCTTCTTTGTTCAGGAATGTGTCTCTCAGTTGCAAATTAATGAGGAAATTTCTTGACTATCAAACCAGATATGTGATTTTCATCTCTAATTGATATCTGGGTATTGAAAGCCTTCCTTAATGATATTGTTTTTTATAGTATTTATCTTCCTGTATTGTTAATATCTTTTCTAGTAATCTTAAGGAATCTTTTTCTATACCTTCACCAGTACTGAAGAGATTACAGCAGTCTGCTATTTATTTCTCTTTTCTCATTAGCATAAATGCTTCAATACCAGAGATGAAATTCTGATTGCTGTTCGACTGTGTTTCATTTTTCCCTAAAGTATTTATTTTTACATTCCGCACAGCACTTCTAATTCCCAGATTTTGTTGTTTGGGCTCCTTGAACTTCTTGTACATCAATTTCTCAGATGTTTCTCTCTGGTATCTTCTAGTCTGCTACATGGAAACTCATTAACCATACCTTCTATCTATCTGATGACTTTTACAAGAATCATTCTTTCTCCCAGTTCTGCTTCTGCTGTTTCATTATCCATTACTATGTCCTTACTTTCCTTCCTTCCTTTTTTTCTTCTTTCTGATCAATAACAAGGGTCTGCAAGAGCCTCTACCAATCTTCTCCCTGTAGTTCATAAATTAAAATTCATAGTCATGCACAGACCTCACACACAGACTTCGATAGAGTTCAAGAGGAGTCCTTTCTCTACAAGTGCTTTCTGATGCTTTCTAATGAAAAAACTTTCTTCTACCATCAATCCTTGTGCTAGCTTTTAATATTTATTTTTTTGACATGTCACTTCATTAAAGCCAGCCAAGGTACAAATGTCTGTTAGTAAATGAGTTTTCTAACCCTGTCTATACCAGAAATGTTGTTTCACTATTGTCTCTGAGAGGATGTGATCCTTCAGTTCAAATTGCACTGGCAAAAGGCAAAGTTGGAAAAGGCAGACAAGTTGTGTACTTTAGTAGTTTAGTTTATTTTAGATTGAGCTGTAGAAGTTAGCTCTAAAACCAGTTTTGGCAAGTAAAAGCTGTACTTTCACATGGCCACACTGGCACAGCCTACACAGTACTGGAAGGGCCAAGTGGCAAGCTCACTCTGCTGTCCTGAAATGAGATATTGGTCCAATCAGCAGCTTGGAGCCAGGCCATGCAGCTTAGTTTGCCAGTCTAAATCAACAGTTCATGAACAGGTTAGTTTGTATAAGTTATCTGGCACCTAGACAGAAGTCAGACTGAGAGGAAACAGGAGTCCTTTGTGAATATCTCACAAACAAGAAAAGAAACTAATTTAATCAAGTGCTATAGAAAATAGGCAGTATGCTCAGTTCCAGTTTTAAGCCAGAGCACTGTTACTGAACCAGCTATAAGAATATGAATCCAGATTTATATAGTGGCAACTTGCTAGCCAGCTTTTGCAAAATCATTATGCCATTTAAATAGTTAATTCATTTCTTTAGGTATCAGGGCCCCAGGCAATGATAAGACAGCTTGTGAAAAGGTGGCTTGGGCAATTTGGGTGCTTGCTGCTTGGTACTGTATTTATAGGATACCTATGGTTATTCCAGGTGAGGTGGACTGGATATTGCCATGCATACTATGGTTAACGTAGGCTAGGACAGGCAATTCCTTGAAGAAAGGTAGAACTCTAAGAATCCAGGGGAAAAGGGGAAACCCTACTTCTCCTTTTACCTGTGTGAATATAACATATCTCTCCTTCCTGTTTTGTAGCATGCAATTTCTATACATCCATTTCCAATGTGATAAACAAACAAACATAAAAGCCTTTGAGTAAAAGTATAACCTGAAAAATAAAAATGGGCCAGAAGTTTTACCCTCCAACTCACCAAGGGCATTGAGGAATACCCAGAAAGGTCTCTTCATCTCAGTATGTACCTCTGGACAAGTCACAGAATAACCAGTATCTGGCTTCCTACTCATTTAGGCTTTTAACCCCATTGTGCAAACCCAGGGAAGAAGCAGCAATGACATAAGGAGGTAAATTAAAGACTGTGAACAGGAAGAATTCTAGTCTCTGTCCCCTCTCCTTTTTTTCCCCTCCCAAATTAAGAAAACTAATACCAGAATTTTTAATGGGGATGAAAGGGTAGTGAGGGGTTAAACCAGGACATGACTTTTAGCTGTGACAGAAAAGGGACATATATTGCTGTTTCCCATTCACCAAACTTTTTAGGATCTGCAAAGGAGCCTGTGGGAGTTCAGTTTGTTTGCATGGAGAGTGACCAGTCACGATGTGAATTTTCTGTTGTTACTTTATTTAGCACTGCAAAGGGGTTGCCAGTTCTATTTGAGGCTCCATCAATGCTGTTAATGTTGCCACTTTGGGTAGGCTGAGTTTATCTCAACAGATAGTCCTCAGAGCCTGATAAATTTAAGTGCTAATGCTAGTGTTTGAGAAGTAAAGTTACACCAACAGTGCCAAGCCAAAATATGATCCAGATAAGTGGAGCCATTAAAAACACGGGCTATTATCGCTGGCAATATTCTGTTTCCTCTTTCAGCATTGCCTTTATTTGAACGACAGCAGCATTTACTGGAAATAGCACATGGAGATATTTTTTATTATTTACCTTTTTGCATTATTCACTCTTTACGATCAGCATTTCACAAACTGTCAAAATGGTAGCAAAGGCCTATTTCATTCCTTAGTTTTAATTTTCTGACACTGGACATGTCAGCACCTGTGTGTGAAGCACTGGTCACATCCCACAGCGAGGGAAGGGAGCATCACACAATGCTGGAGGGCTCTCCAGGCTGCTACCTGCTTTCACATAGCAAATATGCTACCCATACACTGGGACACTGTTGGTGGCGTGGACTAGGGGAAGGCATTCAACTGTGGTACATGACTCACTGCTGAACCATCACATCAGCTGGTATTAGTTCTGCTACCTAACCCATATAAATCCTCTTTAATATATGCCTATTCAAGTATATGAAGGAAGACAAGCATAATGAAGATAAAATGAAGAAGAAAAGGAAGGATTATGCAGGTATCAGTGCTATGGGCCCTTGCTGTGACATGTGTAGTGCATTGCTCGGTGCTGTAGGTGCACCCTTATTCTAGCCGTGATATGCCAGGAAACTTTCCTAACTTTGTTCTGCAAACCCCCACTGCATGTTCTTGGCAGCATCTTGCTTTTATTGTGGTTAAATACCACTTTAAACAAAGTGCCCAGGGACACAATGGAGCATTAGTCACTACCAGAAGACAAGTATTAAATACCATGCATGAAATAATAGTGAACTAGTACCCAAACAGAGTCCCACAGGAGAGGGAAGTGTTTCCCTGTTCCTCCAGTGCAGATGCAGGCACAGCGGTGCCACCTTCCTGCTCCTCCTTCCACGAAGCTCCCCAAAAGCCAGCCAGTTCCCTGCTCTCTGGGAGCAGAAAAGCCCTTCCCTCCCCTCAAAAGAAAGCTGAAGCTTGCTGATGGAGGAATATCCAGCTTGGTCAGTGACTGATCATTTTAAAGCAGCCCTTTTTTTGCCCTGGAAGTTAATTTAAAACAAGCTGCATTTTTAATGCTGTAAGAAAGCTTGGCTGGTTAGTCCTCAAAGGTTACAAACAATGAGAGAGAAGGGAAGGTTCCTGTTGTGCTATGGCAACTGTCAAAAACTCGTGTACACATTAGCAAGATCAAGCATTTGCCCAGCCTGGGAAAGAGCAGGTAAACACCACGCTAATCCCTCTGGAGCTATGAGACGCACGGGCTGCCAGGACATACTGCTTTTGTCAAGAGATGCAAGAAGTCAGTCAGGATTTGTTTCTCTCCTTGCAGTTTGTTTGTTCAAGGTACCTACGCTCTGATGGTTCATGCTTTACAAGGCTGCCCCACTTGTTCCTTGTCGTGCAGCTGTGCCAGTTGAAGTACAAGGGAGCACAGCATGCAGGGAAAAGGAAGCTTCACAAGGTCAGCTTTGCCCTAGAAAAGCACAGAGCAAGCTGATAGCAAGGTCCCAGGGACCTGTAAGTCAGGGGCTGCAAGCTTTGCTCTTCCTTAACCATCAGACCTATCCGCCTCCACCAATATGTTCCCAACTAGCTAAACTGGGTGTTGAGGATGCATTTATAGCACATGATAAAAGGCCTTTGAGCCTATGCGGAAAGTACGTAGCCATCTAGGACCACTGCTTATGGGGAAGGGGTACCATAAGTGATTGGCTGCCTGAATCAGGGTTTCCCCATGGGCACCTTCATCCCTTTGGGATCCAGCCTCCAAAGGCTGAGGGTTGGTATCATCCAAGATACGCTCAAAATGGTACCAGTTAGCTTGACTCAGAAATGCGCCAGGGCTAGATTTTATTTTTATATCCTCCTAATAATACTGAAAAAACATTGTGTGTATCTCTACCAAAACCTGAGACAGTACTACAGACTGTGCAGAACACAGGCACAATTGCTATTAGCCTCAGAAGCATAATTATTATCAAGCCATGTGAATTGAAGGAAAAAAATGATTCTGAAATGTGATTAAGCATTGAGGCGGACATCACCGGTGGTGCCTTTACTTTGAATCAAGCCAGGCTGGTACTATGGAAGACGAAGAAAGTCCTGAAGAGCTGAAATGGCAATGAGAGAGCCTGGTGACACTGGAGAGCTGCTTCCTCATTTATCCAGACCCAGCAGCATCTGAGGACAGTACCTTGGAATATGTTAAGAGAGTCTTGTCTCTGTGTAAATTGTTTAGGTTTTCTTTTAGCTGTCTTTCCAAACCTGTTTTCCTAAACCCTTACTCAAAACTTCATAATAAAAAAATAAAGATTCATTTAGCAGAGTTTACTGGATATTAGTGGCGGCTAGGGCCTGCTAAGCCTTGTGGAGGAAATGCCGCTTCCACAAAATGAAGATGTTGACATGAAACAGGGTGTGCAGGGAGAGATCTGCCCCCCTCCGCCCGTTCTGCTGAGTGGGACTGCCGCACAGCCAGGGATGCAAGACAGCCAGTGACAGGGGAGCCGCCGCAAGAGCTTAGTGGCCAGGACATCTCGATAAGGTACAGACAAAACCCAGGCTGCATTCCTGTGTCCTGCAGTGTTTACAAATGTTTCCTTAGACAACAGAGAAAAAAAACAATTTGGGTTTGTTAATCTGAAGGAGGTGACACAGACACTGCTTGGTCCACACAACCCAGGTGAAGACGCAGAATCACGCATACATGGAGCTAAGGAGAGTTGGGCAACTCTGCACCTTCTGTGTTGAAAATGTGTCCTCAGTTGAGGGGCAACCCAGAGAGGACAGTGAGGAATACTCTTCCCCGTCTGAAACTAAGGGATTTTTGGGATGGAAGTGCAGGAAAGCATCTCAATCCATGAAATTTCTTAAACTGCATCGAAGACATTGATCAAAGTCCAAAATTTACTTTTCATCCCTTGAATCCCATGTCCTGTTGCTTGTGTAGAATAAATTATGGGTTTGCTGTCTTAAGGGGAGGAGATCATGAAAAATTCAGAGGGCTCACATGCCTCTGGTAAGGCAGAGTTGATAAACTGGCTGCTAATGAACTGCCAGCTTCAAGAGAAGGGAGTGAGTGTTCATGCTGCAGCCAGTAACTGCAGTGAGTCTTGCTCTCCAGTGCTACAGCTGCCTCACGTGGTAAGAAGATGGTAGATGACTCAAAAAAAAAAAAAAGGTTTCAAAATTGTTTTGGTTCTGAATTTTCTTAAAAATGTGCAAGTCACAACTACAACTGGCAAACTTTTAACTTCTGAGTGCAAGAGCCATCCTTTTTCTACATTTCTCTACTACATAGTAAGTAAAAGGGACCTAAGGCTATATCACCTCACCATTACTTCTACTACAACTTGAATCCAGTGAAATTGGTGGAGATTTTCTGGAATAAAATGGCCAGAACTCATAATCAGGCTGAACACCCTGAAAAAACAGTGACATGTTCCTGATATGACAAGTAATCCAGTTTATATTTCACTGTTTACTTTGTAAGCAGGGAGAGCTTTGCTCTTATCAGATTTTTCCCTACAGTTTTTAACAGCAAGATGAATGTATGGCAGTTTGTGAACGCGACAGCTGAGTTCAGTTTCATTGCTCTTCAAAATTTTTGCTGCTTTCTCTCTGTTCAAGGAAAATCAAGGAATGCAATAATTACTTATCAGGGATTTGGTTTTCACAGTACAAATGCAAATGCACAGGATGACAGCTGAGCCTCACTGACATCAGTGTCTGCTTTTAAGGCTTCACAGAACCGCCTTGTAAACATTAATGGCATTTGAGTCTTCTCGTCTGCCTCCTCACAGTCATACAGAAACTATTGAACGTCGAGAGGGAGGTAGAGGAACCCTTTGGTTTATGATGCTGTCCACAGTGTTACAGCCTTCATGAAAGTTCAGTCTAACTTAGAAGATTTATAGAGTTTGGAGACCTTTTTTATTCATGTTTCCTATCTATATAAAATAAATAAAAAACAGACAAGAAAGCTTGCTAATAGGGCAGTCTAGATCTGAAGAGCAAATTAAGGTCATTTCCTGCAAAGAATTCAAGCGTGAGATACTTTTCTCTTTCAAGTAGTTTTACTTATGTTAATAGCCACTGTTCCTCAGTTTATGAATTATTCATGTGCATGAGTCTCCACAAGACTTGAGCCTGCAGGTTACAAACTTGTATTAAGCACTGAATGGCTTAAAAATATATTGGTAAAGAAGTAGAGAACAACTTTTAATTGGTGCTAAAAGAATAGCAATAGCAACAGTTAATTATTGTGAATAAAGATGGTTAAACAAACACCATCTACATAAGGAGAATGTAGTAAATATCTTCAACACATCTTCAACATGCCGTATTGCATATTATGCTTTCATTTTATGCAGGAACATTTTAAGGAGCGTATGGCCACATTCATCCAAAGGAAAATACACACACATTAAGCAGTACATGTCAGCAGAGTTTTTGGCAGAAGAATGATGACTCCGATTTAAAATCTTGTTTATTTTCTCTTTATATCCACCAGTGTGTTCTCAACTCTTCTGAGTGAGGTGAGCAACAATTTTGGGGGGATTGTTTGTTCTGGTGATGTTTTTTACAGTGCTGGCAATTCCTGGTGGTTCCCACTGCCTCGGTGACTAATGACGAGCAGTGTCAGCCTTCAGGACCCCGGTCCCCTGTCCCTGCAACCGATGTCTGTTAGCATCGCTCAGGATACTGTATGACTCGACAAAACAGCATCTTCAACATGCATGAGGAGTCTCACCTGTGAACAGGATTCTAGGAGGTCCTGTCTGTATTTGATCCAAAGTTCCCATTAAACTGGCAGAGGCAGCTTGTGAGACCTGATGGCTTCTGCTGGTTCCTGTAGCAGTCCGCCACGGTTGCTCCCCTCCACTTGTAGGGTTTTCCCACCCATCATTCCTCCCTCTGCTGAATGCAGCAGGGATGGGTGAAGCAGCTGCCAAGCAGGAGAGCACAGCACAGAGGCAGAGGTCAGGCAGGGAAGGGTGAAAAATAACAACAATGTGAAGAAGAGCGAGGAGGGTACATATCAGGGAAGAAGAAGAACCGGAGGCAGCAGTGGAGGTGGGGAGGGAAGGTCCCAGCACTCACAGGAGGGCTGTGGGGCTCTGGCTGTCTGCGCATGGATACACTGGAAGGAGGCTGAAATGGCATCTCCTCCATACTGTGTCTAAAACTTCTGCAAGAGCTACAGGTTTCAGTCATGAATTAGTGAGGTCCTATATCAAGTCATTTTTCTTCCACTTTGGCGCTCATTTGTTGGGTTTGTTTTAAATCATTGACATGTGACAGACTCATCACATGGGGAACATCTCCAGGAAAAGCTGAATGCATGGTTTTTTTTTTTAATCTATATACCATATCTGTTACACACTGTGTGCCAAAAAAAATTTTAATACTGAGTAACAGGACGTGTGTTTTGGAATTGGAGTGAGTGGAAGAGGTCAACTGCACTTAGCAATGGCAAGTTGCAACGGATATAATCCAGTCCTTTGCACTCAAGAGTTCATGCTTTTGAAAGGCAGCCACACTCAGAAGAGCACTGTGAAATTTCCAAAAAAGAAAAAAAAACCTCAGCCCAAAGACAGTTTGTTCCTGTCAGCTTGCTGAACTTGGGAGTATGAATGCACGTTCAAATGGCATTGCATGTAGAAATGAAGCTCCTGGGGTGAGAAGGCTGTGGCATGGCAGAGGAGAAAAGCAAGCTGGAAATTGTTTCTCTGATATGTGAGACAGCAACAAGGTGCAGGCGGGTGTCCCGGGGCACACAGTGAGGAGGCACTTTGCGGCATTCAAGTGGCTGCCAGCAGCTTGGTGGTTTCGCTGCAGCTCACCCCACACATCGTGTTTGTGCCCGGCACCACGAAAGGCAGCAGCTCTTCCCCCTTGCTCCCAGCTCTGTGGCTCTCCTGCGGCCACCGGGCTGCAGTGGGGACCATGCTGTGCATCAGGGAGTGCCATGGGGCATGGGTGAGGCTGGTCCTACCAGTGGGGCAGGAGAGGCAGCTCAAGCACAGGGTGCCGTGACACCCGGACACTATGGAGGCAGCGGTGGTAATGGGGGCGGTGGCTCTGGCACCTGCTTAGCTAATAAAACTCTGCACTTAAAATGCAGTCAGTCCTGCTGTGTAAGTGCAGAAGGAGGTTTAATCCATACCTTCACCTCAATAAACTTGTTTTAACCCTGGGTCCTTGCCCTGAGTCAGGGCTTGGGGAACACTGCACCAACCAGCTGCAAACACCCCTGCACCGGTGGCCCTAACCAAGGGACCTCTGGTCTTTTGCTCCATATTTTCTGCTGAAGCCAT
Source organism: Gymnogyps californianus (assembly GCF_018139145.2). Classification (NCBI taxonomy): domain Eukaryota; kingdom Metazoa; phylum Chordata; class Aves; order Accipitriformes; family Cathartidae; genus Gymnogyps; species Gymnogyps californianus. Next base: position 105,951,914 of record NC_059473.1, read on the forward strand.
TAGTTTTATCCCTTGTATCTGTCCTCTTTTTCTCAGTAAACCCAGTAACTATGTCCCATTCTGTGCGTCTTATGCCACAAGTTGAAATTTGTCTCCTGCCAGCTGGTGCTGTTTCAGTGGTTCACCTGGCAATGCCTAAAAGCTCCCTTTGCCCCTGTGACCTGCTCCATTAAACAATTGTCCCTGGACAGTAAGGACAGGCTTTAATGACATTTGGAGGCTTTCTGCTGTGAGTAGCAGATAAGACATTGGCATATCTGACAAACGATCAGGAAGGGTAGGACCTTTCCCCCAGCACATACTGAGGGATCTGCATGTGCTGGATCTCATTAACAATGTGAAGTAATGAATTGAGCTGTCTTACCATCAGATTTAAAAGGTCGGGCTGGGGATGATGTCTGTGAAGGGGTTCAGAGCACTGAGGAGATTGTCACCAAATTGTACGCATTGTTTTCCAGTATCCATTGTTTAATTTGCAGAGCAGGTATCAATGTATTCTTCACCTTCGCTGGGTGCTTTGCTGACCCCTCTCCTCTTCCCTTTGTGTGTTACACAGATGCACAGGGAGGATGGGGTGTATCAGTGCATGGGTCATTGGGATGCTGTTTGGGAGACTGGCTCCACCACAGGTATTTTTCTGATCTTAAGTAAATTACACAGCTTCCTTCCTCCAACCCTTCCCCATTTAAACAGTAGCATATGTCTGCCCAGCAGATAACAGCAGTGCACCAAGATACCTGAATTGCCTTTCAGCCCCTATGAGATATAGGGTGTATTAGTCCAAGTGAATATGACATTAATACGGCTTAGGGCTTCTTGGTTAGTTCTTTGATACCTTTACATGATACAGTACTGAGCCATATAAATGTGCCCTGTTACCAGTGGTTTTAACCTTTCTCACTTTTGGACCCCTGAAACATTTCAGGAAAGGCACAAACAGCTTCACAAATGTCCCAGATGTAGTTTTTATGTATGTGAATATCCTTTCCTTAGCCACCCCCTACAGTTCACATACAGGTCAAAACCTCCTGCAGTAAGTACATTATAACAGGGAATGTCTTACTTTTTTTGCCGTGAGCAAGCCTTATGCAGTGTTGTGACTGTACGCGGCTTAGCCCAGGCAGTGAGAGCAAGGAAAACACAGCGGCAGGGGCTCTAGGTAATGTTAGTCATTTGAGGACCCCACGGCGAGCCTGCATAGCCAACCCAGCCACCTGTTGCTGTTGTGTGCCCACACTAAGCAGAGGAAGGCCAGCTCAGGGCTGTACACGCATACTGCCGCCACACAAGTAGAGACATAGGCATAATGTGCTTGTGTACTTCTCCACACAGCTGGCCCGGAGCTTGCTGAGACACTAAGTTGTATCACTATGTGGATCGTGGATTATATTATCCATCTTCCTCTTTCCTTTTTGGAAACACATATTTTCATTCACATGCGGTTTGAAGACTGATTTTTTTTTCTTTGTATCTTCTGCATGATCTTTGTGTTGATGGATCTGTTGTTTCTAACTTCAGTGACATTCAAAGTTGTGCAAGTGCTTTGCAAACATGCAAGAAGATGAGTCTCTGCTTGAATGAGATTGTAATCTTTGAAGGCAACAGCAAACACTGAGCATGTGGATAACTCCTCAGAGCAGGTCTGAGAAAAGCTGGTCAAAAAATGACATTTTCTTTAGGAGCTAGGTGTTAAAATTCCAAACGTTTCAAAACTAGTCATGCTCTCTGATTTCTCTTAAATTGTCATTAATCGTGGTTATAATTCTTTGTGCTTTCTTGTGAAGATGTTGTCACAGTGTTTCTTAATGTCTTTTCCATTGATTTATCAGAGACTGAGATTTTAGCATGTAAACATTTTAGTAGCTATTTTGGTAATGATATGTCAAAATATTGGATGAAAAAAAAATTAAGCAGCTCAACACTTTCACAAAATAAGAAAAATCTTATTACTGTGTTGCAAAGAGTTTTGTTCGATGAAAAAGTAATTCTTGCCAAAATCATTTATTGAGAAAAAGTCAACGGCCTTTTGTGGCTCTTTCATCTCAGAGAGATGATGCCCTTCAACCTGCACAATGCAGAGCCATGTCCTAGGTTTGAGGGACGGTTTCCATGCCATGAATGAGTTCCTGCCAGGCAGCTGCTTGAGCACGGCTCAGTGTTGGTGAGGCAGTTCCATCCTGACCCAAGGCAGAGAGAACTTTCCTACCGTACCCAAATCCTGACTCTTTTTCCCTGCTTTGTAGCCTGTGACATAGAACTCAGTTTATTCATGTGCATAGTTTTGTTTCCATCAGGGCATTTACAGAGCAACGATACATTTCTTCATTGGGATTTAAAGCTCTGCCCATACCACAAATTAAAACAGGTTTGGAAACTAGTCCTTGGCCCAGAGGTTGAGAGGCAGCTTGGGCACTTTACACAGTGCTTGACCTGCATCTCCTCAGCACCTCATCTTGTGCCCCTGTGCCATCATTATTATTCTGTGGGAGGATTTTTTCCCAGCTAAAAATGCCTGAAAAATGTGAGGGTTTTCTCAACTACATTTTTTTTTCCTGTGGTAGGAGGGTGGCAGTTAGTTTTGCAAAACCTGTGGTGCAGTGTTCCAGCGTGTGGAGGTATTTGTGGGTGCAAAGCCCGGGCACAGGTTGGAGGACGGAGCAGAGGGAGCCAGCCTGATGCAATCACAGCCATGCTGTCTGCTGGGAATGGGCTCTTGCACGTGGCCTCTCCCAAACCCTGCGCAAGCAGGATTTGGCAAAGTTCTGTCTGGCATACACCAAAACCCTCCCTGGAAGCTTGTTAACAGTTAAACAGCCTGAGTAATCAGTGGGTCAGTGCTCAAACCTGCCTCCTGGCCCTGTTTAAGCTGGTGGTGTGGATACTGTGATGCCTGTGTTCAGGAATAAGATGGGACTGCCTGTGACACCAGGTGTTGGCAGGAGTAAGGAAACTGTGAAACGTCTTTCAATAGTTGTTTATTGGGTTCTATTTTAATTGCATTTTGGTTTGATGCTTCATTGTTATCCATCGGATCTGATGTTTGCCTTTTTGAAAATTATCAATTTTCTTCATTCTGAGCCTCCCTGAACGCTCCATTTCTCGCAAGCACCGTGAGCCTGCAGGCAGCCTCTCCTCTTTGCTCCCTCTCTTATCTTTAAGAAAATTACCAGTCGGTCAATGATTTTATTTTTTTATTCCCCTCTAGATGTTCTTTTCTGCTGCTTTTCAGACACTAGGAAAGTGCTGCAGGGTAAACCTGCTACCCTAACTTTGTATCACATTGGAAAATAAATGGAGAATATGAATAGCGAGTGCCTTCCTGATAGAGAGAAAGTGGACCAGGCTCTAACAAGCCCTTGGCAATAGCCTTTCATTCCTTTTACCTGGCCCACTGCAAGCAGGGTGCTCTTTCCATGGGGCATTTTCCTTGGCCAAGCCAGCCCCATGCAAACAGACCTGCTGGCTCGGTCCAGCGCTGCTGTACGTTGCCGTAGCTCTGATGGATTTGTATTAGCTGATGCTCTGACCTACTGCCTGAGGCAGAGTATAACCAGGCAGCGTTTCTCATGCACCATTTAGATGATTTAAACATTTAGGAGTTTACATTAGCCTTCTCTTTTTGATAAATTCCTCATCTGCATTCAGAAAAAGAGCCTCATTACCTTAGGGCAGAACCATTATTTACCTACCATTTATTTCTCAATATTTTGCTCTCATCCAAGAGAACACTAATGCTTCCTGCAGCTTGAACAGCCCCGAGCACTGCCCTGGTGAGCTGACAAACAAATCTTAGTGACCATGCTGCAAGGAGGGAGGGCTTTGGAGGGTGAATGGGGGTAATCTTAGGAAGGTAATGTGGTATTTGGTGGCACTTAGTCATAATGCAACAGAGCAAAGGAGGCTTTTTTTTAAAGAAGATCGAATAAAAAAGACATTATTAGAGGAACCTTAACCAACGCACTGCTTGTTGTCATTGTTATGACTCCTAAGATCAGTATAATCCTTAAAAGGTTTTTAATTTCTGTTTAGAAGCACCTGCCCCCTCTCACGGCACTGAAAGGTAATTTTTCCTTGAAGACAGATACCACATTTTCCTGGACCAGTGACAGTCTAACGCTGTATCTACATCTAGTGGTTTTCCCAGAACATTGCCACTGGCTCCGGCGTGGCTGCCAGGGAAGGCGCAGCTCTGCCCAGGAAAGCGGGGTGCCCCGGGTGCGCCTGCCTGGGAGCGCCCTGGGCTGCGCCAGCCTTTCCCTGGCACATCGCTCATCACCCAGGTCTGATAAATCTGCAGCTATTCACATATACAAACTCTAACCCAAATAGATGTGGACGTCTCTGGGCAGAATAATACCGCAGGAGTTCTTGTGCATCTGTGCTGTTATGCTGGTGACTTACATCTGGTTTTCTTACATGTATCAGTATTGATACAGTCATTAACTTGGTATCACATCTGTAGTGAAGTTAATATTCTGAGTGAAGACAGGAGAAGACAGAGGCAGTGCAGCTCGGCTTAATTCTTCATTTTTATTTTCCAGAGAATACTATCACTAAACACAACTAGAAGATCTGGGTCCCACCCCCCATCTCTACCCTGCCTCCAGATACATCACTCCAGACATTTCTTGTTCCCCTTCCCACCTCTTTTCCAACCTGCCCTGATGTAGCCTAACTACTTACTCCATGGCTCTTTGGGGCTGGTATCACATATTTTTGTACACTTGCATCACACTGGACTCCTGTAGGGCCTCAAACACAGATGCAGTTTGGATAATTGTTCCTCAAGGTGAACGCACTACATAGCCGTAGGTGCCACTCTGGCTGTATCACACACCTATGGGAGGGGGCACAAACCCCTTGTCCCAGTCAAGGCTGTCTCCGCCACTCCATTGCAGGGACTTTCTTCTCCTGTAGCCCCTTCCCTGCTGCCTGTGCTCCCTGCTTGAGCCTCCTGCTTTCCACGTCAGCATGCAGCTGGCTTCACTCCATCTCTCTCTGTGGCTGGGAGAAGACCCACATCCTTGGCCCCCCACCGCTGGGGAAGTGTGGTGCTGCAGCCCCGGAGCAGCTCATCTCCCAACCACCAGCACCGCAAAACCGGAGCCGGGGAAGAGCTGCAGGTCCCACACACTGTAAGTGCCCTGTCCGAGATGTCCATCAGCGCGCCCTGTCTGCCTGCCAGAGCTGCAGTAGATGTCTTTGTCTGTTTGGACAGCAGCACGAGCTCTGCAGTGTGTTAAAAAGCCCCTCTTTCTTGAGAGCTTCTTCAGCGATGGGCGACAGGCTTTACTAGAAGCGAAGCTGAAGGAATGCCAGATGAGCAGCAAGATGCAAACGCCTGGCTGAGTAATGTTTGTATCATTGTCAAATCCAGGCGTTCAAACAGCAGGAGCCAGAAATCATGAAGCTGGGATTTATTTTTAAAGTCATTTGTGCCTTTCTCTTTAGTTCCTGCGCACGTTCAGAGGAGGTTTTCAATGTTTTTACTGCAGCCACCAGCCGGGACTTGGCTGTTTAATTTAGCTTGCACTTAAACTGTACATGCCTAATGAGGCAATTCTCCTCTAAAGATAAAACCCAAATTCCCTATATAGGCGATCAAGAAAGAGGCTGGGGCTTCTGAAAGCCTCTGGAGTTGGTCCCATAAAAGATATTACCCCTCTTCACAAATCTTGCATTTCTTCAGGCTAGGCACCAAAGAAAGGCACACAAAATCTCCCCATGGAGGTCTAAGTAGCTCCTTCTCTGCACTGACTACAGAAAATCTGGGTGCTGCCTTTAGAGGAAATGTTTTTTTCTAATATTCATCTGCCAGAACTGGGCTAATAAGGAAATACTCAAAGATTCAGCATAAACCTGCAGAGTAAAAGTAACTAGTAGATTCAGCAGCTGCAGATAATAGCAAAAAAGTCCAGTATTAAAGATGGCCAGAAAATGTAAGTTGCATTCCATGTTTCTTTACAATTTAAGTCATATGTGTTCTGGAATATTCAGTCAGTATTTTGGTAATGATGTCAGAATTATGTGACATGAAGTATAGTGTAAAAGACACCTAAATATGATATAAAATTAAAAAAATAAATCTAAATGATGAAGTACAAAAAATAAAAATCCAGTTTTTGAAAAGAAAGAAGAAATGGGTTTGTTAAGTCTTCTTTTCCTGAGAAAAATTTCTCCAAGTTAACCGGGACCCACAAAACTTTCTCCTTGGACACAAGGTCATTTTACAATGGAAAACTGTTTTATTAAAAAGAAGACCAAGTGTAATTGGTACCAATAAATAAAAAATCCTACAGCTGTTACGAGGCACAAACAGAAGAGACTCATGAAATACAAAATAGCTTCAATAAAAAGGAGCATTGAAGCAACTGCATTTATCTCCACCAAGGTCTCCCTTTTGCCCTCACAATTCCTGCAGGGTAAATGTGGAGTGGATGCATTCAGACAGCAGGGAAAATTATTAAGATGGTCCTTAACCAAATCCAATGACAACTATTGTCTAGTTCATTCAGTCCAGACAAAAAAATGAATTTATCATCAGCAGATTCAAGCGTAAAGAATCGCCCAAGTTTTCCAAAAGAGGAGTCCCTTTCCAGTTCATCCTCTAAGAGATCAAAAGAAATAAAACGAGTAAGCAACTATTCAAAATAAATATGAGTCAGCCCCAAATACTGATCAAAGGGAGGAAAAAAAAGATCAGGCTTTGGTTTTCATGTGCTCCTCCCCCTTTCCCTACACACCCCTGCTCCAAACGCACGTGTTCGGCTGTAAATTTATAACTGCACTCTTTTGTGCATATATCATGTTTGTCTGGAGATGAAAGAATTTTGAGGAAGTTCTTTGTCAATCACTGTTATTAATGACGTAGTTGTAAATCTCACTGTCAAGCATTTATTAATAGCATTTACTGAGTAAATAAGTACTGTGTGACCGAGAGGAATATTTTCCCAGTGAGTAAATTGGTGTGAAGAAAATTGACTTATCTTTTTTTCCGTTATACCTCAAATCATGCATGGGGTTGGGCACTCATTCAAAGATGAACTCAGACAGTCTGTATCTTACAGGATCAGTAACATGCAGATTTTCTAGATGTATCACTTAGCCTGAAGTCCAACAGGTTGTGCAAAATGGATATGTCTGTTGACTGGACTGGAAATAAAAGAAATTTATGTATTTTTCCTATAATTCCTCCCTTTTTTTTTTTAATTTTTATTATTTTATTATGTGTATCTGTGCTTCTAAGTAACTCTAGGGCTTGCCTGGAAACAGACCGGGTTCAGCCATTAATTTCTGCTTTTTTAATCAGTTTTATCAGCAACCTGCCTCAGTTTCCTCTGCTTTAGAGTCACCTTCCACACCATTGCTGGTGTGACAATTGGCTCATTTAAAGCCAGCTACGATCTGTGAGTGTGTGAGACTGGTATCCCTGCCCCAGGCTGCTGTCCAGCCGGAGCTGTGGTAGGACGGGCAGGCTGGGCAGAGGCGGCAGGAGGAATTTGTATCGGCAGCCAGGTCCTGAGTAAAACAGCTTCGCCCCTTGAAACTCAGACCCTGGCTGTCCCTCGGCGCAGTCAGGTCAGGATCCAGCAGACAGAAGTTTTTGCCGTCAGCCCCTGGTGAGATCATTCGCCTTTCCCTGCTGCTGTGGTCCTTCACAATTACCTTTCTTTTATCACATTGAAGCTTAAGTTGCTGCTCTGTACTCAGCATGGTGCCGGTACCTTGTAACCGTCTGCAAGCTCGTGCTGTTGCAAAAGGCTGTGGGCTGCTTATAAAGTGGAGCTGCACCCTGGCAGCACACAGAGACCGGTGTGCTGAGACTGGCTGGACCCTCCAATAAGCTTTTTGGTGGAATTCAGGGCATTAGCTTAAAGCTGTGGTGTCCTAAACAGTTCCTGATCCAGTCCTTGACTCAGCTGCCCGGTTGTCTCAGCTGAAATCAGCAGAGCTGTTCAATCTGGTGCTTCATCAGTACAAAGCAGAGGAAAGCTGCCTCTGGGGTGATCCCTGCAAGGAGTCCTCATCTTCTGAGCAGCTCTTCCCTCCTCTCATGCATCACCCCTTCCTCACTAACAAACCCCACAAGCTGTAATGCTCCTGGCATGTTTGCATCCCTGTGTTAATGCTGCTGCTCAAAGAAGTGAGCTGAGTGCACTCACTTCTGCTGCTGTAGGCACCATGGTTTTCACCATGTAATGGAGGTGTCCAGAGCACTGAATGAGTGCCTAATGACTTTGTTTTGAGATCTGACTGAATAAATAAAGCCATCTTACCTTTTTTACAGAATCACACAACAATTTAAGATGCAAAGGGATCACTTCAGGTCATCTGGTCCAACTCTTGCAGGACTCAAAGTCAGATCCAGCTTCGACATTAGATCATGTCACTCAGGGTCACATGCAGTCAAGGTTTGAGTATTTCCAAGGGTGGAGATCCTACTAGAGATTTCAACAGGTTTCCTGGATTTTCTGCCTGCTGACAAATCATCCACAAGTTAATGTGTGCCCTTGGCTCTCACATAAGCATCTCTGTGCCCTTCTGGGGTCATTTTTTACTGTGGTGTTTCTTACCTTAGACGAGTGAGCATGCTTTTCCTTCCTGGAAGCCAGCTGGATCAACCCAAGACACAAGGTTTGCTCGACTCTGTTTCTCAGCTAGGCTGTCTCTTCTTCCCCCTCCTCCCCTTAGCCCTGCCCTTTTCAGTGAACTTCAGCAAGAAGCTGTCCAGCAACAGTAGTTATGCCTTTCTTTTTTGGAAAGTATCTAGTGCATTTGGAGTGCCACCAGAAGCAGATAAATATTAGCTGTACCTCTGAGAAGAATCAATCGCTGCTAAGAGCTCATTTTACCCATGGATCTTACACAGGCAACACCATGACCCTGCTATTGCCTTAACAATGATAGATATATAACTGAGGGCCAGATTCAATAAAATCTGACGTCCTGAAATGAATTTTTTAGATCTTTTGTGACCTTGCATGGGACCAAAATGATTGTTTTTATTGAATTGAAATATACCATGTTCTCTGAAAAGTAATTAAGGTATTATGCAACATCAGTCATTATTCAAAAACTAGCACAGGACATTTTATAATGCAATGTAATGAAATGACATAATGAATTAAGTGATTTTGCTACTTTTTATTTTATCCTACATATGAATAAGTGACAGATACAAGCAAACAAATTAATTTCATTTATTCAGCAAAGCCTAATCTGTAGTTCTTTTGTATACCTGTGTTATCTGTGTAATTTATTTACTTATTTTTTTAATTCTAGAGCTGTGTGTTAGAGAAGTCTTCATGTTGAAGATAGATAGACTGTATCCTGGCTAAGCTATGTGTGTGCATGATGGCCTGTCATCACTTCAGGGAGAAACAGAAGTACAACTTTAAAACAGAATGTGGTATCAGTTTTAATGTAGAAAAATGTCTTATAAAGTATTCTATTTTGACACAGAGAGTAAAAAAAAGTGTGTTCTACCACTTCTTTATTAACTATAAAAATAGTGTTCACAATAAATAGTTACTTGGTTGTTCTTAAATTAGAAATATATTAATATCAAATTCTACTTATTTCAATTTGCTGGAAAACTGTAACACTGGATTATGATGTTGCCATTGACAGAAGGTAAGATCTCAAAGTGTGATGGTATGAGAAGTCCCAGAATGGGGGAGGAGAGCAGTACAACCTCAAAAAGACAACTGATAAAGAAATGACATTTTGATTTAAAAAAAAATCTGAAGTTGTTTCCATTTCATACGGAATGAACAACAGCTTTTCATTTGTTTTGGGCTCTTTTCTGAATTATTTTTGGGCTTCCCTCTGCTCCCCTCCCAGAAAGGCAAACTAGCTGCTCTCTGACCCCTCTGCAAAGAACCGGGGTGCCTGAAGGTGTTTAGTGTTGGGGCTCTTTTCTGCCTCACCCATCTCTCTCTGCTCCTGTCGTGCCCTGGTCAGGTTGAATTTGATGCCCCATGTGCCACGTGTGCTCCCGATGCCATCGACTTGCAGGAGGTGTTTCACCAAACGTGGCTGGAGAACACTGCTTCTAGAAGGAAATAATTTTGTCTCAGCTTAAAGCCAAGGGGGAAGAAGGGCCTTGGTGAATTCCGGGGGCCATCCCAATTTTGGATCTGTATGAGGGGGGCTGCTGCAATGTGATGCAATGCAATGTGATATGGCACACACCGGGCAAACAGGGAAGGATGATGCCACTGAAACTACTCTACTCTATTTGGAGGCCAGTAACTAGTGGTGTACCCCAGGGATCAATACTAGATCCAGTCCTGTTTAACATCTTCATTAATGGTCTGGGCGATGGGGCGGAGTGTACCCTCGGCAGGCTTGCAGATGATACAAAACTGGGAGGAGTGGCTGTTACGACAGAGGGTTGTACCACCATCGAGAAGGACCTCGACAGGGTGGATAAATGGTCTGACAGGAACCTCATAAAGTTCACCAGGAGAAGTGCAAAGTCCTGCACCTGGGGAAGAAAAAACCCAGGCATCAGTATGTGCTGGGGGCCACCCAGCTGGAAAGCAGCTTTTCAGAAGAGGACCGGGGGTCCTGGTGGACACCAAGTTGGACATGAGCCAGTAATGTGCCCTTGCTGCAAAGAAGGCTAATGGTATCGTGGGCTGCATTAGGCAAAGTATTGACAGCAGGTTGAGGGAGGTGATCCTGCCCCTCTACTCAGTGTATTGTATCCAGTTGTGGGCTCTCCAGTACAAGAGAGATGTCGGCATACTGGAGAGTCCAATGGAGGGCCACAAGGATGATTAAGAGAGCATCTCTCCTATGAGGAAAGGCTGACAGGACTCAGACTGTTCAGCCTAGAGAAGAGGAGGTTTAGAGAGATCTCATCAATTTCTATAAATACCTGAAGGGAGGGTGCAAAGATGATGGAGCCAGGCTTTTTTCAGTGGTGCCCAATGACAGGACCAGAGGCAGTGCAGACAAACTGAAACACAGGAGGTTCTGAACATCAGGAAACACTTTTTGTTACTGTGAGGGTGACTGAGCACTGGCACAGGTTGCCCAGGGAAGTTGTGGAGTCTCCATCCTTGGAGATATTAAAAAGCCATCTGGACGTGATCCTGGGCAACCAGCTCTAGGTGGCAGGAGAGCTGGACCAGATGACCTCCAGAGGTCCCTTCCAACCTGAACCGTTCTGTGATTCTGTGAAACATTAGGGTATTATTGAGCTGAACTGCACATAACCAATCCATCAAGGCATGTGCTGTGCAGCAGATGGTCCACTTGCATGAGAGATGTGTGCACTTGTATCAGGCATATATCAGACCATGGTCTTAGGTACAGAGTAATGCCACAGTGGGCAGGAGACAAGTGAAGACTGGTCCCTCAGCACAGGAGCTGTCAGCTCTGTGCAGGCTGTGCAGCACAGACAAAATCTCTGTTTCTAAGTTCTTCCAGTGGAACTTCATTCAATAAGCAACTCTCTTCATTGCTTTATTTTGTCCTTCTCTTTACTCAGTGATTGAGAAGCTTTATTAATAAAGTCTGACCCATTATTCATGTTTCAGTAGCAAGAGGGACAGCTCGTTCTCTTAGCCACATTGCTTGTTGCCGATCCCCATCAAAACAAGAAAGACCAAAAAAAAAATCACTGTCTCCTGAGATATAGATACCTCAAGACTTATTTTCTAGTTGCTTGGGACATCTGTAGTTACGGGATACTTAACCACAGCTTTCTTCTAGAAGAAAAAAAGAGGAAGTTTATTCCCTATCAACAACCCAGTTTCCTCTCTCTGTCTCCCCATGTGCTAGGCTGGCAGAGATTTCCCAACCTGAATTCCTAAAGTGTGTTGGAAGATGGTCTGTGATACACTGTTTATAAAATAAAATCCGGATTTTTTTTTACCATAACAATTATGACTTTTTTTTATCAAAAGAGAGACATCGCCAGAAGTTATTGTGCTGTCTGGTGACCATCTGATCCTAAAAACCTGCCTTAAGGGCCAAGGTCACAGTTCTTCATCTAACAGAAATGTCGTTGAGGTCAAAAAGAGTTTTTGTGGTTTAGGGGTGCGTGCTGTAGCCCTGGAGCAAAGCAGTAAATGTTTATATTAATTACACTAACGATGTGCAAAAGGAAATATTCTTTGTAAAAAAAAATATCAACTCACAAACTCTAACAGTTAATCAGGACTATTTTGGAGGTAAAGTTGTATACTGTTAAAGCAGTTTTACAACAACATAAATAGTACTAACCTCAGGCATTTATTTTTATTGCACAGCTACCTAACCCAGTAAACCTCCTAAAAATTATAAGGCAACAAAACTCTGGAAAGAGTATATTTGTATTTCAATGGACAAAACCATCAAAATTACTTTACACTGCCAAATACTATAAAAGTTCAAATCATTCTTTCATTGCTCAGTTCCAAAAATCCCTTAGATTCACTATTGCATTTAAGACTTTCTATGGACATCATGACTTGATTTAAACATTTCAGATTTAAACTGTGTTCTGTGGAAGACAAAGCTAAAAATAGACATTGCGTATGTTTTGTCTCACAAGGGTGAGCAACAAATAGAAGAACAGAAGGTTATTGAGTAAATATAGATTTTTGGATGGGGGGAGTGGGTATAAAGGTTCCAGATTTTTCTAAGTGCTTTTATGACAGACTGACACAAACATTAAGACAGTTTGACCTATTGTGTATCCAAACCCCAACAAAAAGTGATTTATGGCTTATTTAAACTTGTGGTACTGAGGTGGAAGACATTCATCTCATTCTATGGATGCTTAGAATAAATCAAAACTGATTTGTGGACAGGACATTAAATTTGTTTTGTATAAAACTGAAGTAAAAAAAAATATACCTGTGTTTTCTCAGACTACTCTCCCTCGCAAAAAATTAGCCAGTAGGAATGGTTAAAGAAAGCGAAGGTCTTCCTTTTTCTACATAGCAAACATGAACAGCTGCTTGGTTTGAAATGTTTCCCTAAATATGAATAATTGCTCTGGATCAAGGGGTCAAAGTATGAAATAATCATCAGCATAGCACAGCCAAACTTTTGGAGGTGAATTATCCAAATCCCATTTAAACACATTTTCAGAAGATTTGATATTCCTTTTGTAGCAACAGGGAGCAGGGTGAAGCCAAGGGGAAAGAGAGCAGATTTTAACAGAAAAATCATGAAACTATGGTTACTAGAACTCAGCTCAGACTATAATTTACTATAATTTACTTTTCTTAGATGCTGAAGAAGTATCTTGTCATAACTAAGGGAAATAGCTGACGGCACTTCATGCGTTCCACAAATAACAATATGTAACAATCAGAATAGTAAAAAAAATTTGAATTTTTATGTTGAATTTTGATCTGCTTTTCTCAAGGTTTCTAAAGTGATCAGGACTTCATTGATATCAGAACTTCACCCGCAGTAACTTTTATCTTTATATATCACTGTCATATGATTTGGGGTTTAAAATAGTAGGAACTTGGAGCAGGACCCTGAAGTTACATGTTACCAGAGATATGTGTAAAAATACACAGGCTTTTCTGTCTATGGAAGTTGAAGCACTTTCTAAAATCAGGTCTTCAGGTCACAAATTTTATGGAATTCACTAATCTTTGCCATCTCACTAATCTGTGCCATTTCCATTTTGCAGTGCTCAGCCAACAGTATTCAAATTTTCAGTTATTTTATTTATTTTAATTTGTTTTGTGAGGACACAGTAAGACATAAAAATAGCAAAACACCATGTTTCTATTTGGACATCCACAATTAGCACATACTTGAATGCACAGGATTTGGTCCTTAATTAGAACGGTTTGAAAAATGCTAAAAAATTAAATGTCAGTGTTGGCTTTAGTTCACCAAGACTGTACTCTGAAAGTTTCCATTCTGCTTCTTTCAGAGTTTCTTTCACATTGGTAATGGATAAAGCTCAAGCAAAAGTATTTGCTAGGAAAAAGGAGGGATTTTTCTTTTTCTTTTGTTCTCTTTGGGGACATGAAAATTATATTTTGCTCAGTTTAGAAAAGAAATCCTAAGGCACCTAATCTCTCTCGGTAAATACAATCCTGCTGAATTACAACCTCTCATATAACTTTTGCGTTTGTTTAGCATCCATAGATTTACAGGTATTGTCCTCTGCCCAATTTCAACATTCAGTAAGGCAGAGAAGGGATCTTATTTTTAATCCAGCATAAATCCCTGGTTAGTTTTATGAGGCTATCACAGACAGGACACAAGGGGCGAATATAACTCCAGCGTGTACCAGGACTCAGGGATAAGCAGAGCTTCAGGGTAGGCTCAGAGCTGTTTTGAAGACTTTGGGATTGCTTTTTCTGTTGTTGTATTTGCAAACTCTCAGTTTTGCTTTGACTCTTAGGCTCAAATGTTTGATTTGTACCTGGCTTTGAGTTAATAAATATTTGAAATCTGACTCTTGAAGGAAAAGAAAAATTAAAACTGAAAGTTTCCTTTCCACCCTATGGGGACGAAAAGGATGGACCTTTATTGGGAAACCAAATGGGGGCTGTTTCGGCTGAATGATGATCAAATCTCCCTTTCAGACCTTACCTCTCCACTTTGCTACAGCACCAGGGTTTTGCCTTTCTGCAGGGAACCCAGTGGGTGAAAGAGGGCCCTGCCTTGGCACCAGCATCTCCCAAAATGTAGGAAGTGATTTGAGGGGAGTGGGGGAGAGGGAAGGGTTGTGAGGAGTACTGTGATTTCAGCACCCTGGTTGTCTTCTATGGAAAAGCCGGAGGCAGAAAGGACAGAGGGAGACACTTCGGTGTTTGGCAAGCACAGGGTGTCTTTGGTGGCTGGCTACGTTGCTAGTTGTTGTGTTTGGGGTTTTTTTAAAAAACTTTTTCTAAAATGTCAGATGTTGATCCCATTTGGCAGTGGGATGTGGAGGAATGAGCCACTGCTCTGTGATGGTAGAGGGTACCAAATCCTAACGTAGTGTCGTGGTTTAACCCCAGCCAGCAACTAAGCACCATGCAGCCGTTTCCCCCTCCCCCCTCCCAGTGGGGTGAGGAGGAGGAAAGGAAAAAAAAAAGTAAAACTGTGGGTCGAGATAAGAACAGTTTAATATCTAAAGTAAAATATAATACTAACAATAGTAATAATGAAATATAATAATAATAACAGTAATGAAAAGGAATATAACAAAAAAAGGAAGGGGGGGGGGAGGAAAAAAAACAGTGATGCACAATGCAATTGCTCACCACACGCTGACTGATGCCCAGTTAGTTCCTGAGCCGTGATCCAGCCTTCCCGGCCAGCTCCCCCAGTTTATATACTGGGCATGATGTTCCATGGTATGGAATACCCCTTTGGCTAGTTCAGCTCAGCTGCCCCGGCTCTGCCCCTCCCAGCTTCTTGCACACCTGCTTGCTGGCAGAGCATGGGAAACTGAAAAGTCCTTGGCTTAAGATAAGCGCTACTTAGCAGCAACTGAAACATCAGCGTGTTATCAACATCATTCTCACACTAAATCCAAAACACAGCACTGTACCAGCTACTAAAAGAGAGTTAACTCTATCCAGCACTAAGAAGAGAGTTAACTCTGTCCCAGCCGAAACCAGGACACGTAGTCAGAGAGGTACTTGCACTGGTGCGTGCAATTCAAATACTCTGTGCAGGGCCACAAATTGTGCTGGCTCCAAAATTGTGATATTGAGAAAATGTCCCATCTTCCTGCAGGGACAGGGAAATAATATGTGTAAGGTGACATAATCTTTTAGCCTCTGTTTTCATGCAGTTTAAATCCAGAATAGACTATTGTATTATTCAATGTGAGCATTTATTTCTTATGACCCATTGAATTGCATGCAAATATATATATATTGAGCTCTATGACTACTTAAGCAAGTGTATTTTTATTCCCATAGGCTCCAAGAAATAAGAAATTAAATAAGAAATAAATAAGAAAAAGGAAGGTAGTCCCCATGGATATTTGCAGCCCCTGCACTGTCAGGGAGCTGATCACGATGTTCAGATGTTGAAAGGACCAGAGCAGCTCGTGGATCCCTGAACCAAGCTGCAGAGGTAAAAAAAAAAATAATCTCCTAGGTCTCTCCAGTCCAATCTGTCAGAAATTCCTGCTGGACCTCAGACACTGGTAACCAATTAGATGTTGGTATGTGAATCCAAGTTGCTGTTCCTACGCAGGAAGCTCAAGGGGATGCATTATCTTAATGCAGGCTTCATGTCTTGTGAACGTGGCAAGGACAAAGCTGAGCCTTCTTGGCTGTCACTCATCCATGGGGAGGCAGATGGCTTGTTGTCCAAACTCAAACTGCAAACTCCCCAGAGGCTTACTGTCCCTCCAGCCAAAGAGTTGCAGTGTTTAACGACCTTCTCAGCTAGGAACACGGGATGAATTTGTTTAATTTCAGCTGCCAAAAAATAATTTTACTATGCCTCTGCTTGTCAGATCAAAAAGACCCTTTCCCCAGAATCAGATATTTTCTTCCTATGCCCCTGCCTATTAAGTCACATTTCAGCTTTTCTTCCTGAAAAAGATAGTACGTTTTCTTCCACATCAGTTTTTTCAGTCTCTGAATATTTTTGAAGGTTTCATTTGAACTCCCTCCATTATTTCCGTATCGAAACCAAACCAGGAAGAAATATTCTAGGAATAGCTTTATTGTGTGTGAGGCAAGATTGCTTCTTGCCTTGATCAGTTATCTGAGATGACACCCAATCATTCTCTGAAACAATACTTTCTAAAACAGTCTTCCAAACTGTTGATATTCTTGATATTACCTTGCATATAACTGAATTGAAATGCATTTTGTGGAACTTGAAATATTTGACTCTACAGTTTTAACTCCTATATAACAGAAATTTATTCTTATTATTTACTACCTTGCCAATTTTTGTGTCATTTGCAAACACACCAGCAATGATTTTATATTATCTCAGTCATATAAACAGCTTTAGATCAAGAGCTGATACCCCGTTAACAACTCTCTGGCTAATGGATACCTCTCCATCAACAATTTATTTTCCGAGATCTGTCACTGAGCATATTTTTTGTCTATTCTGTGTGTTCTGTTTATTCCGCATATAATGAAAGCATTTTGGTTAAAGTACTATGCTGTAGTAATAAAGCTGTAAAAAATAGTTGCTTAAAATACTATGCTGTAGTAGTAAAATTATATAGTAAAAATTAGTTGTCTTCTCTTTAACAACCTGCTGCACCAAAAAGGATAAGATCCTTTCACTGGATTTGCCTTCTGTAAAGCCATGCTGGCTGTTCTGAACTATATCTTCAGTTTTAATTATTTGTTGATAGAATCCTAACTAACTAATTCCGTGGCTTGACCTGTAGTGGCAGTCCTCCATTCTTTTGGAATATCTCCGGTTTTCCAAATTTTCTCAAATTGGACTTCAGTGCTTCAGAGATCCCCTTCAGTCCTGAAGATGCTGGGAGAAGAAAAGGAGTCTACTGATTTCCAGAACCTTTCAAAACTCAACTGGACAGGGCCCTGAGCAACCTGATTTAACTTTGAAGTTAGCCCTGCCTTGAGCAGGGGATGGGACCAGATCACCTCCAGAGGTCCATTCCAACCTAAATTTTCCTATAAATCTATTTTCCATTTTATATCCCAAATGTAGGTGATTTCCCCTGAGAGAGGGGAAAAAAAGGAAATAATCATATGGCTAAATGCTGTGTCATATTGCATGAAGTTACTCAGATGATCTCAAACCTGGAATCCATTAATTTTTGAGTGATTAACCTGGCATCTTAAGCGTTTTCATGTATTTTTTGCACAAGATATTTCTTGACTGTTCTGAGTGACTAATGAGAATTAACATGCTGGTATGGAAGATTTAAGTGGGAGAAGAAAATCGGACAACGCTGACATTAATAAGACCTTTCATTGTTTCATTGGTTGCTGGAGCTGAAAAGGTTTCTACGAATCTTTTGGTCAAAATCAGTAAGTAATTGAATGTCATGACACTTGACAGATAGGGATGCAATGGACTTAACACCTCTCCTTCATCAGAAAGGAAAAGTGGAATAAACTGAGGGCAGCTTGAATTAGTCTCTGAGTTAGAGGAACACATATTTAGTAGAAACTTCAACCAAATACAGCAGCAAAACACAGCACAGCTTGTTGCAGAACTTCAGTGCTACAGGAATACAGTTACCCTGGCGTACTGAAGTAGAAAGCTGTGGTGATCCTGCCTTAGCTCTTTAGCCCATTTTCCCTCGAGAATTAATTCAGAATTTCAATTTTATATTAAGCGCAATGAATCAGTTTCTCTGCAGCTATATCTGAGAGAAGTACTGCGCCTTTTATTTTTAGATGCATTAAAATCAATTTATTGTGATTAGTGCTTCTCATTTTCTGAACTTCCTGCTTTCTCAGCTAACGACAATTAGTTTGCTAAGAATACCCAAGTGTTAGAGAGCAAAGTGCATAAAGCTCTGATGTAAAGTCAAATTCTGCTTTCATTCATCTCACTGTACAGCCTTTTTTATCCTGATTTCAAGACTCTGACTCCAGTCATCCACCCATTGGACTCAAGCTGGAGGATCTGACACAGTGTTAGCCTCCGCACCACTGTTTTTTGAAGAAAAAACCGCTGAGTGGGATTTTGCATGCTCTGTAGGAACCTTCCACCCACCAGTGTCTCCTGCAGCAGAAATCTCCCTTATCCTGCTGAGGCCTTCCCCAAGGAGCTATTTCAGGGGGAGCAATTTCATTTGGTGCATATTGAAATGCCTGGTTTACTTTTCTAAGCTAACCCATGTATGCATATTTAGCACAACTCTATTTAAAGAAATGGTTATTGACAGATGAATTTAATCTTTCCTGTGCCCATTTACATGTGCCCCATGAAATGGGGGACTACCAGAGGGACTTCAAGTCACTACTGATGGCACTGAATGAACCCCTTAGGCTCCAGCAGCTAATGCTGCACTCATGGACATGTGGAACCCAGCCCAATCAATGGGCTGTAAGATGGTACAAAGGTCTGTAACCATGCTGTGAGTTGTCAAATTAAGGCTTTTGTGCTTATAAATACATTGAGGGCAGAAGGTTAGTGTCTGAGTTTATCCTAATCACAGAGCCCCTCACTGCTCCCTTGACCACTTTGTCTCGTTAGTCAGGGAATTGAGTCATCATGTTGTTTTCAAGGCAAGATCAGCTTGCAAGACTGAACCTTTCCCTATTTGATACACCCAGGAAGATGTCTGAATGCATATTCATTTTAATGTTAGGCATCATCTTACTTTTCTAACCTAATCAAATTCATTTTTCCTTCTTTTACCTGACTAGGTTTTTAATGGCTCTTAGGAAACAATGTCTGAATTTGCTGTCTGTGTTCTCTTCAAACATCTGTGTTAACAGTGGACAGATTGTACTAGGTCATAATAATGTTACCACTGTTACAAGCCATTTCTGTCTCCTTTTCCCTACCAGAGCAAAGACTTTGCCAAGTACTGTTCCTGTTTTTCCAAGCTCAGCTTGAAAAATGTGTTTCTTCCTATTTATCCTTACTGCCAAAATGAATTCTCAGCTTAAACACTGCAGCCTCTTCCTTAAACTTCATGCCTACTCATCTGAGTACCATCAAAGCCTTCATTCTCTGCACCCCTAACACTGTCTCCTGCCTTGAAATGTTGCTCTGGCTTCCAGCCTCCATGGAGCTTGTTTCTTGTCATCTCAGGTCTTGCTGTACTTTGTTAAGCTTTCAGACGTGATTGCTATTCACAGCATAGCTTGGGTTGAGAGCCAAACCAGCACTTAGGCAGCTTTCAGATACCTAAATTGCAAGCTGTGATTGTGAACCACAAATCTCTTTTCCTCTCCCGTCCTTCCCCTCTACTCAAAACCCCCTACTCCTGAAGACACCTAAGATGACCATGCAGCACCCAGAGAACTCATTACTCTTCTCCACTTCTGCAAGTGCCCTGAACTGTCCTGTCTCAGCAGCTCCATGCCTATCTTTGGACCATCCCCTAATGCAGATATTCTCCTATATAATTTCTTTGGGAGGCCCCACACTGACGGAACTGGGCCCCTAGGCAAATACTTGGATGAAGGGAGAGGGGATGTGTCCTCCTCTTAGTATCATTCAGTGGCTCCCAAACTTTTCTGCCACAACCTCACTTCCAGTTGCAGTTTATGACCCAGCTGCTTGCCTCAGAGAGGGGACAGCTAATGTTTTCCAACACCTGAGATGGCTCACATCAGCACCCACCACTTCCCAAGATGTGTCCTAACCACAGCCCTAGGTTAGGGAGTCTTCTGCTAGCTCTCTCCTCTGCCCTGTGCAATTTGTGCTCTTCACTGGGGAGTGATAACAGTTTTCAACAGGAAGAGGAGAAAGAATCTTCAACCCTGTTTTCTACACCATAACCAGCTACTTAGGCAACTCCCTTTGGAGGTCAGAGAGGTGGGTTTGACCCCGCTTATTTGACCTCCACTCCTAGTGAAAAGGGGAGGGGAGAGACTGAAACTTTTATTCACTGGTCATGGTTTAAGCCATTGTCGTGGTTCAACCCCAGCTGGCAACTAAGCACCACACAGCCGCTCGCTCACTCCCCCCACGGTGGGATGGGGGAGAGAATCGGAAGAGTAAAAGGGAGAAAACTCATGGGTTGAGATAAAGATTGTTTAATAGGTAAAGCAAAAGCCACGCACGCAAGCAAAGCAAAACAAGGAATTCATTCACCACTTCCCACCGGCAGGCAGGTGTTCAGCCATCTCCAGGAAAGCAGGGCTCCATCACGCGTAACCGTTACTTGGGAAGACAAACACCATCACTCCGAACGTCTCCCCCTTCCTTCTTCTTCCCCCAGCTTTATATGCTGAGCATGACATCATATGGTATGGAATATCCCTTTGGTCAGTTGGGGTCAGCTGTCCCGGCTGTGTCCCCTCCCAGCTCCTTGTGCACCCCCAGCCTACTCGCTGGTGGGGTGGTGTGAGAAGCAGAAAAGGCCTTGACTCTGTGTAAGCGCTGCTCAGCAATAACGAAAACATCCCTGTGTTATCAACACTCTTTTCAGCACAAACCCAAAACATAGCCCCATACTAGCTACAATGAAGAAAATTAACTCTATTCCAGCCAAAATCAGCACAGCCATTAAACCACTATCTAAATATGGAGGCCAATACCTTTCAGAGTGCTGAACAGTCCCCGTACTCTACACCTGGAAGAGAGGCAATCCATATTCCCTTCAGGGGTAAGGTATCACACCACCCAACTTGCTGTTACCTACCTCCTTCCCTGAATTGACGCCTTCACCCCAATTTCAGCATCGACAAATTCTGCTTTGTTTCAACTGATGTGATTTAGGGAGTGGGAAGGATGAATGGCTTTTATTTCACATTAAACTGGCATTTCGCAAAGGAATATGGCTGGATTCCATTTCCATTATCTAGTTTGGCCATTATCTGACATTTCAGATGGAACTGATTTATTGAAATTATATTACCTCAGCACTCAGTGGTTACTCACCGCCTTCAATGGGAAATTGTTCAGATAATCCATTGGGGCATCATTTAAAAGGGCTGTCTAGAGTACTCCTGCAAGTAAGGCAAGCAGCATTGGATCAGCATGGCTAATGGCACCAAATGGGAGGCAAAGTTTAGTTGAAAAGGGTTGAAAAAGTAACAATCTATTTGAGAAGATTATCAGAAATACACTGCAGTGTTCTTGAAACTAATCCTATTGATTCCCTCTTCTTTTGATCTTTACTATTTTCCCTATATCAGGCAAGTTGGAGGAATAAAAATGTGCTTCAGGTTCAGTTCATTCTTATTACTTCATTTATCTGTATTCTACAGAGTCACACATAGAGAAGTTAATCTTTTATTTATCTGAAGAATATTTTATAGGTATTATCCCATAACAGCCTTTTCTACCACTGCAATAGTGAAAATTCTATCAGCAGTAGCATTATGAACATATTAGCCTCATTTTTAAAAATGTAGTTGCAAAAATACGGTATGGGTTCAGACTCGATACTCTGCTTCTCAATCAGAGGGCAATTGTTTTTTTCTTAACACTATTTTTATGAAGATATTTGAGAAGGGGCAAAATTAAACCAGGAGGAATTTCGGAAGTAGTGTTGCAAAAGAGGCTCTCCTACAGTAACGCAGAAGATAACTACCGAGCAGAGACATCTATAAATACCTAAAATGGGAACCAGCAGAAATGGTTTAGAGTGTCTTCATGCCTACTCAGTGCAGTATGCTATTGAGCTAATTGAGAGCGTCTAAATGTAACTTTGCATTTAAAAGGTCCCGAAAATCACCTTTTAGTCCTTCTCCATTTTCAAACTCCGTAATGAAAGTGAAATCCATACATCCTAAAAGCTTAACTTTGATGGTCACAACTTGTACAGGGACTGTCTAAGCTTTGAAAGTCTTGCTAAAACACATGCTTTTGCATGAGCATTTCTCAACCTTTTCAGATTAAGGTTTAGAGTGTTTGTGGGGTTTTTGTTGTTTGTCTATTCATTTTCAGAAGACACCTAATCTTATATCCATTATAGAAATTAAAAAATCCTGTCCATGATGTTAATCACAAGCCTATAAAATCTACATGTAGTCTGGGTGAGGTTTTTGTGAAAAATAGTGTGAAGCCCACATCCAGATACTATCTTTGGTTTATTAATAGCGTTAGATTGGTAACACAATTTGAAATCCTTTATACAACCCCTCACTTATCTTCTGGAGGCCATTTTGCGTCACATCACACCAGGTGAGAAATGTTGCCGTAGGCTGACCAAAACTATTAGCTCTGGAAAAACTGGTCAATGGTATGCAGGAGCATCATAATGGTTCCTTTTTGGCCTTAAAATCTAAGAAAAGTACAGTCAAAGAGCGTTCAGGGAAAGATTAGCAGGAAACTCTGTATCAATCTGCAGTGAGAAAAGAGGAGAAGACTAAACCTTTAATTTTGCAAAGTTCCAAATTGCTGAACTATGCCAATTACTGTTAATAACACTTCATCTGAAAGTGGGTCTTAAAAAAATGTTTTCTTGTCCCAGAAGAAAAATCATGGTTTTATAAGAAATAATTATATTGAGGTTTGTGATTATAACCATTAAAACTGCATATTTATGAAGCAGAATAGTTGCCTTGTTATATGCTAGTAAAATAGACTGTACTAAAATAATGACACATCTTGTTGTAAGTGAAAAAGTGGCTGCTGGCTTCATCAGTTTCCCCAGCTTCTCACTGAATCTCCCTCGGAGATAACATCTAGGTGTCTCAAGTTGTGTGCACTGTAGCCGCTGCTACTACAACAGCACTGAAGAGTAAATATTCTCCAAGCTAGTGTTTAGCTACTAGGGGAGGCACTGAAAATAATTCAGACCTCACTGAGGCCCAGTTGCACTGAAGTGGAGGCTGCCAGTGGTAAGGACCACCAGCTAACTGATGCTGACTACGCCTGGAGGGGCTGCTGGTGGCAAAGCACTGTCGGGCTTTAATCTTCAGCACAAAGTGATCTTAACTATCTTCCATTCAGTTGCCTGCTTTCCTTTAAGTAGGAGCCTCCCTTTAAGTGGGAAGGAGTTCTCCAGTGGGAGAGACTTTGGGGAGCAAAGAGAGGAGAAACCCTGCCAGGCAGGACATCTAGGGCAGGTGAGGGGCACGGGCCTGGGAAGGAGAGGTGTGAGCAGGGGCCTGGAAAACCCTGGCTTAAGAGGATTCAGGAGCTTGGTGCTCTTGGGCTAGGACCCTGGGATTTGGGATGAAGTTAGAAGTTTCTAGCACAGTAGTGGAGGGAGCAAGGGATGCTGAGTGATAAAAGGGTTTAAGAAGTCACCATGAGACGAGGTACCCCTAACAAGGAATACCAATGGTAAGCAAAGGTATAAACTACCAAAACATTTATCTTCCTTGCCTCTAGCCCCCATCCTCTTTTTCTGGTGTCTGGCATATGGAAGTCATGTTTTCAAAAGCTTGAATGCCCTTGGCATAAGGGATGAACTGATCCTTATGATGCCCCTTAACTTTCAAAACCTTTTGATCATATTCCTCTCAATTGACTCTTAGACATAACAGGTTCTTACTGGCTTAGAGGGAAGATCAGGTTATGGACTAACTAAGGATAAGAATAAATGCTTAGATCACAACCATCAGGAGAAGCCTCTGAAGATCAGTGTTGGAATTTGTACTGTTCAACATGTTCAGAATTAGCCTGGAATAAAGGCATTACTAGTGAGGTGAAGGTCTGCAGTGCATAAGAAATTATTCAGCGGGTTCAAAATTAAAGCTGAATGCAGAATGCTACTGAAGAAGTTCACAATATTAAATGGCAAAATGACAGAAGAAATTCAATGTCTTTAAATGCAAAGGAATTCACATGGGGAAAAATATCAATAACTATGCATGCATAGTGATGGATTCTAAATGAGCTGCTACTGCTCAGAAAACGAAGTTTTGGAGCTGTTGTGGCTAGTTCTCCTGAGACATCAGCCCAGTGCGTAGCTTTGATTGCAAAGGCACAATGCATATTAGGCACTGTTAGAAAAGAATGAAACAGAGAACTTAATCATGGTACTTCTCATCTTTAATTCTTTATGCATTTCTTGTCATGCCGTCTCAGGAAGAATATGGCAGAACTAGGCTCATCTACCTGCTACATGACCTTCACCATTCATTTGTTCTGAACATAACAAATGTCTGAATACTTGGGAGGCTACTGCTTCCCTTGTGCAGAAAGAAATTAGCTTCTCCATCACTGTCTCTGTTGGGGGAGAGGAAGTCATCCCACCTTGCCTCTTAGCTGGAAGGCTAAGGCTTGTTCACATTAAGGCAAACTCACAGTCTGAAGTAGGTAAAGGTTGAGGTGGAAAGTCCACACAGAGTTTAGGAAGTTCTATTAACAGCAAGAACAGATTTCCTCAGTGATTTAGTGTGGTACCAGGGATACCAGTGTTGGTTAGTACTTCTTCTAGTTGGTTAGTTCTACATCTAAGCAGTACAGTTTGTACTGGTAGCTGTGCTGGTTAGGGCAAGGGGCAATGACCTTGAAGTCAGTTCTTTCTCAACGTATTTTTTGCTCTGGCCAAAGGTGGTATCTGTTACGCTCCCTTTGCCACCTTTGGGAACATCGTACGTTTAGCAATGAGATAGTTTAACCATCTTGCAATCACAAATCTCTTTTTCTGAAGCCAGCAGATGACTTAAAGCTGATGACAGCATCTGAATTCCTTTTAAATGGTTTCAGGACAATGCAGCCCTGAGATCTTGGTGGCCACAGTCCTCTCAGGGAAGAGGGATGTCTTCTCACACTACCAATGACCTCTCCCCAGACTCGGCACATTCCTCCCTCCTCTGAATGTAAGATGGGCACCACTGCTCCATAAATCTTATCAAAGCCAAGTAGCAGGACAATTTCTATTGGGTCCAGGGATTGCCCTAAAGGAAATAATTAACATAAGAACATCTGTAATGGAAGCAATCCGCATGAAAGGGACAGTATATTTTTCTATCTTTTCTGTTTCCTTAATTTTAGTTTTACTAGTCACCTATTAAATGTGATACTCGATTCAAGTAAATTCCTGCCTATACAGAAAAGCATCAGTAAAAGTTGCGAAATATTTTTTTAAGAACTTCAAAAAGTAAAAACAGAAAGTGTGAAGTATTTTTAGGGTTCAGAATTTCAAAGTCAGCATGAACTGTTCAGGGAGAACAGGACTGTCTAAAATAAAAAATATAGACAGGCATGTTCATAGCTTGGTAACCCAAACCCAGAAGCCCATAGGAAAATGTAAGACTTTGTGGTTTGTGGGTGAAATAGCATAAGAGTAAAGGAAAAGGAAAAGTAAAGGAAAAATTCTGAATTACTCTTTCTTCCGGCCAATCTCAGGAAAACAAGGATAGGCTACAAATTACCCCCATAATAAATATAGTTCTTACAGGTGATTGACCATACTAAATCCTTTGGAGATAAGGTTGAAGGGTAAAGATACGGTGTCAAGTTTGAATATAGTTTTAGAAAGACTGGGAAGTCAGTCATCCATGGCAAGCTTATCTCCCTGTTTGTACATGCAGTTGAAGTGGTAACAACTCTTGTAATTTTATCTTAGGTTTCCTGACATCTGATAGCTTTCTTAAATGTCAACAATGGAAGTCATAGGATTGTGAAAAAAAAACCCCAACATTCATTAAAACCCAGAAATGTTTAAGACTTATGCCTTAAGAGAAAAGCCAGAAAGTATGACCAAAATGTACTCTAAAAATAGCGGAAAGAGAACAAACAGACTGCCACAACCTCCTGTTTAATAAAAGTCTCCTAGTTAAATTGATCTTACTATTTTTTTGGCTTGACTTTTGAAACTTTGGGGCTGGCAAAAGTCCAAAAGGATAACTTTTTAAACAAAAATCAAGCTTACCTGATTGAGTAGTAGAAACTTCCACCAGACCGGAACCAACTTGTATAAAACTGATTCCTTATCTTGTACTGGATGCATGAATTGCATGGCAGAAAATGTATTGCACATGTCAGAGCAATGTTTAGGGAAAAGCTACTGACTGAACATCAGATTTCATAATGGCAGTTAGGCCAAAAGTAATCTAAGTATCACCAGATTACGGCTGAATTATCGGAAATCCCTCCATAGTACTAGAATGCATAACCTACTGTTTGCAATGTTTAAAATAAGTTGAATGAACACAATTCACCCTTGGTCAAAATTCTTGGAAGCCCTCTAATTACAATAGAGGTGATTTGGTTAACCAGGAACACTAAATGACATAAAATGTAATTACTACACCTAGGCTATATTATATGCAGCATATGCCTTCTATTTGATATGTGTAAAAGAAAATTGACCTCCAAAGTGCCAACTTTAAATGCGAACAAGGCATGGTGATTTCACTGTAGAAAGCTCTTGCACTGGCCAGTGCAGTATGAATGATATCTCAAGAAGTTCTGCAACCAGATATGACTTTAACTCCTTTCTTGGGTCTAGCTTTCTACCTCTTCTCTTGTATCTTGTGACCAGATATAATAGAGATACTCTCTGGGTGATACACAAGCTCCCTTTTACAATTTTTAGTGTTGGAACTTCTGAATACCAAAACCAGGCATCACTTGAATAGGATATACTCAGGGTGGGGAAACTAGTCCTTGCCAAATGCTGACTAGGCTTTTCAAAAACATTTTTAGGCCAAACATTAACCACAATTGTTTATCCAATAATAACTTGAAAAAAACCATGTACTCACATGCCTTGCAAAATGAAGTCATGGGTTGAATTCGGGCCCCAAGGCTACAGGTTTTTCCACCCTTGTTATACTTGAAATTTAGTTGGGATTTTGTATCAAGCGTATATTTTAGCAGATGGAAATTAGAAGTCTAAATGCCACTTTTGATGTAAGTTCAATGGTTATGAACCTTAGATGAGTACTTTCTGAATTTGCTATAGACATAGGTAATAAGATTCTAGTGTGTAAATGTAAATGAAGCTTTGTTTCCATATTTATATATCTGTCTTATTTGAAACTATAAAAATATGAAAAAGCTAAATGGAAACTAGTTTGTTCCTAGAAGCCAGTGCTGACCAGAAAGACAGGATTTAGGTTTCTGTATGGCCCTATATTCACTAGCTAGTACTCATTTTAAGAGGACACTTTGGGAAAATATTGCCTGTATTTGTTTTTCTTCTAACCTTGTTTTTTGTCTTAGTTTGGTTTTCTTCTTTCCTTTTATTGTCTGCAAGGCAGACTCTGTGTTGTTCAATATGCATGAAATGGTATGGAACAAAGACACCAGAAATTACAGTGAAGAACAAACCATTACATTTTTTTTGCAATGCAAAAAAATACATCCCCTAAAAAAAAATAAATTCAAAGTTTGTAAGTTGGGATTTACTTTGCATGTTACTGATCAAGAACAAGTCAGTGGGACTTGCCTGCCTGACATGTGTGAAAAAAAGTAAAATAAAACAAAATAAAATCTCTAGGGCACAAAGTATGTGATATAGCTGCTATAGCTGAAACACACTATGGAATAAAAAGAGATTGCAGGTTGTGAGCAATTTTTAAATTTGCTGACATCTAATTATTTGCTGCAATCAGTCTTCCGTTACATGAGTTAAGGGGATTGCACGCGTTGGTGTGAATGTTCTGCCTATAAGGTCATAAAGACTTGAGCTGTTTTCCTCCAGAGGGTTTGATAGGGGCTGAGCAGTTCTTAGGATGCTTCACTCCGTGCAACGTGCTAATGGGAAACTGAAGGGTGTTAGCATCTCCCCGAAGCAAAAAAGAAAAATTCAGTCATTCTTGGCAATGGTCCAAGATGCTCTCCTTTCAAATTAATCTGTGCCATTCTTCAGTCTCATTAAGAATTAGGGACTCGCTGATTCCTGTTGACATTACTATCACGAAGGGAGAAATAGCCTCTCCATAAAAAGCAGAAGAAATTACTGCAACAGAAATATTTAAGGCCAAACTCTGCACTTAGTTACTTTTTGGTAAGGTTATTAGAGATTAGTGCTGATAAATGATATGTGGAAAATGGTTCATCTGGGTTAAATAAAGCTGGCCAGTTCTCAATAGTATCCTTTCATTTGGAGTTGTATTTGTTTTTTCTTATATAATACCATACACCTTTTCTTCCAAATTCTCTTTTCCTTTGAAGTTTGTTATATGGAAAAAATAAAGCTGCTTAATAAAATTTTTATTATGTTGGTGCGCTTTGTATGGTGAATTTGGGACTGAAAGACAAATCTGATTTGTCACTGTAGCAATCAGGTGTAAAGGCAGTACATTGCTGTGCCTTTGATCCCAGATTGTCAGCAGTCTCAAAGTGGCATGGCTGATCTTGCCTATAGAAAGATAGTTTTGATTTGAGGATTTGGATTCCGGCATTAAACACACTGACACATATGCAGTGAAATTACAGCACTGACAGTGCCTCGCTGTTGAAAAAGAGGAAAGGTAATAGTTGTAAAGGATAAGGTGTGGGTGTTTGGTGGGGTTTTGATTCTGTTGTTTTTTGTTTTTTTTTAAATGAGGGAACTATTTAAAACTCCAGTTTTTGCACAGTGCTTTAAAGTGATGATTTAATAAGGCTTTAGTAATATGGATGTCAAATTGAAAAGAAAACCAGCCATTATAGATAGAAGCAAATTGTAGTTAAGATGGATTTTCTTTGGATTGAAGTAGGATTTTCTCTTTAAATCTAGCGGTGGTGTCAAGTTGTTACGAGATTTGCAGTGGAATTTGAAAACAATTTAAGTTTGCAATTATTTGACATCATTCATTAAATCATAGAATCATAATTCCTAGGCTTGAAAGGGACTGGAGGAGGTCATTTAGTCTATCCCCCTCTCCTTGTGGATCTCTCTGTCAAGCCACCTCTGACCATGCAGGCTCCACAAACCTCCACATAATCAGTGCTTCGCTAGTGTGATGATTAGAAAAAAAATTCCTAATGGTGAACTTGAATTTTTCTTGCTGCAACTTCAGCACATTATTGCTTGCCCAGCTCATTGTGAGCATGGAGGACAGATTCTTCCCTTCTTTGTAACAGTTTTTTGTATCTTCTCTTCTCATCCCAAGCAGTCCATCTTTTTTCATAGGGCAGAGGTTTCCAGATGTTTCATCATTCCCACTGCTTTTCTCTGGACCATCTCCAAGGAGGGCATATCTCCAAGTGCAGCAGTCAAACTTTAAATACAATATTCCAGATGGGGCCTTAACGTATGTTGAATCTTTTGGAGGCTAACCTCCTGTTCAAACAGGAGCTTGCTTCTCCTGCAATGGCAAGACACCACTGTCTCAGCCTGTGAGCTGCTGAAGCCTCTGCTCTGCTTTCACAGGACTGCTACATAGCAACACATTGCCTCGCCTACATTTGTGGAGCCGGTTATTTCCGCCTCAGTTCAGGATCTGAAATTTGTCTTCAGGGTTTATACAAACACTTTCCAGGATGTGTTACAGGTCCCCGAGGTCGGATGCTCGGTTCACAGGTAGCATGATTCCCAAAGCCACAGAGATTTGGAAATTGCTTTTTGAAAATTGCTTTTTGAAACATGCTCATCAAAAATGTTGGTGAGGGGCAGAAAGGAGGCAATGACAAAAATGTGTAACAACACAGACTTGTGTTTTTGCCTTTATTCAGTTGAATTGTCAAAAATCCTCCCTGAAATATTACTTGGGTCTAACAGTAGCTCCTTGTCCCTAGTGATTTTTCACACATACCTCAGCACAAGGTGTAGACATAGCATTTCATCTTACTCTGAGCATGCTTAAGTGGAGTATTTACTATAAGGTAGCATAGGAAACAATATTAGTACTGAAATAAGGCAACATGAGCAGTAGT
Organism: Gymnogyps californianus; assembly: GCF_018139145.2. Lineage (NCBI taxonomy): Eukaryota > Metazoa > Chordata > Aves > Accipitriformes > Cathartidae > Gymnogyps > Gymnogyps californianus. The sequence continues at coordinate 105,982,220 of NC_059473.1, forward strand.
TTGGCTTGTATAGGCAACCATTGCAAGCATCTTCTGCCATCACAGCTTTCATTAGGTTAATGGGAAATGAGATGCCACAGGAACTCCGTAAGTAAGAGGTAGAAATGACCTGGGGCTTTCTGTGAGCAAAAAGTCAGAAAACCAGGTTGATTGCTATATAGTCAAGAGATATGATTTTCCCTTCTTTGGGCTGATTTACAATCATCTTATCATATCCACTTACATTATAGACTAAGATAATTTTATCTGTTATCTATTACTGTTTAAGATAATGAAAAGGAGGTCCAGTGCTGACTTTGTAGCTGTGTTCATGTGATTATTCTTATCTGTAGATACTACAAAACCATAAAGTTACCTAAGCGAGGCAAGATTTTCTGCCCTAATAGCACCCTATTAAAGTAACCCTTAATTTTGTGAGGTTTTCTTTCTTCTTACTTTTATGCTTGCTTTCATTAAATATCTATATAATAATTGACTGCATACATTTTTATAATTATATTATATGTATTTTATATGTCATAACTATATTACATTGTTCTTTATTTTTTAATTGTACTGCATATTTAAAATATGAAATACAATTTATTTTATGTACTACCAGGAAAACTTTTGGGACAGATTTCTTGAACCTTTTGCATCCTGAATTATGTGCAGGAGATCAACAAAATGAGACAGAATGAAAGAACAAGGTCTGAACTTGTTCAGTGTTACAAAATAAATACGATTTTTTTTAGTAAGTAGAACACTGAGGAGTTGTGGGGAGGAGTAGAAAGTCTCCACCCATATTCAAGTGTCTGTGACTGGCTGTTGTCAGAGAACTGGATGTAAACATGCAGAGCGACAACTGCAAATACCTGGTGATCTTTTCAAACCACTCTCCAGGAGCTGGCAGCATTCACCAGCTGGTAAGTGCATCTCAGGTTTCTCACATAATCTTGTTTTTCAAATGTGTACACACACAAATAATTTGAGGCAATCTCCTTCATAAACATAAATGTATGCTGGAGACTCGAGAATTTCACTTCTCTGCTCTGGAGCTTTTCTTGCCTGCCCAAACTCAAAACTCAGGTCGTTTCAGGTCTCCTGGGAATATATAGGTGTCAAAATCAGTACAGCCCATCCCACACACTCCCTTGCACATGCCTTCCTCCATCTTCTCCCTTAGTCATTGGGAAGTCATCTTCCCTATCATTCAGGCCCATAACACTGATTTTCTTCCACGACTTTGAATCCATATGTTTATACTGAGCTTGTCCCTGAATTTTTGTGACTCTGTCTGCATCTGTAAGATAGATCTTTTCTGTCCATCCACCTAGATAAGATTTTCATTCAGGTTCCTACTATATCTCAGTTATTGCAACATTGTCATCTCTAATACCTTAGTGACATATTGGCTCTTCTATAGCCCTCCTCACTCAGGCATAAATGACAGTCTCCTGCTTTTTATATTTTTAAAGCAAACACTAACTTTCTTTCTCCTGTGATGCCTCCATCCCACCTTACCAAGACTCCCTAGGAACACCCTCAAACTTGCCCTGTTGCTCATTAGATGCCTCGTGAGTGTTGCCCCAGGGACAAACAGATGAGCTGTCAGTATTAACAGCAGCAGAGTATCTGCAGCAGTGGTGCTGAGACCTTGAAGACCTCAGAGCTTATTGGATCAAATTGGCTTTTTGTCCTCTGTTTGTAGAGCACACAGAGCAGCTGAGTCCAGTTTTGTGGCTGGGTTCTTAGGCACTATTACAGTACAAAAAATAACTACTATTAATAATTACAGTGTCCCAAGGGAATGATGGCGTCAGAGCTGTAGAGCAAAGTCATGCTTTGTGTATGCTCTTGCAGTGCTGGTGTTTACAGTAAATCCAAACCTATGTATGTGAGTAGCTTTGATTTCCTATGATTCACCCCATGCCTGCTTCTTCCCAGCCATTTGTTGTATTGTTTTATTTCCATTTGATACAGAAATAACACAAGAACTATATTAAATTGCTCTAATTTTGTCCACCTAGACCCAGACTTGTCAGAGACAAACTAAAAGCTTTGCTCCAGTAGTGCCAAATAAGCACAGCCAGAGGTAGCTGAATTACCAGTGAGGGATAAGGAAGAAAAGTTAAGAGAGCGCTAAACTCGTGCCATCTCAGTGTGCTGAACAGAGCACTTAAGTAGTCAAGACAGTATAAGTTCAGGTATGATTTAATGTACTCTACAGAAAGTTGCCAGATGTCCTGACCTTGAGAATAAATCCTCAGACTCGGGTGTTTTTCTGGCAGGGAAGGCAGTGCTGTTTGACTAAGAGGGAGCCTGTAGCAGCAACAGCAACACCTACCTGGATTTGCTGGTGGAGCATGCTGGCTTACAGTCTCTCTTCTGTAAGCCTAAACCCCATGAGACTTTTTTTGTTGCTTTTCTTTCTTACTTTAAATGTAGTCTCTTCTCACTTTCCATTTTAAACGGAAACTCTTTTCCACTTGGGAGGGCTTTTAATGTTTCCAAGTATTTTTCATTTTTATAAGGAAAAAGCCACTTGACTAACACATTTCATGCCAAAAAGGTCACTCCTTTTTGGGCTGCTTTGGGAGTCCAAGGAAATGCTAGACGTCAATAAGTGTAGATGATACCAGTGTATAGCACAGTTTATAGTATTGCAATGTAAAGGCAGATAATCAAAAATATCACCTGCCACATCTACCTTTGAAAGTCTTCCCCATAAGCCTACTATTTGTCAAAGGCAGCCTCTTAACTAAAATTCTTGGTATGAAGGGGAGTTCTCTGCAGAAAATATACAGAAAATATACAGATATAATTCCACAGAGAATGTAATTAAAATAGGAGGGCATAACAAGCTTTTTAAAAAAGAAATGTCACCAGGAAAGACCAAGGATTAGCCGCTGGAGAAAAGAAGTGTTGAAAACACACTTGAAAAAGAAACTAATAATGAACATGCATGGCTATGCATAGCCCTTACACTTCCAAGCAATGAAAAGCTTTAAAAGTTTAATCAACATTTTAAATAATTCAGACATTCCTCCCTCTATTTTATGTATTCCCTGTTTGGAGAGCACAAGGATCAGTATTTCCACAGCTATAGGAGTAGCAGTGCCAAGTCACAGTCTCATGAACAGCAGTGCAGTTACCCATGCTGCTGATTTTTCAGAACAGTCTCTGATATAATTTTGGTGTGGATGAACCAGAAATCTTCTAAATTATTTTCAAGAGTGGTTGGGGTGTTATCACAGGCTGGGGGATGCTACCAAACGGCAGCTTGCGTGCACTAGCAGTGCTTTGGAGAGAGCAGAAAGTACGGGCATGGGCTGCTCCATACCGGTTGGCTTCAGTGCCAGAGTGTCGTCCCAGCATCTTTAATTGAGTTGTGCTGGGACAGGGCAGAAAGCACTATCATATAACACCACTAACTTACTTAATTTTAAAAAGTAGTATGCTTACCAAGATGTTTCCTGTAATGAGTTATATCTGAATTGTTGTTTCACAGATAAGCAAGGAGGTGAAAAAAATGCTACGTTATAATGGTGATACTCGTCAGGCAGCCACAGCACTGAAGAGACTGTATAGATCTCACCTGAACTGGTTTCAGATGGTAAGAACAGGCCATCTCCCATGGCCACCACCCCAGGAAACTAAGACAAAACTCAGACTAGATTTAAAACAGAACACAGCTGTTAGGAAGGGCCATGGCTGGTGGCCCTGGCCACTGCTTCCCACCACTCTCAGCCCTGGGGGGCTCTTATGGGACCAGGCACCTCTGAGAAGGAAAAGAAGGGCACGAGGTGTGGGCAAGCTGCAGTGGAAAAGTAATTTCATACAAGAAAGAGAAAGGGAGGGATTTTCAGGAGCACTGAAGGAACGGGAGTTTTCCCTCTCAGTTGAGAAGCTGCTGGATCAGGCTCTAAGTCACCTCCAGAAGGAGATGCAAACCACCTGGCAGGTCTGACAGAGCTCAGGAGCAAACCCAGCCGTCCCCTAACAGTGGTGCTTGAGCAGCTTGTTATGCTCTAACTTTCCTAATTTTCAATATGTGATTATTTCACCACTGAAATGGAAGGACTAAATGCAAAAAAAATTTTTTGAAAGCTATCGTTTTCCAGCTGGTAGGAATACATCGTGTCTCCAGAGTGAAAAGTGCTCGTCTGGTGCAAAACGTCTTGGTTTGTATTTAAATCAGCCGTGGTATTTAGTGACATCTAGGGACTATCTTCGAGTATTACATTTTCTGGAAACTACACGTATCTACATGTGTCTCCAAACATCAACCAGAGGTTTGAACTCTAAGCCATTACTTCCCGCCGCGCTGGTAAATACTGAAGTCTGTGGATAGACATTTCCATCTTTACAGTGACTGAGAAATGCAACAGGCCGTGATCTGTGGAAACAGATAAATGCTGAGGGACTACTTTATATTTTAAATGAAACATTCTGAGTAAATTAAATATTGCAGTTTTTGACCGGAATAGAAGATTTTTGCCATAACTCTGTTTACATCCTTTTTCTCCATGAAATTACATTTGTGGTTTATTTTCAAAAAAGTGCCATGATAGTCTTAGGGCATTCCAACAAAGGCTGCACTGGCAATTTTTTTATTGGGAAGAACATAAAAATTTCTCATAAAATGCTAAAAATCTGTGGCTGATGAATTATTTTTTTTTAAAAGCTAAAACTGCTACCAGAATTCAGAACTGCACGGGCATGCTGCTGGGCTAAAAATTCGTATCCAAGTATTTGCTTATGGTGCATCCCTATGGAGAGTTGCTGTTGCCTTACTTTTCAGTTCAGAAAAGAAGACTACTAAATATAATGGTCTTGAGACATCATGTTTACACTTATTCCTGTAGTAAATAATAATCGTTATTTATTTTGTTTTATGAATTAGATGTTATTAACTTGGAAACCATTGCTACGTTAGATACTGCTAGTGCAAGACTGTAAGGAATAATCAGCATTCAATCTATATCAAGCCTACACAACAGTTATTTAAAAATTCACAGTATTTTTAAGAGTGGCAGTCTGTTTCTATGGGCAAAATAAAGACCAGTAACCCTTAGATTTAACCCCAGTACTACTGGTGATTTTGCTATATGACTGCGAGGATGTCATTTAATCTTTTTTGATGAATACTGCTCTCATCGACACTGATGTCAGGAAACAGGAGCCAGCCAAGTGCAGCTCAGAGGAGAGCAGGACGGCTGACTGCTCAAATCCTGCGGTTCTGCAAGCTGGAGCAGCGTGTTCCCAGGTGGGTGTCAGTGGTGGCATCTGACCCTTGGTGGACATGGGTGGCCAGGCAGCCCCCACGAGCACTGTCCCAGCCTGGATGCCTGCGATAGCCCAGCCTCGGGTGGCTTTGCCCTGGGCTGTGCTCACCCCTCCGCAAGGCACCGTGGGCAGGGGGAGACTTACTGACTCAATACATAGTAAATATAAGGGGGTGCAGGCAGTGTGCTTGATCACATTTTAGAGTATCTAAGTTATGAAATAACTTAAAGTATTACTGGTTAAGAAACAAGATTCTTGTTGATGCATTTCTCATTTGTGTGTATTCAACAACTGTAAGTGAATAAATATCAGTTCTTCTTAACCAGCATTTCTCCTCTTTCAATCCCACTTTGGAGAGCTGGGGAAGCTGCTTTTAATTCAATTTACCCTTTGAGTCCCCTGCCATTGGTATTTCCAGGCATTAGCCACTCAGGAAGCAACTGCTGAGCTGGAGGACCAGGTCTGAGCATCATGTAACCTACAGCCTCGTACTGCACCCCCGGGTACTCCTGACAGCATGGCAGGAGTTACATTGGGTATTTCAGGAGAAGAGGGAAGGGCTAGCACCGTGCTGCTTACCCTGAGCGGTGCGGGGCTCCCGAGGAGTCCCAGCTCTGCTTGGCACGACAGTGCAGCAGCAGCAGGTCATGGGCAGCACAGGTGTCGGGGGCCGTCGGTGCCTTCCTTAAATAGACTGCTGTGGGAGCCAACGTGAACAGGGCAAGGTATGTCCCAAACTAAAACACCTCCACTAAAAATTCCTCCTTTCCTCCCACCCAAACCCGCTTGGGATTACAGAAATGAGTGCAAAAACCAGAGACCTTTGGTCATATCGTTCTGCACAAAAACTACTCTGGAGGTTTAGCTCTCATGACAGGATTCTGTCAAACTTGAGATCACTTTGCTAAGAAGCCAGCTGCGCTGTAGATGCAAACAAGTCCATGCTTGGTGGACCGAACAGCAGGATGAGCCATAGCGGCATCATGGGATCTTGCACTGTCATAGTAATTTTGTTGCCAGCACCTGTGATCCCTGGTAAACGTACCAGAGGCTGTTCCTGCTAGGAAGTCTACTAGTTAAATGGAAAGAAGGGCAAGAAGAGGCATAAAAGGACTTGTAGTCTAAGGTCCCAGAGTAGGCTCTACATAAGAGCACTAGAGCCCATATCTATCCCCCTTCCCAAATTTAGTGAGGGATGTCAGAGCATTTCAGTGGTTCTCAGCTATCTCAGCTGTGGAAGAGTCTCCTCCAGAACATGATTTGGATATGTGGGGGGCAGCCTTTCCTCTGGCTATTGAAGGAGATCAGCTGAGATGATGTGTAACTCTGGTACCTTCATCTCCAAAAAAATGGCATGAATTTTGACCTACATCTCTGGTGTGGCAATCTTGATAACCAGCTCTGCTGACAGTTCGTTTCTCAGTAAGAGATTATGTACCGAGGAGTGGTGGAGGCCGACATGCTTACTTGTTTATTTGCTTTATTTTTAAACTCAGATGTGTTTTTTGAATGTTGCCTGTAACACTACACTGCTGGGAGGGATCCCAGTGCCTTTCATTCCTTGAGGTTTTTGGGTCTGTGGTTACTCTGCTGGTCTCTGGAAAGTATTTACTGCACATGCTTATGACCACGGAGCCATTCATGCTACTACAAATATATTGCTGATTAAATAACCTTGTTCCATTTTGAATTTCATATTGCACATCTTCACAGGGATACCCCAGCTTTCAGTGCGCACCAGGCAGACCACGGTGATGCTGCCTGCTCCTGGACCGCTCAGCTCCTGGACCGCTCAGCTAAGCAGCACTTACACCATGGGTCCAGGCAGTTGTGCACCCCTTTTGTTCTCCTGCTGCTCCACTGACAGTCCCACCAGGAGAGCGGCTACATCACGCCAGCCCCTGCTCCGCACAGATGTGGCTCCTGTACCTTCCCGAGCGAAGCAGCTTGTGCCTGGCTGACCTTGGATGGAGGCGGAGAGGGCATGAGGCTGCCGGCACCAGTACACGTGCCCTTGCCCTGCTGTTCAGCAGTCACCTGAGGTTCCAGTTCTTCTCCCTTCTGCCATCTGCTTCATATAGGCTTTTCTCATGTTAATTACTAACCTACTTATTTGCTTATGAATAGGATAAATTATGTTTCTCCCTGGAGAAATCAAGTGCTCCCAATCTGAGGTTCCTTCAGAGAGAAACCTGTGCCCAGGCTCGACAGAAATAATTGCCTTTGCCCCAGCGTAATGACAAAGACATAAGCAATCTCTGTGGCCCGGCAGTTTAGTGAATCTATCTTCTCTTCTTAATGGCTGGATTAGAGGCTTTGTGCTCCCAGGCTCTGGAATAGTTTTCATCTCTCAGAGAATACAAATAATTGCTAAGAACAAACCATGCTATCACAGTTGTCATATATTTCTTGGTTGAGTTATCACCAATAACTTATCTATTATCCAAGGTTTATTGTTTTGGCACCTTTGGGAAACATACATGAAGCACAATGCATATAAATCACGTTGCATTTTGACAGCGTCTTAAGATTTATGGAGAAACTAAAGAGAAAACAGAACCATTCTGTAAGTGGAAAGGATGGGAAAATTATTGATTCAAAAAATGCTTAGAATCGTCTCAATCTGGTAAGACAATGTGAGCAAAAGTTTAACTTCAGATCCATGGAATAATGCCAGTGACCTGAAAATAGTAAGGGATTTTTAAGCAGCTTCACTGAAGTCAATGGGGGGCAGGGAGGGAACCGTTTTTGATTTCCAAAGTCACAGGTAGACTGACAGAGAATGCTTTTGAAAATCCTGCCTGCAATTTGTACTGTTTAGAATAAGTTAACAGTTACGAGAAAGTCTTTTCTATTTGGTTTTCATGGAAAAATGTTTGCTACCAGAACAGGGGGAACAGCTAAAATACACGGAAGCCTGATCACACCCATGAATCTGTGTTCAACCCAGAGACCCTGAAGCTATAATGCCACTGCCATTTTCCCTGAAAAATATTTGATTTTTAGTCTGTCTGGTACAGACTCTTTATTTCCTTCTAGGTCCTGTAATACGCCTCTAATCATTAAGGTGATTCCCAGAGCATGGAAGTGAGTGACCTAACTCCTTATAAATGTTATTCAGCCCACTTGAGTCCTAGGTAAAGATTTCAACTTTGAATCAGATGGAAAATACCTTGTGGCAGAAGTAGCTGCTTCTGTTGTCCCAACACAAACAGGACAAGTTGGCTGTCAGTCTTGCCCCTGGCTGCCCACTCAGCTAAAGGCGTTGGTTCATGACATCCATCTCTGATGGCACCACAAATGTGCATCCCCAAAAAGACACGTTATCCTTACATTCTTGCTCCAGTAAGATGTCACCTAGAACACCAGGTTGGTGCATTCTGATGAATTAAAATATGATTCCAACTGAAAAACACCGTTGTGTTAAAACCTGGATAGTTTGAAACAAATTGAATTGCTTTGGGTTGGATTAATGCCTAGTTTGAGCAAAAGTGGTTTTTTAAAAAATATGCCAATATTTCCACCTCCAAATTAGTAATTGTATTAGGCTGGCCATAAACCTTCATTAACCCATATTTTAGAGGTCAGCCACTAAACCAAGTTATTAATTATGCACATAGACATAATTCTTAGTTTCTAAAATAGTGACAAAGTAGTTAGAATTCAAAAAAAAGAAGCAAAATGAAGAGAGCTTGATTAGGAAATTCCTAGAAAAACTAAATCAGAAGAAACAAAGGTCTTAACCAGGTGATTATCACAGAAAAACATAGTGAAAAATGAGAAGTCCAAAAGTAAGAAAGGATACAAATTGAGAAAAATATCTGTATTAACAGATGACAGTCATGGAAGAGTCTTGTGCTAATACATCTTTAAACACATATACTTCTATTTTCTGTCCTCTTCGAAAATACTGATGATCAACAACACAAAAACTGACATTACGGATTTCTGACTGAACACGCACAGAAGCACATGCATTGCCGGGTACGGGACATCAAGTCCCAGGATAACAACTTGTCCAAAGGCTTTTGTGCTGCATGAAACCAGCAGTTTAGAAACACAAGACTAATGCTCCTTTGAAAAGAGGTGATGATTGGTGGTTCATTTAATGCACTGTGCAACCAGATCTTTGATCATCACGACAGAAGGTGCAAAAGTTTTCATTGCCCATAAAGGACAGTCTTAAACATCAAACGTCACTTTGCCTACTCAGTGGCAGTTCTGTTTACAAGATTATTCCCATTATTTCCACTATTTTATAATTCTTAGGTATTATAGGAACTAACAGCTAGGCTTATCTAGGCTCCCTTTCTCACGAAAGATTGGACCAGATGATCTTTCAAGGTCCCTTTCATCCTGGGCTGTTCTGTGATTCTATGATTCTATGAAAACATTGCTTATTCATTTTTTTCTAGTACTTGAAGAGGTCTCATTTCTATGTACTATTAAAATAATGAAATACCTCAAAAAAATGTAAAGATCCTGGTTGTGTGTCAGTCTGCAAACCTCTACACAGGTGAAACAAACAAGCAGCGCTTGGGATAAATAGCCCTTCTTTGGGTCTGAGGTCGAAGAAGCAAATCTGAAGTTAAGAAAGATCAAGAACAGCTTGAGAAAGGCTGAGAACAGAACAACTGCTCTGAGTTTAATTTAATTATTTTAATGAATTAGACAATTTGAAAAAAAGGCTTGGTAGAGGATTTTAAAAGAGGACAGATGATAAGGTCATTAGTCCCAGTGGAATAAAAAGAGAGGGACATTTGTGGAAGAGAATGCTTAATAGGAAAGAGTTTTTCTATTGTCTATAAAACAAGTGGAATTATGAATTTTAATTTTCAAGTTCAGCTTTTGAAGGGGAACAGGGCTGAGAGCTCAAAGTCAAAGTGTCCGCTTTGTGAAAAATATTCTCCCAATGCTAACCTGTGTCCTGGTTTCGGCTGGGACCAGAGTTAACTCTCTTCTTAGTAGCTGGTACAGTGCTGTGTTTTGGATTTAGTGTGAGAATGATGTTGATAACACTCTGATGTTTTAGTTGTTGCTAAGTAGCGCTTATCTTAAGCCAAGGACTTTTCAGTTTCCCATGCTCTGCCAGCAAGCCGGTGTGCAAGAAGCTGGGAGGGGGCATGGCCAGGACAGCTGACCCGAACTAGGCAAAGGGATATTCCATACCATAGAACATCATGCTCAGTATATAAACTGGAGGGATTTGGCTGGGAGGGGTGGATTTGGCTGGGAGGGGTGGATCGCTGCTCAGGCATCGGTCAGCGGGTGGCAAGCAATTGCATTGTGCATCACTTGTATTTTCTCAGGGTTTATTTCTCTTTTTTTTTTGTTATATTCCTTTTCATTACAATTATTATTATTATATTTCATTATTATTATTGTTAGTATTATATTTTACTTTAGTTTTTAAACTGTTCTTATCTCAACCCATGAGTTCTGCCTTCTTTCCCGATTCTCCTCCCCATCCCACCAGGAGCGGGGGGGGGACACAGGGAGTGAGGGAGCGGCTGTGTGGTGCTTGGCTGCTGACTGGGGTTAAACCACGACAACCTGATGTTTATGTACATTAGTGAGGGTGTGTTCACCTTGGTGTATACAGCTTGGTTAGTTTTGTCCTCATAGCACCATTCTCTACTTGATACCTGGATGAAGCATATCACATTCAGAAAAGGACCAGTGAACTGTCTATACATTTCTTTAGCTCTGTTGGCAAGGGACACTTACTGTGACGGCTGCAGAGTGGTGTTGACTGGTTTTAGCACTTAACAGGCATCATGTGGCATATCAAAAGATAGCATCTCTTCCTACAGATCTTGCCTTTCGTCTGTCTTCAGATTGCTAGGGCTGTAACAATACAAAGAACGAAAATGAGAATAAGACATTTAGTGTTTCATCTTAAAAAGAGCAAACCCAAATATTTTCAGATACAACCACCAACTTCTGGTCTTTCTGCCTCACACAGGCAAAATGAAATATGATTTCACCTACCTATTAGAGTTCTTTAGCTTTTGGCATAGTTACACCAAACTGTGGGAGCTTTCTGACTTGCTTTACAGCTTGAAATGCAGTTACAGGACTTTCTCCTCATGCACAATTGACATTGTTAGCAGCAGAAGCAGCCCAACTGGGAAACTTGCTCTAAGAGGCTGCCACACTTGGCTGGTGGTCACTACAGCTCAGAAAGATGCTTCAGGGGTGGTACAGTGGGGAAAAACTGCTTATTGCCCTGTGCTGACCTTCTGAAAAATGTCTTTGCTGTTTAGATGATAGTCTTGTCTACTGGAATCCTTTCTGCACCATCTCCACTGAAGTCAAATGGAGGCATTAATGTTTGAACAGTGCCTGTGTTTGTTAAGTGCCTATCATAGTCGGCCCCTACATCTTAAACTGAGGTCATTAGATACTTCAGCCCACACAGAGTGCTTGCATCTAGCTCTAGCTGTATGTGCTCCCTGCACCTCAGCTCCTTCCTGTATAAAGAGCTCAGATATGTGTAGCAAACTTGCAGTGGTGACACCCACTGACGTTACACTACACCTTGTTTCTGTCCCCGCAGTCCTAGAGGGTTTCTTGCAGGTGCCATGTAGTGCCATCTCCAGTCATTCAATCCCTTCTTTTCTTCACCCAAGCCACCACAGCCATCGGAACCTTGGAGAAAAGAAAACAGATGGCCTTAGGCTACCTTTGCCTGGTGTTGTCAGCACCATCAGCACCTCACTGTCATCAAGAGGATACAGGAGCCACAATCTGTCCTTACACATTTGGTTTGTTCTTAAAGAATACAATAATTAAAGTAATCAAAAAGCAAACCTTAATCTAAGATAACTCCATACATTGTCTCATTGTTTTAGGGGAAAAACATATTTGTAATGCTTTTCATCAACAGTTTTAGCTATAGCGACTGCATGTCTATTCACTAAACTCCACAAAATCTATGCATCCCATAGAGACTGGGTGCCTGTTTAAATAACCAAATCTTTCTCTTTTTCCACTAAACAGCACTAGAGATCTATGCTGAATTCGAGATAAATGGAAACCAGGATATATAAGACAATTATAGACTTTTCTTACATTTTAAAAAGAGTTTCTCAGAGGGGAAAACCCCCAACCAAATGTAAGCAGCACTGTTTCAGAGTAGGCTGTGCAATTCTGACACAAACACTGTCCATTTGCTTGTTAATCTTATCAGAAAATCCTCCTTGTGATGCAAACACCGTAATTTTTAAGTAGTTGAAGCCTTTTATTTACCTATGCCCGCGCTAAGTAGTTTTTTCAGTCTTTTTCGCACCTTTACTTCCATTAAACTGTGGTCTCAATTAATTCTCCTTAATTTTAGGCTACCAATTGAATTAAGAACCTAATGGCTTGAGGCGCTGTGAGGCCACTAAAACTGCCCTCTAGACATGTCCATTTCCCTGTGAGGCCGTGGAGGGGACTCGGATGCCTCAGACACAAGCCCAAGCAAAGCTGGATGACTCTGGTTTAGTGTTGAAGTTACAGGGGAGGAAGGGATAGGGGTTGGGGTTTTTTTCCCTCTTCTACAACAAAACTTTTCCTTTGAGAGTCTTGATTAACTCTGTAGTTGATAGCAGACAGCATTTTCCTTCTTTAGACAATTAAAGTAATCAATTTCATGTGGCCACTCAGGGAGAACTGATACATAACTATTTGTTTTCTTTCGTTACCTCTCTAAAACATGGACTCCTGATCCCTGCTGGAAAGGAACAGGGAATGGGGAGGAAGGGGGGAAATTTAAGTGGACAGGGGATTCTAGAGACTTCTTATGTTCATTGTAACTTGACCCCCTTCAGATTAAATAAAAGAGCTGGTAAGGCTACAATCTAATGTTGAATGTGTCTGTATACCAGCCTGCAAACTTACAACCTTCATTCAGGCTATGAATCAGATTGTGAAAGCTGGCGTTCACATAACTGAATATTCTCCAAGCCAAATGCCATCCGTGGCTGCTGCCTGCCTCGGCTTGCCGTGCTGGAGGGGATATTCATAGCACTGACCCCAGGAGGAGCCTGGGGAAGATACTCCCCAGCAGCTGAGGAATAGCAATAAGACAATTTCATGGCATGAAATGCAATGTTAGTGCCTTCGCCCTCTGAAAGGAGAGAACGATGGGGAATTTCTGTAATATTGGGTCCATGACCTTCTTTCTCTGTGGCCTGCATTTCCTCCCACTTATAAAAATGATCTGAGAATGTAATAGCAGTAAAGCATTACTATAGCTTGCCTTCTGGGATGGGAAGATTTGGGTTTCCTTGCCCAGAATCTCACATTCTGGGTGTGGTGTAAGCAGTGCCTACAGTGCCCTCTGTGCTCAGGAGCTGTTGGCAAAGCATCACCAGAAATACATGGGATTCAAGCATGTGATACAAGCTCTCAAATGTGGTCCTGATGCTTTGGTGCTCCTCTGCATCTGTTGTTCCTGCATACTCCCAAATGTCAGGATGGTCTTTGTTCACATTCGTTGTTCTTGTCAAGGGGGCAGGATGCAGGAACTCAGGACGCAGCTGAATGCTTGCACTATGCTTTAAACGGAGGTCATTTGAGTTAAAGCTAGGTGAATAAACTGGCTGAGGCTGCAAATACGTCCTTTAAATGTTTGTTTACTGCATTCCAGTGGTGTGGCTTACATACTATCAAATCTACCTTTGTCAAATGCAGGAAGAAAAGAAAACCATTCTCCTCTGTACTGAGAGTATGGAAGCCAAGTTTCTGTCTGGAATGATCTTGAGGGGCTGATTTATAGATATCCAGAAATACAGGTTTATAATGAAGAGGTAGAGTGTCCCAACGCCGTACATACAAGTGGGGATAGCTACATTGCCTTAAAAAGCAGAAACACGACACAAACCAAAATCCTCTAGAAGATGTTAATAATAAGTTTTTAATCTGTTCTCTTTGAAGTAGTTCTTTTCCTTAAATGAAAAGTAGTGAGGGAGACCCAGTATCTTACTAGGTATCAATCTTACCTGTCTGAAAACTATTTTCGTAAAACTTGTGTTAGGGTTTACATATCCTTACAAGTGTAACTATTTTTCTCCCAAAAGTGCAGTCTTTGGGTAGCAATCTCACACAATTTCATGAGATGGTGTACATGAACATAAATTCAGAACTTAATTTTCCCATGTTGAGAAACTTCTACTCTTAAAATGAAGTGGCTTATCACTTTTCAATGGGAAGATTTGACAGAAAATGGAGGGCTCTGACTTGTGGATATGAACATACCATATAGAAGATGGCAGACAGTCTTAAATAGTTCACCACAGTTCAGCCAGAGGGATCAGATAATCCCAGAACACTGAGAGAACTGGCACATGGAGCTGCAAGTCTGGTAGAAACTGTTATAAATACACCCTTCACACTGACTGTGGTAGTTTTTGACTAGAGAATAATAAACTTACTAGCTATATTTAATGAAAGAAAAACACAAACCAGCCATCTACTGATCCATTTGTCAGTATTCATGATTTCAGAACAATTTTGAAGAAAAACATAAGTAAAGATGTGGAAGAAATGCAACAATACTTACCAAATATGGATTATGCAAGGCTTATCTCGCAGGTTTTGTGATAAGCTGTTCCCGGGTAAGGGTGCTGAACCAGAGCCAAACTATCCGGACTTGTCTAAAACACTTGCTATAGCCTTTGATCATGTCCTACATGAGAACTGAACTGAGATGGAGAAGATGAGGAAAATGGAAAGTGATCATCAGGACAGAAATACTTAATAGGGAGAAAGTGAGGTGTTGCTTTGAGCGGGTATCTATGGAGCTGAAAAGGGCTTTTTTTGACAGAGACTGGTCATGAGATGGGGCTGATTTAATATTTTAATTGATGGTCTTCCCACACAAAATGGGTACTTACAAACTTTGCTAAAAAAGCAGAACACTGAGAAGCATTACAAGCACAGAGGGGGCTCAACATCTGGACAGTCTTGAGACCTGAATTTATAGAAATAGGGTGAGAGTTAACAGCACAGAGTGGAAGTTAGAGCACCAGGGGACCATGAATTAGCTTCAGAAGTAACGTCTTTTAAAGATTAAGCAGTGGAAGGTCCCCAGTGTTCTGATGACGAAGTATAAACCGACATTAAGAAGTCCAAAGGCGTGTTTTCTTTCTTGCCAAACTGTTCTCAGACATGTGGTTTTGCTAAATAAGCTTGGGTTTCACCATACATTTACCTGCTATTCTGCTTTTCTTCTTCAGCAGTGTATTTTTCTGTTTCTCAGCTTCGGAGTGTTTTGAAGCTATTCTCATGACAATCACTGGGAAGGAAAATGAAAACCATAAAGAAATAAGAGGAAGAGCTTTTTTGTTTCAAGATAGCAGCAAAAATGAGAAACCCGCTCCCTGAATTTTCCTTTGCCTTCTGGCAGGATTATGCAAAAGGCAGAAGAAAAAGACTTTTTTAAGAGGTAAGGCAGATGTTTGCTAGAAAAGGTAGCTCCTACACAGGGTTTCAGACAGCTCGACAGGGTCATGCATTTTCACCGACGCACTAAAAGAAAACCTCAACGTGTATCAGTAACAGAGTTATTGAAGGATAAGGGCGCCAATGAGCACTGCTGCATACATTCAGCTTGCAGACGGGCTTAAGCAGCAGTTTGTGCAGGGTGAGATTGAGCGGGGGAATGATCTTGCCTCATGGTCCAGCCCTCGTGTAAAACAGTCCCTGGACCTCACTTGTGGGAAAACTAGTTTTTGGGGGTACCCACAGGCAGTCAGGAGGATTGCACTAATCAGTGCAGGTGCAGGGGACAAGGTCCGAGTAGCTTATTGAAGAACATGCTTGGGAAGAATCAAGGGGGTGTGTTTTCTTCTGGTGGGGACTTTTTAAGGGCAGCCTGCCAAGCGTTTCAGCAGCTAATTATATCGGGAGTTTATTTTTTGAAGTGTTTATAAGTGATCCAAAAAGAGGGAGGTTTGATTCTTCCACTTGACATGTGCCAAATATAATTGGAATGATCACACAGTGGTCAATCTGTGAACAAACTGGATTTGCAATTTTGGCAATCACTGGCTTTTGAAAGGCCCTCTGGAAATCAGGATGGTTTGTTTCATGCGATGCTGACAGTTTGTGCACAAAAAAAGAATAGAAAAATAAGCACTTTCTTGCTAGACAAATAAGATCTAGGATGAAATCTTACTCTTTTGAAGTTGATGGCAAAATTCCCATTGGCCATGATTTCACCCCAAATCTTTCAGCAGTGAACCTAGTAGTTCCTAGCAGATCTGCAGAAAAAACCACTATGAAAAGTAATCTGACAAAGTTATCTTTTCTCCTTGCAACTATAAACACTGTGTATGATCAAGCTGACATTGTCCTACCTGTAAAAACCCCATCATTTATAGAAATTAGGAAGCGAGGGAAGTCATTACTTTCTTTAGGTCAATAACATAATGGCAGGGAAAATGTCTAAAAGTGCTTAAAACAAAGGCTGAGGACTTTTTCAGTCTTATCTTCAATATTCTTTTCTTGTCCGTTTAGTCCCTTAACTTTATCAGGCTGTCATTCTGAATGACTGGCTCAAGGTCAGTTGTTTCTAGTATTTTCTTTGCTTGTACTGCTTATGCAGTCTTCTGAATTGTTTTTGTCCTTCCAGTTTTCAAAGTCTGTGGGGCTTACTTTTTAAAAACCTAGAAGGAGAAATGGGAAATAAGTAACATTTCTTGTCCTGAATTTTGCCATTTCATCTGTTCTCCCTATTTCTCTTTTATTTTTTTTTTTTATTTTAGGATTTCCCCAATATTTTAATTAGAGATGAAAAAACTACAAGACTAGAAAACTCTATTTTTTTATTTTTAAAACTACTTCATTTAGGCCTTAATTGAGCAAAGAAACTTAGTTCCCTGTTAAATTTAAGCATTTATTAAAGTCCAGTGTGACTTAAGCACATGTTAAATGTATTTCTCAAGAGAAATGGAATATATCTATATATCTTTCAGCTATACAGCATCAGAATGTACATTTTAGATTGCCACCGCCACTATCCAGTAACCTTCACTCTAGGTTCTCCTACTATCAGCTCGGCTCTTTTGACTCCAGTGGGAGCAAGATACATTTCTTTAGTTACTTCTCTCTGTGTTGAATGTTAGAACTCAGGACAAAATCCGAACTTCAAGAGAGGTCGTTAACTTGTAAACCTTTCTCATTGATACATATTTGCTTTTGTGACAAAGAGTAAAAAACAATTACTTAGTCTCCTAAAAAATGTCATTTATACATGTCATGTTCAAAACCAATGAAAAATTACAAGTGTTTGTTCAAAGAAAACAAAAGGAATCCAAACCAAAATATGCTGTTGTCAATGCAATGTATGAATACAGACACGAGGATGCAAGTTTCCTTTCTAATTCAGACTTTCAGTTCCAATGATCGTAAGTTTTTGTCAATGTAACAGAGGATAAAAAAATGCTTTCAAAACTGTTTATTAACCCAACTGGCTAGCAGGAAGCTCTATTTGTCAAAAGCCAAGTTAGCTATTGCTCTGCTGGCTGCCACTGGCAACAAAGTTTAGACTGTCTGAGAGCAAGACTCCCACTGAAATGAACTGAGCCATCAGAATTCTGCATTTTTGAATGGCAGCCAAACTGTACTCAAAATTTGCTTCTTTCGTGAAGACTTTATCCCTTCTGTATATTATTTCCTTGGTAAATTTTATTCCATAATGTGAACTACAGATACTCACCTAATAACCAGGCAAACATAAAAATGTAAATGCATATTAAAATCTATGGAGCTCATACTAATGTTAGCATTTTAACGTCACATAAATTTGCAGAAAGGACTATCAGGTCATGTAAATAAATGAATTGTGTCAATTTTCTGTAGTTACAGAATCACCTGAGATGTCAAGATATTCTTTGTGTTTCTCTTTCCAAAAAAATAGCTGGTTAGCTAGGTGTGGCCCCTGTAATCATAGTAGTGATGTGCCACAGAAGTATCTAAGAAGAAAAGTAACAATAACTGTCTTTTTCCCTTTCTCGTCTGTGTGCTAAATTTTGTATTGAGCCTAACAGTGTATTTTTCTTTGATTCTGCAAGGAACTGAGTTGATATACCAAAAGCGGGGGGGGGCACGAGAAATTCCAGGACAGTGAATGCGAAGAAATCAGTTTTTTACTTAGTTCTGAGGGGATTTGGAAATCACACGCATCAGGCATAGATGTGCGAAGGCCAAAAGGAGAACTGCTTCATTGAGATTTGCACGGTCCATTGCTTACACGTTTGCTCACAGCTGAACGCTTTCTACTTACTGCTCATGCCATTATTGTGGCAGGCTCACCCTGGCAAGCACTCGGGGCGGCTATTAATAATCCACAGGAGGGAAAGTTTTGCTATTAGAAATTACAAACAGCTTTGCTTGAGACATCATTTTTCTTGAGAGGGCTTCCAAGTTTTAACCGTATTTCTGGCTTCGCAGAACACTTCACAGATTTCTGTGTAATCCTTGTGGGGGGGCCTTGCTAATGTTTATGTTGTGCCAATTTTATGCTTTTGGCTTTATGGGATGAGGATAAGGAGAAATAAAAGGATGTTTAATATCATCGGGAACTCAATAGAACAACAGATGTCTCTTCCATTTATCTTTAGTTTATGGGAACAAATGGACTGTTCAGTTCTTCTGCCATCTTCCTCCTAAAGCCTTAAAGACAACTCCCAAAATAAAATGAGGCTGACACACCAACCACAAAACATTTGGATGAATTAATTGGTGCTGCAAGTCTTCTGATACAATCCTTTTACACTCCCTCTATTCTACAGCTTCTTCCCAAGTTCTTCCTATCTTGCCCAACCTCTCATTTTCTCACAAATTCCAGTGTTGGCTGGCAGTGCTACTGCAGCTCCTCTTTACTGAAGCAGACTGATAAGACCATTTTAGCTGGTTAGATAGATACTTATTTATCCTCTCTATTTATCTGGAATCACAAGATCTTCTTCCAGGAGTGACATATCCCTTGCTCCTTTCCCTTTGTCCCACACGACTTGGGCTTTGACTCTTCCTGCTCCATGTGCATGAGGAAACTGGTATCTGGGCAGTCGTGTCTTGTATGTCTCACAAACACTTCTCAAGAAGCCTTGATCAGCTTCTCATATTGTCCCAATGATATTAATTTAATTTAGAACATTTAAAGTATTAGGAAAAAAGCCCCAAAAGATAAGAGGATGGTAAACATGGGTACTCTTGAGCTAATATAGAGCCCACTGCTGTTCTTGCTGACATTGATGGTATCTTTTAATCTGTGATATGCCTGGGGCTGTGACCACTGTAACTCTATGGATGTTGACACATTAGCCAACTGCTCTGTAAATTAAATGCCCTTTACTTTACCCCAAACTCTTCAAATATGTTCAGTGAGGCAGCTCATTTCTTAAAAGAAGAATGTCCTTAGGCATTCAATATAAAACTCTAAAGATTTCAAGAGGAATTGGATCAAACCTTTTTAGCATATAAGCTATTTTAATCTAGTTTCCTATGGGTTTTTTATTTGTTTGTTTGTTTGGGTTTTTTTGCATTTCAGCATTTACCAAAGGACTTGTAGGACCACAATGGAAAAGCAGCAAAAATGAGCTTTTTCTTTCTTGCATTCTTTTTTTTTTGCAATGAGAACCTCCTATTCTGTATTCCATTCATGTGATACTTCTACTTTCCACAGATGTTTCAAGTTAGGTAGGATATGTATCATCCGTATACTCCCACCAGCAAACAGCCAGCACCCAAACTTGCCAAACTAGAAGGTGCTTGGCCTGGACTCCTCTTGGCTTTGGACCTAGTAAGTACAAACTATGGCCATTTATAGCGTCTCTAAGACAGACCTATTTGCTGTCTGTTCGCTTTCGGGTAAGCCAGGCAGGTGCTCAGGCGACAATGCCTTTCTAAACAAAATGGGCATGTACACAACAGAACCTTGCACAGAATTCCACTGTGCTGTGAAGGAGAGCTGCTGCCTTCACTGCTCTTCCCCCACCGTGTTCCCACAGTACGGATGCTTATTTTAAACTTTTTTTTTTTTTCCTTCCCCATGTTCTTGCTTCTTTTGGATGACATACATATAATTGTGAAAATATAAAAGGGGCCAAAGGTTTGCTTTTGGAGTGATGGATGCCTGGGACAGCCAGGGTTTACCCAGGATGGCAAGTCTTCTCTGTGATACAGCTTTGATTATTTTGTGGGCACATAGCAATATTACAACTAATTTGCTTTCACTTTCTTTAATGCCATGGAGACCACAGGGAGCTCAGCATATTACTGTGCTGTCCCCTAAAATAAATGACTAGTCCAAAATGACTGCACACAAGCAGTAAGTTGAACAGTGCTGCCAGGGTACCAACATGGAGAATCTAAAACAGGAGTGCTTTAGAAACACACTTCCATCTTTCAAATGTGCCTGTGTTCAGTTCCTTCCAGGTATTAGTCCTTGAAGTGTTTTAAACACAGGATGTTCCTCACATTGCACATGGGTAAGTGGCAAGGCTGGCTCAACCAAGAGATTGTATCCAGCAAGTGGCAGACTGGTGAGCTGGATTGACACAGATGCCCAGCTTTCTCCTCTCTGCCTACTGCTTTGCTGTTGTCCCAGCCTGACAGCCTGGTCCTTGATGGCTTCTGTTTGCAAAAAAGGTGTGACCAAAACTTCATCTTCTGGTTTAAGGAGATGACACTTTATCTCATGGCGCTGTCTCTGATGTGAAAGCTGCATATAACACCTGAATTCAGGAGTATAAAAGATAAGGTTGTCAGACTTTGAGAACAAACTTATCTACGTTTGTCCAGAGAAGACATAATTTTAACAGGAGTTACTTACATTTCCACGCTGACCTTTGAAAATCATTTTATTCTTACTTAAAGGGAGAATTTTTCTGTGCCAGTTCACTCCTTGGCCTCCTTGCTGAGTACACTAACCTGGAAGTTTGTTTCATCTATGGGCACAAAATATACTTCTTATAATATTATTTGGTTCGGTTCTGTTTTGGATTCATGGGGTAACATCGGTGAAGGAATTATACCCAAGCACTCAAATTAAAATCAGGCCTACATCATATCTGCACCCTGAGTTATATTTGGCAATGTACAAGTATTTTGAAAGTCATGGGAAGCGAGCAGACCTTGAAAAAATACGGATACTCTAAATGTTGATATCATTGCTGTAAACTTTTTCATTGCTCTGGTATTCGGAGTACTCTACACTGTTTAATTTGAGCTATTAACATTCCAAATGAAAGTAGCAAGAACTCCACCATAAGTTTATCTTTCTTTGACTAATCTTAACATGCACCCAAATCTCTGTCTAGCTTTCCAAGAACCACATGGTACGGTTATATTTCAGAAGCACATTATCTACGCTGTCTGCTTTAGCCATTTTACTGACACTGCCTAAGTGGCCCCCCAGGAAGCACTTACCTCTCTCCAGTGACTATGTAGGGAGTTTGCTTTTCTAATTTTTCTCTTCTGAATCAGGGCAAAATTAGATCTTACAGTAGACTAAACCAAACGATGCCAATATGTCCACCAGTGTCAAGTTGGAGTTTTGATCCTTTAAATCTTATTCATGCAAGTAAATCAGCAGTGCTGCTTGTGGAGTGGAAGAGAAGCGAAGCTATGTTATTAAAGGTCACGGGACCAGGGCTTCAGAGTATTGATGGCTTTTGCTCCACTCAGCCTTAAAATTCCCATGCTCAGCCCCCTCCCTCCATTGCTGTATTTTAGCCAATTTCTAAGTAATATTCCCAGCACAATATAATCCTGAACTTCAAAGCAGGCTCTTATTTCTTTACAGATGTAGTAAAAGCAGTTATGAAAATAAACATCAGCTAATAATATAATGATGGAAAGGGCATGATGCAATGTAATCCAATCAAAGAGGTTCAGTCCAGCATTACTTCTTCACCAAATACTACATATAGATACACACACATGCAGAGGCACTCATAAAAACTGCTACACAGAATCTACCCTTAGCTTACTCAGTCCCGCTACTTTATTACCTACTGATGCAGTAAAGCCTTTTGGCATTAATTTAATAAGTGCAATGAATACTTATAAAAAAGATACCAAAGAACAGGATTTGAAAGAATCTTCTTTCTCTGCAACCAGAGTTTCATCCAGCTTCAGTGTATTTTCCTTTAACATTAAAATCTGACATGTCAGTGCATAGGGGGAAGTTTGCATTTTCTTTACTACAGGCAATTACTAGACTGTTGTACTGTTAGTGCAAGAAAAATAATGCCAGGTGAAGAAAAAAGGAAGAAAAGGAATATAATTATAAAACGCACATTTACAGCTTTCTGTATCTCTGATGCACACATTCTACTGCAGGGATTTCAATCACTTTTTATTTCAGTAGTTAAGTTTCTTTGCTCTGAAAGGCCGTGAAATGCATAAACACAAATCTAAGAGCAATATGTATGAAAGTTACTGAAACACTGTAGGATGACAAAACTACTGGGAACAGCAGAAGAAAAGTCCCAGGCAGCTGGAACACCTGAAACACACTTGAAGAAAATTTTATTTTTCCCGATTTTTACTGAAATTATCCTTCAACATTTTTGGGAAAAAAAAAAGTAAATTTAAACACTTTCTATTTTAAAGAGTTTAAAAAACGGACCATTCTTGTGAAAGGGAAGATTTTGTGGAAAATTCTGTTCTGTTGAAAAAATGACTTTTGTCAAAACCAAATACCACAGCTGTGATTCAAAGAATCAGAGAAGACCACATACCAAGACGAGCACATTCCCCTTTCAGGATCCAGAAACTGGGACACCAGCCTCCATACACTTCTCAATACTTATGCAAGGATAGTCCCTTGCTGTCATCATTTCAGTTACGTAGGTCTGCACGTGGTATGCAGATAGCTGTATGTCTGAGGTAGAGCTCTGGTAAAATGCAATGCAGGGAAAAAAATCTGTGGATGGTTAGCATAAGTGCTTACAGCATGCTGAATTTATAATTGTACAGCCTTTATTCTGAGGGAACTGAAATTCATGAGCTGGAAAAAATAGATTTGAATAAACATTAATTAAGACATTCACCTTTCCCACATAAATAGTGGAAATTGATACTAACATACGTTGACTTGTTTCACAAAGCATAGATACCTTTGCCATCCTTGTGTGTGCAATACTTCAATTAAGGTTATCTTGTTCCAGTACTAAGTCCTGCAATAGATTCTTCACTATCTTTTTATTTAAGTTTGGCCATCATTTGAGTGGTACTTGGGCAGGTTTCATCTCACTTCAGTAAAGACTAGTTGTTTTGTACCTCATGAAGCATGTATGGGCCAAAGACACAGATTCCTTGTGCTCGAAGTCTCTGCTGACCTCATCTGCTGAACTAAGGATCTGTTTAAAATATATTGTCATTTGGATTAAAGTTAATTTTAACACAAAAGAAAAACATGCAATATACCTGTACTATTTTAGGCATATCTAATTCATTGATCTTATTAGGAGTTGGTCATCGAATTCCTTTTAGCAGTAGAAAGTAGTGGGATGCCCACAGTATTATTTTACGCAGTTACGCAAATTGAAAGGTTTTGTAGTGAGAAAAAGATAAAGACAACTATAGACAACTTAAGAGAGTTAAGTACAAGTGCTAGATTTAAAAGGGAAGATGCTGTTTCAGGATGCCAGCCATGTTATACAGCTGTTTTTCCCAGACAGGAACCCAAGGGTCGAAGGGACCATACAAAATCCCTTGGGAAAGAAAGGTGACATGAATACTTGGCGGCCGCCTGAGAGGAAATGGGGAGCACGCTGAAAGAGGGGGAAAGGAAAAACAAAAAATGTAGCTAGGCAATCTGACAAGCACAAAGGCAACACTACACAGACTTTGCAGAACATACAAGCGCAGAATAAAGATTTAGGTGAGAGAGGAATAAAGATTTCTTGAATTTTTAACCCTTTCCTGCATGTATCTCTGAATGAGTAAGAGACTGTTTGAAGAAAGCCAATTCCGCATGACTGGCCATAGGTTCTTAGACGAAGGGATATTTTTTGCTGTGTCAAATACAGCTGAGTTTATCTTGTCATGCCATCTGGAAGCAAAGAAGTGCAATCATGGGCTTCAGTTTAAGATTAAAAGAACTGTGATGATATTCCTGGCTACAAAAGAATGAGAGAGCAGACTCGCCCTGGAGCCCTGACAATTTTCAAAAGCTTTCCACCATTTTCATTTAAATGTACATTGTTTCCTTAGACTTTCAGGTTTCAGGTCACAATCCAGAGGAGGAATTCCCTTTTTCTTCCTTGTTCCAAAAATTACTGAGGGATGTAATATATATTCAAGAGCCAAGGCACCAAGAGGGATTAACCACATTGTTAACGCTTTCAGTGGACTCTACTTACCTTTCACTGTACCATGTAAGTAAGTATAAATACATCTTGCAAAGGAAGACTCTGTCATGGAAAGTAGAATCTATATTCAGTTCCTCAGGCACAAAGAAAATACCTGCACAGGAAGAAGACATCTTCGTGGTTCAGTAAAGCGTGAAGTTCTCTAGTTTTTGAGTAGTGCACAGGACAATTATTACAGAAAGGAGGTATAGACACCTGACGACCCATTTCCAGGAGGAAATGTGAAAAAGGTCTTGAGGAGAACCTGAAAATTTTATTTTCTTCCAGGAAATCAGTTGGAAAAATCTTCAACAATTTTTGTAATAAACTTTGATGTGTTCCACTGCCCAAAATCATGTTTCCACTGAAGCCAATGGCAATGCTCCTGCAGATTTCAGTGGCTATAAAATCAAGATGTAACTGTTGATACAGAAGATAGTGCTACATAATTAATTTTGTGCTTAGAGATGTCAGACTAGATTTGTTAAGATGTTTTAATTGCTTAGCTGCCATTGAACTAAGTAGAGACAGGCAGTGTAATAATACTCTTCTGTAATATCTGAATCAGATTAGAGGACTTAAATCTTAAAGCCATTGTACAAATCCCTATGATCAACTAATACTTCAGCTCACTTGCACTGATCATGTTCATATTTTTAATTCAAGCAGTAGCCTCAAACGTACAATTATTTTTTCATCCAAGGTTTGTTTGTTATCTATTGATATCTATTTTCTTGATTTAGTTTTTGCTACCTGCAGAAAACTTTGAAAAACAAACACAGTGAATCTATGGAAATTATGCATTTATTTAGACATGTCAGATTTTTAAGGCTTATTACTCTGCTAATTCCATTAACCTTTACTTATCTCCTAGTCTACATTGTTCAGACACCTATTCTGGTTTTCACAGCAGCTTATAAAATACTTTCATTAAAACCCAGAACGGAACTCTCCATCTATCATGGAGGTGCATGACTTTCTTTAAAAACAACAGCCTAGGCTTTGCTAGGGAAGAATGACTTTTTATCTTTGTGACAGAAATCCCAGCTGACAGCCCTGTTTACGCTACAGAAAATAATGACTGCTGACAGTCTCAAGGACCACCCAGTGGGTTATTTACATTTGAAACATTTGAAATCAACTCTGTTTAGATAATGTTTCAGTTTTGCATCTGGCTTGCCTGCACATGTTGCTTGTACGCTGTATTAAAGTTAGTACATCTCATCGGAACTGTAATCAATAACGTCCAAGTTTCATACTGTCAGCCAGGATCTATTAACATGAAACTGCTGAGTTTCATGTTAAACATTTTGTTCATTTGGATTTTGGAGCCCAGCTGTTAACAGAAAACTCTTCATGTTTAAGAAAACTGGCACTTTTAAAATGTAAGTGAATAACATTTAGGCTTTTTATTCTGACATCACCCTCAGGAGAAGAATATAAATACAATTTTTTAATATTATAACGTGTAAAAGAAAGATATTCCAGGCTACCTGGGTTCCCTTAGGCTTAGTGTGTTAGATATCATCAACAATTAATATTGTTAAATTAAGAGCCCTAGATTAAGACAACCCATTTAGCAACATATGATTTGAACATTTTTAAGAAATAACAGCTTTTCATGAGATCTGTATTTTCTTCAGTTCAGGAAGTTCTCTTTTCAGCTCACTATTTTCCATCTCTGTTTCGCCAAGAATATTTCTAAACTGATCAAAAGAAGAGCAACTTGAAGGGTGTTCTATTGATCTAAAACAATTCTCTGAATATGAAGTTAGATAGATACATATTTTTATCCAGCATTTGTCTTAGTACCAAAAAAGGCAATGATGAAATAAGCAGATAGCTTGAGTGTGTCAAAACCAGCAACTAAGATTAATATCCCATATTAATCCTTATTACTGAAGTAGATATGAACTTAATATTCCTGTCAATTATATCTTTCCCTTTCTTAGATTTTCCATTCTTCATTCACAGTGGCAGTGATCCATAGTTTCAGTTCATGTTCCAGTTTGGAAACTTTTGTTAATAGGATTTGAAATTGTGTCTCCTTGCTTAATTTAGTAGGTCATGGAGAAAAAAACATAAACTCATTTCTGAAATGCAAGAATAAAGTATTTATATACAGAGATCATCCTGAAGGATTGCCAACAAAATGACATTAGGATGACAGTTTCAAGGAACAAGTTAATCTTCTCTACTACAGACTCCAGAAAGCGCTCTAGAAGGCATTTCATGCGACCTACCTCTCTCGACTGACTGCTTTGGAAAAACAGACACCTAACTTGGGAGGACTCCTAAGCCTATCTGAACAGGTACTTGAAAGTAGATGGCACAAATCTAGGTATATTTTCAAAAATAAAAATGCTCTTTGGACGATGTATTGGTTGGTGCTGAATATCCTTCCCCTCCACTTTTGTTTTTGTTTTTGTTTTCTAACATTTGTCAGCAGTGCAGTACTGAGTGCTACTCTACGGAAGGGGACCTCTGTGTATCAGAAGAAAAAGCCTTGCTACAACAGGAAAATGCTTGACATCATGAAATACTCTAACTTAAGCTAAGGTAATGTTCCAAACCTTGAGAAGGCAAAACAAGGAAATAGCTATAGGATTTTACTTTTTATACAGCCAATTCTTTTTTATGCTATCCAAAGAGCAATTGTGATAGGAATCTTCGAAAAGAAAGTCTGTTTCCTTTGGCTGCCATGTTCATGACCAGACTCCAAGGGATCTATAGGAAAAGATGCTGGCAACCTGCACAGGCATCTGCAAAGGAGGTCAGGGCTGCTTCAGAGCTTCCGCCGTAATTGGCTTCAAACATGTGAGAAGTATACGATGGCTTTTTAAATGACAGAAGTTAACTGACCAGAAGAACACACAAACCGTAATATAGGAAAAAAAATACTTAGCATGGACTGATGCAAAGTCAGTATCCTTTCTGCTAGGAATGTGAGCTACTGGAAAGCTACTTTAAGAGTATGTATTGCTTGGGAGTGTGATGGTCATGGAGAAAATACTGATTGGATTGTTTTCAGAGGCATATAAATATATCAATAATCTCTGTCTTACACTGTAATTTGAGCAGCAGCCTGGCTCTTAGTAAAGTCAGCAGAGTAATGTAGATTTTAAGTAAATGTAGCACCATTTAACGTTTAAAGTCTACCTCAAAGCTACCAAAAGAATCCCACTGATGTAAAATCAGCTGCAACAGGCTCAAGTATTTTCAGCATTGCCAGAAGGAAACAAGGGGTTAGTCTGAAAAGCATGAAATCAGATATGCAAAAGAAGTGATCCAAAACACATCAAATACAACCTTGGGCTGCAAAATCTTAAAGCAGCTTGTCCCAGTTCACATTTGTAAGAATCTGATGGCTGACAAGAAACCAATTAGAATAAGAGACTGATGTTTTGAATTTCTGGCTTAACTGTGGCCTTAATTTTGACATCAAATATGACAGAAGGAAATTGGGAACATTAAAATACAAGACACACTAAAGGGAATACCAGGCTGAGAGCAAGTAATAGCCTGAGACAGGTTTTAAAAGGTAATAGGCAGATCTATTTTCCACAAAAAATGACCACCACAGAATGTATAACTCAAATTAAACCCAGTATTTTAACAGACATCACCTCTGCTTAAAAAAAGTTCGTTTTGGCCCAAATTTCTGCATTTGATAAAATCTTACAGAATGGCACCTATTTAAGTGACTTGATACTTTAGTAATCAAAAATGTCTCCCAAGCAGCTGGAACTGTCAATCTGCGACAACACTTTTGCATCCAGGTGCTTTATTTATTTCCCTCAACAGCATTATCTAAATTTATTGTGAGGCATAAGTCACATTTAATTGTGTGAAAATTAGAGTCTAAAATGATTTAAAACCCTTGGAGAAAAGGATTTGACTAGCATTTGCATTTGGAAAATAAAATTAAAATGTCTGAAAGCATAAAAGGCACTGCAAATATTGTGAAAACAAGACGTTCAGAAACTCAGAATTCTAATAATGTTTGTTGTGAGACCATGTATCTCATTTGACAGAACAACAACTTTCATTTACAGGAATGATGTGAGAATGTAGGCTGCCAAAGCCAGTTAACTAGTCTCTTCTTCCTCCCCCGCCCCCGCCCCAACTAACTGTTTGGTACAGTGGTTAGCATTACTCAGATGTTTCGAGGGAGCCCACAGGAAGGTTAGGTTTAATTGCCTCGGACACTGTCAAACATAGTCCTCAAGCATTCAGTAAGTCAGATACTAAAAGGCCATGCATAGCACAAGAATAGTACCAGACTGGAGAAGGATACACTGGTGGAAAAGAAGAAGAGAGGAGGAGAAAGTCTTTGCTTCAAAATCTCTTAAACAATAAAATTACTTTAACTATGATTATTGCTTTTGTGAATGGAATTAATTGTATTCAAGTAGTTTATGGAAACTCTTCATATACTTAAAATGACCTTCAGGCTTATATTACCACTACAGGCAATGTCCTCAGGTTCAACAAGCAAGCAGCTCCTGGTTCTTCAGCTACGCAGATCTTCCATGTGGTAGACAGCTACGTTTAGCTCCTCTAGGCACTGCCCGGCTTGCTTTCTCTGTCTCTCATACAGACTTTTGTATCAAATTCTCAAGCTGAAGGCTAGAAATACGCATAAGCGTGCTAGGAGTATTTGCCTTTTCCATAATGTTAAATGGAACGTGAACTTTGCCAGGTAAACGGTTCAAGAACCACTGAAGAGAACTCCAAAGCCGGTACTACCTATAAGCTTCATAAAGGCAGATGCAAAGACTCACCTTAGCAATGCAGATGGCAGAATTTCTCTGCAGTCTACAGTTACCAGAATTTTTATTTCTACTGTTCAAAAACTGATGTAGGTAAGGAATTACAGGATGAATCACAGACATAGAAGAACACGTGGATATTCATCTAGTGTTAGGGTTAGCATGCATTAGTTCATACACTCCTGACATTTAAGGAACTATTTGCACTTAATTTTAGATGAAATGAACTAAAACCTTTTCCAAAGAATGAAGCTTGCTATTTCTTTTTATTTATTTTTCTTACATTAGTTATGGCATGGGAAAAGCCCCAAAGGTTTTCTTTGCAATATTTCTAATTCAATTAAGAGCAAGAACCAATTAAAAACTCACAAATGGTTTCCCATGAACTTTTAGACTGAAGTGTTGGATAAATTTAGATTCTCAGTACAACCTAATTTGATTTCAAAATGTTCTGGCCAAGGTTTTTAGAAATAGATACCCATAGGTAGGATGCTGTGTCTATATTTAGGTAACACAGAAGAAACGTCTACACTTGAAAAGTTCTGTGCATCTAAGTACCCACAATAAATCAACATAAACAGCTGCAGTTCAGCTCCCTTTAGATCAGACAGTTCTTTTAAAGATCTACTGCAAAGGCTATGTAAATTACTATTTTGGCTTCCTTATGATCTTATAGGCATAAGCTATGTATAGAAGTGGTAGAAATGTATGCAATATGGATTTAAGACCGGTAAGTTTGACACAATTTGTAAAAAACTGGTTTCAAAATTTGTGCAAGCATGATTAGAGCTACTGTAGAAATTTATTGAGCTTTTAAAGGACAAACTCAGTCATTTTTCAAGGAGATGCCAGTACTCAATCCTGAGGAATTTCCACCTGCCATCCTACTTCCAATTTATTAAGGCAAATAGAACAGAACATCACTGAGGAAGACATTCAGTCAGACTGAGCTGGTCCTTATCCAAACATGGATCCAAAATAACCACGCAGTGTGCGTGTGTGCGCGCGCGCGCGTGTGTGTTTGCACACATACAGGAAGAGTGAAACAGAACAGTTAACCAGGAAAGACTGGCCTCAGACGTTCTTGTGGAAGGTTCCATAAATGGGAATGTTTGGCCTGATACGAGAAGGGAGAGTAGGATTACATGTTTACTTGTTGCTGAAGAACTGGAGATATTAACCATGACGGAAATTTACACCTACACCTAACAGAAATATTTTTTGGTCAGCAATGGCCTGTAAGGAAAAAAAGAATGGAGGAAAATGTCAGATCAAAAGTTTTGCAGTTATTACCAAAGTTATTTTTAAAATTATGAGTTAAAGTTAATTTACTAGTAGATTAACAGATTTTTGCAAAACAGATATTACAAATAATAGAATCTGAACACACTCTCATTATGGTTTTGGTCATGTACTTAAAAGTATGGCAAATGAACATAAATGGACAAAATGATGTAAGCTGTCAAAGACATGTTAGGAATAAACTCAGTAAGGTTTACAAAACTTCTTAAAATTTCTGAAAGCATAGATACCATTTTAAATAGTTAATTAAAGAGGATGCATTAATTAAAACAGATGCATTAATTAAAATGGATGTGGAAGAAACATCTTCCACAAGATAGTTCCACTGATACCAATAACAGTTGCACACTGTTTCTGTCTTAACAACTAGCTGATGCAATGCCTGTAAGAAAGAAAACACCCTTCTTTTTCAGTTTTCCCCCTTCATTTTGTATCTTTGGCTGGTATCAGGATAAAATGAGTACTTTGGTTTTTAAGCTAATCTTAGTGGTTTAAAGATAAACTTTAAAATGTACCATCCTGTCCCATTATCAAAAGCTGAATACTTTTCTTATTTACATAATTTATTGACAGATGGTTGCCTAAATACTCTGAATATTGAAAATTTTGGAAGCATGGAACTGTCAGATATTATTGTTTCACCATTACAAACATTATGTAAAACTTGGTGTATTTAACAATTATGGGTTTTTTTCTGAGTTTTTTCAATGGATTCTCCTTGCAAAACTAAGAGACCCTGTTGTCAGCTAATGTAAACTTCACTAAATACCAATATAAACCAGATATCAAGTCTTTTGAAGTTTTATTCTCTGGAAAGGGTGGATTTGAAGAAACTAAGCTGTCATATGACTTGAAACCACATAAAACACAGAAGAAGGAGAGTGAGTCTTGATCCAAAAGCTGATGAGAAGATTGTAGGCAGTAGGATCTTACTGTGAGTTGAACTCTTGCTGGATAGACTTGGTAGGTAGTCTTGTTACCATCAATACATACTCTCCAGTATATTCAGCTTTTGTTGTGGAAAACAGAATTTACTTGATGACAGTGGATTGGACAGTGAACAGCCTCACGAGGAAAAACTTGCATGCACTGAATGAACTCAAACCAGGGGAGAAGCTACATCATCTTAACATGTCTAAGGCTCCAGAAGTGCCTTCCTATAGGTGACAGAGGGAGCTTAGGAACTAATTCAAACTCAGGTTTGAAAATATGGGTGGGGGAAAATACAGCCTAGGGAGACTATGGAAACTGTTAAAAGAGGAAGACTACTTCCCTTTATCCTTCTCCAGTTGTAAGCAATGAAAGCTATCACAAATAGATAAAGATGGTAAGACTTTAATCACCTTGGATTTACCTGAAAAAAACTTGTTCAGTCCTCTAAACTATTACAAGGAATATCTTTGGGTCCCCTAGAAACCAAGCAAGACCCAAACTCATGCTGAGGGTGAGAAAAACCTAAGTTTTCATTCTTCTTATCCTTCAACTGTGACATTTATGCAAGCATCTCAGTTTCTGAAAGGATGAACAGACACAGATAGCAGGGAAGATGCATTCAAATGCTTGTAGCAGACAACTGATTTGACATTTTATAAAAGGCCAGAGTTGGTGAAAACTTTCTTGCAAACCTGCCATCAATATGTGTACATGTGTTAGTGAATACACACCAGCTAGACATGTCAGAAGGAAGGTTCTTTGTAGCGCACCTTGCAATACTGATATGCCAGTCCAGTGATCCATCGGTAATCATATCCTGAGAAAAATGCTTAGAGGTACAACAGAAAAAATTATTTCTGGGCACCATGAAATTCAAAATTTGAAGCCTATAATAAGATTTCCTCCAAGAAAGAATTCTACTTTGACTATTTAGAATGGTGAAACATTTAATTTTAAGACAAATTATGATTAAGTTACCTGATGATGTTGAACACGCAGCATACAGTCCTAACTATTACCCTTCGGGAATTACCTTGCTCAAAATAAAGCCTATGAAGACTGACAGGAAATTGGGCTGCCGTATATCAAATATAGTCACAAAATAAATATGGGAAGTACCTGTATTACATATAGAGGAATTACTATTGTCTGATTAACTGTGCTTCAGCAATAAAAATAGTTGTTTTGTATGCTGAAGATAACTGCTTATAAGAGCAAGATAATGAATTGAACCTGCTCAATGCCACAGCAGAAGTACTTTGCCCATAATCTCTGTACCTGTTATTAAGTATCCCCTTGAGGGAACACTATGGCTCCGTAACTCATTTTTTCTCTTCTAGGACGGATACCTATTCATTTGGCCCTACAGACATCTATCCTCCCAACCGCCACACTAAAACCCGGATGCCAGGCACCTCATAACTGGTCTACAAACACATTTAATACTTTGTGCTAGAGGCACCATCTTCTTCAATATCTTTGCTTTCTTGTGGATCTGGGTCAGGCATCCTGTAGCAAAGGAACACATACGTGGACTTTTTTTCATGGAAAACCTCTCTTACCACAACGTAAGTGTCTCTTGGGTGACTCTGTGTATCTCTAGGTTTTTGTTCCTAGACCTCCTGCAGAGAACCTGCTATATAACTACCTATTACTTATAGATCTCTTAGTTTACCAAATCGTGCAGACTGCCTTTTACTGGAAAGCGTTTTTACTGTAAAAACACTTTTGGAATTAGCCTAAGCCCACTGACATGGGTTGATCCAGCCTGTGACAAAAGCATGTAGAATCAGGCAGTAGAGTTCTGGAGTGCTTCAAGTAGGTTTGTTTTTGACAACCAATGGCTTTTCTTGCATTAGGCTAATCCACTAAATCTTCTCTTTCCTATATTATATTTAGATGAAGAAAGAAATGTTCCAAGTATGAGATATGCTTCCCATTTAATATTTCCCCCTCAAAATGCAGCTTGGATTTAGTAATTAATCAGTGCTATCCTGCAGAGTCTATAGACTATCATGAACACTTACATTAGACAACCCCCATTTTTCCCCGAACTCAGCTAAGGCAATCCAAGAAACTGAATTTACATAAACAATAAAAAGATTTTACTGTGCAAGTTCATAAATTCTGACAGTTTCATGGAAGAAGACACTTGAGATGAGTTAAGAAGCTTTAACAACCCTACACAAAGGCAAGTACACTGGCTGAAAAAGCAGCCAGCATTCTGGAAATGACTAATGAAGTACTACAGCACAATTCTGCTAGTGGATGCTTCAGCTTGTACTGCATAACTAAAGTGCAGCAACAGGGTATAATAAATGCAGGAGTAACTCTTTGTGAATATGTGGCATATCTAGCTTCTGGGTCTATGATTTTATTATTAATCCTGTTCACTGAGTCTTGATATTGGATGATACAGTGTTTTCTAGCTTAATAAGCAATAGGTGCAGTCTATGAAAGATAGGTAAACACAGGATTTGCTTTCTTACCTTGAACTGGCAGATGCTACAATGGTCCTTCTAAAGGTGTATGTTAACACTTCCACTGCAGCTACGTAAGGTTATATAACTCTTTCCAACTGGTTGGAAAATACTTTCTAAAAAAATACCTGCAAGCAGTATGTACCCCTTTGGTGGTGGTATCTGTCTGAAAATAGATCACATACATCTGTCTTGTCTACAAGGCAAAGAATATGCAGGATTTTCATTGAAAGGTAGTAAACGCATTCGACTATGGTTTCAGTCTCTTCTGTCTCATTTTGAGTTTGTTTACCAAAAATATGTGGCCCAGTCTGAAAGAAATCCAGAAACTTTTGCCAGTGAGTGGAACGGAATGATTTTCTCATGATGCTAAGTCTTCCTCTATACTAGGCTTAACCTTGCCATTCAGATGGGATAACTTAAAGCTAAACAGCACCTGATAGATTAGTAGATCATAACAGCAGATCAACTGCAACTCGGTTGCTGGAAAGATCACACATACTAATTTTCCATCTGATACTCATGGCACTGTTAGAAGAAACAAGGACTTAACAAAATACATTTTCAAGTGAGGAAAAGCTGAGACTGAAGAAGCATAATTATCATCTTGGCATTAACTCCATATAAGATGCAAATTCAGCATATCCAGCAACGAGAAGGAAACTAAACTGGTTCTCAAAAACTCCAAGTCTCATTCTCACTTCTGCTCTGACTTGTCACATCAACTTTCAAGTCAATATCTGCATCTGTAAAATGAAGTTGATTTACAAAAATACTCAAAATGAAGTTGAAATCTGAGAATGACAGTGCTATACATTACTACTACATATATCCTACAGAAATACCTTCCGTATCTTACTGTTAATAATTTACTCTATTTACTCTGTAATTTACTCTATGTTGCTCTTTCCTTAAAGATTAAACATTAAAAAAATCTTAAATGGGAAGAAGCAGGAAGAGTTGTGCAAGCTCACTTGTGAAGCAGGCAGAGATTTCTCTATCTTGCTTTCCATCTGTGGAACAAGTTCCTACAGGAATCAAGGGATATCATAAGCCTATGTATTTTCTGGGAGGGACTATTCATGCATTTTATTAAACAAACTTTCAGAAGTGCTTAAATTCTTCAAAGATGAG
Organism: Gymnogyps californianus; assembly: GCF_018139145.2. Classification (NCBI taxonomy): domain Eukaryota; kingdom Metazoa; phylum Chordata; class Aves; order Accipitriformes; family Cathartidae; genus Gymnogyps; species Gymnogyps californianus. The sequence goes on from NC_059473.1 coordinate 106,017,458, forward strand.
GGCAATATAAGACAAGCTATCAGAGAAGCTGAACTGCTTAACTGTTACAGTTGTTTAAAAAAAGGTCTTTGTATCACAAGGACAAACATTGGGGACCAGACCTAAAGTAGTTACTAAGAAAAACTGCAGTGCCTAAAGTGATTTTTAAAACCAAGTATAAAGGTAATTTCTTTTGCCATACCTGCAAAAAAATATCCATGTTTAGTAAAAGTAAAGAACTCCAACTCAGAGATGGTTTGAAGCAAATTTGAGAGCATTTATTATAGAAAGAGACCATAAATTATAATTTAACAGAAATCAGTATTTTTTCAGTGTGTCTAGTTTTAAATTGTTTTTAATTTTTCCCTCATGTAAAAAATAAATCCACATAGCAAGACAGAACTGAAACTAGACACAAATTGGAGTACTTTTTATATGGCAACTTGCTCAAAAATAAAACTTCATCATAAATTGACTATCACCTACTGTTTATTCAAGAAATAAGTTTAGGGGAAAGTTAAGGTCATTTAATGCATTTCAATTTTGTGTTAGAATAGTCTTGATCAAGAATCTCATTTTAATAAAATCTGAAAAGTTACAATATTTTTTTTGTGTAAATGTATTACTGCTTCAACATTTTCTTCTATACAAATTTAGTTGTTACTTATAGCAACATAATTGGCTGGGAAGATGCCAGTTTGTCCTCCTATTCTTCCTTCCCACCAATCGAACTGGGAATCTGTTTTGGTTGTGACTGTGATTTTGTCTCCAGCTTTGAAAGTCAAGTCACCTGGCTGCTGTCCTTCAAATGAATAAAGTGCTGTCACTTCTACTGGATTACTCCAAGAGTTACCTGAAGTGAAAGAAATTAAATAAAAAGGAAATTACTAAACTGCACATACAGTAAGTCCTTAAATACAATATTCTTAAATGACAGTAGAAAACAGTGACAAAGACACCAAAATAATTTATCTGAGCATATAAACTGCTGATGAAAAACCCCCTCCATTTCCACTACATTCTTAGGTAAGTGAAATTTGGATTCTAGCCTATCAGCACAGTCTATTTAATAAAGTAGTACTCTATACAAAATAAAGATCAGCAGTTTTTTCTATATGCCTCATACGGTCAAACAGAGACAGTGGGAACAAAAGTGGTGTGTTGAAGAAAGTGCGAGTGCTTCCTGAAAGATTGCTGAACAGAACCACTTTTGGGTTTTAGTTCTGGTATGTGTTCTCTGTGAGTTTCTTCATAGAAACTGCAAAACTTAAAGCAGGGATTTGATTTTTTTATCAATACTCAGGATATAGGATGGTAAAATACAAAATATCCACAGCACTTCCCTTCTCTTTCCATAGGGTTTCCAGTGTCTAGGATTTTGGTGTATCTCACAGGTTAAACATAACACACAAAATGTACTACTGGAAAGAACTGATTATGGTTTGATGTACTGGAAGTGACTTGGCTTGCATAGTGGTATTTTAGACCACATATACAAATGGCTTTTATTCTCTTTCCACCAGTCTCTTACATAACTCCTTCAGTCCGTAGCTGGGGTTGGAATCATGCCATGAGTCTTCTGATCTAGTTTTAAAATCATGTAAAGTCTCAGATACCATTATCCAGCCTCCATTCCTGTTGACATTTTTTTAGCCAATATCTCAGTGTTTATTACTATTGAACTTTTAATCTAAGTGAATATCTTCAATTTGCTAATAATTATGTTTGCTCTCAATTCCTTTAACTGTCTGAAGTATATGAGGTAGTTGCATTTGTTTAATGTTGATTTAGAAAACAGTTAAATCTCTTGCATGAATGCATCTAAAAGTAAAAAATGGAAGGTGCAATGGAAGACTAGTTAAGAGGAAATAATGAAGACGTTTACACAGTTAAGTGGAGAGATTTCAGGATTTCAGCTCATACGGACATGACAGCTGCACAAATGCTCAAGCATGCAAGATTAAAAGCTTTTAGCATTAGCTGTACCTGCTTGCTGCCAAAACTGTGTTGCAAAAGGGGAAACCCAAGCTCTTCTTAGTCTATACATTGCAAGTACAGAGCTAGAAAGGATGGTGACAGAAGCACTGATACAACTATTTTTTTGGCAGTCTGTTGTCAACAACTGATACCCACAGAACTTTTCTTCTAGTTGCTTTTATCACTTCAAAAGAAGGAGGAAAAATCCTTTTCCCTCAAGCCTCCCAAATACAAACTGTAGCCAAAACAGGACAGACAGAGAATAATGGACTACAAATGTATGCATAAACAGCATAGATTTTTTTTTCCCCAGCATCTGTCAATATGAATGTTCATTCCATAGGCCAGTTCTTTCCCTTAATGATCTGCATTTGTAGCAATCATCAAAGATTAACACAAAATTATTGGCCATGTGCTGGGAGAGTGTTGGTTGCAGAGAAGTCAAATGCTGTCTTCCTTGATCACACAGTCTCTCTCTCCTGATATCTATATTCATGATCTAAAGTCACACACTACTATTTCTTTTGATGTGAAAACAAAACCAGATGAGAATACCCATGTTTATCAGGTCCTTATCTCCACCAGTTACTCCTACCAAAAAAAGGCAGCAATACAGCTTTTCTAAATATCTTTTTTACTTTCACACTTGAAACCCTGACAGACTGAGTATTCAGCAATTACATGATCTCCGCCAAGAATTCAAGCATTTGATACAGTCAGGATAATATGATGTGTTCCCATGCACAGTGTGATTTGAAGCTAGATATTTTGATTGAGGAAATCATAGCAAAAAACCACAAAAGTAGAAGATGCTTTGACTTTTTAGTCCTAGTTTTAATTGAACAACAGTAAGAAAATACTGTAGCTCAGGACTCTCTAGGTGCTACGGCATGAAAACAGTTACGACTCAGTTGCGTATAAAAAGGAAGAGGGGGTGCGTTTTACCCCTGTGCCACATTCAGTCAGCAGGCATGGGTAAAAGTGCATTTTACAAGTTACGATGAAGGCTACAAATCCTTATACTTTGAGTTCTTAACCATATGTGTTTCCATCACCTAAACGTTCAAATGGATAACCACTCAAGGAGAATTAGAGTTACTATATAACTGCCCAAACTATGTTAATATACTTGGAAAAATCAGATAATTGACAGCACAAAAGAAGAGACTGAAAGTGCTAAAAGTGACGGTGAGAGCTTCTTTTCATTACATTCAATAGAAGAACTGTCACCACCACTTTAATATGGTGGACTCATAGCAATGGCAGCAAGTAATAGTTACCTCCTCCATGGCTGAACTTGCATTAAGAGTAAGGCTATAATTCCTCTTATACAAACTATTGAGTATACTGAAATTGGCTTAGTAAAAGTAGGAAGAAAAATGAAGGGAAACTAGACACAAATTAAAGCATGAAAAGGTGGAACAAAAGAAGTGCGTGTGAGATATTAAAGTGTAGGAGTGCATTCGATGCACCAAAATCATGCCTCCAATAATTGTTTCCTCTGTCATATGAACAAGATTGTTTTATGCATTTCCCTTCCCACTTTTTGCCCCTGTGCATGTGTAACTTTTCAAACGTACAGAAACCTCAAAGCACTACAGCTGATTATGAACACTGAATTCTGTGTTCTTGCCCCATTTGCTACCTGCTGTCATTTAAAAACATTTTCCAGCTTCATTCCTGTCAGCTCTTTTATAACAATTCCTACTTAATTTTCCCTAGCAGCTCTTTCCCATACTATAGTTTCATTTTATTTTTCACAAAGATTCTAATCTCTGTGCTTTAATTCTGTATTTTTGTAGCATAAAAGAGATAAAATGCATATTTATTGCCTCCAGATTGCAGCATCACATGCCTCATATTTATATGGATCATCCTAACAAATAAGTATCTTACATGAATGCATTGTTATGAAATCTACCACATATATTATAAGGGGGAGCTATTTCATGTTCTTGTTTCCTGATTTCAGTTTTACATAAAAGGGTTTTAAATAAAATTGTTATAGTCAACACGAAGATTGCTGAATGCATATATTGAAACCACATTTGCAGCTCACACAAGATGGTGCTACAGTGCTACATACAGCATATGATACTGAACTCATTAAGATTTATGAGTATGCACACTGGAATAAAAACAAATTACATTGTGGAAAATCCTTAATTAATGGTATCTGAATACACACAGCACACTTCTACAAACATAGCGGTCAAAACAGAAATATAGAAATTTTGGCTGAAGATCAATTAGTGCAGCAGCCAGCATACATATTCAATGCTCTAGCATACATGGGTATGGCGTATGCTTGATAACAAACTGCTCTGACCACAATATCCTTTCATTGTTATTCATCTTTACATACCATAATGATTTGAACTTTTTGCTAAGGACTACTGCTATAGATTAAGGACTTGATGAGGTATAAACTAGAGTGAATTTATGGCCTCTTGGGCGCGCTGCAGTACCAGCCCCAGAGTGAATGAGAAAGTAATAAAACTATCTTTAATTACAGCACATTTACCGCAGAATGAAAGCATTCTCTAGAAAGTTGCTATAGAACAGATACACTAGCTACATTTCTATTAATCAACTGAAGAGTGTCAGAGCCCTTCTTTGACTTTGAGACCAACTGGTGCAGACTGGCCACATACATACTACTAAATGCTCACCATCCAGAGAGGAGAGCCACATCCAAACTACCTACTGGTTTCTATACTGGAGTAACTCCTAAACCACACCTGTGAATTATCTGGGAAAGTACTAAGTGAGAATAACACCAAGGAACTTTCTAATAACACAACCACACAGTGCTTGGGCCCATGCTTTCACACCGTTTAATTTACTAGTAGATGTAGCCACTAGTTTCGCATTCTAATGTGAACCTATAAAATATTAGTAAGCCCACAGGCTGATTCTAAGACTGGTTTTTAGAAAAGAAGAGGCATTCTACATCATTTTGGGTTCAGCTTATTATGCTTTCAAAAACTAAATCTCAGTTGGAAGACAGAATAGTACAGTCCAGCTGTGGGTCCCAAATTTAACTTTACTGGCATAGATGTATATATCCCCTAGCCACTGAATGTCTGATGCTGAAGAGCTTGCAGAAGAATTATATAAAATCTGTAAAGTGCTGCTTTTGGCCATTGACACAGCAATAAAACTGAAATAAGTTTCATGTGCTTGAGGTTAGTGGTGAGATTGCTAAACATCCACTTTGCAAAATTCGCTAATTGTCAGCAATTAGAGAGCTAGCATGATTTTGTGGGTCATGTGTGCACCTATATGATAGAAACTAGAAGTGAACTAACACAAACTATTACTGCTGGTTTTGGGTTCATCTAAACCATACTAAAGAGCTTGCAAAAAAGGAGCCCTGTGACTCAATTGTCACTGCCAACAAGCCATCTGATCAAGGGTACTGATGACTGACAGGGTAATCCTCTCGTTGACTGTCCATATATTATGCACTTTCTGCTAAATCTTTACTTTGGTAAATGGGCTGTGGGTCTGCTTTCTTTTGAAGTTGAAAGGTTATAACATTGCTTCTATTGGGACGCAACGTACCATATGAAAATGTGATTGTCTAGGTAAATATGTTTTTTCTGGAAACTGAATAGTCTATCTTACTCAAATTTTTTGTGCAACATTTAGAATGCATGGCTATAGTTTTTGTTATTTAAAAATCAATCTGAATGAGCAACACATTCGACATACTAACTTCTACTTTCTCTGTATTTTGTAAAGAAGTAGAGAGAAGTGATTGGACCTGCCACACAAAATGTTAAAAGTCAGATGAGTCTCCAGCATCAGAGATGACAGAAGTTGTATAGTGCTGGCATAAAAGCTCCACCAAAAAGTGTCAGCTTACAGAGAAGCTGTAATAGAATTCTCATTGGTTAAATGGAGACCTAAAAAACTAAGCAACCACATGAACCCTGTTTGTGCAGCAGAAGTAAGAGAAAAACAACAAACAGATCAAACAATGGAAAACAACTAATGGATCTAGGCAGATGCTTTTAAAAACAAATATATCAAGTATCAAAAAGGTTTACTATCACTAGTACAGCATTCAGAGGCATTGAAAGCCTCGGGTATTGCTCACAGGTTTAGGATGAGAGCTGCAACTAACAGCGAACAGACAGAAATCTTAGTTCTTTACCCGTTATGGGACACTGGGCTTTCGTTTGGACAGGATTAGTATTGAGTTTATAATTAGAGTCCAGAAAAGAATCCAAAGTAGGCTGAAGAACTAGGTTAATTACTGGGTCCTGCAAATCTCTGAGTAAAAAATGATAGTTGGTGCCAGCAACAATGAAGAGTTTATAGGAGATTTTAACAGCCACCCTTAGCAAATGGTCTGGACACCACCTGCTAAGATACGATTGTGAGTGTAAATACTGTGTGTGTATACATATATTGATTATACTAAACTGCCTGAAGGATGTTTGCCTCAAATTATCATATTAAAAAGCAATACTATTATCAGGTCCCAACTGGACATGTTAAAGAGGAAGACAACCATCAGCTTGATTCAACAGCTTTACATGAGCCAGCAACATGCCGTTACAGCAAAGGCGGCGAACAGTATCCTGGGCTGCATCAGGCAAAGTATTGCCAGCAGGTCAAGGGAGGTGATCCTTCCCCTTTACTCAGCACTGGTGATGCCACACCCGGAGTGCTGGGTCCAGTTCTGAGCTCCTCAGTACAAGAGAGACATGGACATGCTGGAGAGAGTCCAGCAAAGGGCCATGGGGATGATGAAGGGACTGGAGCATCTCTCCTATGAGGAAAGGCTGAGAGAGCTGGAAATGTTCAGCCTAGGGAAGAAAAGGCTCATCAATGTCTATAAATACCTGAAGGGATGGTGGAAAGAGAATGGAGCCACGCTCTTTTCAGTGGTGCCCAGTGACAGAAGCAGAGGCAATGGGCACAAACTGAAACACAGGAGGCGCTGTCTGAACATCAGGAAACACTATTTTACTGCGAGGGTGACTGAGCACTGGAATAGGTTGCCCAGAGAGGTGGTGGAGTCTCCATCCTTGGAGGTATCCAAAAGCCATCTGGACATGGTCCTGGGCAACTGGCTCTCGGTGGTCCTGCTTGAGCATGGGGGTTGGACCAGATCATCTCTAGAGGCCCTTTCCAACCTCAACCACTCTGTGATTCAGTGAAAAACTTCAAAGAGACTTTTGAAACAAAGTTACCTTGAAGTATAAAAGCAGCATGAAAATTCGTAATTGGAAAGGAAAGAGTTTGGACTGCAACAGCAGTAATCAAAACCCAATTTTATACAAATGGAAGTCACCTTGCCAGCATCATCTCTGTCTAGGCCAGACAGAGCAGCCTCCCTGTCAGATACTGTAACTAACCCGTGCCCAGCTAGGGGAGTGCCAGCATGGGGTGCACCTAGTAGGGACTCATATCTCTGCGTATGTGACCTCGTGGTGGGGCTTTCTTGTCAACATACGGATCAGTGGGTTGTAGAGAGCTGCAGGAGCACACATAGAGCTGCAGTACCCACATCTCCAACAAGAGGTTTGTGCAAGTAGGAGAACCTGCACTGCCAGAATAGATTGTGAGTGCTCATAACCCATACTACCCGTGAGAGGGGATGTGCATGAATGTAAAGCTTTGTACACATAACACTTGATATGCGTGCATGCCTGGAAGTGCAACTGAAACTTTGGAGGTTGCATTTAGAAACCTAAGGTGTTTATTAACTTTTTTAGTTAGTTATTAACTTTAGTTGTCTAATGTTGTGATTTATTTGCTGTAATACTGATGTTGATCCTGAATGTATACTTCACAGATTACTAGCTAATTATCTGTCATTAGTGAATTAATAAAGCATTTTGATCCTGATTTTGGTTTAAGTTACATGAACTGAGCAGTCTTTCCCTGTGACAGTTCTTGCAAAAGTGTTTTCTCCCACAGCAAAGATTAGGGTTCAGGCTGAATGGCTCATGGCCACTGCTGAGCTATAAGTAGTAATTATAGTGAAAGAACTTATTTAACTGCTGGTCTAGTAAGGAGGGCAAGTATGCGTTGTGATGATAAAGCTATGCCGAGAGCAGGAATTCAAATATGTAATGAAGCGCTAAGCTCACTAGCAGTCCCATGAGAAGCTAGGATGGCTGTTCCTTTTTGCAAAAATGAATCAGCTTAGCCTAGGACTGACAGAGCAATTGGGCTACTGTTAGGGTTAAGACTAGGATCAGAGTTTAATAAAGCAAGGGGCTGAAGAGAAAGATTCATTGGTGGACAAGCAATATCGGGAATGAGATGAGGCATTAAATGGCAAAAGTAACTATCTTACAGATATTTCTGGATTTGCTGTGTTCATCGACTGATAGAGCTAGATCTGGAAACTAAAAGACAACATTGGATCCTTGCAGGACAGGTGAGGGATAGAATAAGAGCAACAAACGCCTTATGGTTCATTCTGAGGTGGATATGAGTTACTGCATTACAGTCAAAGTCAGCTTTAAGGGTGGAACTAGAATTTGAGTACGGAATCCAGTCAGCAACAGTTATTCAGCTTCTGCACTCACTGTTAATAGGGGTTTGAACCAGTCCAGTTCTTACAGTGATGACTGCTGCCCCTCCTCCTTCATATTTTCAGACTTGAGGCTTACTGAGCTATGTTTTGGGTAGGATTTGCGTAGGAACTGTAAGCACCAAAGAGATACATTTTCTGCTGGATCCAGCATGCTGTGCATTAGAATGTGGAAGGCAAGGGGTGGGGAAAGAAAATAGCATGTAGTAAATTCTGAAGGCATCAGGGTAACTACTAATGACAGGGATAGCTTCTGAATTAGTGCTAGGGCTCATGATAGTAGGAACTAAAGACCTAAAATTTTGACTTGAGGAATGTAGCACCATTGGGCCACAATCATGCCTAAAGGCAGGCAGGGAAATGGCTTAAGTTTAACTTTGAAGTAGGTAGATGAACCACTAAGTTCAATCTGTAATACTCACAAGAATGGGATGAAAGCTGGATCTGGTAGGGAGTGCTTTTGTTTCTGTTTGAGCTCAAAGACATACTTAACCTGAGAGTCAGTGGAGGAATGTAAAGGACAGGCAAAGTGATAGGGCAGGAAATTAACTTTGAAGCAAGAACTGATTCTAGATGAGAGTAAAGGAATATTGAATTTGCAAAGGTCAGAAAGAAGGATGTTGCAACAATTGAATCATAACAGGACAAAAGCCTGGACAAAAGTGGAGACGGAAAGAAGACGCTGCATCTTTGAAATGGTATTCAGAGAACAATCTATAGGACTCATTGTTCAGAAAGTGAGAACTTCTAAAGAAATTCAACTTGAAGATCACACATGCTCTGCAGTGCTCAGCAACAGGCAGTTTCAGATTCTATTTGATCATTTTTAGCTTGAATTCATAATTAGTTAACAATGGAGTACCAGAGTAAGGCAGGAAGAAATGGATCTGGAACAAAGGTAGTTATGAGTTGTTTGCAGAAAATGTTGTCTAGCAAATGAAAAGGGACAAAGGACAGCTAGCTGGGAAATCTTAACAGAAAAATAGAGGGCTGATAAGGACGCCTTCTCAGTGACACACTGGAAACATAGATGTAAAGGCAATTACAGACATAGCCCAGCAATGGAATTCAAGGAGCACAAGTATTACCAAAGAAAACAGACGATGACAATTAAACTATCAGGTTAAGGGAGGATGGAATGTGATTTCTAATATGTGGTTATAAAAAGGTCACCAAAGACTTGGAAGTAACAGTTACATTTACATCAGTGAATGGAGCAGTACCAAGGCCAACTGTCAGTCTGGTCCTGTCCACGCTATTAAACTCCATGTCTCCAAATCAGAGTAGCTTCATTCATATTGACTACTGGGGACAGTCTCTGGCACATACTAACTTCCAAACTACTAAGGACAGTCCACTACCTTTCCCAGATCAAAATCATACCAGGAACCTGCTAACAATTTAATGGAATAAATGATAAAGTTTCAGTGCCCAAGCACATTCCCTGGCAATGTTTAATTTATCAGTATAGATAGAACCAATGGCTTGAACTGGGTGCAAGAGAAACTGCTTTAAAGAGGGTCCAGCATAATACTGAAGAACTCTAAAACAACAAGATAAAAGAAGATTAGGTAACAGCAATATGATCAACTGTGGGCTTTGTGAGATGAAAGAGGATGAGATGCTAACATTGGGAAGAGATATTGCTGGATGAGATTGAGAGGTTAAGGGTCAAAAATAAGTGACAAGATAGGATGGATACCTGAGATAAACAGAGAGGGGATAGAACAATGAGAATGAGAATCTTCTCCATCTGTGAAAGCTATAAAGTTTAGAGAAAATATGAGCTGAGGACAAGTAGAACCATCATATCTCTATCAGTATCCTCCTGAAAGATACCCAGTATGGACTGGTAAGAAGGGACAGACACTGGCTAGGACCTGAAGAATGGTCTAGTAATGCAAGACCTCTATACAGGTGAGACTAGGAGCACTAAATAAAGCACGTTCTCTGAGACTTAGGTCAGTGTCTGGTGTGTTGCCAGACATTAAACCATCTTTTTGGCCACATTAGTCATCTGAGGAGGCTATTTCAGAGCTGTACTCCCCCAGTCGGTAAGATAGCTTTCTTAATGTCCAGCTCCAAGTAATTCACTGCTAGTTTACATCTATTTTTTTGTTTGTCGACATTGGCCTTTGGCTGAAACCCTTCTTTCTTGGCATTTACCTTCCTCATGCTTTTATAGTCAAAAAACATTTTTTTAAACCTTCAGACTGTTACACTAAAAATAACTTAGCTACCTCATATAAGTGACTCCTTGCTCCACTCATTGTACTTATTCTTCTCCACATCTATTCAATTTAACCTAATTTTTCTTGAAAATGAGTAAACAGAATATTACCATCAGGTAAGCAGCCTGTAGGTCACTTCTCACTGACTTCTCACACTCTACCATCAAGCGCAGAGCTGTTTAAATAGAAGGGTGACAGAACTGAAGGAACAGAGAGCTCATTTTGTGGAGATCATGGATTTAGTTCTGAATGTGAAAATAAAAAAATACTTGGGATGAATCACCACAGGAGACTGTCAGATTTTTTGATGAGGAGATAGCCATGAATGAAGAGATCAGCAAAGAAAAAATGGAAGGGGAAGGAGAGCAGAGAACACTGGAGAAACTGGAAGCCACAGAAAGCCGAGGTACAAGAACAGGAGAGGTATTAGTGACGTAGCGGAGCTGCTCTTTTAGCTGAAGGCTGAGCTAAACCAAAGCTGCAGAATAGGTGATAAAGCTAGACAACACAGAGCTAAGGGGCCAAATGCATTTAGAAAAATGATAATGAAGTTACAAAAACTAACAAGGAAGATTGAGAGAAATCAAAATAAAGGGGATGTGTACATAATTTCAAGAAACTTAAATATAAAGAGATAGATTTTGAATATGAATGGATGTATTCTAAATCCCAGAACTGTAAACCCAGAGCCATATCAGAATTCAAGATAATACAATATTGAACACAGATGTTACTCATTAGTTTGATGACCATTAATCCAAGAAAAAGTCATCAGTTTTATAAACCATTTTAATATTAGTAGGTTTTGAAAGGAGAGAAGTGTCTGTGTACAATAATGGAACCTCTTCCAAGGTTACCAAAGACAAAAAAAAGGAAGCTAGCAAACAGAAGACTAGAGGGATGCAAAGTTAGGAGGGAAAATAAAGATGCCTTTGCAATTAGTGCCTTTATCTGCTCCCTGACCATAAGAAAAAATACCAGCACATGAATTAAATGGTGCAGCTGTTTCAAAGAGACTAAGGAAATAGGCCTAAAACCAACCTGTTGATATTAATTTAGAAAACAGTTAAGAACAGCATTAATCAGGTTGAAGTCAAAGCACTAATTTTGTGCTGGACCACCAATATGGAGAGAGAAATTGGACAGTGTGTTGTCTGATACAACGCTAATTCTTCAGCTCTCTCTTCTCCAAAGAATTAGGAAGCTGAAACTACTAATAGTCTCAGTGATACAGCACCTTTTTCAAGAACGAGGCAAATCCGATGTCTTGGTTATGTATGATCAGTCACACTGGGGAGTATCTACCTTTTACTACATCTAAACTTACCCTCTTGGTTTCCATTATATTTTATGTCTATTTCTGAACTATTATGTAAAACAGCAGCTACGAAAATAACTTATGAACATAAAGTTATGCCCCACAAAGATTTGATTTCTTAGGTGAATTGTGTCAAGGATAGCCAAAGAAGCATTGGAAGGGAATGGAGAGGCAGTGTGTGGAAGAAAGACATAAAGCTTAGTGCTGGATTTCTGAGGAAATCACTAATTATTCCTACATGCCAGTTTCCTGCAAGCTGTTCAGTCCTTTAATTTTAAGGATCTCATGCCTTACGTCACTACTACATTTTGTAATTGCTTTTAAATAAGAGTTTTAAAACAAGAATGAATACTAGTTTTAAATTCAAGACGTGAATTAACAGTGGTTTTGATCATAATAATTCTAATGAGTCACACTAATGAGTTAGAACAAAGAAACAATTGAAGATACACTTTATTGATATTCTAAAAGACAATCTTAGAAATAGTTCAGTTGTCTGAAAGCGTGCATGTATGTGACTAAACTTGTCTCCTTAGAAACAAAACAATGGAAACTATTTCATTTATGTTATGGTAACAGTCAAAAATGCACAGAATACCTCTGAAAACACAGAAGATGATCCTTGGGGGTGTAAAGAAATAAAGCTACAAAAGTACATAATTGTATGTTTATTACTAACCACACGCACACATACAACAAACAAAAAATCTTTTGTTATAACTAATTTTTCCACTCAGAGTTTGGAAAGCAGTCAAAATGATGAAAACTGCAACAGAAAACAGTATACTGTTATTGAAACGGAAAATATATAGCTTGCAATGGATGTGACTACCAGTTTGAATATTTCCTCAAATTTAAAACCCTCTTGCATATATTATGTAATTCCTTTATTAAAAAGGACTGGCTCATTCACTTGCTAGAACGTAAACAAAGAAAAAAAATATTTCCACAGTGATATTATAAAATATTGAAACTACATTGCCTCAAAATATCCACTTTATGACCACATGCAATAATAAAAACATGACAGATACAGTATCTTATTCCATGTGACTTTTGGAAAATCGGCATCTTGGAGATTAAGACCTCATTAGGTATAGTTCACTGGATACTTATACATCATAATGTTTCAGGGATGTAGAAGTTTAATGCAATTAATAGTCCATGCTTTGATGATACTTGAATTCTGAGGCTTTACTACTCACAAATAGTTTCTAACAAATATTGTTTAGGTAATGTGAACTTTGGCTCAAAGTTGGGACCCAGACCCACAAAGGTGATGTTGAGTTCACGTTCACAGCTACGTTGCACAAAAGTTAAGTGAGATTACTGAATTACCTAAGTTACAATGTCATGATAAGCAGAAACAACATACCTTATAATGTTAAGATTCACTTACTGGGCAATGTCTGTTCTCAGGCTTTATCATTCACTATGCCTGGCGATAGGCCTAAAGCAGCCTGGAAAGTGACAACTGGTCTGTGTTTAAAGACTTAAGAAGGAAGTGAAGCAAGGAAAGTCAGAGAAAGGATGAAAGGAAGTGCCACATGAGTTATTACACAGAGAAAAAGGCGGCCGTAAACTAAAAGATGTCATGGCTTTCTTCTCTCAAGACAAGACGAAACATCAGCCAGTGTGGGCTGGGGAAAAGGGAGTAAAGCAGAAGCATATTGTAGTATGTTACACACTGGGACTCTCTGAAGAAATTAACTTTTCAGGTCCTGTATGGCAACAAAACATTACATGTGCTAATGCCTACTTAGAAGAGTCTCTACGCAACTCTCACTCAGAAAGAAAAATAGTAGCCCAACTGTATCCTAAATACCAGAAGTCAGGAAAATAATTTCAGTTCTTGAATCACACCAGTATACAGATCAGTTCTTTTTTCAACCTAATGTGCTTCATTTTCCATATTCTTAGATCACACCTCTCAGCCTTTAATCTAAGAAGAAAAGGTTTTATCTTAGCTTCTAGAGCAGAACAGACATATACCTACTTACAAATTTCATTTTAGTTGTTTCTGGACAAATTACAAACCAACCATTTGTTCAATCTTACAAGTGAAAGCTCAAATGTCCTATCCACATTAAACTACTAATTTCCTTAATGGCCTTTTTTATTTTGTTTTTTAAATGTAGACTCACCTCAAAAAACCCTCAGCATACACAAAACAACAACCTCAGATCTCACTGAACAGATGTTTGGGAAGGCCTAAATATGCACAGTAGATTTTATGTTTTATATCTACAGGTACTAATCTGCTATAATCAGATATAAGCATAAATCTTTCTGTACAGATACATGAAGTATGTCATATGCCACCATTGATCCAATTAATCTCCAATAATGCTCATCTGATCGAAGGTCAGGAGACATGATATTCAGTAGATCATGCTCAGAACAAATAATCTCTTGCCTTAGCTGCTGTTTTGCCACTAACAATGGCTTGTTTTGGGTCAGTAAACAAAACCACTTGTCTTTCCTTATTTTCTGGAAAAAAGCTTCTTAAGATTCTCAAAGTATTTAAATTCAACATTGAAATCTGAAAACAATTCCTTCTTCATAACTAAGAAAACGAGGATGGACTTTTTGGGGTAACTGAGCTTCCCTAACACTGCAGTAAATGCCTTTAATGCCCACACAAATGCATATTCGTGCTATCAGTTACACAAACCTGCTCTGAAGAGGGAGGGCAGGCACCAGTTGCTTTGCTCTATTCCACAATCACTTTACAGGCAAAGAAGTGTCCTATATCCGGAAGACCTGATGTCTGTTTTGTTACAGCAGATGTAGATTTAAGGCAATTTCAAAACGTTCAAGGTACCTTGGATAATATCAAGGAAGGCCTGTATCATTCCAGGAACTGCACTCTTTAATATGTCTCGGTACTAAATGTACACCCCAGTCCTGGAAAGGAGTGCAAAACCAAATGTTAAGCCCTCTTCCACTTCCATGGGAACTGTCTCAGCAAACCCTATTTTCTGAATTAGTTGCAGAGCTAGACGTTATGTATTACTTAACTAGGTACTCTGTCCAGGTTTCCAGTATTACAAAGGCCTCCAGTTGATTTCCGGAATAACTTAATAAATACGTTCTCCATTAACAAAGAAATCGTGGCTGGAAAAAACTATTCCATGTTTAATACTTGTTGTTAAAGACAGTACAAACCAAAGTTAGCCACAGATGTTCCACACAAGGTATGCTATCCTCAATTTTACTCCAGAGCCTCAACAGGTAAGAAATTCATCATCAGCTGCAACTCCGTATGCATGGAATGGAGGTATTATACACACTTTTATAACAGACTCACAAAACCCAGAAAAAGTATTTTTGACCTTTTCCACATAAGCTGGAAATGGACCATTTCAAAGCAGCTTCCATGTCACCAACTTGTGTCACATCTAGCAAACAAAACTGGTGGTTTCATTGGTGGTTGAAACAGACCTCACTATATTTAAAGTTTAAGTTCCTGTGCAAATTAAGCTCATTCAGTATGAAACATATTTCACTGTTTTTGAGTTTCTGGCCTACTAGGGAACATGCTGGCTCATCATCTTCAGCTGCTGATGGAATGTTTTCTATCTTTGTTTCAGCACACTCAGCTTTTGCATTAAAGTGCCTTTTTTGTCAAGCATCTGTGGATGTATTTGATATTTAGGATATAAAAAAACACCTCCCGCTTGCAAGAGTCAATTCTATAACAGTACTTTTGCTGATTACTTTTTGGATTTTTCTGCCTTTTCAAAAAATGTTTAAATTTTCATTCAAACTGAAATGGTCAAATAAACTATATCAATGTCAAGGGCTTTATTATGTTCAAGACTACATTAATGCAAATAATACCTGTGCTGAAATCACACTGCAAAAGCTGAGATGCAATGCTAAGCATAACCTTCATATTCTGAAAAGTACAGTACAGTAATGAGAACTGAGCACTGTTTTATTCACGTCAAACTGATGATTCAGGAATGATTTGCAGATCTTTTATTAGGTCAACAAGCTTCTCCATGTTTCCTCTACACATACTGAGTTAACATCTCAACCTGAATACACTGTCTCTGCATTTTGCTTCTCAAATCTCTGTACTGTCAGATTCAAAAGTTCTGCTAGTGTGTTATTCGCACATTAGCTAGTTCACTTGATATAAGTCTTAGCTTTTACCCCAGTCTGGTAAACAACCTACAGCCTCAAAAAAAAAAAAAAAAAGAAAAAAGTAGTAAACCCAACTTAATTCTGTACAGTTTCTGCCAGTTTCTTAGGGTAATATTTTGTGAAATACTGATTGAAAATTGTTTTCAGCCTTGCATGGAGAAAAACTTCTCTTCACTGGTTAGAAAAAATGGTTAAAAAAGAGGTATCTCATATGGAACTATACAAAATAATATTATTGTACAAGGCCTCATTTAAAGTGCTGTTGACAATCCTCATCACCAATGTTTAAAACTGGACGAGGAACAGGATGACCAGGAACAGAAAGCCTGTTTTCAAGAGAAAATGAAAATGAGCTTCACAGAATAAAACTCAGATGAAAGAGGTTACTACTACCAGACAAAGGACTAAGACAGAAAAATATTTTAGCTAAAGAACAAGAAAGCATGAGACAAAACTGATTTAATCTTGCTAAGAATAAATTTAGATAAAAAGCAGAAAGAAGTTTCAAGTCATTAAAAAAGAAAGATTCAGAAACTGCTTTCTGTAAAAAAAGCTGGTGAGTATCTATCTCCTAGCTATTTTAATATGAAGTCTACCACTTTCATGATAACATATTTATATTACGTGAACACCTACAATATATAGAAAACTCCTGTTAACTTCAGTTGGGTTAAGGGGCTCAGGGGCTGTTGAAATCTATGCTAGGATTTATTCTTGCCACAATTACTTATTCTCATTGCTGTTGTGTTACTCTACCACCAGTACAGCCATTATTAACTCTACCTATACAATGGGCACCATCAGCTTATAACTTCGAAAGGTATTCAACAGATGTTCCCTTCCTCTGCCAAATGGTGACCCAAGCAATTGTACTTCCACTTACAGTGTCCCATAGCACAATCCTGTATCATTTGATCACAGTCTAAACTGGTAGGAGAAAGGTAGATACCCCTACTTCATCAGAGAACAACTTCAGTAAGAGCTAGAAACAGCACAGACCCATGAACGAGAGCCTAAACTGATCAGTGCAAACTCGGCAACTTGCAACATCCACCCTTATGAAGATGAAGCATCTTGGACTGCCGCTATCAACCCAACCTGTGTTCACATCATGCTTCCCAGGCTAGCACACCCAGCCTTCACTGAATACTCATTACATCAGCCTGGCCAAAAAGTACACAGTTATGACAAAGTTCATGAAATGAAACGGCAAACAGTTCTGCAATTTTCAGTTAATATTTAAGAATGGTATGGACAGTATTCGTCATACTTTTATAAACACGATGCAATGCTATGTATGCTTTTAGGTTAAGTGAAATATTGGATGTGTAGATGCTCCTTCAAAAGAAAAAGCTTATAGTAACTACATTTGTGAAAAAAATATCCCTTAGTTCAAGTATGAGGAAATTCTGGCTTGCGGATGGGATTCAGCCACTAACTCCAATTTGTCCAATGTGCAACAAACATGAAGGCAGATTTTTCCCCCAACAGTACCTCCAAACTTCCTCTGCTGCCCCATACCCAGCTGTACTACTAATCTAAAATTCTTCCTCATCCTTCTGTAGTAGTTGACAAATGGCAGAACCGGTGGAAGGAGTAGGGAAGAGACAGTCTGAACCTTATGGCAGGGACCGATACATGAAATTGTGTACCAGAGCAAGTTTTTCCTTTCTATTTTTCCTTACAGAAGAGTTTTCTATTTTCTTATTTTTTATCTTCTTTTAACACCTTCCTTGCTAAATAGCAAAGGATCTCTAAGAACACAAACATGCACCACTGAGAGGGGGAAGTCTCACAGTGTATGAACAAATTAATAATACCTCACTTCCTTTCCACAAAAGTAGAGGTCGTTTCCAGCTGAGCTTCTTAAAGGAACAACTGGAAAAAGAGTATGTGAAGGTTGCCTGATATGGCAATAAAATTGTTAATGAGAAAGAGAAACTCCATGGAATATAACCAGAGAAGCCTCAATGAAATTCTTGCCAGACCTCCCCATGAACAGGTAAGAAGTTTCTTGAAACTGTATCTTTTTGTAAAAGTGAGAAGCATTATCACACCATTTCTAGAACAATTATTTGTCATACTAATTTAGTTTATATTAGTGTTTGCTTTATTGATTTCTTTTTGCGAGGCCTCCTATTTCTTAATAAGGAACTGACAGTTTTTCCACAAAATGTGAATGACCTTCTTGGTTCAATCAGCAGTATCCAGCTGGCTGATCTGCACAATGTAAAGCTGAACTAGCACAGCCAAGGTAGACACAGGACCCCAGGACCCTCCACGACAGAGAACACATCACTTTTTGGGGAACTATGGCACTTAATTTTACTGCTCATGGAAAAATATATTTAAAGTGTTTGTTCCATCAGGGTGACAACTAATGAATTCCCAAAGAAAGGAAAGTATTATCAGAGCCTTCCCTTAGCACTTAGTATAAAGTAGATGTTCAGTATCCTTCCAGAAACAGATATGCAGCATTTCCTCCCATCTCCTTCCTGCCTCTCACCAGAGACAAGGGGAGTGTTGGGGACTATGTGGAAGACAGGATGTTATCAAACATGCAGTTTTCAGATTGTGCTGGTTTTGGCTGGGATAGAGTTAATTTTCTTCATAGTAACTACTATGGGGCTATGTTTTGGATTTGTGCTGAAAACAGTGTTGATAACACAGGGATGTTTTCGTTATTGCTGAGCAGTGCTTACACAGAGTCAAGGCCTTTTCTGCTTCTCACACCACCCCACCAGCAAGGAGGCTGGGGGTGCACAAGAAGCTGGGAGGGGACACAGCCGGGACAGCTGACCCCAACTGACCAAAAGGATATTCCATACCATATGATGTCATGCTCAGCATATAAAGCTGGGGGAAGAGGAAGGAAGGGTGGGATGTTCAGAGTGATGGCGTTTTGTCTTCCCAAGTAACCGTTACGCGTGATGGAGCCCTGCTTTCCTGGAGATGGCTGAACACCTGCCTGCCGGTGGGAAGTAGTGAATGAATTCCTTGTTTTGCTTTGCTTGCGTGCGTGGCTTTTGCTTTACTTATTAAACTGTCTTTATCTCAACCCACGAGTGTTCTCATTTCACCCTTCCAATTCTCTCCCCCATCGCGACACGGGGGGAGTGAGCGAGTGGCTCTGTGGGGCTTAGGTGCCAGCTGGGGTTAAATCACAACACAGATGTAGTGAAGCTTCTTGTCCCTGCTATCAAGATGGATCTGTAAAGCGTCACTCTACCGTTACTGCAAAATGATCTCCATTTCTTAGATCACTGTTAGCTTTCATCTCAAGCCAATCAAGCACAGGGCATTTTGTGGCAGTCTGGATAGGAATCCTGTGTATCTATCACTTCCTTGAGGTACTTACAAGTCCTTTTTGGCTTCTATTAGTATTAATGAAGCAGAAGCTCCCATACTCCCAAAGGCTTCTCTAGATAAATAGGTAGGAAAGCAATTTAAACTTGCCTTTATCCTACTACTTGAACAATACAGAAAGAAAATACTATCTAATGCAGTACACAGCTTTGAAACAACTTTTTAAGCATATATTTCATAAATATGCTAAGACATTAAGCATGCTTTACAAGGGCCTCAGACAAAAGACTAACCTATACAATTTAACATTTGTATGTTCACATGAACAATTTCACATTTTAACTGCATTTACAGTGCATTTAAGTGCTTTACACTTAAAAAATAAGCGTAGATTACACTGAGATTTTCCTATGATTTAGCTCTAATTTCCTAATTTTTATTCCAAGCCATTAAAAAATGCCAAGAAAAAATATTGTTCCCCATGCCAATATGTCTGGTTCATATTTAGCATAACAGCTCTCTGCCAATGCATGCACACATCAGAAAGACCCCAATTTCATCCTAGCACGTCTGACCTCAATCCCTCCATGCCTTGTTGTATTGAGTTAGCTGATTATACACAGCAAGTTATTGGTTTCATTATGACCAGTGAAGTCCTGCATGCTACATATTTTCCTCTCAGCTTCCCACAACATAAGACATAAGCAGCTTGATTATCTGACTTATTACATTCATGATAGTAATAGTACAATCCTAGTAAAAGTGAATCAGGGATAAAAACAGTCTCAAAAGTAATTTCCTGGGATTTCCTGGGTTTGGTTAGTATTAAGAAAGAGCTCATAACAGCAAGAAAATTAATACTGTGGGGGACCACCAGATGGATGTTTTATTTTTCCGGTAACTAAATATAAACATGTCACAAGCCTTGCCAGGAAAAACACAAAAATAGACCAAGCTTAGCTAAAACTCTTAAAAACAAACAAACAAAAAAGGTACTTCAGTTACTTTCCAGGGAGTTAACTTCCTCATGTTTACTAAATTAGTAGACAATATCATGAAGGATTATGACAGATACATCATACATCTCACTTCGTAAAAATTTTCTAAAACAAGTATCTATTAGCCACACTGAGCTGTCTTACTGATTTCACAGTTTATAATCTGCTAGAGTTCCTCCTCAAATTATAGTATAGAAGGAACAGATTACTGCACAGCTTGATGAGGGTTCTTGCTTACAATGTGAAATAGTTCTACTCGATCCTACAGCAAATCTCTGCCTTTCTTGGAAAAGGAGTAATTCATGAACTGAAGAATGAAAAGTGGCTTTTTTTCAGTTCCAAATACACAGCACACATCCATAGCACCTGAAGGAATATGCACATATCTGATTTTATCTGAGTTTGTTATTTTAATTATTTTATCCAGTTTTCAGTTAATTATTGAAATAGGTATCTTTTATTCACCATAAAAAAATGTCTACTCCACTTCCCCATGAAGACACACAATGGGAGAACAATTTCATTAACCAGTTAACTTCCTTATCTACGAGGAGTGAGTAACAGCACAGAAATATCACAGGAAAATATGGGAAATTCAACTGAAAGAACGGCTTCCTTTATCAGCACTCCATCAGGTGGAGCTGATTATTTATCTACGCGTTCTCATACCCCCTTTAATGAATAGACTTTTAAAAGTGTGCAGTCTAATGCCTATGAAAATGACTCAGGGCCAACATTTCTGAAATATCAGCCAGTCTCAGCGACAGAAATAAATCATGTTTCCATGGATGATTTCATTTCCAGTTCAAAAGCAAAATGCATTTTTCCCCTCATTGTGAACAATGGAGTCTTCCTCCATCCTTAAAAACAACAGGTTTTGGATTCCTTCTCCCTTCCAGGTCTATGCAGACAGCATGGTACAAAAACCATTTTATAATCTTAAGTTAAAAGCTTTTGATTCATTTTTACTACAATTCAAGTTGGCAAATGAATCTTCAGAATGATGACACCATTTTAAATCATCTTGATTCAGAACAGACAGAAAGAAGCAAAAATTGCTATATTGACAATATTCTAGAAAGACAGACTTTAAGCATATGCTTTCTGACAACAAAGGAAAAACAAAAATTCAGGTAATACACCGGGAAAAAGTTAGCCTGAGGCCACAGAGATACCTGAATTTTATTGGCTCCAAAATAGATGAAATACTTTTACTTTACTATTGTGGTGTTTAGTCTTAATTACAATAAAAATGCCCAAGTCAAAAGTTGCTCATCAAGAGGAGATTTGGGCACACTTACATTCCTCTTATAGTGTAGTTGCCAGAATTTTTTTGTCAGCGGGTATTTCTAAATGTGGAACTGTATTGCTGATATAAATAGCTGTATGTTAGATTTCCAGTTAAATTTGAGTTGTTCCAAAATAGTACTAGTTCTGTTAAAACTAAGTTAAGAGAAGCTTATCAGAAAAATAAAGCGATTGCTTCAATACACATTTAGCAAAGCAAGGCTATTTTGAAGTTGCAAGCACATAGAGTGACGCTCTCTTTCAGCAGCTCTAATTAAAAATTCCATTGTTTCACTACATTGTGTTTAAACCAGCTCAGCAGTACACGTAATTAGAGGTACTAATTAATGCAGACAGCTAGAATGGTGTCCATGTTCCAGGTTGTATTTTGTCTTTTCCCTGAATTTGATCAATATTATCCTACAGGGTAGTAGCTCTAAAAATAACAAGATCATAAGTCAGATGGAAACTGAACTGCAGAACAGGCATGCAAGTAAAATAAGTGAAACAGGAGGTGAAGTCACAAGTAAAAATTATGCTATTGCCCTCAGAGCTGCAAAACAGATGTGTTTTTTTAAAGCTTTTTACCTCAGAAGCAGTCTATGAATTCTTAGTCCATATAATTGTGTTGGCTTAGTTAACACATTTTTAACTGGCCACAAAAAACCCTCATAATGTACTAACAAAAAGAAATTCACATACAGACCCTCAAGTTTCCTTGACAAATATGTTTCAGGAGGCATGAAAATCTGTCTTGGAATTCTCACAGCAAACAGATTTTCATAGATCTACTGAACCATCTGGCATTCATAGATTACTGAAAGAAACATTGAGATCATCTCCAAAACTATAGAGAATTGGGCCAGACCTGATTCCTGGAGAACCGTAACCATGAAAAGCAGCATCTCTGAGAGGGATTTAGTTAACACAAACCGAGTTTACCACAACCTCATGGTACCACCTAATCAAAAAGGTTTGATATTGCCTCAACTGTTTTACATACAGTAGCAATAGGTAAGAAGGTTAAAATAAATAAATGAATAAATAAATAATAATAAAGGTAAAGATTGAAGTTTAGTCCAAATCCATTATGGCTTTTAGGAGCCCAAATCTTATTGATCTCAGTGAGCTCACATCTCAGAATGTGCTATTTGTAGCACTATTTAAAATTTGAGAGGAAAGAGAAAATGACTTATGACAAAGAGCTCATCAATCTGTTTAGCAATCAAAAGAAAGATCAAGGAAGATCAAAAGGTGATTTGATTACAGCACAAGTGTCTCAAAGGGAACAAGAGGGGAACAAAAAAACCCCTCTGGGTAGGAAAGGGCTCTTTAATATAGTGAAGAAAGCCACAACAAACATCATTGTCTAAAAGCTGCAGACAAATTCATATGGGAAGGCATGAATTTTTAATAATGAGGTTGACAAATCACTCAAACCATCATTAAAGGAAGGAGGGTTTTTTTTGCTTCTTAAAAACGGTGACAAATTTCTCATCTGCCTCCATGTCTTCATCAGTAGGCTTGATATAGCACTTTCAGTATGTAAGAATACAAATATATGCCTAACGGGTCAGTAACAATCTGTTAATATTTTCATATTATTTTCCAAGTGAAAAGTTTCTGCTGAAAAACTAGTTACAATTCATATTTTGTTTTGGTTTTTTTTTTTCCTTAAGTTTTACTGTAATCAAGTTTGGGTGTGATGATTTTATGCACAATAGTCTTAAGAGTTCAATGTCTGCAGACAGATAATTTATGCAGTTCAAAAATCAGAAGAAGAGGGCACACATTTTCCCCAAGATAAAATTAAATTTAAAAATATTTCGTTCAAGTACTTGTGGAAGGTAAGAAAGCCAGTGTTTCTGAGAGAAATCTAAAAAAACCTTGAACACTTAGGCTTTACAGGCACAAGTTCTTATGAGTTTCTTAAGCAAATCATATCACTGCTTGAAAGACGCAAACAGCATCATTATTTTCTCCAAATTATGACAAAATACTTACACTGTTATAAAAAGAACTGCTTTTGTGTTTACGAGGAGCATTTTATCTTACAGTATTGTAGCCACAGACCCACCCTCCTGTTCGTAAACATTCCTGAAAGGGAACACATGACTGAGCAGAGGCAGAATGAAACACTAAGCAAGTATGCATTTTTGAGGCCCATGATGATTTTTGATACTTGTGAATGAATAGTGAAAGAACAGTGTTTGGAAAAAAAATTTTTTTTGCATTTTCATCCCCATTCCTGCCTCAAGTCTGCTTCCTGATTGTTTCAGCATCTTGGCAATTTTAAGTGATTCTTTTCCAAACATGTGAACCAGTCCTTTTCTGATTAGCTGAGCTGAAGCAAAAGTGAAAAAATGTCTGACTTGTGATTCTGAACAAATTGCCTGTTAATGATTCAGTTCTCACGAACATTCCCGCTAGCCCAGCTCCTGCTTTTATTAGCAGATCGCTACTCCTGCTGCTACCAGTTCACTTGGGAAACCACATCACTGCAACGTTTTCAGAATTGTATAGTATTCAGCAAACTGTTACAGGTAAGTCAAGTAATGATTTATCTACATTTTTGGTTACCTGCTGCTCCATTGAAGAGCCCCAAGCAGAAATAACTAGAAATCACAACACTAATGAAAACCTAATATCTAGGATTAGATATTCTAGTGTGACAAACTATCAACCTAATGTATCTAAAAAAATTGTCCTAATAAAATAAACTTCTCCTGAGTTTACAATGCCCAAGTAGTCCACTAGAGAACCATGGGTCATTTATGTTACAG
The DNA here is from genome assembly GCF_018139145.2 of Gymnogyps californianus. NCBI lineage: Eukaryota > Metazoa > Chordata > Aves > Accipitriformes > Cathartidae > Gymnogyps > Gymnogyps californianus. The sequence continues at coordinate 106,042,048 of NC_059473.1, forward strand.
ATCTGGTACAGAACTCTGCAGAAACCTTCTATCCAGATAAAGTAAAGTTAGATTGTGGTAATAAAGCTTGGAAGGACCAGTCAGCCCTTTTATTAGATTGTACAACATAGAGGGGACAAGTAGAAAAATGAAGCTGCAAACCTCTAATTCTAGTAAGGGAGGAGGCATGAACTTTCATACTCATAAGCAAATCTAATTTCTTTATCTGAACAGTCTCCAGAAAATTCTCTCCTACTGTAGAAACTTCATACTTCACTGAATCACAGTAACTGTAGCAGCTATTATTTTTTTTTCTTCCAGAATTGTAAAAGGTCTCTGCAAATCATTATTTTTTTAAAATAAAATTTGTGGTATTTCCAAGTTTCTGGAAATATTTTAAAGCATTACTGAACCTCATTTTACAACTAAATGCATTACCTTAAGTATTATTCAGTTACGTGAAAACAATCTACTTGCATCTGAGTTCATGTATCACATTATCAGTTTAGAAAAACATGTTTTTCATTTAACATTCTTCTTGCATTTGAAATAGGTAATGTAATATAACCTATCTAGATAATTCAGGTCCACATAAAATAATTAAAAGCGTTTCATCCACACGTCTAGCTCTTCTTCCATCTAATCACAAAAATTAATGTTTCAACCTTTCTACTACTTTTGTAACTGTTGCAAAACCAAAACCTTATAACACAATGCCAACCTCCCCCCTCCCTGCCCAAAAGCAAGTCCTTACTACTGGCAACCCAGAGAAGCTTGTTGCTCAACATCAAAACCTACCCCTGCACCAGCCACTATACCTAAAATGTAGCTTCCTAAAGATTAGTTTCATGCACTCTTCCATTAGTTATCTAAAAACGTTTTTTTTTTTTTTAAACTAGACAGAAAAAATGTTGAACATTTTTTTCAGATCACTGTAGAACATCCATTGCAATCCTGCAATAAAGATTGGCTAGTACGAGCTATAGCTGCCGGCAGCTCTGTTGAAATCATCTGGACTATAAACAGGCAAGAAGAGATTATTGACAGGAGGTATGGCCTTAAGGCTCCTTCTGTTCCGTCACCCAGCATTAATACTCCCTTTGTTACCAATGTGAAAGGGACTGCAACTCTTTTCCAGCCTCCCATCAACATGCATGTAGGCTATGGTATTGAGACACTCGGGGAACTGACTTCAACCTTGATTTTTCCCTGTGATAAGAACAATTCTTTAGCCTTTAGAAACATATAGTACTTCTGTGGATTCAGATAGCATTTGAACTGTTACCTATGGAAACACAATCTGCAATAGAAAGCAAAATATACCATGTCAAGCTTGTAAGGTAAACAAAAATTTACCATGAGACAACATTTCTTGCAGGAAGCGTCATTTGCACAAGGTCCTACTGCCTCTTGCACTCCTCAAAGATAAGCTTGTGTACTTCTAGAAATCGTTAGGAATCCTCAGTAGTAGACTGATTGAGTCTACATTTTGATTTCAAAGAATCTTGAAAGCCATCAAAAGATAGCTCTGGAAGATTTTTACCTTGTCACTTGCACCTGAATGGAAGAACACTCTCTTTAATACAGCAAATGTGTGTGCAAGTTTTTCCTACTGCTTTAGAAACCTCTTCTCAGTTGGTCAGGGGTTTTTTTAAGACTGGGAAAGTTTAGTTTTAATGGCCAGAAGACCAATTTTTCTTTCTTTTTGGATGACAGCTACTGAGTCCAGATCACTAGAGTCATCATTCTTTTCCTGGTAAAAGTTCTACTGCACAATAGCAAATTTTGATTCTCAGGAAGTCTCTGATCTGCACAAGTCACACCAACAGCTCAGCTTAAGATCCTCCTATGTCGGTCCTCTCAACAGACACACATATCAACAGCATGTATGGAGAGAAGATATGAAGGAGAATGTAAAGACAATGACACATACAATTGTGCCATATAATGGCACACATATGCCTTGGTCTTGGTTTTGATCCTAGCAGAGACCACTAAAACATTTATTTATCAAATGGACAATATATTTCATGGAAGACATAATTTATTTCACTGACTGAAACAGCCAAGTCTTTTACCTGTGAAAGATGAGACTCTTTGTGGGTGACAACACTATAGTAGCCAAATGAACGTAACCACTTTCATAATAAAATTTTTCCCTAACAGATCACAAGTTTCCAGATGATGGGCTCCACAGTTCAAGAGTTACATTGCTAATACTACAGAGTAAGATTCTCCCATTAGAGCTGAAACTGCTTTAAACTTAAGAGAATCAGAATAGAACAACAGACAAGTACTATCTTTGTAGTATAATTCAGAGTTATCTCAACTCAATGCAAAAACCTCAAGGAGTATAAATGCAATGGAAATCTGTGTTTATGCCAGCATAATCAGATATGACCTGTGGAAGCACTTTTTAATTAAAACAGGAGTTATAGTACCTTGCATAAGGACTTGGACACAAGCTTGTTATATCAGCTTGCTTTTTCACTTCAATTAGGTGGCAACGTAAAACAGTTTTAGTACTTTCAGTGCATTTTTCAAGCTCACTGAATAAAGCAAAAGAACTTCTGCTGTTTAGAAAAAGAACATCGTTGTTGGAATGTAAAGCCAGGGAATAAGATTCACATTTATGAAATATTTTCAGGAGAGCATACAAGACCCGAATCTCATTTTAGCACATGGACAATAAAGAAAAATACGTATGGCCAGATATTGTTATACGTCTTCCAAAGTACTTTTAGGACTTCTCAGATTCCACACTGCATTAATAAAATATGTGTAAGCTTAATACTTACCCACAGAGGCATAATCATTTGGAAGTTCAGGATAAAGTTTGTTTGTATTCTTTTTAGCTGAAAGAGAAAATAAAGTAGCAAGTCATATGATATACAAACATATAATTTTATATTTCATATACTGCTTTTCTAATATATGTCCAATAGTTACAAAATGATTGCAGTTATCTAAGGAGCAGTATAGAAGAAAGAAATAAGGACTTTGCCTTATATCCTTGTCCAGAGAAATAAATCAAGTTAACAACAGGAGCTGCACAGTAAAACCTCACTTTCAATGACAGCACGTTGGCAGACAAACTGTTATAGAGCCAAAACTCTGCCTCCTCTGCCCTACTGTAAGACCTCTACCTATTAAAAGATAATGACAACCTAAAAGAGAAACTAAGTTTTCTAGAAACTAGAAGTTTCTAGAAGTAAGACTAGCAGTTTCTAGTAAGACTGTTCTTTTTACTAAGAAGTTTCATTGTACCATGGGACTTCTACGTATCCAATAAACATGAATTCTTCCTTTGAACTATTACATGCTTTTGTAACTATACAAACACCATTTCTATAGCAAATCTGTCAGAGAGAAAAGGTTTGTTAATAAAACAAACAAACAAAACCTTTACTCTTTATCACTCATGGCACTATCCCCACATATTTTCAGTATTTGCCCAAGGAAGAGTATTAACAACATATTTTTATAGAGACGGCTACTACTATAATAATTGCATAACATTCATTAGCTTTAATGCTCTAATTTTATATAGAGAATAAATTAATCATTATCAAAATGTTTTTAACCTGGTGGTGTTGGTCTAACAGCCGGTTTAGGTGGTTCTGGTCTCGATGATGGTCTAGCAGGTGGGTCATTTACCTAAAATGTACAAATTTTTATAAAAAGTTGCATCACACCTGGAAGTAGATTGTTACTTCAGAGCCTAGAGGTATGTCAAGTTACACTGAAGGAAAAAAAAAAAAAAAAAATCTCTTTCTCCACTGAAATTGTATGAACTTGATAAGCACACTAAAGAACTAGTGACATATACATGACTGTAAAGTAATTCACCATGGGTTTAACAAAGATGAAAGTAAATGATTGTGTATTAGCAACATCAACACCTACAAGAAAACATTTTCTACAGTCTTAGTATTATATTGTAAATGTGATTGTTTGAATGGAAGACAGAAAAAGTAGAAAAATGAAGAGTATCCACATCAAACCTGGTATGCTCATTATTTGCAGATTAACTTGTTGATCAAACAAAGTTCAATCAAAAGTTGAACAAACTTTTCTATTCATCACCTCAGATTTGATTATGCAGTATTATAAAAAACAAGGATATACTTTGTTATTCTGGAGGATGCAAAGCAAAACCAGCAACATTCTTGTCCAGAAGAGCCTACCAGGGCAACACTGGAACAAACGTATTACTCACATGCAGTATCTGCAATGTGTTACGCCTTTAAGCATCCAATAGAGAAGTTAAGAATGCCACATGAACATCAACATTACAACTGACTAGGAACAATTCAGGAACGGAAAAAGCCTATGTGAAAAAGACGTGCACAAACCCTTCTTTGTTCCCTTACAGCTTTTCCTGGATTATTTTTTTGCTCTTCATTTTCATATACTTCAGTGAAGGATGCTAGAGTTTCATAAAGATCTTCTGCTTGAGCAGGAAAAGGCACATCACCAAGCAAGATGGCACTAGCACGAATATCCTGCCCGTAAAACCTGACATAAAAGAAAAGATGCCAGGTATTTGATCATCGTTACATTTCAATGTGTAGATAAATTCATCATGTGCAAATGTTTCCCCCCCCCGTTCCCTGGCCCTGCATTTCTCCTACTGGTCGTCTATTGAGAAGTGACAGAACTAGTTCAATGCTGTAAATTTGTTATGATAAGTAATTGTAGCAAACCTGAATGCCTACCTACGACCTTATTTCACAATGTTCTTCACCAGTAATATTTTGTTCCTGGTATGCATCAGCTAGACCATTTGAAAGCCAATCACATAGCAAACTGAAGAAACACACACCACTTTTGCAAAACATTGTAATAGATTCCTTAATGATGTAGTAAAATTCCTCAATGGAAACACTGGAACCTCAATTTTATGAATGGAGATAGCTAAAAGTTACTGACATGCAGTCATTAAAATCAGTGTTAGTCTTTGCTGATATTAGCAGAATCAAAGTTTTCATAAACACAGAACATACAAGTGCAAGTCACTCAGAGGTTCCTTGGCTTTTAAACTTCATAGGCTGCACAAAGGAAGCAGCATTCCATAAGCTGGGTATTTTCTCAAATTCCGTGATGCTCTAAACCAGATTTTTTTTTTTTGTTTCAAATGGCCTAAAAGAACATTTCTCATTATGCAGTAAATACCTCAATACCTATCTTCTACAATATTGTGCTGAGTTTAGATGGCAAGGTTTTGGTAAGGGGTAGGGCTGCAGGGGTGACTTCTGTGAGAAGCTGCTAGAAGCTCCCCCTATGTCCAATAGGGCCAATGCCAGTTGGCTCCAAGATGGACCCGCCGCTGGCCAAAGCTGAGCCAATCAGCGATGGTGGTAGTGCCTCTGTGATAACATATTTAAGGATAAAAAAACCTGCACAACAGCAACTGGGAGAGAGGAGTGAGAATATGTGAGAAAAACAACTTTGCAGACACCAAAGTCAGTGAAGGAGAAGAAGATGCTCCAGGCACTGGAGCAGATTCTCCTGCAGCCCATGGTGAAGACCATGGTGAGGCAGGCTGTCCCCCTGCAGCCCATGGAGGTCCACGGTAGAGCAGATATCCACCTGCAGCCCGTGGAGGACCCCACACCCAAGCAGGTGGATGCCCAAAGGAGGCTGTGACCCTGTGGGAAGCCCGCACTGGAGCAGGCTCCTGGCAGGACCTGTGGACCCGTGGAGAGGAGCCCACGCTGGAGCAGGTTTTCTGTCAGGACCTGTAACCCTGTGGGGGACTCAGGCTGGAGCAGTCCATTCCTGAAGAACTGCACCTCATGGAAAGGACCCACGCTGGAGCAGTTCATGAAGAACTGCAGCCTTGTGGGAAAGACCCACACTTCAGAAGTTTGTGAAGGACTGTCTCCCATGGGAGGGACTCCACGCTGGAGCAGGGGAAGAGTGTGAAGAGGAAGGAGCAGCAGAGACAACGTGTGATGAACTGACCACAATGCCCATTCCCCGTCCCCCTGCGCCGCTCGGGGGGAGGAGGTAAAGAAGTTGGGAGTGAAGTTGAGCCCAGGAAGATAGGAGGTGTGGGGGGAAGGTAGTTTTTTTTAGATTTGTTCTTCTTTCTCATTATCCTACTCTCTTATTAACTGGCAATAAATTAAATCAATTTCCCCAAGTTGAGGATTTTTTTGCCTGAGATGGTAATTGGTAAGTAATCTCTCTGCCTTTATCTTAACCCATGAGCTTGTCGTCATATTTTGTCTCCTCCCATCCTATTCAGGAGGGGGAGTGACAGAGCAGCTTGGTTGGCATCTGGCGGCTAGCCAAGGTGAACCTGCCACAGATATATAATCTCTAAACATTCAGCATCATCTCAATATCCATTGCAAGATGTCTAATTTGAAGAAACCCTTGCCCCTCAAGAAACTCTAAACTCAGCACAGTATGTTCTCACAACAAACTTTTTCCAAACTGCATGTGTCCTAGTCCATTTTGTCACTATGCCTTCACTGAATCTTCTAGATTTGAAGAGAACTTACTTGCGATTTGTTTCTTTCCTTTCAATTAAACAGGTTCCTTCCAGAGATACACCTGCAAACAGTCCTCGAGATTTGCAGTATGTATAGACAGCAGCAGAGCTTCTGAGGGCAACATCCCCTTCTAAGTTTCTAGAAGGAAAAAAGTTTTGGTTGACATTCTTCAATATGGCTTTGCAACATGAACAGCAATTGTCTTTTTATTCTAATCCTACCAAAAGTCAGCAAGAGTTTCACTTCCCTCTGTTCTTACAAACTCTATTGAATATATTCAAGTGGGTCAGACCTGAAATCCATTTTCAGTTCTTATTTCAGACAGGACCCAGCACAAAGTAATTAAGTTGTTTGATAAGGTTTCCTCTGAAGCACAGAACAATGTTGCCTCATGTGAATGCTCCACCTTAGACCTCCTCTTACATTCAGAAGTTGGAAAATGATTAACCCATGTTTTAATCAGGTTTTAAAATGATCTGATTATGTTTGTGGTGACTTGGAACTCTATTCAATATATCCAAATCCTCCTTGATTTTATGGTGCCCAAAACAGCACAAAGTATTTCAAGTAAGGCCTTATCAGACCTAAATAGAATCGGAAGACTAGAACGTGTGTCCTACACAGGATCACATAATATTTTAGATTTGAAGATACCTCAGGCAGTCAGCCAGTCCAACCTCCTGCTCAAAATGGATACAAGATCTGGTTGCTCTGGGTTTTGTCTAACCCGTTTTTGAAGACTTCCAAGGATACAGATTCCACAGACACTCTGAGCAACCTGTGTCAGTGCTCAATTATACTCATGTTGAAAATTTTTTTCTCACATCCAGTCAGAACCTTTCTTGTTTCAATCTATAACTACCATCTCTCACTGTCTTGACATGCACCTCAGTAAAGAATTGGGGTCTGTCTTCTTAAATCTGGCCAGGGACATCAAGGGCAACAAGAAAAGCTTCTGTAGGTACGTCGGTGATAAAAGGAAGACTAGGGAAAATGTGGGCACTCTCCAGAAGGAAATGGGAGACCTGGTTACCTGGGACATGGAGAAGGCTGAGGGACTCAACCACTGTTTTGCCTCAGCCTTCACCGGCAAGTGCTCCAGCCACACCACCCAAGTCGCAGAAGGCAAAGGCAGGGACTGGGAGAATGAAGAACTGCCCACGGTAGGAGAAGATCAGGTTTGAGGCCATCTAAGGAACCTGAAGGTGCACAAGTCCATGGGACCTGATGAGATGCCTCCGCAGCTCCTGAGGGAACTGGCGGATGAAGTGGCTAAGCCACTATCCATCCTATTTGGGAAGTCGTGGCAGTCCGGGGAAGTTCCCACTGATCGGAAAAGGGGAAACATAACCCCCATTTTTAAAAAGGGAAAAAAGGAAGACCCGGGGAACTACAGGCCAGTCAGTCTCACCTCTGTGCCCAGCAAGATCATGGAGCAGATCCTCCTGGAAACTATGGTAAGGCACATGGAAAATAAGGAGGTTATTGGTGACAGCCAACATGGCTTCACTAAGGGCGAATTGTGCCCGACAAATTTGGTGGCCTTCTACAATGGGGTTACAGCTTTGGTGGATAAGGGAGAGCAACGGATGTCATCTACCTAGACTTGTGCAAAGCATTGGACACTGTCCCGCACAATGTCCTTGTCTCTAAATTGGAGAGACATGGATTTGACAGATGGATCACTTGGTGGATAAGGAACTGGCTGGATGGTCGCATTCAGAGTTGGGGTCAATGGCTCAATGTCCAAGTGGAGAGCAGTGACAAGTGGTGATGCTCAGGGGTCGGTATTGGGACCAGAGCTGTTTGTTTAACATCTTTGTCGGCGACATAGACCGTGGGATTGAGTGCACCCTCAGCAAGTTTGCTGATGACAGCAAGCTGTGTGGTGTGGTCGACACGCTGGAGGGAAGGGATGCCATCCAGAGGGACCTTGACAGGCTTGAGAGGTGGGCCCGTGCGAACCTCATGAGGTTCAACAAGGTCAAGTGCAAGGTCCTGCACATGGGTCAGGGCAATCCCAAGTGCTGGGCGATGAGTGGATTGAGAGCAGCCCTGAGGAGAAGGACTTGGGGGTGACAGGAACCTCAACATAACCCAGCAATGTGCGTTTGCAGCCCAGGAAGCCAACCATATCCTGGGCTGCATCAAAAGAAGTGTGGCTAGCAGGTCAAGGGAGATGATTCTCCCCCTCTACTCTGCTCTCATGAGACCCCACCTGGAGTGCTGTGTTGAGCTCTGGGGCCCCCAACATAAGAAAGACACGGACCTGTTGGAGCAAGTCCAGAGGAGGGCCACAAAGATGATCAGAGAGGTGGAACACCTCTCCTATGAAGACAGGCTGAGAGAGTTGGGGTTGTTCAGCCTGGAGAAGGCTCCAGGGAGACTTTATAGCAGCCTTCCAGTACCTAAAGGGGGCCTACAAGAAAGCCAGAGAGGGACTTTTTACAAGGGCATGTAGTGATAGGACAAGGGGTAGCAGTTTTAAACTGAAAGAGAGTAGATTTAGATTAGACATAAGGAAGAAATTCTTCACTGTGAGGGTGGTGAGGCACTGGAACAGGTTGCCCAGAGAAGTTGTGGGTGGCCCATCCCTAGAATTGTTCAAAGCCAGGTTGCATGGGGCTTTGAGCAACCTAGTCTAGCAGAAGGTGTCCCTGCCCATGGCAGGGGGGTTGGAACTAGATGATCTTTAAGGTCCCTTCCAACCCAAACCATTCTATGATTCTTGGTGGTTCCCTGTTGGGAATGCAGCCTCTTAGAAGACCTCAAGGTCTTCCCTCCTCCAGGTTAAATAAGCTGAGCTCCCCCAGCCTCATCATTCACGTGCTCCATGTCCCTGGCCATCTTGGTAGCCGTTCACTGCAAGCACTCAAGTTTATAAACATCTTGTACTGCAGGGCCGAAACTGGACACAGTATTCTAGGCACAGTCTATGAAGTGCCAAGTAAAGGGGAACAATCACTTCCCTTATCTACTGGTTACAGCTCTGTTGATGCAGTCCCCTATGCTGTTCACTGCCTTTTCTGTCTGGATGCACTGCTGGCTCAGCTTACTGTTCACCAGGACCCCAGCACCTTCTCAATAGGGCAGCTACCCAGCCTGGCAGGCTCTGCCTACATAACTGCAGAGGGTTCATCCAACCTAGGATGCAGAACTTAGCATTTGTCCTTGTTTAATTTCATGGGGTTTCCTGTTGGATCTTTCCTCTACACATTCTAGGTCCACCACTCTGAATGGCGGCCCTACCCTGAAGTGTATTGGCTGCACTCCCTGATTTGGTGTCATCCACAAACTTGAAGAGTATATTTTGCATCTGCTCCTCCAGGTCACTGATAAAAATATCAAGCAGGAGAGGTCCCAGAAGAGCGTCCCAAGGAATTCCAGAGAAACCTGGCTTCTGAGTACAACATGAATCATTTACCACTATTCTTCAAGCCTGATGATCTGGTTTTTCACCTGTTTGCTAGTCTGCCCCACCCTGACACCTAGGCAACAATGTCCCGGCTTGGACACAGAGATGTTGCAGGACAGCATACTGAATGTCTTTGCAAAGCAGATGACGTTCACTGCCCTCCCCTGATCCACAGATCTCTCTCATCTGTGGAACAGGTATCATCTTATCCTTTTATTTTGTCAGAAAAGATGAAAAACCATCAGTAAAAACCTCATCATTAAAAAAAAAAAAAAAGCATAAGGAGGCCCATGTCCCATGAGCAGAGTCTGACGCAACTGGGCTTGGTAAGCCTCGAGAAGAGAAGACTTAGGGGGAACCTAACAGCAGCCTTCAAGTATCTATGAAGAGGCAATCAAGAATATGAAGCCAGGCTCTTTATAGAAGTGTATGGTGGAAGGATAAAAAGCTATGGACATAAATTGAAAAAAGAAATGTTTTGACTGGATGTAAGCCAAAACTTTTCACCATGAGGACAGGTGAACAGTAGAGCAGGTTGCCCAGAGAGCCTAAGCAGTCTCCATCTTTGGAGGTTTTCAAGACCCAACTGGAATAAAGGCTTGAGGAACCTGATCTGAAGTCATAACAGACCTTGCTTTGAACAGGAGGTTGGAGTAGAGATCTCATAAGGTCCCTTCCAAGTTAAATTATTCTGTGATTATACCACCTCATCCTTCAAAGTATGCTGGCTTAACCACTTAATGTTTAAAAGTAATTATTTGGTGTGGTTTTTATTTACTGTCAGGCAGATCTGTGGTGACAGAAAGCACAGACCCATAGGTTAATGAAAATAATATTGTCAGGCACAGTAGCACCTGTGCTCTTTATTGAGCCTAGCCAAGCAGTCTCCTGCAAAAGGAGAACAAATCTCAGAACGCTTTCCCTCTACCAATAAATGCCTTTATCAGGAAAGAAAAAAAAAAAAAAAGGCAAAAAAAAAGGCAACAAGTGACTGAAAAGGTGTAACACTACAAGAACAACATGGTCTAGTCAACATACAGGTTGCCCAGGTTGTTTTGTAACATATCAAAAAAAGCCACACTAATGTTTATATATAGCTTTAAAAACTAACTTCCATATTTAATTCTACCCCATATTTAAATCTACCTCATATTAGGAAAGTATTTTACTCACCTCCCCAGAGGTCCAATTGCCACAGTAAGATTTCCTCCAAGCGTAAGATTCCCTCCTTTGGCAAAAGCATCTACTGCTCTTTCATGATTCAATATTATCACTAAGTCTGAAACCTACAAAATATCAAATAAAAGTACTATGCTTTTTACTAAGAAAGTTAGAATGGCACAGGAGAAGTATCTTCCGTTTTGCAGGAAAACAGGTGGGAGTATCAAAGATATTCCCTTCTGCAAATGAAATCTAGCTCCAGATTTATCAAGGTTTTAAGTCAAGTGAGAATCTCTCATTCTTACAGAGAATTACTTCCTTTCTTATAAAGGATTCTTTTGAAACAGTTTTCATAACAAAGTTGATTCTTTTTCTGCAAGGTATTTTGAAACTAAGAATCCTTTCACCTACTTTTTAAATCAATTTGACTGATTCTTTTCCAAGTGCTGATATGGTCAGTATGTGATAAACAACAGCTGTAACAGAAATCCTATTTTAATTCAAAATTTCCTTATTAACAAATTTTTATTTTCTATGGCTTTTGCTAACAATTATGAAGGCAATTGCAGATGTGAAGAGAGATCAGATTAAGAAAATCCTTCCATAATTGAATTAACAACAGCAAGACAGAACTTAGTAAACAAAAATTACTGTTGAAAGAATAAACAGCAAAAAGGATACAGGTTTTCCCATTATTGACAAAATTTTATTTTCTTGACAGAAAATTAGGGGTTTAATACATATATGTGTATATATATGAATTAATATTTAATTTGTTAACACTTGAATATATGAGATGTAGCCAGTTTCTTCAAGAAACTATTAAACCAAACAACTGAAGAGCTAACAAAATATTTTTGAGAGATTCAAATGCAAAATGGACAAAAAGGAAAATCACTATTTTTAAAAGACTTTATTTGCCTGGATTGTGACACAAAATGCATGTACCAAAGAACTTCTACTACTATTTAAGGTGATGCCTATTACCATCAGTACTGTAAAACTATAACTCTATTTGATTTAACAAGTTTCAATAAAAGTCTCCTACAACTCTTTTCCCTAACCAGGAAGAATTTTAAAGAAGCAAAAAGTCTTTCAAACACAAGCATGATCCTATAAAGGTCACTCTGTCTTACCTGAAAGCTCAGTAAACACACTACATGTATTAAAATACTGCAGCAGTACCAGCCTGTTCAACAGAGTAGATTACACTTTTGTAACTTACTGTGATGGATTACCTTTTCAACAGATATCTTGACTACTCAAGGACTACTGTACCTGATCTTTCATCTGATGGACTTGACTGAAAGCCAGGTTCAGAAAAAACTTTCAACTTACCCCAAATTCCAAACAGTGACAGCAGGGAATACAAGAGGAAATACCAGATTACTTGCAAAACAAGGCTGGCCCAGAAGTATTGCACGTAGCACAACAGAGGCCTTTGTTATTAGACCCCTGGTAACCTCCACCCCATCCCGAACAAAAGATGGCTGACATGAGTAGTTTCTGAATCATCCATGGATGGAGAGAGAATGTAATTCAGGATGCTGCTACCTCCTCTTACCCATTAGCTAAAGCTAAATGAATCCATAGTGAGAAAACCTTCAAGGAAAGCATTTAGATGAATTTTAAAATTGGTCTTCAGTTTGAGGTACCAAGTTGTTTACTATGACTTCTGAAGTCTGTGATTTCCTTCTTTTTTAAAACCACCCTTAAGTACCACTACAACTATGCCAACTATAATCTCTCCTACAGGAATAATATTCAACCAATGTCTACAAGGTTTAAGTTTATATATGACTAAAAGAATGTTGAAATTAGACTCTGGGCTCCTAAGCCACTTAGGTATTTCTGAATAGCATCTCTTCTCTAGAAGAAATAAATAAGATTGTGTTATAACAACGTCAGTAAGGAAACAGTGTTTTGTAAGCTGACTAAAATTTCAAATGAAGGGCACAATATTGCTTAGAAAAAACACCCTCTCAGAAATAGCTTCTGTACTGAAATTATTTAAGTATCAATAGTAAATGGTTACATTATCTAAAATATCAGATGGAGATGATTACAGGAAAAGTTTCATAGATTAATCAAAGTACATGAAGAGTCTGTTTCATTGTCATAAAAGCAACAACAACAACAAAAAAGCAAACCACCAGACCCTGGGGCTCAAACTCAATGTTTTGTAATGAATTCAGATCCTGCATTCAGGAAAACCAAAGAAAAATCCCTACAAAAATTAATAATTTTGTATTCACAGCATCCTTTAAAAAGTGCACAGCAATAATGCCCGAGATCACACAGTGAACAATGAGGATACAATAAAATATCGATCTGTTGCTCATTACGTGAGTGCTGGCTGACTGGCTGTCAGGAAAGGATTGCTGCTTAGTTGTACAAGACACACTGGGGGCTGGCATGGACCACCCAGATCAGCTATGCATGGATTCTTCTGAAGAGCAGAACGCCCATAGCAAGAGATCTTGTTGGCAGCATACTGTTACTTTGATTTGCTTTGGGAATCACCAGAACAGAAGCTAAACAGAAGGACAAAAGAAGGACAGGAGTGGAGGCTAGCGTGGCAAAGAGGGGGAAAGATGGAAACAAACAAAGGTCAAGGAGCTGTGAGTAAGAAGAGACGGGAAGCAGAGGCAGAGCTCTGTCAGGGCTCAGATCAACAGGATTTCTCTGAACTTGTTGAGAGTCCCTTACTTAACCATTTCTACTGGCTGGAAACTGGCTCATTTTCTGTAGCATTCCTTCAGAGGAGGCACCATCAGTTTTGGTGTTCCCAAACTGAAGGGTGAAGTCAGTAATCACAAGTTTGAGTGCGAAATGCATGAAGTACAGTAACATTAGCTAGGCTCCAGTTTACTCCACCTTCAATTCCTTTCACTCTTTCTTGCCAGATGGAGTCTTTGTGCTCTTTAACAAAGCATTTGATAGAGTATTAAGTATAGGATACTTTTAATTAACTCTAATTGGCTTATACGTGAACATCAACAGGAAGCTTTCCATAAGGGAAAAATTCAGTCTGCTAGAAGTGAGAAATCGAGGAAATAGCTGTTATGTCATTTCTTTTCATTTAAATCTCTTCAAGCAATTAGACTGATAGGATCAAAACACCTATTTTGTTTGTCTTGCAAAAATGAATTTTATGATAGCTTTTTTACACAGAAAAATAGATTGTACTCTCTCACTAACATTTAGATCTTTGTCAATGCATCTTAATTTCTTGCAAAAAAAGTTACCAACAAGTATTTCAAATGCAAAATTATACCTCAATTCCAATTTCAAATCCACCACCAAGGCCAGCAATTCCTATTGCAGAAGGAGCAGACCAGGCTGTCATGCAAAACAAGACAAATTTACAGAATTTTTACCACATGTTACAAGAAATACTCATTTTATTATTACAGTTAAAAAATGCTAAAAAATTCTCTATTTAAAACTCTGTTCAAAACCACTACAATGGAATCGCATAACTATACTGGTTTATCCCACAGGAAGGAATTTAAGAAATACAAACCCTCGTGACCTAAACAAATCTTTGTTATAAATTATTTATCATACAGTTGTCCATAATTGGATATAAACCATTCTTCTAATGAGTTTTAAACTATACGCTTTTATATTTCATCCTTTTCTACAAAGATACTGAAAGCATTTACATCTGGTCAAAAGTAGGTACAAAATTTGGAAAACAGCTTTCAAACCAAACATTGTTACCTACTGGCTTGACTCTTTACACATCTCATGTTTTTTGCTATAAAAAGAAATAATGAACAAAATTTTTTTTTTCTTTTAATTCTCCCATGAAGTACAAAAGGAAAATATCCACTTACTTCCATTAGGAAGACGAGCTAATACAATTCCACTTCCGCCTCGAGCGGTCAGCAAAAATCCAGCTTTGATAACGGACAAAACTGCAAGGCCTTTGGCTTTAGCTATTACATGAGCTGAAACGGCAAAATCATTTATTCAAGATATTGTAAGAGAAGTTCTAAGAGAAGGGGAAAATAAAATGCTACATTTAACAATTTTGAACACATAAGAGTCAAATAATCAAAGCAAAAGCTTAAAGAAAACTGCAAAAAAGCTGAACTGATAATGATGCCTCCACTCCATAGTCAACCACTAAGCTAGTCACAGGTCACATTAGCCTGTGCTGATCTCTACACTGTCACAACCGCTTCAGCTATCCCAGTTAGCTCATACAGAATTAGTTTGCTTATTGCCACAAACATTGTATGTGAGTACCCTTAGCAAGATAAAGAGGCAGTGAATAGTTGACATCCACGTCTCTACAGATTTTTGGAGGAGAGGAGTCTGAATTTAAATCACAGTGACACACAGCAGCCTAATCAGCTTATATCATTAGACAGTGTTTGTGGCAAATAAAGTGTCATCATCTTGCAAGTCTTATTACAGACCTTCTGCAACACAATAGTTACAAATTCAAAGCCACAACCAGCAACACCAGATGAAGGAAGACACTAGGAGAAACACAGAATAACAATTGCAAAAATAAAGAGGACAGCAGCAAATAAGAGTGCTTAATCAGTATCAAAGGAGAAATGCAGCCTGATCTTTCCTTCAACTTATTTTCATCTAGCTAATCTTAATAAACACAGATATTCAAGAACTAGAGCTACTATTCCAGGTTCTCCCTTAAGAACAGACATTCACAGGGTGAGCATAAGACAGTCCATCCACCCCAGAGAGAAGCCTTCCTGTGCAGATACCCTGTGGTTGTAAACTTGCAAAAGATCTCTCCCAGTAAGTAATGTCTGGCTAGAATACAGCAAACTGAACCCCTTTACTTCCAAAATGTTTCCACAAAAGTTACGCCACCCCAGATCTTCATTCCTCTCTAAGTTATGGTCAGTGAAAACAGATGGAATTGGTAAAGAGAGCATGATTGCAACACAGGGGAGTGCTGGAGGTTTTAGCTGAATCAAAACATTTTCTTTACTCACGAGGTATGATTTTAT
This sequence comes from Gymnogyps californianus, assembly GCF_018139145.2. Classification (NCBI taxonomy): domain Eukaryota; kingdom Metazoa; phylum Chordata; class Aves; order Accipitriformes; family Cathartidae; genus Gymnogyps; species Gymnogyps californianus. Next base: position 106,058,097 of record NC_059473.1, read on the forward strand.
CTGGTCCATTTCTGGAAGTTATTTCTGTAAATTCTCGTAATATTTTAGCTGCCTTTTTAGCTTCTGACTTCAGGTTGGAAGGTATAGGGTTATTCACTGTAAAACATGAAAGAAATAAGAAATTATATCTATGGTCAGTTTGGGATAGCTTATATAAAAATAAAACAGTGTAATTTGCATGGGAAAACTGATTCTTTACAAATAAAGAGTAAACCAAACAAATGGGGAAACAGCAAATATAAGAAACAATCTTCTGCATCAGACCCATATTTTGTCTCTGATGGTTGTAACCGAAGACGTCACTCAGGAAGAGCACACAAGCTGGGTTCTTTTCTGCAATCTGTTCCCCTTGTAGTTCCTCAGAATCCACACTGGTAACAGCAAGGATGTTGGAGATACATCCTCAGTTGTTCCTGTTAATATTTATTTATGGGCTTGTTGCATATGAATTTGTCTAATACCTTTCCAAACCTGCTGATACTCTTTGCCTCCAGAACTCCTGCACCAGCAGTTCACTACCTGCTACTTAAAGAAACACTTGATCTATTTTAAATTAATCTACTAGTAACAGTGAACGCTTGCTAGTTCAAGTCTCATGAATTCTGGTGAACAGCTACTGCATTCAACTTATCCACTACCTTCATGCTTTTATAAATAGCCACAGCCCCCAAGCCTTCTCCACTTCTTCAGGAGTCCCAGCCTTCTTAGTCTCTCCTCAAGGTAGTTGCTCCATCACTCTCATCACTCTAATTGCTCTTCTCTGTACCACCATGAACTCTGCTGTCCTTCAAACCGGCAACTGTTGACCAATGAACACTAAAAGGTTAACATGTCTTCAGGAGATTTCTTACAGAGCTAAACTTGCAGCATGTTCTGAAAGTGAACAAAATTCTGTTTCAGACTAAGAAATTGCCTTTAGAAATCTACTTTCTGTTGAAGGGCTTATCAATATTTTCTCTCCAATGTGATCCAACATAAGCACCTCTGCAGATTTCAACTGAGAAAAAAGCAGGGATTAGGGATAGATTATGTTTGCTTTATAAAGCTGTAGACTACGGTAGCAAACACAAAAAATCTTGAAATTTACCCCCCAAATCCACGAGATCATAAATGCTACAGAAGACTGTTGATTCGATTTAGATCTACCAGATCTGCTGTCATTAATCGACTACTGAACAGAATCAAGTATTGTAAGATATTCATATTCTGCAACAGTATAAATACCACTTTATGTATGAATAGTAATGTTTCACCTGTAGATTTGCAAAAAGAGGCCTTATTGCAGATAAAAAGATATGAGTTCATCTTGATTTTTACATCTACTAAAACCCATCAAAGCTATCACTTAAATTATTCTTGTTTTCCTGTCTGGACATATTAACATCCACCATTTCCAAGTTTATCAGCAACAAATTGTCCCAACAACATGTGAATATATTGTCAGACCAAAGATGCATCTAGCCTCATGTCTCCTCTCTGAAAAGAACTAGCGACAGTATTTCCATAAAATTCCACTGTTCTTAAATTCACAAAAGCATAGAAAAGGCCATGCATAGAGAAACAACTTTCAGTCAAAAAAAGTGGCCTAGTTTTTTAATTGGTGTTCCCTGAACATTCATTCACCTCTTCACTCTGGGCAACATTCCTACCCAAAACCATTAAGGTGAGGACTAAATAAATTTTGAGATTAAATCAATGAAGCTTGGAAAGCAATTCAGCTCAGACTAAGTGAAATGCCTAGCGGCAAGTCAGCCAAGTTTCTGTCCAGGCTCCATTGACTAGAATAGGAATTACACGTCTACTTTTCAAAGTGAAGTATATTCCTCTTGTATGTTCTCCAAGCAAGAAGGAAGATTCCCAGAACAAGAGAGATTTTGACAGCTGAGTCTCTGAACTAGCTTCCCCATGAAAGCTTGTAGCAACATTTGGCTTTGGTGAAAACGCAGCAGGTATAACATTGGAGAGTTTGAAGTGACAGCAGACATCAGAAGGTTGTGCAGAAATATCAGCCTCTCTGTGAACAGAAGGAAATAAATGCATAGAATGCAACAGACTCTAAACTGCATTGCGGTAACAGAGAGAAGACATACTAATCTATCTCCTAATCATCCCTTCTGTTTTCAGAAAGTTAAGATGATGGCCAAGTGCCCGTGTGTGAAAGGATGAGGGAAGGTGAAGCTCTAAACTCTAAGAGCTCAGGACCTTCAGAAAAAGCTATTGGTATGTGCAATTTTCTCTGACTGTTAAGGCACTAAAATTGTAAGCCAGCTCGCAGGAGTTTTGAACATGTGTTTCTTCCTTGGTTCACTAGGCTGGAACCTGGCTACACGGACACAGCAAGAAGAAAGACCAGTGTAGCCCAAACAAAACATGAACAGACAACTGCTTTTGGTAGATTAACAAACCAGGCTGGAGCAAATGTCTCCATCACTTCTGTTGTTTGTACTTGACATTGCATTTTCAAGGTCAGAGGAGAAACATGACCAGCATGTCGTAAGAGAAAAATAGGAAGATTTTTGCTTTTGTATGGAGATACATTGAGGCAGTCTCAAAAAGCATATTGCAACACCGTTCTTCTCAAGAAGGCACGAATAATACACTTTTAGCATATTATAACTTATAATTAATATTTTAACACACAGTGCATGTCCGTTTGCATCATCAGGTGAACACTTTTGTATGTAGGTTTTTACTTAAGATACTTTATAAGTCTAGAGGTCTCAATTTTGGGGAGGGTCACCTACCCATTCTACCCAAGATACACATTTCATGAAGATACACTTCATTTTAACTGTGGTAAAATGCACATTTACGTGCCTGACCATGCGGGACTCAGAGCAAAGTGATCAAGACAATGAAAATAAGACATGTGCACACTGGAGATAAAAAAACATTGCAGAGATAAAAAAACATCACGGAGCAAAAGCAAGCATTATCCAGCTTCTAGATTACACAGAAATAAAATAAACTTCTGTGCTCCTCTCACTCTCCTCTTCCTTATCTTTGCATGCATTCCTTGCCTAAACAGACAAAACCATAAGTGGGATTTCTGGGACATCAAAAATGGTTTAAACTTCTGTTCACCTATCAAATTGTCCTCTTCCCCCTCAAGCTTACCTTAGGATTTGAACTGTAAAATTATTTTCTTAAAAACTGATTTAATATTGCAAGTCTATTGAACAGCTGTTATAGAAATATCTGCTTTTTAATAAAAATACCATATGAAATACTTAGAAACAAGCAGAAGTTCCATGTTCAGTTTACCTGTTCAGTAACAGAAGGAATAATTCTGTAGCACTGTCTTCACTATTAGCTTTTAAGTATGCATATATAATTGTCTGTTTTGTATTCAACTAATGCTCAGGAAAGAGGTAACCAGGAGCAATAAGACAATAATATCTATCAGGAGGATATACTGACTGATGGATTTGGAATGCCATGACCAGCGAATGCTCAGCTGGGAGCAAGCTTCATTTGCACTCCTGCTTGTTGTTGAAAGGAGAAGATATTGAGCATATGTGAGTCAGCAACACAAACCCCATGGGGGAATATCACACCAAAATTGATTAACTGCTTAATTTGTAAGCTGATGAGGCAAGTGCGTCAGCCTCTAATTTACATTCTGACTAACAGTAATAATGTGTTGGCTGAACATTTGGTGAAATTATCTGAGCAAGGTGTAATAAAGAATAAATAAAGCCTTTTTACTTAAAAGCTATAACTAATTCTGATATAATCAAAATTCTGCTGAATATGAACAGATGAAATAAAGCATGGTAGTGTTATGAGGACCTGAACATCAAAAGTACAGTTTCAAAGAAGATTGATGATAAAGTGGAGACAAAGCCTCACATGCAGATTTCACACATGTTGCCCATGTATATATGAGCTTTGAAGTATTTGGTGGAAGGTGGTTTTGAGTTTTTTTGGTTACAAAAAGAAGAAAAAACAATGGCAAATACCTTCTACGAGCCTCAGACAGTAATTCAGTCTTCACTTCCACTTCACTAAAAGTTCAGAAACAGCACAAGAATACATTAAAGCATAGCTGATTTTCAAATACCCATGGTTATAGCAGCAACATCAATGCTAAAAAGCTTGTATGAACAGAGAACATTAAAAAAAATGATTAAGAACATTCATAAACACGAGAACTAGCATAGTCAACAAAGGTTAAAGAAGAACATCTAATGGGAAAGAGAAACCTGAAAAGCAAGACAGTGCAGTGTTGGAAAAGAGCCTAAACAAGAGATTTCAATTCAGCATTACAATTAAAGAGATGAATGTAATTTTGGTTTCACAAATGCGTAACATCGTGGTACTGTGGTAGCCAGCTCCAGCCTTGGGATTCATCTGGTACTTGGAATTCCTAGAACAGCATGCAAGGTGTGCATCGTAAGCATTTTGCCTAACCCAAGAAAGTGAAGCGATATAGAGCAGTGGATGACAAGCAGCAGACTATGTTAAACATGTCTCCACCAGTCTCTCTCCATTTACTAATTCCAACACTTGAAGCCAATGGTAGACAGCAAAGCAGCCAGGTCAATGAAATGTCAAAAAAAGATCTGTGGAGTCCAAGGAAATAGTGGCAGAAGTTGAAAAGGAACCTGAAGGAAAAGGATGGAATAAAATAAAGGCAATAACCGCTGCCTTTAGTTGAAACCCAGCAGACTTCTGTTGTCAGAGCCTGAGCTCCTTACTCCTGGTTTTGGAGCCAACAGCAACAAGCAGATACTGTCTCCTCGAGACTCCAAGGAGGATGAAAGAGGAAAGCCTCAGAATGTGCACTTTGATCATCCTGCTGGAAAGCACTAATGGTATGGCAAAAAGGAGTCTAGGAAAGCAGTAGCAGGGAATGAGAAAGTAGCAATTATTAACACAGAGGTTCATGCCAATTGTCTATGTTGTACAATTCTGCCATAGGCACCTGGAGAACAGCAAGGGAGACAGAAGGCAACAGAAGAGACATCAGTGTAAGGCAATGGAAGCAAGTTGAGAAGGAGAAAAACAGGGTCTCTCTGTACAGTGAAGCCTTACACTAATCTCAGGTATTTCTACCCTGCTCCTCATCACTTGCATTCCTGAAATTTTACCAACTTTCATGCAGTACTGTTCCTCAACAAGCCTGGTGTGAGTAGTTAGTGCTATGTCAGAGACAGCAAGAGTCATGTCAGGGTACAAGTACTACAGCAGGAACTACATGGCCTTGCAAAGTGGCAGCTGAGCTGCACTGGAAGACTCTAATGTGTGCTTTCACAACCGACATAGCTGAACAATGCACTTAAAAGAAAAATGTCTTCCCTTTGTGTATGCAAGATGTTTCAACTAGGTGATGCCTCCTTATTTCTAAGGAACTGTGGCATGTGAAGACAGACGCTAACTGCCCGAGGCACAGCTGAATCAGAGGATTTGTTCCAAAAAGCACATCAGACATCCATTCAACTGCACGGGAGGCAGAGCAGTGGAACACCTGTAGCTAGAAGTCTTCAAAAATCCTTGCAATTTTTAGCAATTACAAGAATGCTAAAATCCCGAGTCCACAGTTCTACAACTGAGTTGTAGCCTTTGCACTAGGAGAGAGGATAAACACAAGAGGCTTGGGGAAGAAATCACTCAGTTTGTACAACGACAGTCAGAAAACAGCATTTTCAAGAATATAGAGACAGTGGTACGCTCTACAACAAGCACCAAAGGCAGAGTTACCCTGCGGGTTGTCTGAGACTAACAAGTGAACTCTTCCAAGAATTTGTACTGGGAGGATTGCAGGCTTTTGCTCAAAACACGCCACCACACCTATCCACCTTGCCGCCCAAGCCCTGGGAAACTGTCTACCTGAAAGCCTTTTAGCAAGTCTTTCATATACGCTTATTGTAATATGTTTGATGTGTAGTTGGTACCAAAGGGATTGGGTGCTCCCACCAAGCAAGATAAGGAGCATGACCGAAGCTAAGTAAGAGCTAGGAATTCAGTTCTGCCTGTCTCTCCTCATGTTAATACAAGAGTTGGTATGATATGTGAAACTTAGACATGAGGGTAAGGGGAAAATCCCAAAGGGAATCCCAACTTTGGCTTGCTAATTCTATTTTAATCACGAAGAATACACTTCAAGGCAATCCAAGCAGGTAAACAACTACATTAATCTTTGCACAAGAAAGCTCTAACTAAAACAAAGCTGTACTTTTCAGAAAAAAATCCTAAAACCCATCTTGTTTATCTTCTCACCAGGTACAGAAGCATACAGAGAACAAAAATGTAACAGACTACAACCCCAATGTGCACTACACAATAGCCCCATATGCTACAATAATAACCTACATGAAAAAATATTTGGGTACCTTAACAAAATACAGACTCTAGCTATTTCCTGCAGAAAATATTTAACACTTCTATCAATAAAACTGTCACTATCATTCTGACCCTCTCATTTCCCCATTTCATAGATGTCCCAATTCCCTATGTGCACATGCCATATCTAAGTTACTAATTCCCACAACGAATTAATTTCTACAATTAATCACACAAGAAACATTTCTTCAAACTAAAAGGAATGAACATTGAAAAAAAAGAAGTGTAAGTGCTTGATATTTATTTATCAAGAGTTTGAAGAGCCCTAGTTCTACCTAAGCTCTCAGACTGTCTTCTTCACAATAGCGTTTCTCTCCCACTAAGTCATACAGCCTATTCTTCATAGCAGCCTTGCACTACAGGCTCTTTTACAACAATGTAATAGATGTTTAAAGAAACCCCAAAACACAGAGAGCTTATCACATCAGAAATTGTAATTCTTAGTGGTGAGAAACCATGATACAAGACAAAGAACACTGAATCTGTTACAGTTCATTTCAAACGTATGAAGTTGACATTAACTGAAGAACGTACAGACTGTGACTCTCGACTACTGAGGGCTGAGAATGCAGAACAACGCTTAAGATAACAATCCTCCCCACTCCCCTCCCCAAGACATAGAAACATGAAATACTTTGTCTCAAAGCTAGAGCTAGGCATGTATCTACATGCAACATACACACATACAACTACCGGGTTTTATATGAACTCCGGAATGGTCTCTCAAAGCACTCACTTCTATATACAGCCTTACTTTCCCCTGACCCACAAATGCAGAGAAAGGTGGTGGTGGTGGGGAACCTACTTCCTATATTGACACCTCAAGGCACTCCACTTGATAGAAAGCAGCAATAAAGGCACTCTACACTGCTCAGGCTATATAACATGGCAGAGCTACATGTGAGAACTACACAACCGACTCATCTCGCCCTTCTCTCCTTCGTCGAGGCTGCATCTGATAACTGAGCGGTGCCATGGCCCCCCTCTGGCTCCACCACCTTGCACTCCTGACACCTGCAAGCAGACCTGTGCGGCAGCAGAGTGCTGCAGTGCATAAGGAGGGGAATGCTGAATAGAGAATCAATGTTTCTGATTACAAATCATTTCCACTGTAAAGTAAAATAAATAAATATTAAAAAACGCAGTTGTACAACTGCATTTACAAAAAAAAGTGACGTATGCAGGCCAGCATATGAAGTTGCACAAAAGGAAACGTGCTATTTGTTCCATTCCACAGAAAATATGTTATACAAGCTTTTCAGGTTGTAACAGTTAATCAGTCATCACTTTCATCTGAAAGTCACAGATTTGGCACAAAATTTAGAATCTGGCATTTAACCTCCAAAGTGCTACATTTTGACTGAAAAACAAGGCAAACAAGTCTTAAAAGCAGCAGAGGAATCCAGTCCCGGCCACACCCTGCCCTCGCCGGGCCGGTGGCCAGCGTTACAAAACCCAGCCAGGTACACGGGATATCCCAACAGATGAAGACAGATACAAAAAAAATACTCAAGCTCTTCTGGAAAGCGAAGCGCGCGTGTGCTCAACTTCACCAGCAGCCTGCTGAGGCCAACACCGTGTTTGACGCTTCTTAAATTTCTACTTGAAGGATGCACCACATGCCGCAACATTGGGCGAGAAAGGAAATCAGTAGAAAAACTAAGCGTTGCTCGCAGTGTAAGAGCACGTTTGCTTAGTTTGCGGTGAGAGCCTGACCGGCTCAGCGCGGCAGAGACCCACAGGGCAGCAACCCGAGCAGCCCGCCAAGGGCTGACTGGCCTCGTAGCGCCCTGCGCCCTTCTGGGTGGCTTCTGCAGCGACAGGGGAGGCGGGCGGCTTCCTCCCCCCCTGCCATGCCCGCCCCAGCGGCTCTCCGGACAGACGGCCGCTCGCCCGGGAGGAGAATGAGGAGGCGGCGGGCAGGATGGAGCGGGCCACCGCCTCAGCGGGCGAAGCCCCAGTGGCAGCCGAGGAGGGCGGGAGCACTCCGCCGCGGTTCGCCCCGCTAAGGAGCCCACCTGCCCCCCACGGGGATACTCACTCCTGCCCGGGCCGGGGCACCCCCGCTTCGCCTTGCCTTGCTTCGCTTCGCTTCGCCCCGCCTCTCCTCACCACGGCCGCCGCCGCCGTACTGGGCCGCGCCGGGGCGGCTCCGCCGAGCCGCGCACCTGCCGCAGGTGAGGCGGGCGGGGCCGAGGCGGCCGCCAACCGCCTGCCTGCCTGCCTGCGTGCCCCCCCCCCGCGCACGCGTGCGGCGCCGTGCCGTGCCGTGCCGTGCCCCCCCCAGTGCACACACTTGTGCCCGGTAGAGTTTCACAGTTCGCCCTTTTTTCTCAAATCAGGCAAAAAATGTAGCCGGCTGTAACAGCCGGTGCCGTAAAGCGAGGCGCCGGCGGCGCGACAGCCGGGAAGGTCCCCTTCCCGGGTGGCTGGCTGGCTGGTCCCGAGCGAAGATGGCGGCGGGGGAGGCGAAGTCGGTGCTCTTCGTGTGCCTGGGTGAGCGGGGCGAGGGGAGAGGCGGGTCTTCTCCCGTCCTCCTCCTGCCGCTCTTCGGTCGGGGGTACCGGGCGGGGGTGTAGGGAGCGCGGTGAGGCGAGGGCCGCTGCCGGGGGAGCGGTCGCGCCCGGCGGGGCTGCGGGTAGGCCCGCCCCGGCAGCCGCAGGCGTCCCGCCCGAGGGTGGCCCTGCGGATGTCTGCCTTCTCGGGGAGGGCCGGAGTAGTAGCCGAGAAGGGAGGTAGAAAGCAGCATCCATCTCCTTCCCGTTTGTCTTTGTGATAGGTCGGACTAACCAGTAGGAAATAACACGTGAAATCCAGTATTGATAAACGCGAAGGTTATGTGTGGCGAAGAGCGGCGCCTAAATACGCATAAACCAACGTGAGCTCCGAATTAAATACTGCTACTCAAGAGCAGCACTGAGGGGTGGTTGTGAATAGCTTTCTGAAACGGGCTGCTCAGTTCTTAGCTTCTAGAAGAGCAAGGAGGGAATGGAGAGCCCGCCAGCAAGCGTCCTGACGCTACACGTGTGCAGCGGTACCTCGTGGACGCGGTTTGCAGTTCTGAGCACCTGACATTAAAAAGGGAGAGAAAACGGTGACAAGAATGACTGAAGTTAATGGAACAGTTTCTGTAAGAAGAGGGAAAATAGGAGTTTAAGTAAGAAAAATAACGTGATGGAGGGTGGAGATGATTTTGATCTATGAAATTATGGCCATCATGAAAAGGAGTGAAAAGAATATGACTTTTTTGAAGGGCTACCTAAATGAAGAACTAGGAAAAAATTTTTTTTTTTTTTTTTTAAAAGGTATTCTATGTGTTTAAGTTGTGAATCTCATGTCACAATAAGTCATGGAAAACAGAAGTGTAAATGAGATCAGAAAGGGTTTGGATGCTTTCCTGAAGCTTAAGACAATTGATTACTGGTAAGCAAGATGATCTTCTGCATCTTCACAACCAACAAATTGCTAACCTGACTACATGGATTACAGGGCTGTGCCCCATTTTGTACATGCTTTCTCTAAACATCTGCTTCTGCTCCCTTTTGGGGATAACAAACTAGATGGCTCTTTGCTGTGATCTAGGAGGGCTTTTAACATTATCTGCTTCCTAGCCCTTACAGTCTTACCTATGTGCTGAGAGTTGATCCCTGTGAATCCCTGGCATTTTGCCAGTTTTATTATAAAACCATTGGTTAATATGGGGGGTTTTTTTGCTATCTGTTTTTCTGTTGTAATAGGAGAAATGCAGATTAATTGAATAGCAAAACAAGAGTTTAGTTTTGTGAAATATGTTCTGATGTTTACCTTAGAGTAAAATCAGCCCCTAATAATAATTTAGGGAAAGCATTCTTTAGTAACAGATTATCAGTTGCTGTATGTTTGGGAGCCAGTGGCCTAGACAAACATTTTTGTATAAAAATATCTAATTAATATGCATCCTTCTTTTCAAACACCGTTCTAAAGGCAGTAGTAATTTTCACAAAATGATTCATATGTATCTATGGGCGATAGATAAGCCCACAATGGTGATTTGCACTGTAAAAAGTTCCTAATCCAGTTGAGTCTCTGAGGAACTGTTATTAGTGGAAGATAATATAATAATTTAGGTATGGAGTGAAATTATTAATATTAAGCTTGAGGAAAGCATCAACAGGTCAGGACTGATGTTAATGGGATGGATTTTTTTAAACAAATGTTGTAAATACCTTTTCAATTTCCTCTTCTATATTACTGGCTTATAAAAAAATAACCGTAATGGTATGTGGCGTGTGACACAAAATCTAATTGACATGACAAGCACTTCTTTTTTCCAGTCAAATATATACGCTTTTCAGTTAAGTTTTGAAGGCAACTTGTTTCTTCTTCCTGCTTTAAGTTTGCTTGATTTTTTTTTTTTTTTGGTAGTCTTGAAGGGTGATAGTTAAGCCTTAATAGGTTTTTCATCCTAAATTTTATTAGAAATAATACCTATGGTTATTGCTGAAAAGAGTACTAAGCAGATTTTTAGAACTTCATTTATCTATAGCATTCTGCGCTGGTTAATGAAACACATTAATTCTGAAGTTTGCCACATTCAGTGAGAGCTGATCCCCGAAAGTACAAGCCTTCATGAAAAATTACATTTTCTTTCTACATTATTTTGAAAGAAACCTATTACTGAAATATCTATTGACTGTTCTGTGTTTGTAATGAGATAAGCAGATATTCATTACACAACAAAATACAATCTAGTTAATGTGCTTAACTACATTAATGATAAGGGTTCCTCATCACTAATAAGTAAATGAAGCACCCAGCAACATATGTAATTACAGTATATGAAAAGGCACTGGGGAAGATTTTTTTTCCATTTAGGGCAAAGAAATAATGAAAACTGGAGGTGAACCAAAATGCAGTTTGCTCTTTTTACACTTATGTAGCTCATCTAATTAATGGTTGAGCTCCAGAAATAAGCTTAGTATGATGCTGCGTTACGTAAGTCAGCCTCTTTCTCTTTGATGACCTGTCCACTATAACATAACAAGCTGCATGGGCATCTTAGACCAGGCACTGGCTTACTGATCTCCTCCACGTGTGGAGGAACAGTTGTAGGACAGGTCAACAGTAAGCAAAGTGGTTTTGGCTGGGTCCTCAGATAATTGATGCTTGTTGTGAATCACTGAGTATGAGTATTGCCATCAGAGATCTAGACTGCATAAAACAATTTCTAAAATGACAATGAATTTATTGGGTATGAGGAAATTAGGTTACAGCTACAGAGAGATTTGAGTTTCCCAATTCAGTTGTCACAATCCATTATATGCATTTAGATATAGCCAAATACAAGGGTTCGTGGGACAAAATGCCATTTATAGCTGCAGAATGGGAAAGCAGTAGGTTGGATAAGACATTGAAGAAGTCATGGAAAAGAGCTGCTGTGATGAGGGTTCTTGGCAAGCTGACAAAAAGAAATAATGCCATTTTTTGGGTAAAGAAGAGAATTAGATAAATGTAAGGAAAATACCTTTCTTCTGTGCAACATTGGTAAGGTAGCTGTAAGAATACAATGCCTTATTTAATCTGTGTTTCAGAATGATGCAGAAGTACTAGAGAGTTGAAAGCATGGTTGTAAAAGCGATCTTGGAATTGGAAAACAAGATTAAGATGTGTGCTTAAAAAATGTTAAGAGTCTGATTGTTGTGAGTAGGTGCTTATGTGTTGAAAACTGTTATTTTTACTGGGGAACCTTTAGGTTGCTGATAAAAGCATAATGTTCCAGTAGTTGATAACTCAGTATAATTAATTTTGCTGCAGGGAAAGATTTTTAAAATGTAACCATTCAGCTAATTACCTGATGGTTTGACTACCATGAATCCTTGCAAGTCATATTGCTATTGACATTGATTGCATCGACTAAGCCTTGATTGGCTAGGGACTTTGAAACCTAGTGCTGCTGTAGACATCCCCATTTAGATATCTTGAGCCAAAATTGAGTTCTGCTTAGATATATATACACACAGGTGTATGCTAATATTTGATTTCTGAGAGAAGTCCCACTGTGTGTTGGTAGTGAGGGGATGTATGGAAGTTAGATGATGTCATTTAGGTACCTATATACTTAGGTGTTTCAGATAAAGAGTGTAAGTATTCAGTGAAATTAACTGTGAATGGAAAGGCCAGGGAATCTGGACTAAAATCAGAGCCTTGAATGGTTCCTTACAAAGCTAATTGAATGCTGAGAGTGACAAGATAGACTTAACTGGAAAGAAGTAGGACTCATGATGAAGTTCAGACAGGAATTTGAGTACAGAATGGAATAGAGTGAGTAGTAAGTTTTAAACACTTGCTTATGAAGGGGACCTGATGGATGATGCAAATGACACTGGGAAGCATTATTACAGTCACTCAGATGAACTGACCATGCATGGAAAGATAAGTAGAGTTAAAAGCAGGTTTTTAAATGTGAGAGGATGAAAGCTCATAAAACTTCTGTTACAAACAGCAGACAGAAAAACAAAGGAAGAAGAGAAAAGAATTTATTTGCATTTGGGGAAGGTCTGAAGGAGTTAGAGAGCTGAATAAGGAACAATGAAGATACAAAAATGATTGAGAGAATAGATGATTAGATCAACAATAATGTGCTGGTTTTGGCTGGGATAGAGTTAATTTCCTTCACAGTAGCTAGTAGGGAGCTATGTTTTGCATTTGCGCTGAAAACAGTGTTAATAATACAGGGATGTTTTAGTTATTGCTGAGCAGTGCTTACACAGAGTCAAGGCCTTTTCTACTTCTCACACCACCCCACCAGCAAGGAGGCTGGGGGTGCACAAGGAGTTGGGAGGGGACACAGCCGGGACAGCTGACCCTAACTGACCAAAGAGATATTCCATACCATATGACGTCATGCTCAGCATATAAAGCTGGGGGAAGAAGAAGGAAGGGGAGGACGTTCAGAGTGATGGCGTTTTGTCTTCCCAAGTCACCGTTACACGTGATGGAGCCCTGCTTTCCTGGAGATGGCTGAACACCTGCCTGCCGATGGGAAGTAGTGAATGAATTCCTTGTTTTGTTTTGCTTGTGTGCGCAGCTTTTGCTTTACCTGTTAAACTGTCTTTATCTCAACCCACGAGTGTTCTCACTTTTACTCTTCCGATTCTCTCCCCCATCCCAACGGGGCGGGGGGGGAGTGAGCGAGTGAGCAGCTGTGTGGTGCTTAGTTGCCAGTTGGGGTACCACAAAACCAGCACAAGTACCTAGAGATGAGCTATGGACCTGAGCATGAAATGGATTCAAGTTGTCTTTCCTGTCAGTAGAAGCAGCGCTTCCATTTCTGTATGGAATGGGACAAAGATTAATGCAGAGACTGGAGTAAGAACTCAAAAAATTAAGCATTGGCTTGGATAACTGTCAGTGGAGTCCTTGTTTCTAGAAAATGAGTGAGAAAGCATGTCTCCATAAAAGTGATCAACAAATGGTTCCAGTACTGATTCTGTGATTGAAATTTAAGTCTCTTATCCTTGAATCACCATATTTGGAGATGTTTGTAGGATTTATTTCAATGGGCAGACTCTGTCTGGGTACCTTGGGTACTAGTTTTCTATGATTGAAGATGTCACTACAACTTAAAGAGCTTAAAATTTAAAGAATGAAGGGAGAAGATGGAGATTCAGAGAATTTTCGTACTGTTATCTTCCACATAAAAAGAGCGTGATCAGATCAGTCAGAAATACAACAAAGGAAAAAGGAACACCAGAGGAGGATAGGTAGCAAAGATAAGGTGTAGGTAACATTTAAGGAAAATATGGTTCAAGTCCAAGGAGGAAGGCAATCTCCCTATGAATCTTTTTGTGAGATTTCCCCCTTCATTCCCCTATTATGGCTGTCAATCCATGACTTAGGAAATACTGTGCATCTGTGAGGAACCTCAACAAAGCCTGGAAAGACAGATGTGGGATGTAAAACTGGATATGAAAAGGATAGAAATTATAGTGGGAAAGGGATGATGACTCAAAAAAAAGGATTGAAGTTTGCATATGTCAGTGAGATAAGATAGGGCTTTACATTAATGATGAGATGAATGATAACAGTTGCAAGGAGTAGCATGGGTAAACAGTTGGTTAGGACGAAAATAATATTGCAGAGTATGCAGAGAAAAGAGCTTCTATTAAGTCAGTTCTGAGATTCTGTCCATAGTCCCCAAGAATAGATTTGAATGGTGACTGCAGTTCCATAATAGTGTTAATACCTCCGGTAGTGTCTGGAATGTGTCATCATGGAAGACATTAATTTTTAAGTCACAAACTAGGTTACGTGTTTGTTTAAAAAATAATATAACTGCAGTTTCTAGTTATTGCTAGAAGTGGTAGTTAATATATCTAATCAGTCAGTGATCATGGTGCCATTCATGATGATATTTGCTATCATATCATCAAAGAGGATATTTATAGCATTTATTTTAAGTAGTGAACAGGTTATAGAAGAGTGAAAATTTGGAACAAGTTATTCAATCCAGGTAAAGCAGAAGGTTAAACAAATAGAAAAAGCCATGAAGGATTTATTGCAAAAGTACCATTTTGAAATTCTGGGAGCTAGTTAATGAATTAGTAGGACCAAGTATTAATCATTGTTTATTACTGATGTTTTGAGTGTAGTAATGAAACTTACTGTTCATGCATAGTTGTGTGGGATCATTCATACAGAGGAAAAATATTGTACAGGAAGAAGTGGATGGCCTCAGCAACTGGTGTAATGGAAACAGAATGTAATAGTTTAGAAAGAAGACTTAAAGGTCACCTGTTTGAAGAAACGGAGAAAGAGAGGGAATGGACAAATTAGAAGTCCGTTATTATGATCACAAATTTGATACTCATGAAGGAGTCAAATGTGATTGTAGAAGTTATCTCCGGTTATTTTCAAAAAAGCTAAGTAAATATTTCAGACTTTTTTTTTTCCTTTTATAAAACAAATTGGTAAAAAATTTTCCTGCAGTGTAGTCTGTGGTTTTATTTGTCAGTATTCAAGAAAAATAAATTCAAATTGGAACAAGTACAGAGTTGGCTTAACTGGAGTGATTAGATAGGGTCAGTTAATTTCATGAGGAGACCGAGAGCTTGGTTTGTTTAGTTTAGCACAGCCATGCTTGACAAGGGTTCTGTATCTGTTGAAGGAAAGAAAGGTTTTTAAGATAGAGAGGAGTGTTAACCAAGATCAGATGAGCATAGACTTCCAAGAATAAATATTAAGTGGGAATTGGAAGGTTTCAAGCTACCACAGGAAATGAGTATCTGGAATAGCCTTTTAAGATAGATGATGCTTTTTGAAAGAGAGCTTGATGTGTTTTTAAGAGAAGTGATGCTGTATATGCTTGCAATATCAAAGGATTGGGCTCATTGATTATGAAGGTTCTTTTCTGTCTTATGCTGTATGTTACCATGTTCCCTCTGTTTCCTATTAAAATTACATTGTTTAATGCTTAACTCGCTTGCTCAACTAAAGTGAGATTTATTTTTTAATTTATTATCATATTCTTTAATATTTTATAATTAATAAGTATTAACCTGTTTTCTCACTTACTTTATTAATAAAACCAACTTTTTCCTGCTTTATTTTTCTTCCAAGACCAATTTAGTTTCTCTACTTGGAATAAACTAGTTCAAACAAAGGAAATAGTATGCTTTCTCCTGGAAGAAGATCTACTGCCATCAAAATTCACATACTGTTTCAGCAAGATCAGTTTCTCAATGGTTAGCCAGTGCCTGTTGCCCATTTAGTGATTTGATGTTCTCTAAAACTGACAGTAAATTTGTATTACTTCAGTGGTTCACTTCCCACTTTGGTTTTTTGTATAGTTGGTATGATTGACAGCAAGTTATTAAAGGCCCAGGTCATAGCAGCTTCTTTCTCTTTAGCAGTGCAGTATCTACCTTGATATTTTGTTTGAAAATATAGGCATGAAAATGAGGCTAAGTGCCTGATCTGAACATTTCTTTTTGCTGTCAGAAATTTAGCTTTGTTCATGGGCATTTCATTTTTTTACTGTTTGAGATTTGGAAAGAATTTAATCAGTAGCAGAAGAGTGATTTATTTAAAGGTACAGAAATGAGCGTTGCCATTTGTGATATACTTATCTGCTCAAAAGTCAGAGATGAGCAAAGTCATACATTCTCTTTGATGGAAAGTGAAGATTTGTTTGTATGATTTCTTGTGCATCTGGGTGACATATCATATTATGAATATCCATCTAGTTACTCAGAATTTCTGAAGGATGAAAAGGTAGAAAGAGTTAAGTAATAGTTGAATAGACTTTATTGTTGTTGAGACATTTCATTCTTTTTCAAAGAATATGTATTTTTGCATGCATGTTTGAGAGGTCTACCTTGGATGGTTAACTTAGTTACAGCTTCAGCAGTGGAGCAAAAATGCTGCAGATCCATTATTTCTAGTTTTGAACAGGGCACTATTTCATTGTTGAAATAGGTTCTTATTGAAAACAAGGTCAGATCAAGTGGCTAGTGCAATTGGAGGCCATTGGAAGGGAAGACTAATTATGTATTTATATAATTAAGTACCTTAACTCTTTGTTGGCTGATTGACAGCACTTCAGCTTTTCCATCAGTTATGTTTTGTTCCTAATCCTCCATATTTTGGACCAAAAAAAATTTGGAAAATTTATTTTCCTGAGGTGTTTTTAGAGCTTGTGTAATTGATTTCTTTTTGGGGTTTTGGAATTGGTATCTGGAAGCTGCTCTTGATGAGGGTTCTGTTTGACTTGCAGTGACTTCACTTCACTGGTCAGGAGCATTTGTACTACAGATTGTTCAGCCATTTCACTATGTTGGTTCCACAGCAGTGATGACTGTGTTTTGGAATTGTCCAAAAGTTTTTGTTAACAAGTAGGTAGTAATGTAAATACTTCAGGCAAATAGTCATGATTCTTCAGTAAAGCATTAGTTGAAATTTGCCAGTGTGTAGGAAGATTTGAAGATAAAGATGATTTGCTGCCATTTAAATTCCATAATTTTGCCTGGTCTTCTGTGATCACAGATCTTTGTGGAGGAGGAGAGAGCAATGTGCTTACACAGTATTCCTCCTATTTATTTTAATAAGTTGTATCTTTTCATATAATAATATGTGTTTCAAGAGACTGATGGATAGTATAGAATCATAGAATGATTTGGGTGGGAAGGGACCGTCCAAGATCATCTAGTCCAACCCCCCTGCCATGGGCAGGGACATCTTTCACTAGATCAGGTTGCTCAAAGCCCCATCCAGCCTGACGTTGAACACTTGCAATGATGGGGCATCTTTAACTTCTCTGGGCAACCTGTTCCAGTGTCTCAGCATATTCATCGTAAAAAAAAAAAAAAAAAAAAAAAAAAAAAGTCTTCCTTATGTCCAGTCTAAATCTACCCTCTTTCAGTTTAAAACTGTTGCCCCTTGTCCTGTCACTACAGCCCCCTTTATATATAGAAAGGCTGCAATAAGATCTCCCCAGTCCTTCACTTCTCCAGGCTGCACAACCCCAGTTCTCACTCAGAGGTGTTCCAGCCTTCTCACCATTTTTGTGGCCCTCCTCTGGACCTGCTCTAACAGATCCATGTCTTTCTTGTGCTGGGGACCACAGAGCTGGATACAGTACTCCAGGTGGGGTCTCACCAGAGTGGAGTAGGGGGCAGAATCACCTCCCTCGGCCTGCTGGCCACGCTTCTTTTGATGCAGCCCAGGATACGATTGGCTTTCTGGGCTGCAAGTGCACACTGCCGGCTCATACCCAATTTTTCACCCACCGGTATCCCCAAGTCCTTCTCCGCAGGGCTGCTCTCAATCCCTTCATCCCACAGTTTGTACTGATACTGCAGATTGCCCCAGCCCAGTTGCAGGACTCTGGGTTTCCACCCTTGCAGAATCTCTTGGGTTATAATAGCATAAGCAATCTGCATTCTACCTAAGCAAATAAAAATCTTTAGTCTGATCTGTGCTGACAAATCCATGCAATTATTAATTTTTTGTTTTTAATCGTCTGAAATTTCATTTTGATCTCCTGTTTCTGTAGGAAACATTTGTCGCTCTCCAATAGCTGAAGCAGTTTTTAGAAAACTTGTAACTGATGAAAAAGTTGAAAATAAGGTAAGCTATTTATTTCTGTTCCTGCCTAAGAAATAACTGTCTCGTAGCCACTTAGTAGAAATATAAGCAGTGAGAAAGGAAACATAAAAATATAAATTTGTTTTTCTGTAGTGGAGGATAGACAGTGCAGCGACATCTACCTATGAAATAGGAAGCCCTCCTGACTATCGAGGACAGACTTGCATGAAGAAGCATGGCATTACCATGAATCATATTGCCAGGCAGGTACTGTACTTTAGTTTCCTTTAAATATGTGTATGTATTTGTTTTGTTGTTACAGTGGATGACAGACAGTGCTGCTGTTTCAGACTGGAACGTGGGGCGCTCCCCAGATGCAAGGGCTTTAAGCTGTCTAAGAAATCATGGCATTGAGACAGCACATAAAGCACGGCAGGTAGAAGAGAGTATATTTTTCTTTCTTATTCATACCCATGCTTTGTTTAGCCCTAATGATTACAGTCATGGAAGTCATTTGACCAGTGCATGGTTAAGCATCAAGTAATAAATACTATGTGCAGTTTTTCAAAGGACTCCAAAGTGGCCTAACTCTTCTAGTGGAGGTTAGTGAATTTCTTGTTGTTAAGCTTCATTAGAAGTATAACTAGGAAGCATTGGAGCAGTTTCTGCATTATAGAAAAATCCTGCCTTCAAATGCTTAGTATTTTGGGCATTTTTCTGAAACCTTTTTTTAATACTTTTTAAAAATGGACTTACTCTAGTAACCTGTGATGCTTCTTTCAGCAAGGAATTGTATTTTTATTTAGCACATCCAAAAAGAAGTAGAATACCTGTTCACCCATCACAAAAAGCTTCTGCTTTTGCATGAAGACCTTTTAAAAAAATTTCGAGTGCTAAATTAGAACAAAGGCACTCAAACCCAAGATTAGTAGCATGGTTGGTGGTAACTTCAGAGGAAAATGTACCCTTGAAGCATTCTTAAGTCAAAGACGGGTTTCTCACTTAGTGAAATCCTCTAAGTTTTTCCAAAACTCATGTCATTTTTCATTAACAAAAGAACATGTATTTCCACACTGCATTCCAGAGAGATCGGAAATAAATGTGTCTGCATATATAAAAATCATTCAGATGCTCAAATAAATGCACATAGCTTACTTCAGTTAACTGTTCTCTGCATATAAGATATTCCTTTAGGGCTTGACCTTTACTTAGCTTAAGTTTATGCCACTAGTTCTTGTACTGACAAAAAGATCAAGTAGTCTTGTTATTATCTTACATTTCTGTTCCCTTCTGAATTTTACTACTTTACCTTACTGAGGTCATACTTACTTTCTTCAGTTTCAAAGACTACATGTTTAGTTTTTTAAGTTTTTAAAATAAATTCCCTCAATTAGTCAGTTGCCCTCTGCTGACGTCTCCTGATGCTAATCTCTCTTATATAATAAGACAAACAGGACTGAGCACAACATCATTTCAGTTTTTCAATGTTTTACTGTTAGAATAATTACTAGAAAAAGTCTGTTGTGATCTTTTCCTGTTACAAGTTCTGGATTTACTATTTATCAGTGTTTATGAACAGCATTATTTATCATTATACAAGCTAAATGGTACTGAAACTAATCAGTTGGTGTTTCAGTCACAGTAGTGTAACATGTTTGTATTCTTAAAAGATAAGCCTTGGAAACTTGAGAACAGTTCTTGGGTATTATTAGAGTGGTTTATGAGCAGTTAAACTAAAGCAAAGCATCCAAAACCAGTTGATCCTCTGCCTTGAAACAAATCTATATATCCTCCTTTGGCAGAGAAGGAATGAAAACACTTTAATGAAGACATTTGCTTGTACATTCTGGCAAATGCAGAGATTTTTAAAGCAGAAGAGCCTAAAATGTTACATATACAGGGAGAGAAAATTAACAAGAATGAGACAATAAAATGAAAGACTAACAGGATGAAAATTTGTCTAAAACATCCCAGTACAAGCAGTTACTTTTATAAAGAAAATTTTCAAATCCCTGAACCACAGGTAACTCTTCATTTTGCACTGATGTTAACTATGTAACTTCAATATTTCTTTTCAAACTTCTGTCAAGTGGTCTCTGCTGATCCTCTAAACTGTGGACCTGATACGGTCTCATAGTACTTCTGGAAAGAGAGGGACTCAACAGTGTAGAATAGGACTTTTCAGAGCGGTCAGATTAGTACAAGTGGAAGTGTATTTGTTTCACTGTTAGAGACAAATTCAAGGGTAGAATTTTGTCTGTGACTTGTTTCAGAACAGATTAAGAAAGATTTAATACAGAAGCTGCAGAAATAGAGAGGAGGGATTTATCTTCTGTTGCCTTCGAAATACTGTCATAAGATGACTACCTCATGCAATTATCCTCTCCACTCCTGTGGAAAACTGTTACCCACCCAGTGAAAGGCACTTTCTTTCATGTAATTTTGTGCATAATTATGATAATCATGGATTGTATCCCTTTGTTATTCAAAACTGACATAAATGCTACAAGAATGATTTATGTAAGAGAGAATGTTAAATTGGTTACATCCTACCATCGTATACAGTGATCATTTAAGTGAATGTTAAGTGAAAAGTTAAGTATAAAAATAAATGTATATATTTGTATATAAAATAAAGAGTTTGTTAACATTTTAGTTGATGGTAGGTTGCTGTATGTTTATGCACCCGTTGAAATTCTCTAAGCTCTTAGTCTTCATGCACAAAACAGATAGGTATTAATCAGTTTCACTTCTATTCATGGTGAGGCCAAAATTGATTTCTGTATGACTCATACTGTGCATTTGCCTTAAATATGAAATTGAGATGAGAGGAAGGTTGTATTAAACACTGTTTCACAACTGGATAAATTTGAGGACTACTGCCTCTCTTTGGTTTTTAGACAGAGAAAAGGAGATTTCCCTTCTGTAAACAAAGGGAAATGTTTAACAAATAAATTGGAATGATCATGTGTTTCTCCATTGATGGTCTTTAATAATGGTTATATGCATTTTTTTAATGTAAAGTTATTGTTGTCTGTGTAGTTCCATCCAAAGTTGACTACTTGAGCTCTCCACCACTCTTCTCAAAATGTACATAAATTTTTATGTCCTCAATTTCTTCCCCCAAAATACTAGCTTTCATAGTTTTGAGGAATATCTTCAGTTCACTGGAGTTTGCTCAATTAAGCTTTTTGTATCTGATATTACTGTAGGGCTTAAGAGCACAAGCCAGCCAGTAATCTTGTTTTTAGGGCTGCATTTGCAACTGTGTTAGTGCGCGTTCATAGGGTAGTAACTGTCGTCAAGGATACAGAGAGTGTGGGAAGTGTGGCAGGTGTGTTTTTCCTTTTCATTGGTTTTTATTTTATTCTTACATATGTCTGTACTACAAAGAAATCTATGCCCACATATTTTCATAGGGGCCAGTGTTTAGCTGTGTAGAGCAATCAGAAGAAGCTTGTAGAGGTACTGCTTAGAGTTGCCAGGAAAACAGAGCTATTTCCACTGCAAAAATATTTTCGTAGGTCAGAGGCACTGCATGAATACAGCAGATATTTTTGCAGTGAAAATAAACAAGTCTGCATTAGCTTTCACCATTAACCCTTTCTTTTCAAATGCTCCCCCCCACACCTCACCAATTCTCCTTGTGTGGAACGTTTCATTTATGGCTTTAGTCTGGTGATAATTTCTGTAGGTCTTTTACTCCCTGTTATGGGAGCTGAATCAGTATCTATTTGCTGTTTGCACAAAAAATAAGTGTTTTTTTGGCCATCTAAAAGTTTTTTAATATGTAAATAATTTTTACAAGTTAAAACTCTGACTTATAGGATAATGTGTTTCGTCTTTTTGTCTGTTCACTTGCTTACTCATTTCTCTAGCCCATCCTTCCCAGAGAAGCCTGCCAGAAAAACTTGTACTGAACAAACTTTCCAAGTTTCTTGGTTATGGTACTGCACATAGGACTATGCGTGAAATGCAGTCTTAATGTGAACTCATTATAGATTTTATTCCATTTATTCCTCCTCATTATGGACACTTGGTTCAGATATCTTATACTAGCATACTGTGCATTGTGGGCATGGTCTGGGAAGATTTTACCCTAAGCAAAGGCTTAAATGTAAACTGAAATATAATTATACTGGTAAAAATCTGCAGCCATCCTTATTCCAATACAGATAACATTAGTTATCTGCAATGTTTGTCTACCTGACTCTGAACTCAGATCTCTTGAGTTTGGTTAATATTCATGTTTAGGAGTCAGTAAGCTACAGGAAAGAAAAGGAACAGATGGTAGGAAGATGTACAATAGATCCCAGATTTTTTCACATCATACCACAAATTTTGTGAATTTATATGGCCTAAAATACTGTGAATGCATTTGTTTTTAAGAGATTGTAACTCATACCATCATACTTCAGCTTTACATTTCACTTGGTGTCTTTTTCTGTGTAGTGACAAATTTCTAGATTGGAAGTACTGCAACTGATTCCAGGTTACCTACATTTTTGTTTTCCTATCAAGAAGGTAATTTGTCTACATTTTTATTGCATGGTTTCCACGACTGGAAACCTGCTTTAGTTTTAGTAATTGGAAAGCATTAGAAATGTCACTTGTAATGATGTTCTAAGTTGATGCATAAGATGTTTTTAAAAAAAAAAAAAAAGTATTGGTAAAACAGCTAACTTTGTTTTTGTGGATAACTTGCAGAAATGGATAAATAATCATGGCAGAGTATATTTAAAATGCCTTAAGTTATTGTAAAAGTTGATGAAGGTACACAGTTTTATTCTTTCCAACTGTATCTCTTTTAATAAATCAGAACTACAAAATTTGAAAATATTTTGTTTTCCCCTTTTTATAAATCAAACACAGTTTGTAGGCTAAAGCACATATTTTTAATTCTAGGTTACTAAAGATGATTTCCAGACCTTTGATTATATACTTTGTATGGATGAGAGCAATCTAAGGTAAAGTATGAAGAAATGGAACAAATTCATATGGGTTACTTGTAGTGATGTCTCATAAGTCACTTTGAAGACAGATGTCATGTTTTACTGCTTAGCTTGTCTGTTTTTTTGGTTTTGGGGGTTTTTTTGTGTGTGAATGATATCCTAATAGATGGATTCTTCACTTCTAGTAAGTTTAATGAGCTAGAACTCAATGGTTTATTTGTGTGATACATGCCACTCAAGGATTAAGGACGTGGAAATTTAGTATACTTTGTGCTATAGATGTGCAGCTGATGTCTGTATAGTTAAGAATGAGGACGTACTGTCTTGATCAAAGTGATCTGTTTTTCTAATTGCATGGGATCTAAAAGACACTGTGGAAACTTGAAGGGATTAAATATGGTGTGGGGTTTTTTTTTTTTCTTTTTTCTTTTTAAATAGAAATAGAGTGAGCTCTGAAATAAGTAAGGTTGTTAGCTTGGGGAAATCTTGTTTGTTACTCTTAGCCGTGTTCTAATTAAGTGTGTCTTTGAGACAATTTATGCTTTAGAAAGATTTGGTGAAGTAGCTGCCTAGTGTGAAAATTTGGATATCATTAACAAAATTTCTACTTAATTACATACATATTGATGATTGGGGTTAAGGGGCTGAGCTTTAATAAACTACAAGTGTCAAAGTGCTTGTAAGGACTATTACTTGTAAAGTTAGTTTAAAAAAATAAAACAAAAAAACCCAAAATACCACAACCAACAACAAAACCCAAATAAAACGCTATTAGTGGCATGTAAAGACTTTTGGAAGCAGCACCACTTAACTGAAATAAGTATCATTTTGTTGAATTTTCTAGAATGTGTTGAATGACCTCTCTTACACAGCCTGCATGAATGAAGGGTATATAACACTTGGCTTGATTGCAGCGTGTTAGGCAAAGACATGGCTAGGCTTACTTCTATTTTCACTTGAATTCTTAAATGGCAACTTACTTCTGTATTAACAATTTCTATGGTATGAGCTGTAGAGCAGAAGAAACGTCACAGCTATAATAGGGATATTGCTACTGCTACACTTAAGTTTCACCTTAAACTTCCACCCAGTTCAACGATTTTCCCTGGGAACGCCTATTCGTAGCACTAGGAGGGCAAGCTGATTCCAGGTGTTGATGGAGTGCCTGTCATATCAGAAAAGGAAGATTTGGGACATCCCTTTTCCTTAGTACCAGAGCCACCTGGCCCTATTCTGTTCATTAAGTGGTATGCCAAAAGCCTTGAAAGAAGTGGTTAGCCACTTTTTTTAATAATAAGAGGCTAGAGAATTTATTGAAAATCTGTGAATTCAGGCAATAACTTCTTAGCTGATAGAGAGGTCCTGATTTTTCTTCAAGGAAAACCACTATTGTGGTCTCACTGCTATTTCTAAACTATCTGAAATTAATTTCTTAATCAGAATTAATAATTAGAATTTAATTTCTGTGCTTATGACTCTAAGTATTTACAGGGTATTTTGCCTTTTTTTTTAATGCTGGGTGAGTAAAATGATGATTTGGTATGTAGATGTGTAATATTAGAAGTATTTAATATGTTCTGCCTGGTCAGCATTGTGAAAGTCCCAGTACTGAGCTGCTTTTAATCTGAAGATGATGAGAGGTACATTTTAACTGCATTGGGGATAATGGACGGCCATTTGTAAGTAGATGGGGAAAATACAGTCTCAAAACCAGTATGGTTTATCAATGGGAGGCAATGTAGAAGAAAGAGGATGTGACAACTGATGAAATGTTACAGTATGTCAAAGAGAATACAGGTCTTGCTCGCCAATTTACCATTTTCTGTTAACTGAATGTAGTAGTAGGACTTCACATGAGCTAGAAGCAGTATTGAGAGAAGTTGTAGCATACCAATTTAAAACGCTGGTTTTGAACAGATGGGAGAAGCTAACTCATACTTCTGGAAAAATATCTAGATAATTTTCATTATTTTTGTTTAATACAAGCTAAAGGTGGATATTGAAAGTAGTAATGATTGATGTGAGGAAGAAGTTGATTGAACTTACTATTACAAAGTTCTCCTAAGCCTTAGGTTGAATGCCCCACTACTTGTTTATGCCCTGAATTAAGTTTATGTGTATGTGCTCCATACTCAATTAAAAAAAAAACCCCACAACAATAAACAAACAAAAACAAGCAGCAGCATAGAGAGTCCACAGAATTGACTGAGTCCAGATGCGTATTATTTCCTGTGTTCTCTAGAAATGGTCATGAGCATCTCATGCTGATGCCAAAAAAGTTCTGAAGAAAAATTCATGGGAAAATTTTATTTTCTCTTTTACAGGGATCTGAAAAGGAAAAGCAACCAAGTTAAAGACTGCAAGGCCAAAATTGAACTACTTGGAACTTATGATCCACAGAAACAACTTATCATTGAAGATCCGTACTATGTACGTGTAAGAAATTCTTTGGGTGGCTTGATTAAAAATTGTGTATGTATAGTATATAATCTTTCCAGATCCCACAGTTGACATGTGACATATAATCTGATGTTATACAAAGCCAAGTGTAAACATATTTTTTAAATGACTTAACAAAACAATATAAATTATTGGGATAGGAAAGGAAAACAGGTCTTTATGCCTGTAACAATTATTTAAATTTAAATAATGCAGTGCACCTATATTTTCAATATTCAGTGAAGCCCTGGGTGGTCAGCCTCCTTGCCAAGAGGATGTAATCAGGAAAGATAGACACAAAGACATGGACAGAGATGGTCAAAGAAGTTGACTAATATCAGCCAAGAGCAATCAATTAGATTAAGATTCTTCAGTTTAGGAAAGAGAAGTGGATAAAGATGCAGTAGGGTTCTATAAAATCTTGATATGATGGGAAAAGGTGAATAAGGAATTGCTGCTCATTACCCAAGAAGCAGAGAATATCAAATGGCATTAGTGGGAAACAGGTTCAAAACAAAAAGAGGTTGGGGTTTTTTTTCCACACAGTGCTTCATTAAACTGTGAAACTCAACATGACAGGTTACTGTGAATGCAAAGAAAAAAAGAAAAGGCTTATAAGGGCTCAAAAAGTGAATGGAAGAAATATGTGAAGGAAAGTTCATCCAGGACTGTTGAGTACAGAGTCACACTGTTTGGCTGTGGAAATTCCTGAGCTGTAGTTAGTTCAGAGTAGGGAGAAATATGCAAAAACTATCACCAAGTATTTGTACTGTTCTTATTCTTCCCTAACGTCAGTTATTTGCCATTACTGACAGTGAGAAACTAGGTTGCAAAAATTTTTTGTTTGAGCCAGTATTGTTACTCTTACGTTCTTTTTCCTCTGTTCTTTTCTAGGGGAATGAAAAGGACTTTGAAACTGTTTACGAGCAGTGTGTTCGGTGCTGTAAAGCATTTTTGGAGAAGTGTCATTAATGCTTCATCATTTTATTTCTAAAAGAAAATAATTAGCTTTTCCTCAAATATGTAAGGTTTACTTGATTGATGTATTTAAATTGTAAAATTATGGCTCAGTAGGTTCAAAACTTTTTCAGTTTAATTTTATATTTTAGCTTTTCTGTCATCTAATTAAAAAAATATAGAAAAGTTTTAATTGGATTAGATGATCAACCATTTTGTCACACATCAATGTAATAATAAAGTATACCGTTCAGAATAAATTTATCTGTAAACTGTTCCAGTGCTTTCTCACAAGCACTGCAAAAGTAATGTCTTACTTCTTTATGTGCTATACTAACTAAACTGAGGTCTTCTCATGGTGCCCTTAGTTAATTTAAATGAACTTTCAATGGCAGTCTGCAAGATAATAGTTCATGTATGATAACTTAGGCGTGTCATCCTAGTATCATTAGACAGCCGTTGGACTGAAGCTGTTTCATATTGAGCCTGCTAGACTAAAAGAACTGCCTGGCCCCAGACAGACATGGCTCTTAGCACTGTGTCAAAGCTGAAGCAAGCAAAACCTCCGTGGGTGTCATCAGGATCCTGTGAAAATGCGTTTTTATGTCAGTTTAAATGCTCAGTTATTCAAAGAAGTAGTAATTTCTGTTCTAGTACATTTTTATACTAATTAAGTTGAACTCAGGTCAGAAATAGTGATTGATGTTAATAAGACTTCTCTGGCTAGTCTTTCTTTGGTCTTGTGGTCAATTCCTTGCACACTGATACAAGTACATGTAACAGCATTCACTTTGAGGACAAAACAGGTCAGCTTAAAAGCCTAAATGTCAAATGTACATTTTGTATCTCATAGTAGTCAAATACTCAAATCCATGCAATATAATCAATGAGAAATTTGCTGTAACCCCAGTTCCTATGTGGGTGTCAGACAGTATTTTCAGATTTACTCAGGAGAATGGATAGCCTGTCAAAAGTGTTCTCTGAGAGTATAGTTCAACCTGAAGACAGTCCATCTGTAATGTAATACAAAGTTAACAGAAGGCCAGCAAGTAGAAAGTTCTGCTCTTGGACAAAAATTAAATGCTTTGTAAAAATCCATGCCTGTTTGTCTGAACATCACCTTTCATTTTTGCCTTAGAAATGTACATGTACTGAGATCAGTAATGTAACTGATACCATGACAATTTTCCTATTTTGAATAATACCAATATTGGTATGAAGCAGCATTACCACATTATCTGTAAAACTTGCTTGCTTATTTATTTAGCCTTGTTTTTGTCTCTGTCTGCCTTCCAGACTAGTAGAATAGCCTCTGTATTGTCACCTGCTCTCCCTTCTGGGAGAGGGATGCGTTTCGATAGAGGACCCTGTTATTCCTATGGAGGGAGGAATCCTGGTGTCACGCTGCGTGTGCTGCAGCCTGCACAATGGGGATTAAGTTTCCTGGGACTCTTGCTGTAGAACAGCTGTGTTTGTGTTAGTGAGGTTTCTGTTTTGGGCTAAAATTTCAATCGGACATAAAACTTAAGAACCTGCTTACAAAAAGGCAAGTGGTAGATGGAACACATAAATACAGAAATCGGGATCTTTATGCGTTATTGCATTACCAATAGTTTTGACTCTTAAAGAACAAGCTAGGAATTTGCAAGTTAATAGCTGTTTCATTTCAGGGACAAAGAGTAACATAATATTTCAGGTCCGATCAAGCACTGACTCTGGAAAAAATTATTTTCCGTTTCTTTTATGAATGCTTTGACAAAATAAATGAGGGAAAATGATGGGAGTTAGGGACAAACGATCTTAAATGTGGTTTTATGCACTAACCTCAGAAGTGGAAGTATTTAGGCATAATCTAATGTTATTCTCTGCCAGAACGACCATTTAAAATATTGCAGTGAAAGTAAAGTAACTCAGAAGATTGAGAACAAGCACATTGGGCTTGTGCTTTCCCATTCATGGCTGAGTAGGAATTGAACCCATAGTTTCCTACATATTAAAGTTAAGATTTAAAAATCTTAAATCTTCATCTTTGAGCTGTTGGGGTAACAGAAAGGAGATAAAAAGGGTGTGGTGGTTTACCTTCACTAGACTTAGGAATCTTCCTGTAAAGTGATACTAAGTCAAAACTATTTGTGTTAAATTCAGTTCAGATTTTAAAAGTTTCAGCCTTGAGATATATTTTCAGCAAGTAATCTATTGGCTAAATAATTCACTAGCTCTACTAGGCAGAAAAAGCTGATTGATTGATTTTATCCTTAGTGGGTTTCTTTTGGAGGAGGGGAAGGAGAGCACCATGGTATTTTAAAAGAATTTGTAGAATACAAGAATACAGAACGGGAACTGCCTTCAGGAAGGACAGTTGCACAGTACCGTTATTTGGGTTCCGAGAGAAACAGTGAACATAGGATTAGTACACAAATCGCGTATCATACAGATGACTAAGCTCTTACAGGTTTAAAATACCACTCATGAAAAATGTAATGTTGAATGAAAAATTACAAAACTGACTCCTCCTTCCCCCTCTCTCCCACCATGGCTCGTTTTAGTTTAGGTAGTAGGCTTATACCTAAGACTAAATATAAAAAATCTGCTATAGTTGTATCTTCTGTCAAAGTGTGCTGACTTCTAAATCTAGAGAAAACTTCCATGGGATTAATTAATTTATATTCATTTATTAAATCATTAAATAAATTACTGTTTTCCTTTTACAAGGAAATTTTCTAGAAAGTTTTTATTTAACCAGATTTCAGGTGTCCTACTACAAAAAGAAAGATTTATACTAATTTAAACTCCCATGTCAAGTAATATGCTGTGATCTGATTTCAGTCAGTGGAACCACAGAGAGGCACAGAATTCTACCCACACGTTTACTTGCAGATGAGCAGCTAAGTGAATCCTGTAGCAGTAGATTCCTTTACCAATTTTTTGGTATGCATGTATTACTTCCATTGAGAAATGAAACTTTAGCATTTAGTGATCACTGAAAGCAAATACAAAATATGTACTTC
Organism: Gymnogyps californianus; assembly: GCF_018139145.2. NCBI lineage: Eukaryota > Metazoa > Chordata > Aves > Accipitriformes > Cathartidae > Gymnogyps > Gymnogyps californianus. The sequence continues at coordinate 106,087,861 of NC_059473.1, forward strand.
TCCCTTACTAAATACAGCCATGTTCTAGGATGGGATTTTGTACTTCTGCCATTTTTCTTTTTTCTTCTAAAAAGCTAGATGCTGAAGGCTCTTAAGTGTGAATTTCAAGACTCCCAGCTCCTAGCTATTTCTCAGGGTGGGGAGGAGTGTGTTTGGTTTTGTTTTTACATTTTGTGGTTTGAATTGAGGATAAAATGGAAGGTAAATGCCAGTATTCAGATAAAAGTACCTGAGGTTCATCTACAGATCACACACAAAAATATCCTTACTGTTTGAGCCATTTTATTATGACAACTGGATTTAGTATCTGATTTAAAGAAGAAAGGGAAATGTGTAGCAAGGCTTCTTGAGTAAGTCAGTGTTCACTGACTCCTTAAAAATTTTACGATACTAAAATGATGTGTTGGACATCTACTGTTTGTATTGCCTTGGAGTATCATGAATAGACTGCAGATTTTTTGGGGGAAAAAACCAAACAAACAAAAAACCCAAACCAACCATGTGTCATAAAAAAGGTTCAAATTTGTAATGCTGTAGAGAATTGGAGCAGCCTTGTGGTCTGGGCATTTTGTGGGATTGGAACACACGAATCTGTCCGTCCTCACAAATCCATAGAGAGTGTCCAAATTACTGGACTTCTCTGAGGTGGGTGTACCTTTCTTTCTTACTCTAGTGAAGTCTTACTGGAAAGAGGTTTAAGTGTGGATAAATGATAGTAGCTACCGGAAGATAGCTTGTTTATCTGGATTCAGTGAACAGAAAGCAAACTGAGAACAACTTAATACCAAACACTTTATTACTTATGCTTGTTATTTACAGTATTTACATATTGCACGTTCGCTGGAATGTTTTATACATTTATTATATAAAGTAAATTAATGGCAGCTTGTGTTTGTGTACAAAATCCATGCTCCACTGTCCCAAAAAATATGTCTACTTGGAATTACGTTCCTGTTTGTCATGCAATTTGTACTCCTAGGGTACAATGTGACCCCAATGCAAGTCTGTTTTAACCAAACTTTTAAAAAATTGCATAAGCATGAAGGATATCAAGTGACCACAACTACTGTGGAGCAGATCTTTAGTAGTTCTAGATATACAAACATTCCTTAAAATTGTAGAATTAAGCAATAGAACATCAGTTTTCTTGGTGAAATATTTGTGTTTACATAATTTTTGGCAGCATTACACATCAGTTGTAAAGTGTGTTTTTAAGTATGGAGCATTAAGTACTACTGGCAGTTATGCTACTGTAAAGAATGTCAGTCTGCAAACTGTTGACGACATACAAAACACATGTTAATTATGGGAAGTCTGTCAATCTGCAAAAATAAATCTCTTGTTCACAATGGAATATGTTATAAAGGTAATAAGTTCTATTTCCCTGTTGGTTTCCAAGGCACTTCTCTTGGTTCTTGGTGTTTCTTTTCATGGTAATAACATCTGGTGGATTAAAAGAAAGAAGAAAATTGCCTTTCATCATTTTTATACTCACATACATGTGTTTAAGAATGTATTTATCATATTGAAAATAGCAAATAAAACTGGAGAATTCAGTAATAACTTTGGAAAGATCCAGTAGTGCATTTCTGATTTAGCTCAGTTTAGTTCATATCAGCCTGACTGCTAAATGACTGTTTTGTTTGTTAATTGAGGCTGTAATTTTAGAAAGCGTCCCTTTTTGTGCTGGTTCATTTTAGGTAGACAGATTTGGGAAATACAGTTCTACTTATTCAAAATGTGCTCATAGTCATGTTTAGCCTGTTCCTGAGTGCAGCTGTGAAGTCGAAAAGTGAATAAACCTCAAGGATAGTATTAACAGATTGCAAATTTCTGTCTTAATGTCTTGGTGTCAGGAAGCTGTTGATACAATGTCCAGTAATATAAATCTGTCAAGGTAAGGTTTGAAGGATCTAGGAGGGATTTGAGGTTTCATTGGGCCCATTAGTGAAGAAATTTGGACTCGTATAAACAAGAAACAAATAGAAGTAACTTTCTGAGATTTGGTCATATAAATGTAGCCCCTGAGATGGGCAAACACTGAGGCAACACAAACTGAGTAGCAGCTGCAGTGGTTCAATTTGCTGCCTGTTCCATTAACTCTTCCCAGAATAGTTGCTTGGAATAAAATGAAAACCATTTCTGTGACACTGGTATCAAAACCACTGATAGGAAATTACAGGTTTCCACATTGCTTATGTACGTGTATTGTCTATACTCTAGAAATGTTAATTCAAAGGTTGAGCAGTGAAGGTTTCCACGACCCTTTTCCCCCACACCTTTAAGCCTTCTGAGAAAATGTAATGTAACCATCTCTGTGTATACATATCTAGAAATCCATCCTCTTTCCAGTAACTTCAGAGTTTGTTTTCTGCAACCACATTTTCTAGACAGGTGATCATTGAATGCTGCAAGGCTGTCTACCCAGTTTCATGTGTTTCTAAGACAATGTGTTAATGCCCTTATTTTGAAGTAAAAAATGCACTAGGTCTTATTAGTCACCAGGAACTGCACGGGTGAAAGACACTGCTCTTACATGCGAACGGATTCAGCTGAAGCTTGTGTGTCTCATAGACACCAAAAGTCCACGTGGGAGATAAAAAACAGTGGTTCTCTGATACTGGAGTTCTGCTGATGTCATTTTTCACAGTTAAAACTTTCATATTGTCTGTCTGAACATATGTAACTGTCTTTCCCATGATCAGTGTGAATTCTCTGATATTTGGAGTTTCTGTACATTTTCTACTGCTTAAGTATAATTTGTAATAGAATCATTTGAATGCAAAGTCAGTCAGACTTGACATAATCCATTGGAAATCAAGCTATTGGTGCATACAGAAATACTTGTTAGTAGTATTTAAACATATTTAGTTTTGCAATTTTTTTAAAGCTATTTGGAAATGTAATAATGTTACAGAAAAGCTTAATGTAATTTAGGTTTTTTCCTGGCTTTGCTGATAGGACAAATACTTTTTTTTTTTTTTTTTAATACCCTTCCTTAGAGGGGAAGGTGACATAAATTTTCCTTGTCTTGCATTTTCATCTAGCTTATTTTCTCTATGTGTGCTCCCGCTGTACCCTATTTAAGCTGTGATGTTTAAAAACAAATTAACATGCTGTTGGTTTGATCAGTGTGTGGTACAACTGACAAGTTAAACACTGAGAATTTAATAGTTTTTTCATTACTAGTGGGAATATGCAGCTCACTGAGGGTGAAAAACTGGAAGTGGATAGGATGCTCGTTTGTCATCTCATCTATACCTGCTTTTGTATGGACATCTGATCAAAAGCTGTGGGTCTTAGATTCCCGGTGCTCAGCTAAATTGTAGTTTTCTAAATCCCTGGCATTTTCAGAAACCCTTGAAAATGTCCCAGATTTTTAGCATTGATCAATCTGTTGTTACTTTTTATTTTACATAGTCTATGTTATATGCATCAGTCTAGGAAAATTAGACTGGAATTTAGCTGAAAGATGGCAGGTAGACTTAGTGGAGATCCTGAATACTATTTGACTACAGTTTCTGTTGAGAACATAGGTAGCTATACAACTTCTTTCTCCTCTTTCATTCGATTCTTAGTTCTCCTTTGCTAATGCAAAGGGGAAAAAAAAAACCCCAAACAAAAAACACAAACGCAACTAGCAATATTAGCTGAAACCAACCAAACCATACAATTGTTCCAATTTTAAAAAGCACAAATTAAAGCTATTGTAAAGGCATATTACAGCTTTCCAAATTTGGTTCTAGTCACTATCTGTGCATGATGGTAGAGATAAACTCTGTAAGAGAAAGCTAATCTATATAAGAGAAGAATTTAGTGTTTTAAATATCAATATAAACTTTAAAATACTGTGTGAGTAGGATTTTGTAGCAGAACTTCCATGTGCTAACATCAAAAAATTCCTTCCCCAAGTGTGAACACCCAGGTGGAAGTCTGCTCTAATGTGAGCATCGGATCACACAGATCCATACATTGAAGATGATAAAGCTCTTAATGTTACATCTGGTGCTAGCCACAGAGGTCCCATAGTAAGGAAAACTGAGAATTGCCTCTTAATAAAGTTGGACTATGCCACTCTAGTAACCATGTACACTGGCTGCCTGTTTAATTCAATAGTTCTGATAAAAGTCTTAAATTAGTTACCTTGGGAACTACTTCCTGTCACCAAGCAGAGGTGATGGAACATGTCATGGGAAGTTGTATATGACAGATCAAGCTATACTTCCTAGAAAAAAAGGGTCTGCCTTCACGGAATAATATGCAAACCTCACATCTTAATTCCACCTTCACTTCTTTTATGAAATGAAAGTGTCTGACATTTCTTGAGTGCAGTCGATGTTAGTGTGAATAAGAAACTGTGTAAGAGAGAAAGCAACTCAGGGCTGTTGTTTCCATTGTTACAAAACACTTGAAGCAAAACTTAAGAGCCCAAATATTATTTTGGTTTAAGAATAGTTTGAAATAATGGATATATAATATGGTGTACAGGAATGGGATATTTAGTGCGGTATTTCAGTTTTCTCTCTATGTATTTAAAGTTTCCAAGTTTATGTTGTATTTTCAGCTTTTTTAACATATATTACTAGTATGGTCAATACATCTTGAGGATTTTACACAGATTTTTCTGAGTTCCAAAGGAAATTTCAGTTATCAGTGTGCTTTAGCTTATTAGGAATTTTATAAAGAATCTTTGACCTTCGTTTGTATATATATTTATTCTTGCGCTGTCATGTACTTTAAGCAAGAAATACTGTATCTATTGCTTTTCCTTTAAATATTGTTAATTTTATCTGCTTCTCTAGGAAACAAGCAACTGGTAGATTTTTTTCATACACTTTTTATAGTATATAAAGCTCGTTTTCTCTGCTTAGCCCAAGATTCCTACTACTTGTACTAGTCTTGTATTTATTAGTATAAAACAGTTTGTGTCACTAGTTTTATTTTGTTCATTTGAAATAACTGTAGAAACTTAAAAAAAAATTAAAAATACATAAATACTTGTCAGTACATTAATTAGAAGAAATCTTCAAAACGGAAGTATGTAATCGTACGTGATAATGCAGTCCTTAGTCCTTGAACTACTCCTTATGGTACAAGGAGGTTTTAAGCATACATTATGAGATCAGTGTTGGTCTCTAGCAAACACTTAAAGAACAGGTAATGGAAAAGGGAGGGCACCAACAGTAGCACCTGCAGTTTTCAAACAAAAGCAGTAAAATCTGTATGGCTGTAGCCAAAGTTATTGTGACAAATGCTGTCAAAGAGGCCAGATTTTCAGATTCATCACTGTCTGTCACAGGAAATCCACAAGATCTGAATTGGGAACTTCAGGTGAAGCCTTCAGGAATCTTGTTCCTGACATTTCTTATCTGCTGCAGATATGGACAACATAACAGTTGTTGGATGTATCTGCATGAGGTGGAGCAAAGCAAGCATGGAGTATGGGAACTATTAGGAAATGGGGAGAAAAATGAGGCTGAAGAACAGAACAAAAAAGAGCATCAAGGACAGGACTCCAGCATAGCTGTGTTGAACACGAGAAAGAGATGTTAAAGAATAAAACTAGTCAGAGACTGTGCTGGTGGCAACCAGGGAACACAGCGTGGGTTGCTGATTGGAGGAAAAAAAAAAGGACTACTGAGTGATGTGGTAGTACAAATATGCTGCTCTGGCTTCACTCATGCAATCTCAACATGTAAAAGGGCTGTTACTGGGCCCCTGCATTGCTGTATCCGTGGGGCAGGCAAAATGTGAACATATGCTCTAAAAAAAGAAGATGGAGCCCAGTTACATATGTGTAGGATAAATGAGAAAAAGTGAAGGCTCCATAAGACGCATTGTATCACATCCACCCACCGCCCTCTAGGTTTGTATTGTGACAGTAATGGATGCCTAATTCCTGTTTTCGCATCTTATTTTCTTGTTTGATTTTAGCACTGAGTTTCAATGCCTTGTGTGCTTTAAAGCTATGATAGTCCAAAATGCATTTTAAGTACAAATAAAAAACAAATCTATCCTTTTTTTTTTCTGCTTCTTCCCCCCCCAAATGGATCTCTAAACATGGACAGATGTCCATGGATCTGAAAAATGCACCAAAACTACTAGTGTGCCAAAGTATCAAAAAGCAATAATTAATCTATAGCCCAGCCCACTCATAAGCCTCCAATGAAACAAAAATCAGATACTGAGCAAAACTGGAAATCTAATTTGCTGGGAAAAAAATGCAGGTGTGGATAATTAAAAATGTGTTATTTTAGTAGTTTATAATATAGGAGTTTAAAAAGATTTTTTTAAATGTATTTGTTATTACAATTAATATAAACGGTCAGATTCTGTTTGTGAATTTAGACCTTTGTGGAGTAGTACCACATAAGAAATTTTTGTTATATTCAGGAGTTAGTCTGAGCTTTAGAACTGATACTAACTAGTAGCCTTAGGGCAGAAACCAGAAGTTTTTACCTATTGCCAGACTATAAATAAACTCTTCGTATACTAGAGAGCCATCTTAAGTAAGAAATGGCTTCGAAACCTTGTCTTGTTATGTATAAATGGTACTATGTTCAAAACTTTGCAACTTCTTGAAAACACCTTGGACTAATGATAACTATACACTTTGTGGAGAAAAAGGACGGTTTGATAAGTGGAAAAATACAAAAAGAACTCATTTTTCTACAGCTCAGTCCATGAAATGATGAGAACAAATAAAGCCTGCATTATACTTTTCTGTGAGAGGGGATGTCTTACCCACACAAATGGAACTGATGCAGTGGAAAAGCTTTGAGAAGGAAGGATGCTTAATTTTATGGAGACACCTGTGGATCTCAAGGCATATGTGGTAGAGAACAGCATTCCTTTCTACTAATAGAGGTTGCTTAAGAGTGCTGATACTATTAATGATTTGTGTCTGTGTGGAGAATAACAGAAGTGGAGGCTTGTTACTCACGTTGAAACATGCCTGCTAGTTGAGCAAGGGAGTTGTTTGGCAAAATGAGATGGACTTTTTTTTAAACAGACTCGCAGCTTGACCTGTGAACTAATTGAGTTACTGTTCCTTCATGTTATGAGTTTGTGTTTACATGATAGCATATAAAGATACAGATAGAACTTTCTAAGGAAGGGGAGAAAAGAACTCCCTACTCTGATGTACCTGCTTGTTAGTATTGGTAATAACATCATTCACCTGTCTTTTGCAGGTGAATATCATTATATAATAGCTAATTTGTTCCTTGCTTTCTGGATCTTACAATTGAAAGGTTGAATCCCTGGCATTTCTCCTAGTTAGATCAAAGGATTTACCTATTTGCTAACTTTTATTTGTCCTAATACTATTGTAGTAATTGTACTATTAATTAATTGTTTCCATGATTCCATCCCTGAACACACAATGTATGGATAAGAGATTCCTCTCCGTGGCTGCATGTTCCAAATTAAGACAACAAGTAATATAACAGTTACTGGATGTTAGAAACATTCTGCATTGAAGCTGGGCTAGTTTTGGTTTATTTTAGGAAGTGAGGCAGAAAATACTTAAAGAAATGTTGAGTTCAGCCTAAAGTCAGGATGCTGAGTTACATCTAATGCTTGAATATATTACACCTCTGCCCTTGCCATTAGAAAAGTCTGTTCTAATGTCTAGCTGGAATCCTCTCTTGTTGCACTTAAACAAATTATGTCTTATTTTTCCGCACTGGATAGAGAGAATGGCTTATAGCCACTTTTTATGAAATTGAATAGCTCCATCATGTTTTCCTGCAGTCGTCTTTTTTTTAGATTAAATAATCCCAATTCCTCTTAGCTGTTCTTGTAAATTGAGTTTTCTAGGTCTTTGGTCATCCATGTTGCTCTTCTTTGGACTCTTACAAGGAGCATCCGTTTGTCTTTGTGGTGTCCTTAATTAAATACAGTATTCTAGCAACAGTGATTTTTTTCAGGTGTTTTATAAACAATGTTTCTATTTATAAATTCCAGTACTTTGTTTGTCTTCAAGTGTGACATGATTGACATGCTTAGTTTGTGATCCACTACAACCCCTACGTTTTCTACAGAACTATCTGTCTAGCTATTCACAACTTGCCATGTATTTCTGCAGTTGATTACTCCTGCATGACTTCATAATTCTGCTCTTTCCTTTAAATTTTATCCTGTTTTTAGACTATTCAGCTAATTTTCCAAGATTATTTTCAATTTCAAGATTGTACTCTATCATGGTTGCTTCTCCTACACTACTGTCATCCATAAATACACTGTCTTGTATCACCCAAGTTATTAATGAAAATATTGAACAATACCATACCCATAATGAAGCTGTGTGACTCTGCTCAATACTTTTTTCCAGTTTGACAGTGAAGCATTAATAAGTTATTTGTATTTTTTTGCAGCCGTTTTTACATTTATCTTGATCACATTTCCCTAGCTTGCTTGTGAGAATGCCATGCGACACAGTGTCAATGCTTTAAAAAAATAAACTAAGATGCTTAACATCTATTGCTTTTTCTCACTGACTCTCTCCACAAGATGTGTATTTTGTCAGAGAGTTAAAATATCTTGGTTTGACAGAATTTGTTACGGACAAATCCATACGAGTTATTACATATCCCTTTGTCAGAGGTCACATTTTTGTCTCGGGTAAAGGTTGAGGACAGAATGTAAATTAGTCCTTTTGTACTCTTACGTGTCGGTTTTCTAGAAACACAGATAGTTTGGAAGTACTTTTTTGTTTGGTTGGTTGGCTTTTGTTTTTATTTTGGTGCATGGTGAAATTCCCCAAGTATTTGTAGGAATTAGAGGTACATCTAGGCAAAAAGGGAGAGAATAAACCCATAGACATGAGAGGTGAACACAATGAAAATCCCAAGGAATCCGAGTAGCTTAGTTTATCAGTGCTACTAATAATGCATTTTAATTGAATTACTATAAAAGCACCTGCAACCTATCTGCATTTATAAAGCTTTAATGTGTATAGCTATGTATATATTAACTCATACTGAAATGTACACCATAGATCTACAGCTGCACACATAAAAGGGCTGCTGCTGCCAATACAGGCAATTGTGTACTGAGTCAACTCTTGAAAAAAAATAAGCTACAGCTGTTGTGTTTTAACAACAAATTCACTATCTGCTAACTGTATGCTGCTATGAATAATTCACAGCTGATGCACATGGTCTTCTATATAATGACTTCCAGTAGGGGGTACCCTTTATTTATTGCCAATATTTGCCAGATTAAGCCAGTTACTTCAAGTACTCTGAAAGGGGTATACCTTAGCCAAAGGACAATTGTTATTATACTCCCATGAATTTTCATGTATGAAACACAAAATCCACTGCTTTGCTACGCAGTGGAATGTCATTACTGTTATGAAAAAGCTTACCTTTATCCTTCCATGCACATTGGGCTTACTGCCAACCGAGTAAGAAGCCTGGCACATCTTTTATAGTCTGTCATGAAAAAAGAGCATAAATAGATTACTAAAGAAACCAATTTTGCCTTTAAAAATCAAAATTGATAATGGTGTGCAAGTTTTTGTCATAATAAAGTTCAATGAACACCTTAGTTTGCAACAGTATAGAAATCAGCTCCTTAGACTTAGAAATTGTGTAAAAATTGCATAACTGAAAGCCATGTCTAATGGCACATGTAACTATGCAACTGACTTCTGCATCTGTACTATCCATAAACAAATAGCATGAATGTGCTTGGAGGCTCTCCAAGTGTATGTATGTATGAAAATTTATACATTTGTGTGCTTAAATGTGGGATCTAAACATGTGACTGTAGTATTTCCATACTAGAGGAAGCATAAGTAGTGCTCATCCATCTTTGAAATCCAGCCCTCAGTGAGCAAGTCCATCAACTTAGTATTAAGTAATGCAACTCTCCAATAAATTTTCTTCCTGGAAAAACTGTTAAATTAGACAAATAACATCTCCTAGTCATATGAATGTGAAGTGCAGCCCAAGTAGGTGACCACATCATACAAATTCATTCATAACTATCGAGTTTCATCTTAAAACTTGTAAAATTGTTTTTTTCCACAGTAGTCCTATTGTTAGTAGTTCTTATTTTAGGTACCTTCTGCTTTTTGATGCATTCACAATAAGGGGCAGAACCAATGCAAAACTAAAAAATTAATCAAGATATTTTTTTTTTTCTTTAACACAGCAAACTGAAAGCAAATATTGTGAAAGTTGGTTATGGACAGACAGCAGAGTAAATTACTTTTTAGGTGCCAATGCTACTATGCTGTACAAGGTACTAGAAGGTATGCCAATAAAATGCTGTTGTACTGGCTACCACTGTGTTGCAGCATCATAGATGCTTTTAATTTTTTTTTTGTTTGGCCTTTGAATTTCTACATAGAATGAACAGTATTACCTGAAATCAGGATATTATCAAAAAGTAACATCATACTGCGTATGAAGAATTAAAGCAGGTTGTTTACCTCATTTTCCTAGAGGAAAGTTACTTTAAGGAGACGCTAGTCAGTCCAGTCCAGTGACTGATGTTGATTTTCGTTAGGCATTATTTCATTAATGAGTAACTACATCTAATGTTTCCTAGAGATGCAATGTTAACAATCCCTAACTCACAGCATAGATATGCTGTAATTGCCATTCATACAAATTATCCTCCATTATCCAGACATTATGTTGGTGGGTATGTCACCCGTCAGGAGGAAAAGGCTAATTCAGACTTTAAGACCAACTAGTTTTTAGCTTCACAGCTTGGAGTACTCATTAGTGCTAAGTCAAATGATGTTTGTGTTGTGATCCTTATGAAAAAGGTAACATGACCATTTGCTTGCTCAAAACAGACTAGTTAGGAACAACTTCCATCTCCATCTGTGTAAATGGAACGTGATCTGGTTAGCCATTATCTATAAATCCTTATCTTTCCAAGGTATTCCTAATCTGAAGCCTTACAAATAGGGAAAAAGTCTGCAATTCTTACCAAATATGCCTTTAAAATATATTGGGCTGAAATACTTATTAATACTTGAAACATGGAATCTGTAACTCGTTTCTATTCCCAGCTCTGCTACTGACCCAACTGGTTGACCTCAGACAAGTAAAATAAAGTGTGCTTCCATTCTGAAAAGGCTGTACTAAAATAGCATCTGCTTAGTCAACAGGTCCACCTCAGTATGAATCTAGAGTCACATCTACTGACTGATAAATGTCAATGTTTGATTTTTTTTTTTTAATTGTCTGTGCTGCCAACACTGATGAGGTATCATAAGCTGCATTTGCTTATTTGTGTCCATCAGCACTTTTTTTTTTTTTTTTTTTTTTTACTAAGCCTTAGGAAGTTACACTTTTGTAATTCACTGAAGACAAAGGTTGCAAACATTCACTGTCAACATCACTGGTAGATTGGTAGCTGAACAGTGAAAATACAAAATGTCTATAAAATATGTTCTATGTAAATAGCCAATGAAAAGGAAATAGCCCCACCTGGATTTCTGATCCTATCTTGAATTTGCAGCACTAGAAATTAGATATGAGACGTTTGCAAGAGGAGTCATGTGTTCCTATGAAAAGCAAACACCTTGGAACCAAAGAGGCATATACATCAGTACTTAAGGAAGCAGTGTTTACAGCCATTCTACGCAGTGTATTTGCAGTGAAAAAGTTGTGTTTCCATTTTCCTTACTGTAATGCCGATGCTGTTCTAGCAACGCTGTAAAGCGTACTTAGTACATTTTAGAGCACTCCAAATTCTTCATTGCAAGGAATGTATTCTAACATTGTATCACTACTGGTACCTCATAGAGCTATTAACTTTTAGAGCTTTCTGTTGTTTTATGAAAGTCTCTGGTTTTGGCACTTACATGCTGGGATGGTGCAGTCCCTTGTATTGTGATAAAGCCGATGAAAGTGTTTACTACATTTTGGGCTAAAGTAGAGTGGACCTGAAACATAAAGAAAGAATAAGTTATGAATCAGCACAGCTCACAGAAATAGTGCAGCTTACGGCATGTATGTGAAATGGTGGATACCCAATGCAAAATTAAAACATACCTGTTAAATGCTTTAAGAACTTGTCTTTCATCCTCAGATCTCTGGGAACTATTTCTGTTGGACAGAAAAAAGAATAGTCACTCTGCTGCACTGGAACTATGTTTGCCAAGCATAGCATGAGGACAGGGAATAAACTCTGTCCAGCAAACATCATCACTGTGTCTTGACAGATGCACAGAGGTCAAAAGTCATTTGCATACAGTAGGCCAAATTGCAAACATTTGTTTTACATAAGAAGCCACTGTAAAATGCACTGTGAAACACACTGTGATGATGAAACAAGTAACGTCTGTTAGGTGTGCAGTCATTAACGATGATGATTAACTAAGATTCAGATTTTAGCTATGAATTACATTATCAAGTTTACCTAGATTTAAATTCTTCCAGAAATTTTAGTTCATGGTTGCTCAGAAATAGCATATTCCGCTAGTGGTAAAGACCCAAAGATATATTCAAGTTTGGTTTTGTGTCTTCTAATTCTTTTATGCAAATGTATCCACTCTTTTGTCACAGCTATGGTTGTACAAGCGCTGTCCTGCTATAATCATGAAACTGGATTGATCTACTTACAGGAATCTCCCCCCCCCCCCCCCCCGTTAGCAGTAAATAAAATTCACAGGAAATGATCCCAAGCAAATTGCTCTCTTCTGGCTCCCTACGTTTGTGGTTTACCGCCTTGCGTTTTGTGTTCAGCAGATGGCAAAATGAAACTGGTTTACTGAAATCCATTTTAGCCCTAACCCTTGCTTGTGTCTTCCTGATTTACAGCTATCTTTGATTGCTTTCCGTTACGAACTCTATGCTGATAGCTTAGCGCTGATTGTGTGTGATACACTACGTGGTGCTTTATTTATTTGACCATAAATGCCTGAGCAGCCTTTTTCATTCCCCTGGCACCTCTTATCAGATATAAAGCAGAGAGCATTTCCATCCACATCTGATTCACTTGTGAGGTTAGACACTTCTCGAAAGTCATTCTTCATTTACTTCTAACTTTAGTCAGTGTAAGTAAAATTGACCTTATCATATTTGACCTAATTATGTCATGAAGAGCATTAAAAACACACATGCTTCACTCAGAAATTTCCCGTGGGACAGGCTCACTGGGAAAGCGATGCCAAAACTGGAAGGAAAGACTCTAAGCAGTAGTTCCTTTTCAGAGTTGCTGGCAATAACTCCATAATAATAACAGAATGAAAAATCCTGCTTAGGAGTCAATGACACCACTACCAACTTATCTGCTCTGAAGTAGGTTTATTATTTACTTAGATAACTGTTCAGCACAAACCAGATGTTTCACACCAAGATGCTGATGTAGGGTGGCCAAAAACTATGCCCACGTTCCACGTTGAGATTTAGAGCTGTGCAGATCAGGATTCCCTGCTTAGTCTGGCCTCTTTAACTTCTCAACATTTTTAAAACAAAATGTTCTCACTGTGCTGATCTTAAGTGGAACAAAATTGCCTTCCTTTGTATATTCATTAATCATCCAGATGGAGAAGTAACATTTTCATGACAACCACCAACAAATGCAAATCATGAGGATATTTGAATATGAATGAGAATGAGGAAAAGGTACAATGAAGTTTATGAGATCAATAAAGGCAAAATAAATGGCATACTAGCAAAATGAAAGCCAGTTTGGAAAAAGGTGAGTAGACATCTGCTGGAAAATATTCAGAAAGTCACTTTCAGTAGGAGGGGTAAGATGAGCAGCAGTAATGCTGTAAGGGTTTGGGAGTGACAGTGAACAGTAAATTAGACATGGCAGCAGGAGAAGCCAAATCAACTTTCACCTGGATGCACAGAAGTACATCACGAAACTGAGCAGTAACTATCCATCACTATGTGGCTTGGTACGACTGCTTCCGGACTGCTCCACACAACCCTGAACGTCTTACAAACAAACCTGGGCTTTCACCGGAGGTTAGACAGGAGCCATTCAAATGAGTAGAAGGATGACTCCAGGAGTGTCCCCAAGTGGTCATAGCTTGTAAAGTGACAGAGAAGTACTCTGTTTCAGTTCCCTGCTACTTCACAGGTGCTACCTCCGGAGTACAAAAGGGACTAACAAGTGGGGCAAAAAGTTTAATGAAGCTGAGCTGCAGGAAAGACTTCTAGATGTGAGATCTATAAGGACATATTATAATCCTGCAGGGGAATTCTTGCTAGGGTCCTTTCCAAGAAAGACTTAAACCAAGCATGTTTTAAAAAGCGGTAAACTTCCAGGAAACAGTGTTTTCATCCCTTATTTCTTTGATCTCAGCCCATTTCAGTCTTTTCCCTTATTAACAGGTTTCGTTCAAAGCCAACACACCGGACTTTCAGTTGGGTACATTATCCAGAGAGTAAGAGACTCTGAGATGTGAATGGAGTTTTTCTATTCCAAATTTGCCACCTGTGTCTGCTTCTGACACCAAAGGGAATCTGCAGGTATTTTGAGCGGTGAATTCTTGATATAAAATTAGTAACCTGATGTGATGTCTCATTCACCAAGGCACCCCAGAGGAAAAAAAGAGATCTCCTAAGTCATGGACCGTGACTTACCAACTCTCTGCTCGTCCTGGTATCCTCCGTAGTCGGCCACTTCCCTTCGATCTAAGTTATAGTCGTGCTTGGAGAAGTACTGCACCCCACTGTCCTTCTCCAGGTGGTACCTTTTCAGTTCCTGAATGATCTCCATGATCAGATTTAAGAGACTTTCCCTGTCTTTCAAATCTGCAGAGTCAGTTTTCTCTTTGCAATATCCTGCTGAGAGCATTAAGAGCACCAGCCCCAGCAGCCCAGGAGACCTCAGTCCACTCATTGCGGTCTGACCCGAAGGGTGCACGAACAGATGAAAAGGAAGGATCCGCTGCTGTGGGAGGCCTCCTGTTCCACTGGAAGAGAAAAACGGGGCTGGGTCGGAGGTGGGGAGACTCACGGGGGTGAAATCGGAAACATTACAGGAGGAAAGCGCGGAGACGGCTTCGCAGGTTACACAAGGCGGGAGCCCAGCCCGCTCCGGCAGCCCCGCGCCGGGCTGCGGGGGGCCGGCAGCGCGGGGGGTGCGCCGCCGGGGGAGCCCCGCTGCGCCCCGCGGCTGGCAGCGCCCCGCTCCGCCGCAGCGCCCGCCCCGCCGCGCCGCCCCGCCGGGAGAGCCGCCCCCGCGCCGCGGGCAGCGCCCGCCGGCCCGCCCGGCAGCCTGCGCCCACGGGGGCCCGCGGGAGGGCGGGCTGCGCAGCCGCCGAGCGGGGCGAGGCGAGGGGTGCCGCGGCGGGACGCCCCTCGCCCTGCGCCCTGGCGGAGCAGACCCCCGGTCGCGACGGGCTAGCGGCGCCTACCGCCCCGCCTCGCCCCGGCCGCGGAGCGGAGGAGCGCGGGCGAGGGGCGACAACTTTCCCCGAAGTTTTTTGCCGGAGAGCCGGGGCAGCTGCGCACCGAGCGAGCCCCTCCCCGCCCCCCCCTCCCCCCCCGCGGGGCTCCGCGACGGGGCTGCGGGCAGGAGCGGCGGGACGGGCGGTGCGTGGCCGGGGGGCAGCCGTCCGGGGGCAGCGCACGGCAACGCCAGCCTTCGCTTTCTCTGTCCTTTTTCCCTCCCAGCTCGGGGAAGGGGCGCGGGCGGCCGCGGCCACCTCCACAGGGAGCGGCAGCCAGCCGCGGCGGGGGACGCTGCCTCATCCCTGGAGCCGCTCGCCTTCGGACGGCTAACTGCACCCCCGCGCTGGGTGCCGGGGGCGGCCGGCCCACGCACACGGCTGCCCCGCGCTCCGTGCGCCGGCTCTCCCCTGCCAACTTTGGCGGGCGTCCGGCGGCGCCCGCCTCCCGCCCGCGGGCTGTCACCGGCGCGGCCCCGCAGTGCCGCCGGCCCCGCCGCACGCAGCGCTCCGGCTCAGCGGGGCGGGAGGGGTGGGGGCGTGGGGAGAGCGACGGGGAGGAAGGAGGGTTGCTGGCCCGTCCCGGCCGCTTTACCTGTCTCTCCGTCCCAGAAGCCGAGGTGTCTTCCCCCCGGGAGCCGCTCCCCGGCTCTCCCTGGACGGCAGCAGCCCGCGAGCGGCGGGGAGTCCGAGTTTTCCGCGGCTGGCCCGCCCGCCCCCTCCCGTCCCTGCGCTCCCGCCGTATCCACAAACTACTCCATCGCCGCCAGCCCCAGCGCAGCTGCTTATATAGGCTATAGGATGGACATGAGACGGCAGATAGTATCGACTTGGAAGTGGGTGGAAAACAATAAAAGTCCACTTGGCAACCTCGGGAGCGTCGCTGCTTGCACAAGCCCCCCCTTCCCGCCCTCCCTTCCCTCCCGCCCCGGTCCCCCCCGTCCCTCCCCCTCGCTCGGCTCTCCCGGGCAGGGCTCAGTCACTCCTTCGCCTCTCTCCGACGTAAGGAGTCGGTCCCAAGTGTGTGTGTGTGTGTGTGTGGAGCGGGAGGGGGCGGCGGCGGGAAGATGGGGACGGGGGGGGGGGGGGGGGGGCGCGCCTCGCCCGAGCCTTTAATTAGAAACGCGCTGAGGAGCCGCTGAAATATTCATGGCCTTGGCGCGGCTCCCCGTCAGGCGGGTCCCCGGCCCTGCGGCCGCAGCCGCCGAGCTCCCCGCCGTCCGCCGCGGGGGGCCGCGTGGCGGGGGCGGGCGGGGAAGCCGCCTGTTTACCGGGAACCTCGGCCCTGGCTGCGGCGGGGAAGGGGAGGTGTTGGGGCGGGGGCGAGCTGCCGGGGAAGAGGAAGGCTATTTTCTGCTCCCGCCGACCGGGAAGCCCGCGGAGAGGTGGCTGGAGCGGGGTCTGGGTGGAAGAGGCGGGCGTGTCGCCTTTCTCGCCGATTCTTGGCAAGGGCAGTCCCGGGTGGCGAGGCGGCTTCCTGGGCTCTCGGCGCGGCGCTGCCTGGAAGCGCTCCCAGCGGGGCCGGGTGGGGTGAGGAGGAGGGCGAAGGCAGTGCCGCCGGCAGGAGAGCTCCCTCAGCCGCCGGCTCCCTCAGAAGAGGGTGACAGCCCGAGCGAAGGGGAGGTGGTGGCGGGGCGACGCGACAGCCTCCTGGGCGCGTTGTGCTCCCCGGTACAAGCGAGACCCCTGCTGCGAGAGCCGCCGCTCCCCCCCAAATAAATAAACTCAGCGCAAATCCTCCGCTGCCTTCCCCGCGGAGCCCCTCGGAACGTGCGGAGCGGAGGGGCTGAAACACGATCCGGCTGAACTTTTCTGTTTGCTTTGATTGTGTGGAGAAACCTCTCCCTTGGCAGCTGAAACGGGCAAATACGGAGCTGGATCGCGTGGCGGGCGTACTTCCCAAGCCCCGAAAGACGACGGGGTGGGAACGGGGGGCGCTCGGGGCCCGCCTCCCGAGGAGGCAGCGGCGGCGGCCCGGCGGAGCGCCGTCGGTAGCGGCGGGCAGGGCCGCCCGCCCCGCGCTGCCCCGATGGCCACGGCGGACAGGTACCGCGCGCCGCCGGCCCCTCCTCAGGCAGCGGCAACGGCAACGGCGACGGCGACCCCCAGCGGC
The DNA here is from genome assembly GCF_018139145.2 of Gymnogyps californianus. Classification (NCBI taxonomy): domain Eukaryota; kingdom Metazoa; phylum Chordata; class Aves; order Accipitriformes; family Cathartidae; genus Gymnogyps; species Gymnogyps californianus. The sequence continues at coordinate 106,105,353 of NC_059473.1, forward strand.
CGCTGCCGAGCCCGAGCCCGGCGCTGCCGCCGCCCGCCGCCAGGCGGCGCTGAGGGGCGCGGCCGCCACGGGGTCCCGCCGCTCGCGCGCGAGGGGCCGGCGGGCGGCCGTTAACGGTCGTCCCCGCTGGCCCTCGGAGGAGCCGCCGCTTCCCGCGGGGCGGAGAGCGGGCAGGAGGAGCGGTACGGGTACGGTTCTTCTGCGAGCGGTCAGACAGACTACAGGAAAAATTATGATTTCTGTTTCACAGCGTTCGCTGTATGTCTCTTGTTTTATGCGGTTGTATTCCCTAACTGCTACTTTATTATTTTTACGTTTATTAGCTAATTTATCTTTCCTTTAAAAACAACATATAAATGGCATGTGTGTATATTGCTACAAAAAACTTAGCCCACGCTGTCACAGTGAATTTACTAAAAACAAAAAAAAAAAAGGAAAAATACACCACGTGATGAAGAAAGATACTCAGAGGCAAGACTGAGCAAGAACGCTTTGTCCGGAGTCCAGAATCCTACCCCCTCTTCGGCTTCATGGTTTGTTTCCAGTCACCTTAAGACTCAGGGAAAAAAATAAATTGAACGGGCAGTTCAACAGTGAGAAAGAGCGGCCCTTTGCGTGACATAACTTGGTATCGCTATATTTACAAGTTAGTCGTACCAAATAGTGACACATTAGGGTCACCTAATGGAGACAGGGAAGGTGGAAAACGAGCCAGGTAGTATACAGCCTGGTGTTCTGTTTCTACGATTACATTTCAAGTAGTCCTTCATCCAAAGTAATCTCTTTGGAAAAAGATACTACTGTAGAACTGAAAGAGGTGTTTGGGAAGTCAGCTAAACACCTGGGTGGATTCTCTCCTAGCTTACAACTACAATTTCCGTGTCATTTTTGGTCACCATGCTGTAAGGAAGGAGCAGCCTGTGTTCTGAGTGCACACCAGTTCAACGCGGGAATGTCAGGCTGCGACTTTCCTGGTAAGTTAGATGTACCCAGACATGTCTGTCATGTCTGGCACGGAGACCAGCTGGCATGGAAAAACCTGCGAGTTGTTGAATAATATGGCTAATGTAGCTTTCTTCCTTTTGAAGAGACTGGATATTATCAGAAACTGCATTAATCCCTCTTATGAGGTAACTCCACCGTGAGTCTGGGAATGGAATAGCTGGCATGGGCCAAAGACACACCAAGGACAAATTAACATCATAGACAATTTCATCCCAATGCTCAGGAATATTCCCTTTAAATTAACTAATATAGATGTAGACTCAAAGTACAATGGAGATATTAACTGAGATATGAGGTAGATAAATAAACAGTCTGTTGCCTTTTTATGCATGCGGAAGCTGAGGCAAGGGTCTATTCTGATGTGTTTACACTGAATTATACAAAGATATGTAATAGCTCCCATGACTTCAGTGGAGTTAATTGAAATTCACACTGATAGATTTAGGATGATAATTTAATGTTCCAACAGGTTGCGTTTTCTTAAGTACGTGTTCTCAGGGCCCCATCTAAGCTAACCACCTAGATGCTAACCACCTAAATGCTGCCAAGCTCCTACTCTGCATATATATTGCCAAAACTGCGATCCCTGAGACTTCCACCCACCCTCAGTCTGACTCCTGAGGCTTCTAAAGTGAGTAGGTTCACTGTTTGCCATGACCGCTCACAGGTTCTCAGACTTCTTCCCTGGATACCAGGAAGCGCCTGACTCTTGTCAACACTAAGCATCCAGGATAGTGAAGAAAGCATTCTTCTGGGATTTACAAAATGTAAATTTTAATCCCTTCAGGCAGAGATGAAAGATGAACACACCTTCCCAGCCAGGACAAAAACCTACTTGCTTTCCTTGAAAGAAGATGGAGAGGGAGATATGAAACCCAGTCTCAAAAAGCAACATGAACCTGGGAGAGCAGCTCATAGAGGTAATGCTGTACAATGAGTATTTTGGCTTGTCCTGGAGGGGTAGGTTTCATTTAAAAACACCTGGTGCGATTTTTTGGCTTATTTTTACAGGACGTCAAGTTAGTGAACTCTTTTGCAATCAAAATCTATGAATAGATCGATCTACAATGTTATTAAAAATGCCCTATCTTTAAAGTAAACATCATGATTCTCAGAAAAAGGACCTTGTGAAGTAAGCATACATGAATGAAAAGATCAAATGCAGTATTTGGTGGATAGTTTTAACCAGTGCACTGTTCCATGTTCCCTTGGTGGTTATGAAACAGAGGCACTACATTTGGAATTTGGAACAAATGCCAGGCAGAATTTCTAGCTTTGTTAAATAACAAACATTAGTCACTGTTTTCACCAATTCCATTCTATTATGCCATGCTAAGACAGTAAAGGAAAGATATCTTGACTTCTTTTACTTACATGGTGTACGTGAAAACATGAAAATATGTTCTCTTTGGTTCTGTCTTCTAAGACTGGTGAAATTTTCATGCTAAGAGCCCTACAGTTTCAAGCACACTCTTGTTTCAGCTGATTATAACAGACATGAGGGTTCCTATCTATATTTAATAAAAGCAAGTGCAACATTTTCTGAAGTGGTTGCAGAGCAGAGCTGATTGTCTAAATCAGGCTCATAACCAATACATGAACTGAGTGTACACTTAGGAGAAAATTCCAATGGACATTCATAAGACTAGACTAAAAATGCTTCTTGTGTTGCTCTTTATTGACCTCAGAACCTCAAAACAATATCTGAAATACATTTTTTCCTTAAACGTCACATCAACTTACAAAAATCTTAAAAAGTCAAGTTGCACTGTTGGTTTAAAAAACAGACTTTTCACTCCTCACAAAAGAAAAGCGGTATTTAATCTTCAGGTTACACCTCAATCCCACTAAATATGATGGAATGAGATGGGGCTGGTAATTCTGTTGGGTTAATGGAGTGGGTGTCAGTTGGTTGACATGGCAGCTGGACTTCCAAAATATTGACCACACACATGGAATCTACGTGCATGATAGTTACTTTTTAAATCTATATAGAAAAATATATACATCACATCCAACAGATGATACTTTCCAAAATCTCTGCTCCAAGTTATGAAAATGCAGAATATGTTTTCAATATAACGTATTGTACATAGCATAAAATAATATTTATGTACCTGGCTCAGTCATCTCTGTGAGCCTCCAACTCTCAGAGGCAATGCGCAATGACAGCTGCTGGGGAGAGTAAAGATGAGGCATTAAGAAGTCCTGTAGCACTGAAATCAGCCAGAGAACATATATAACTAGAACAAAAACTTCAACAGATGTTAGGGGTATTAAAGCCAATTGAACATTTTAAGGGCTTTCCCCACTTCCTACCTGATGCAAATGCCAACAGGATTAAAATCCCATCAATCATTGCTGCAACCAAAACTGAAGAACTTTGATATAGTTCCCAAATGTTTTATCAGTATTACAGACAGGGCCAGCTTGATGTTTAGTAGAAAGTTTAAAAAAAAAACCACAACAAAAAACCCAAACCAGATTTCTGGCTATAACTTTTCTCTGCAAGTAAATTCAAGGCTAAAGACAGCTCTGAGTTGGCCAACGCATCAGTTAATTGAGCCGGTTTCAAAATCATCTTCAATCAGCTTTGCAGTGCTGCACCAATGCAACAGTGCTGCAGCAATGCAAAGCTACTGTGGAAATGCTACTGAACCAGCAGGAGGAAATTTAAGTCTTACAAGAATAGTCTCACTTTTTTTAGTTGCCTTTCATGGTCTTCAAAGTATCCCCTGAAATCTCTGGAGACCACTCCTCTCAATTATTCCATATTTAGGTTTTCAGAGATACTTTATTTTGCAAAGTAAAGGTAAGTGCCCCGGAGAAGCAAGTCAAACCACTCTTGACTGTAGACTGTTGCCTACAGGAGGACACTAACATAGACCAGACCCCTAACTTTTAAGCAGCTAAGGGGGCGTGGGGGGTTAATCCCATTCTAACAAACTATCTTTCGGGCCATAAGCAGTTCTACAGCTACTGTGCAGCCGTGAGCCTACTATGTGTGTGTTCACTGTAGACTCCTATCTGTTCACTTAGAGTTATATAGCTGCAGCTGCAGAAACTGCCTTCCCACATCAAATTAAGACTACGAGTAAAAGCCCTAGCTGATGTCTCATTAGCTGATAGAGTGCATTACATTTTCTGGCCTGCTCTAATCTCTCTGCGCCAAAGGAAGGAGGATGGCTTCAGTGTACATAAGAACTCAGTAGTTTTAGAGGCAGAGTAGCTTCCTCTTTCATTCCCAACCATGGTTCTTAGCTCAAGGAGACAAGGGGATCACGCGTGTTTTTTAGAGCCATTGCTGATAAATGATAACATGTTTTTATAGTATAGCCTAAATTTGAGAGTGTTATCTCACAGTGTGTTTGCACCACCTCTTAAAAATTTTACGCTGAAAAACAAATGCCATCTCAGGCAGCGTAAGAATATCCCATATGACTCACTATCAGCATCTGAATGCTAAGTACAAGCATCAAGACTTTAAAAAGCAGAGGTACTTTTTCCTTCTGTGGGTCATCAGTAGGCTTATTTAGTGAGCAGGCCCCGTGACTATCTGGTGGACAGCTGGATGACTTTTTACAGATCAGACGCAGAGCAGGCCTATCGGCAAGATCATGGTCTAGAGACTGCTTGTTAGGCAAGCATACTCTTTAGAAGATCATGTGCCTACAAAAGCAGCTAAGGGAGGGCGGGAGGTTAATCCCATTCTAAGAAACTATCTTTCAGGCCATAAGCAGTTCTGTGGCTACTATGCAGCAGTGAGCCTACTATAGGTGTGTGTTCACTGTTGACCAGTGGTTCTCTCCTAGAACCAGCATTGCAGTCCCAACTGTATCCAGGCAGCTTCCTCCTGACCAACTTCATAATTACATAAGCTGCCTTACAGGGTAAAGGCAGAAAGTTTATTCGACAGCAGTGGAAGACTATGAAGAGCAGTCTATAGATTTAAGATTTTGCCTCCTAGCCTTTCTTGATTCTGCACTTGAAGTGATATAAAGATATGAAAATACAGAATATGTTTTCAATATAATGTGTTGTACATCCACTATCCCAGGGTTGTGACTGTTGTCTCTTCTTGTATGGAAGACTGCTGTCCTTTAGAGGAGAGGAAACATCCTGAGTCAGCCAAACTGCAGGAAGTCCAGGACCTGGCATACACAGGCTGCATCTGCAGGAGTAAATATAATGTGCTCAAGAACATTGATAAAGTCTTTGGCACTTAAGCCAGCTGGCACAGGATAGGCCACATCCGTTCTGTCCATCCTTCTTACTGCCTGTGAGAGGACAGCCTTACGCAAACTGCTCATTAGGAACACTTCCTGGGCTGCCCAGCTTCCCAACAGTACCCAGAATCGATCAGGAGAGTTGTCACAGACTAACCGCGTGCCAGGGACTGCTCTAACAATTTAACAGTATCGATGGCTGGGTTCCAGTGCCAGGAACCCTCCCTGGCAGCATTCAGTTTTGTCTTCTCGTATAGGCACAACCTGTGGGTCCCATCCATGGTGCAAGGGCTAGAGGCAGCTGCAAACCAGCCATCCCTCTGGGGACTCTTACCAGTTGGTAGAACTGACAGAAACTTTTTTGCATCATGGCCTAAATTGGAATAAAATAAGCATCAGAAGCTGGGAACTGCAGCAGCTTCAAAATGTGGCTTCAAAACGCAGCTTCAAAACTTGAAATCAGGTCAAAAAAAGAATTCCATGTCTTTATGGTCAGGCAGCTGTACACAGCTTCCACTGGAGGCAGCAAAGAATCAATGTAAATTGGGCAGAATCACAGTGAAATCAACTTAGTTACAGAACAGAATAAAAAGATTTTTTTTTTCTTTCTTCACCTCGTGCATTGTCTGTATAAATGTGAGATCTTTTAGATCTTGTATGGCAATGGACCAAAATTGTCCATATCTTTAGTTTTAGCCCAAAGGAAAAGCTAAAAAATAATTTTATATGACCTTTACAAGCTGGTCTTTCTGCTAAGACAGAAAATGACTTTGCCTCACATTACATTATTTTTAACAAACTATAACATACTTACTGAATATTTGGCTACTGCGATTGCTCTCTTCAGCCTCTTTCCTGACCTGATTTTCCCCCCAAAATTACTAGTCTATTTTTAATGGAGACATTTTCACACATAACAGAATAATACTATTTTGAGACAGGTGAAAAATACCATTTTGAGACCGGTGAAAACGTTCTATTCATTTGAGTGGTTGTTTATGATGATGATGATGATGATTATTATTATTCACTTTTTTGTCTTATTCTAAGCTAAAATGTCAGGTTTGTCCAAGTTTGTTTCACAGAACATTAATGCCAAATGATTCTGAAACTGAAAACTGACTTGAATTTGACATCATCACAAAGTGGGACCAATCTTCAATTTTTATGGGTTGTTTTATTGTTGGTGTTGAAGTGTCAGATTGAAAAAAATCGCATTGTGAAAGTCTTTTCCACAATTTTCACTTTAACTTGTTTCTATTTAGGAAACAGCTAAATGAAAAAAAAATCAACAGATATAGCTATGAGAAGACTTTATGTTGCTGAATTAGTACCTATTTGTTATCATAAAAGATAAAAATCTAACTGACGATTCACTATTTATGTTATTCATTTAGATTTTACATTGAGCTCAGCCTGAATAACAGAAGCAGTGCAATTGTTTTCACCTTTTCCAGTTGGCATAGTCATCTGGTGAAGTCTTCATGCATTTTTATAATGATTTAGTGACAAATACCACAAGGGAAAGGTTTCTGTCTTAAAATGTTAATTTCCAATTAAAATATTCAACCGAGAAGTTATTTCTCTTGTATGCAAATTTGTGAAATGTTGTTCTGATATACCTAAGAATTTGTCTCTGTAATTAAAGGAATGCAGATGGACTTCTCTCACTGCCATCAGGTACTGCACATAGATAGGGCTATTTACACCCATTTTCTTACTTCTTTTGCAGTGCTAGTTTAGTGGAAATACCACTTTGGTGGTTTCAGTTGAGTCAGGAATTGCAGTCAGGTGTTTCTGTTAGAGGCTGTCATAGAGTGAGGGTGTTCCCCGGTCAGTGTTGCCCACAATGCAGCTGTGACCTCTGCAATTATTCTATTTGAAAACACAGGATTCAGAGTGAAAAAAACCACTTGTTTCAGACAGAGCTATTTGTCTCCTTTTCTTTGTCCATTCCTCACTTGTTAGAGGAGCAAGAGGACAGTACTCAAAGGAAAAGGGTTTTGACTACAGTAATAGTGATTAGGAGCTAGATGAAATCTGGAACTTCCATTCTCTGAAAAAATCCAACATTTCAAAACATCTTTCTTTTGATTTGAGACAATCTCACAAACAAATAAAAAACCTTCAAAAATATTGATGGTGGAAAATAAATATTAAAAGAATTTCAAGAAATCAGGATATCCTGTGATTTTTCCAAAATTAAGTGGTGCACCCAGCTAATTCAGAAATGAGAGCACTCTTGGGAGTTCCCCAGAATTAGAACTAGCACAGGGAACATGTGGAACAGGATGCCTAACAGATCAAGTCTTGAAGGGTTTTCCAGGGTCTTTAAAGCTTGAATTTAACTAGATTTCCCAAGGCTACTATGTTCTTGGCTCCATGATGTCCTGCAACTCCTTACTGTGCCAAGAAACTTGATCTTGAGATTGGCTGTTCAGTCTGTTAAGTCCCCAGTTGTCTGACTCTGAAGCAGTCTGTTTGGTGCAACCTACTAGGGAGCTGCATTTGTGATTTGTCAGCGGCTGATAGAAAGTAAAATGTTTCTGCAGAACTTTTTTTTTAACAGAGGAGTGCTCCTCTAATGAAATATTGCCATGTTTGAAAACATCTTACTAGCTCTCTTCATGTAGTAGGAAGTTCTCAGTCTGAGAAACTGGGTGAAGGAATAGAAGTTAAAGGAGCATGATCCATTTAGGGTATTTCTTAGTAGCAAAATGCTAAATATTGCTGCTTTTTTTTTTTTCCTATGAACAAGGTAAAACTCGCTGTGTTCAACAAGCAAGTCCTTCTGTAGGCAAGCAGTTACCTACCGAACAGTGAGGCACAAACAAACATCAGAAAAAGTTCTGGTTTTTATGTTCATGGCAAAAATAAGTATTTTCATCTTATTCACCTTAATCTATATTCAAGGTGAGATGGCCCTGACAGCAGAACAGTTATCTGTCAGCAGTGTATCCCAGGAGAATGGCAAATGGATCTGGCAGTTTTCTGTAGCATACTTTGGAAAAGAAACATTATTCCAACATTGATCATATATGTGTCCAGAGTAAATGGATGCTCTGATTAGTTGCTCCAGGTAATGTGGAAAACAGGTACATTTTTGTTCCATGAAAGGGAAATTGCGTGGTTCTTTCTTATCTTACCCAAAGGAGTAGGTACAGAAGATCAAACTCAGGTGATATTTAACTCAGTAGAACCACATTAACCTTGGTCCTAGTTCTCTCAGTTGATGAAATATCTATATACTTTATGTCTCTAGAAAAGGTCTTAATGAAGCCAGCCCCAATTAACTATTTAGACATCAATGGATTAATCATAGGTTAATGGAAGATAACAGAGATAAGTTATTGTGTTTACTTGCCCATTTTAACAGATTTTCATGTTATTCAAGGCAAGAACAACTGACTCTTTTTCCAGTTTATATTGGAATGTTTCTTTTGACACTTTCTACAGCCCTTAAATTATTTTTATGTTCTTTTTTTGTGGTCCTTTCACTTTTTTTCCCTGCAACCTTTTGTAAAAGGAAACATCAGAAGAGTTCTTAGCATGCCAGTAACAGTCTCACCACTCCTGTGTGTGGATTTACAGTTGTATATCTCTTGTTAGTAAACTCAAGTACCAATTCATTCTGCCATTTTGCTACAGGTTGGCATTGGGTTATTATATCAGTAGCACATATTTAACTCCTTAACAATATGATATCTGTGCAGTTACTTTTGTCAACAAAAAACTATTGTCTAAAAAAAAAATCCATCCCATCTTGTTTGACAAAACCTATGTTTTTGTAAAATCTGTGTTGACTGAGATTAACTAGAATACTATCTTTTAATGCTTTATTTATTGATTTTTAAATCATTTTCTATTAATTTACCTCTGACTGGAATCAGACTAATCAATTATCATCCATATCACTCCATTTCCTCATCCTGAATGGTGACAAAAAAAAAATAAGCAGTGTTTTCAGTCTTCTACAGTTTCATTGTCGCTGTAATAAATAAATAAAATTAAAATCAGGAGGCCAGATATTTCCTCAGCAAACAATTAAGTGTTACTGGAAACATCTTATGCGCCTGTAAGATGCTTCTCTGTTTTTGATGTTGTCTAATATCTTTCTCAGTTACTAGTGAATTAAGAATCTTTCCTTTATTCCTATGTGATCCATGTATCTTATCTGGCTTTCTTCTAAAGACAGAACAAAAGTATTAATTGAATAAATGTTCCTTTTCTGCACTATTAATAATTTAACAATTCATGTCTAGTTAAAAGGCCCGTTTCATTGCTATGATTCATTTCTTTTTCAGTGCATTAGAATTCCTCACTCTTAGCTGTGCCGCAAATGGATTTTTTTTTTTCCACTGTTGTTAGTCTTCCTATAGTTCAGGTGGTTTTAGCTACCTATCATTGTGTGTCTATTATTAACATGAGTTTTGTAAAGGAAAGTCATGCCTTACAAATCTATTGTGCTTTTTTGGAGGAATCAGCATGCATTAGGGGAATCTGACTGATACTGTCAACAAACTGTTTCAAAAGGCTCCTATATAAATAAAGCATCCACTGAGTAAGAACCAAAGCTGTTGTTACATGGGTAAATAATTGCCTAGAATACAGAAAATGGAGATTGGAGTAAGGAGTAAATTTTCACAGTGCAAGAAGGTTATCAGCAGAGCCCTTCAGGGATCTGTGCTAAGATTGATAATTTCAGCATATTCATAAATGAGGCATTCCTCAGAAAATGTGATAGTGTTTACTGATATTAAGTTATTCAGGAAAGCCTGACCATGAACAATCAGAAAAGAGCCTTATAAGACTGAATGGTCACTGTAATGGCAGATGAAACTCAGTATATGTACATCCAATGTTAAGCAAAATATATGGGAAAATAAATCTAAATTTTACACAGAAAGTAGATTGATCTCTGAGCTGATTACTATTCTTCTGGAATGATGTCTTGGAATTAGAATAGATAGTTCTGTTTGTTAAAAATGTCATCCTGGTGCTCAAAATCAAGTCAATGTTAAGAACTATTTAAAAAAGAACAGAGAACACAGTGGAAACCACTCCTTCCCTCTCCACGGAGCAGGGTGATTTGTCTGCAGCTGTGTTCCCTCCTCCCTCCCCACTGCAGAAATATATACTAGTACTGGAGGAGGTTCTGAAAAGTTTAACAAAGGTGATCAGGTATGTGAAATAACTTTTATACACAGAACAGCTAAGTGGATTAGGACTTTCAACATGGAAATTATATCAGTGAAGGGGTGTGTGGTAAAGGTCTGTGAAATCAAGAGTGCCATGGGTACAGTAGTAAATAGGGAATGATTGTGCCTTCCAGTGCAAGGTTTGGGGGCCTTTTAGATTCAAAACAGATGATAGGAAGTGGTTCTTAACACAACATGTGGTTTATCTGCAAAACACCCTGACACAGGATGCTCCAAATGGTGAGAGTTTAAATGTATTCAGAGGTGACTGGAAAAATTTATGGAAGAAAAAACTAAAATAAAAGGCTACTAAATTTAAAAAACTGACACCTCCATCCTCTGAAGTTTGTGAATGAGGTCCTGGGGATTCCAAGAGTAATCTTTTCTGATAAACGTATCATTAAATGCATGCACTTCTATGCTATTTCCTCTGCGTCCGCTTGGCAGAGTCTGGATGCTGGTCTACGTGGAATCATGGTGTCAACAGGTATGGCCACTCTTCAGGAACGTTATGGGCGAGAGCAAATAATTCAGCATAGGGCATTAAGAAATTTAAAACACATTGCAAACCAGATCTGTCAGAATCAAAATTTGCAGTTGTGATTGTAGTTTGACGTTACATTTTAAGCCTATCTAGAGCCTGTTTGCCTTCAATTACCTCAAAATCAACTACAAACTGCGTCACTGGCTCTAACTTTTCTCCTAGCTCTGAGGACACCATAAAATATAGCAATTAATTAACATCTTCAGTCCCTATTTTTATAACTATAATCTTATTTCAAACCTAACCATAGTTTTTAACCAGTTTGATTTGTATCAATTGCAGAATTTAGTCAATTCACCCTTGCTGGTGTCCAACATCCTTGCTCTGCAAATTTCATAGAATCTAATAATAAATCTGCTTTCTGTCTTCATTTATAAGATGACCTGAATCATAATATCATGCCCGGTGTTAGATTTAATAAAAGTCAGTGAACCAAATTTTCCCTGTAGTTTTCAATAAATCAGTTGCCCGTGTTGGATACAGTCCTCACTTTAACCCTGCACGTTTGGAGGGATCCGGACATAACCTGAAATCCCTGTGCAACCAAGCCATAACACAACAGCATGGGAACCTGCAGTCATAAACATTTTGGTCCTACCAGCACCAGCCCACTTCCTGGCTCTTGGGGTTTAGCTTCTCACTAGTGCTGCCCTAACCTGTAATCTTTATCCTACCTCTCACCTAAATCTTAGTTACAAGCCTACAAAGCAATAGATCTGCCAAAGTGATAGACCTGAATAGAGGACAGTTGAGCAGTCAACAATGGAAGTTAGATAGTGTCTTCCAACACATGAGTCTTAATGGATATATTTGCTGCAGAAGTCTAGGCAGTACTATGTAGCCTCCATTAACAAGATCTGTTCGTGATCTATGGGATAGATGTTTTGGGAAACCCTCTGGTACCTGAAGAAGAGATACTTCAGAGGTCTGTGCATGTTCAGTTCCTTTAAGTTTGAAGTGTTCACCAGTTCAAAGTATTCGCACGTTTTTTGTTCTTGTCACCTTTTTAAAAATTTTTCCATTTCTTTGACTGAGGCTGGTAATGTCTCCACTCTCAGTGGTTGCTGTTTCTGCACTGACTGTAATATTCTTTTATTTCTCTTTCCAAGGACACTTTCTCAGACTTTCCATATCTTATTCTGTTGTTGTTGTTGTGTGTGAGGAGTATTAAACTACATAATGGCAGCTACTCTACTCATTTATGGGGGGAGGGGGAGAAAGGCAGTCACAGGTTATTTATGCCGTTACTCATGACAGCAACAAGTTACTTTATATTTAGAAGTCAATTCAGAAAATGTTAACCATAAACCATGCTTGTTAGTTCCAGCCTTCACCCTACTCAACCAAAGATTTGAACTGTACAGCACTTGTCCCAGTTCTTTGCAATCCTGAACCCTAGCCCATCTCCAGACCAAACTATTTGCTTAATAGTAACCGAGGATCCCATCACATGCACTATAACCTATTTTGAGTTGCTGAAAATCAACTATATTTCTTACATGATATGATGATCATACTTGCTTCAGAAATAAACATCAGTTTGATGGCTCCAGACCTCCAGCTATTCCTGAAGATCTTGAAAAATCTATATTAAAAAAAAAAAAAAAGAAAAAAAATATTTTCAGCAGTTTCTGTTGAGAAACCTTAATTGGAAGCAGAATTAAGTCTACTATAGGCCAAAGACGCATGACAGTTATGATCTCTGACCCTCGTTATAATCCTGTAGATGACTATGCTTTGCTGTTCAGCTCTGTTACCCTTATAAACCACCTATCAATACTTAGTAGAAAATAAAATAAAAGCCTTTATATGCCTGCTGGTTCCTGGTTTTATCCTAGCCATGAGAGCTTTGCAGGGTTCAAGTTTAAAGCTAATTAATCTATTCTTCCTGTTCTGAATACTTTCACTTTACCAGCAATGCAGTGATGACTCACAAGAACTAATTTTGCTAGCTCCCTCAAATAGAGTTCATATGTCTTTTTTTGAATCTAGCAAATCGACTGTTTGTGTTATGTAATAAAATGATACACACATGCTTGCAATAAGCCCAGGAGGTTAATTCCTACCTCAGTGAATTACGGTCCAGGCTAGAAGGAGTAGGAGAGCTTGCATACCAATTTTTCAAGGATTTGTGGATTTTAAAAGAGTGGGGCTGCCATTGTGTGTGTCCTGATTCTTCTATCATAACTGAAAAAACTTCTTGTTTACTCAAGGAAGAAGGGCTTTGTTGTTGTTGTTCCCTGGATAGAATTGCTACATTCTCTTTGTGTTGAAACAGTGATCAAGAGTTGTTCCATGGAGTGATACCAGCAGTCCTCTTGCGATGACCATAGGCAGAGCCAGTCCACCTGAGATGGAGAATGTGTGCAGCAAGGCTGTTGCCAGTAGGAAACACAGATTCAGAGGTCCTTGGAAGCTAGCAGCACACCACCAGCAACAGTTGCAGCAAATGTACCTATAGCCACAGTTACAAAGAAGGCAGCAGCAGTCCCAACAGAAACTTCAAGAAGCTGTGAGCAATTGCAAGAAATTATGGCACAATAAGAGCTGCAGCTACAGGAGCAACATTGAAAACAAGAGGCTCCAGAACTAAGGAAAGGGATTAAAAGCTGTTGCTTTGATCAGTAGACCACAACAAAAAGAAAACCAACACATAGGGCAAGTACAATGATGTTGAAACTCACAGGGAATGATTGACTTCCAATAAGATCAGCCTGAGGGCAACCTAGAAGTGTTGCTAGAGCTTTCAAGTGGCTTACTGAGATCCAGACACCCTTGGGTTGTCAAACCATCCAATTTGTGGAAGGCAGCTTAGGAAATCCCAGACCTGCTGCAGGAATTCTTGCAGGAATGGAAGATCACAGGTCAAAATGTGGTCTAGCATTCACTAAAACTGAAGGCTAGATCTTACTAGTTCCTTGATATGAACATGATATGAAAAGCATTCTCAGGAGCTATTAGAGTATCCATGAACCAATACTGTATTTTACTTCATTAAGAGAGAGCAAGTTGTTGATCTTCATGGGATTCTGGGGCATGTTGTGAAGGATGACTATAATATACAGGGCCTGGATCTATTATGTTTAGCAAGTCCTTGATGCTTTCAACTGGCTCCTGATTTTCAGGACTGGGGCATAGTAACAGACATGGAGATTCTGTCCTCCTGTTTTGATATTAAGGACATGCATTTATTTGGACACTTCTATACAGGTAGTTGCACAGCTTCTGAATATAGAAAGCCTGCAGCATACAATAAAAGAATAGCTGAAGATGGGTGTTAACAACATTGAAGAGTTAGATAGTGAATAGGATAGCTCAACCATATTAGTTACAAAGTGTGACAGAGATCCGACTCTGTATTGACTGCGATACATCTGGTGCTACAATTATCTTTTGTGGATGTTGGAACATTTTGATGTCTTTATCTCAGCTAAGTATCAGCAGGCTAACCTGGGGTTTATCTCTTGCATGAGCTGCAACAATGTTAACAGAGAATAATATTGTAAGCATAACTGAGAAATGAGCTGAGAGGCTGATCTGCTTTCTTAGGTGCCTCTTTCCTGTTAGCATACATTCATTCAGCTCTCACGGTAGGAGTTTATTGCTAAAACATTGCATAGGTGTTCCCCACCCACTCTTGCTGTCAGGGCCCTGAGCGCAACAACAATAGCCCCTGCATTCTTTTCCCCTCTCTGAGGTGTTTGACCACCTGTGGTCAAGGCCAGCTCTGATACAATGCTGTCGTGTAACCTGGGACCAGACTGCTGTGAAAGGAGTTGTGAAAGAGCTGTGAGGAGCTGTGAGGCTGGAGGCCTCACCTGGCTCAGGAGCTGAATTTCAGTTCAGGGACCTTGTCCCTAGTCCTTATCGAACACTTACATTCACCCCAAACCCATCTTTACCATACCAAAGGGTACCTGTAGTAGCTAGAGAAACAGCTGTAAAACATTTACCTGTATCACATCCAGCACCCGTCTTATTTTGAATTTATGTCTGTTATGCTCCTCAGTGGAACCGTTACTAAAACTGTAAACTTACAATTTTCAATACATCAGTGATCCTGAGAATTCAATAGATGGGAATTATAGACTGGAAATAACTACATTGAACCCATCCGCCTCTGCCAGTTCAAGTTTTGCTTTTGCTGGCCTTTGAGAACTCAGGAAAAGTTAAGTTTTTACTGTGTCTTACATAAGAACCTCACACCTTTTCCAAAAGCCTAGGCACTTAACTGTGGCCAGGAGATTTCATTCATCCCTTAAACCCTGAGGTAAGATAATAGTGCCCACCAGTTTCATAACCTTACAAAGGGTTATAAAGTGAGACCAAATAGCTGACAGTACAGTATTGGAATAGAGGCTCATGCTATCGGAATAAAAGCTGGTGCCAACAGGAGTGGGGGAGTCATGGTTCATTCTGTGGCAGTTATGACTAATAGATGCAAATTGAGAGCAAAGATTAGGAACAGTGATGCAGTTAATGCTGGCAGGATAGATACAGAAGAACTTGATCTTGCAGGCATCTTGCAAGCCGTGCAGAGCTAAGATGAGTGTTGAAACCATCAGGGCAAATACTTTATTTTTGTTTCTGGCTAAAGGTAGGTGTATGCTTTGATTCCGGATGCAGCCTTCATCCAATTTCTGCATGTTTAGCAAGATCCAGCAATAACCTTAAGAAATCAATCACTCCTATTCTTAAATTTAATCTCACAATGGGGGGGGGGGGCACAAGGGGTGACAGGAGTGGAGGTAACAGCACAGTGCATAATATGGCTATATCCCCAAATTTCTATAATCTCCTCTCCCCAATAGTACTACCAACACCAAACTCAAATCTCATTTTCAGGCTTATTATCAGCCTACAATAACCTAGGAATTAACTGTAAGATACTAGACCTTGCGAGGTCCAGTGCAAGTCCCAGTTTGCCAAGTAGCATGCCTTGACAATATAATGCAATAAACTTTTCATTTTGCCATAACCCCATGTTGGGTTTGTGTAGAGGGGAGAGGCTACAGGGGTGGCTCCTGTGAGAAGCTGCTAGAAGCTTCCCTGGCTCCAACTCGGACCCGCCGCTGGCCAAGCCCAAGCCCATCAGCGACGGTGGTAGCGCCTCTGTGATAGAATATTTAAGAAGGGGAAAGACAGCTAAAAAAAAAGCTGCAGCAAAGAGAGGAGTGGGATGTGAGAGAAACAACCATGCAGACACCGAGGTCAGTGAAGAAGGAGAGGGAGGAGGTGCGCTGGAACAGAGATTCCCCTGCAGCCCGTGGTGAGATGGCAGGCTGTCCCCCTGCAGCCCATGGAGGTTAATGGTGGAGCAGAGATTCCCCTGCAGCCCCTGGAGGACCCCACGTCGGAGCTGGTGGCTGGGCCCGGAGAAGACTGTGACTCCATGGGAAAGCCCACGCTGGAGCAGTTCGTGGTGGACTGCAGCCTGCGGAAAGAACTTGCGTTGGAGCAGCTCATGGAGGGCTGACCCCGTGAGAGGGACCCCATGCTGGAGCAGGGGAAGAATCTGAGAAGTCCTCCCCCCAAGGAGAAAGGAGCGGCACAAACAACGTGTGATGAACTGACTGCAACTCCCATTCCCGCCCCCCTGCGCCACTGTGGGGGAGGAGGTAGAGGAATCGGGAGCAAAGCTGAGCCCGGGAAGAAGGGAGGGGTGGGGGGAAGGTGTGTTTTTAAGATATGGTTCTATTTCTCATTTTCCTACTCTGATTTGACAATTTTTTTTTTCCCCAAGTCAAGTCTGTTTTTTGCCTGTGACCATAACTGGTGAGTGATCCCTCCCTGTCCTTGTCTCGACCCACGAGCCTTTTTGTTGTATTTTCTCCTCCCCATCCTGCCAGGGGGGAGGAGTGAGTGAGTGGCTGCGTGGTGCTTTGTTGCTGGCTGGGCCTAAACCATGACACCCCAACCTTTTCCTTTGTCTTAACTGCACACTAGCAGGCTGGAATAGCCACAGAGCTATCTCCTAGACGATACTCACTAGAGACTCCTTCCTACAGATCAGGCTACTGTTAACAAGTTTAAAAATAAGAAGCAGGATTAGGATAACAGGGACTACAGAGTTGGGATAATGGCTTTATCTTTCCTGCAAGGTCTTTAGGAACAGAATTATAGCTGATTTTGGTCTGAATGAGAAGTTAAGGTTAGTTCTGCAAGGGAAGGGATCATATTTCTATGGAAAAGGTAAAGTCTGGGGCTAATTTTATGGTATGGAGTAGCATTAAGAACAGCAGGGACTGAAGTCTTTTAAGATGTATTTTGCAGAGGCAGAATGAGGATGAAGGTTCTTAGAAAAAATTACTTGAGTCTTTAGGTATGATGGTTGCATTGGAGGATTTACTGTTTTAATGAGGTTTAGGAATAGAAATAAGTGTAAGGTGAGAAAATCAGATGAAGAAATTAAGTTTATTGCTAGACTGAGCAGAGCATACAGGGCTAAGAAGTTCTGTTAAGGAGTTTATGGGCCCTTAAAGCATAGCTGAGGGAAGGGCTAGAATTGAGACTAGGGAAGGGTTAAATGTGGGTTCTGTACAAGAGGTGCTGAAAAGTTTTGAGAATTTTGTGTTTTCTAATGCCTGCAGAATTAGGATGATCCCACAGCTGGCCTGGGTAAATGGTTTTATTTCTGGTTTGACTATGCTTCACATAAATCTAGGACGGGTGCTGTAATGATTGTGAGGGAGTATAATAGTTCATCAGCGACTGAAAAAAGTTAATTGTTGCAGCCTGTGTAGACTAAAACAAAGACTGGTGTTTAAAGGAATACTGTGGTTAAGACTAGAGTAAGAGCTGATGTCTCAGTTAGGGACTAGTGCAGAAGATGATAACCAAAATCTATGTTTATACTGGAACTGGAACTACAAGTCTCACAGAGCTGGGATAAGAATTTAGTAATAGAGGCGAGTGGGTTCTCCATAGATTTGAGGCAGATTTACATTGTATATCTTATTTAAAGCTATATTTATGCTTGTTTTAAAGATTAGATGCTATAAAGCGAGGCCTTTAGAGCTAAGCTGGTTACAATATAGTTCAGGATCTTCTGAGCCAAGATGAGGGATGGTCTTGGAAAGCCTAATGTCTAATATTGATGTGGGCGTTGATTGTTGGTAAAAGGAGGTTATTTGTTACAGTTAGGTTTTTTTAAAGTCAGGAGATCAGCTATAAGAGATTTGTTTCTACAATTTCCAGATCTTCTTTTCTGCCTTTTTTGCAGCTTCCAAAAATAGTCTTAGCCATTTAACACTTTCTGTCCCTGACTCTGTGAGTCTTATGGGTTACATGTAGCCTACATCTTCAGTACTTCTTAGTCTTCAAACTGAAATGAAATATAAACCAAACTTTAACAATAGACTTGCTGGCCAGGTCCATCTCATTCTGACCTATTTGACCCTGCTAATTGCACCATCTTAGGCCTGCAAATCACACATAACAAAGTGAAAAATTAAGTTCCTTCTTTGCAAAGTTGACCTATCACCCAAAATAGATACTTTATTTGTACTCTACAGTTGTGGACTATACCATGCCGTGTATGTGACCCACTTCAAGCCTCTGGTACTCTGCATTCTAGAGAGCAGGGCTACAGGAACCTGAAAAGAAATCTTGTTCATCACTTCTTCATGTTGTCAAAGTTAAATCAAAGCTTTCTTCAGGTATACTCTAATCCATACTTGTTGTAGGTAGCATTGCTGGTAAACCCTTCAGATGCTGGAGAACTCTGTTGATATTCTCAGGACCAAACTTTATCCCTATTGATAACTATATCCAGAACCCCATAACATCTAAAAAACTAACCAGAACTAATTTGCTCCTCCAGCGCCAGGTCTTTCACAGCCCTTTGTGCTTTTCAAGTGCTATCAATAACACTATGCTCCTTCATCCCTCCAGGTCCTAATCTTACACCTTTTCTTAAACGAGCAGTTCACATCTGCCTTCAAACTAAGCAGAAGCCATTGTCCCTGCCATTTATATGCCCCTGTATGAGCTCTCTAGGCA
This sequence comes from Gymnogyps californianus, assembly GCF_018139145.2. NCBI lineage: Eukaryota > Metazoa > Chordata > Aves > Accipitriformes > Cathartidae > Gymnogyps > Gymnogyps californianus. The sequence goes on from NC_059473.1 coordinate 106,124,327, forward strand.
CTGAAGGATCCAGAAATTAACCTAGATCTTCAGTCTTCTTGTCTCAGATGCTAAATCTATTTCTAATCCAGCCTTAGCCTTACCAATAGGCTGAATTCCATTCCCTAACTCATTTAATGCCATTTTCTCATGTTTTCATGTACCTAAGTGTGTTCAGAATCCAAAAATAAAACTAGATGTTCAGTCCAACTATAATTGTAACCCTAAATTTAGGCAAATACCTCAAGAAGATAAGGAACTAGCTAGAATTATTGTTGGGTTCTGCTGTTGTACCAACTCTACAGGCCTTGCAAATGCAAATAAATTAACTTTTCAAATTCTTCTCTCTAGGACTTCAAAATGTGTGATAGTAAAGCTTTTTCATGTCTAATGAGAGATTTGTTTTAAATGTGTTTTAGGTTATCATTACAGGTGCTAGCATAAATCTCTGCTGGTGCCAAACCTGGCAGCAGTGTCAGGAATTTGCCAGTACTACTACAGGGAGTGCAGCGCTGGGCTAAGCCTCATTTCTGTTCTCAGTCACAGGACTTGCTTGATATGTGACCTGCGGTGAGTTCACTTCGGAAGTGCATCATGAGGTTCACTCCCACTTGGTGTATATATATCTTCATTACAAAATACATGAATCTCTTTTTCCTAATAATATGATTAAGTTTTAAAATATTCCACGGTCTGAAAGAAACTTTGTCAAAATTTCTCACATGCATTAAGCAATGGACTTTGCATGCCCAATTCACTGTATAAACAAGGCTTCTGCCCACCTTCAGAATAAGAATTCAGTACTCAGTTGTCAAACTTAATTAAAATCATGTTATGTTTTCTGTGTCAGAGTTAAGTTTTTATCTTTTCACAGATGCTTCTTTGTGGTTTTGTATTCATGAGTGAGTTCTTAAATGACATAACATGCCCAGGAGACTTTGTAATCCAGAATTTTTGCTTACTAAAAATACTTACATTCTTTTGCTTGCTCATAAAAAAAATGTTACACAAATCTCAGAATTCATGGACAAAATCAAGGTGTGGGGTTTTTTTTTTTTTTCCTATAGGAACTCTGTCAAAATTGTTACTGGATAAAATGTCAACATAAAGTGCTACCATTCACTTCACTATGGTAAAGTATATACAAATATATATTATGTGCTATGATAAAATACCAAGTTTTAAAATACTTCCTTCATTTCCCTACATTGTGTAATTAAACCAATTTTGGATTTATTATCTGACTGTTCAAAAAAACCATTGATTTTTGGATAATTGAGAGCTAGAGCTTTAGATTCTGAGATGTTAATTTATGTTACCAATAGATGTTACATTTAAAATGATGACTTACTGGTGGGTTGAACTAACTACAAGGTTACTTGTAGACCTTATGAAAAATTACAATGCTTTATTAGCATTTATTTTTTTTTCCTCCTTTTTTGGTTTACAATTACTTCAGTTATAGTGTTTCTCTACGTCCCTTCCGTAAAAATAATCCCAAACAACAGAACATAGTTGTTAGAATGATCTATTTAATATATAAACTCAGTCCTAGAAATGGATGGAGCATACTGAGAGGTGCTGAAAAGAAAGTCATCCCAAGACTGATATTCTACCCACAATTTCAGTGTCAATAAACAAGTAAAACAAAGTTATTACAAATATCCATTGATTCTGTACTTAATAATAATAGGATGTATTATTGCATACTTTGCTCACAACTGAATAAATTTAGGAAAAACACAAATGATAATTTAATAAACATAAAGAAGTTCAACTGAGATAACACAGGAAACCTTAATGTAGATATTTCCAAATTTTTGATTATATGACTTTGAAACAAAAATAGGGTTATTTTTCTGTAGTTCTTTTTAGGTACCTGAAAGTAAATTATTCATTTGTATTAGGTCTCCCTGAATCTTTAAGTAGAACCAGGTTTTTATCCAAAAGGAGGATTCATCTCGGGGAAATCTGAGTGCAGTTTTTAGATTTACCTGAGACCCCCTAAGACACAGCAGGTGCTGCTTCTTTATGTCTTTTTGCCTCTGAGCATGATGAAGTTCAATTATAGTTGGAGTATCTTTAACTGTCACTTACCTACAAACAGTCTCTGGTCTTGAAAGCATTTAGTAAAACATATAGCCTTCTTAACCTTAATAAAAATACCCTTTTCCTATCAAAGCCTATTAAAAAATTTCTTCCAGTCTTCAAAAACCCCTTAGACTTGAGAGTTCTTTAAAAATAAAAGCATAGAAATGCATCTTTTTAATATTTGCCCCATACTTATTTCAGCAAATACTTGTGCTTTTTCAGTTGTATTCAAATGAGATGAAGTTATTAACACTATTACAGTCTAAATGTGCAAAGCCCTCTGCTAAGAACAGTAACAACTATCATAGTTAGTCCTCACTTGTAATTAACTGTATTAGCTCTACGAACTGCTCTACCCCTATATAGCCAATTTCGCTCCCTACATTGACCCTATCAACTTTTTTGTGTTTAAATTCACAGTTGCCCCCAGTTTTGCAGTCAGTAGCATGGTGCCAAAACTGCTTTTTCATATAAGCTTTTTCCACATTATTGTATTTCTTCATTTAGGAAAGACAGAATTTAATAGCCTAAATGCTAAATTAACATGCAGCCTCCCTTTTCCTACACTTTGCCCATTTTGTACATGCTTAAAGCATTTAGATGAAGCGTGGAGAATTCTGAGCACAAATCTTTTACTTCTCTTCCACCATATGGCTGGGGTTGGTGCTGAGCTGGCACAAGGTGCCCTGTAAAAACAGAAACCTTTGCAAACGTAAGCACAATTTTGTGCGAAGCTCAACCAAGCTCAGTTCAATCCTTCTTCCCCTCTGTATAGTAGCACATAGTTACAGCCTCCATCAAGAAAGCAGAGAACCTGAATTGTATGCCATATGCAGCCCAAGGGGGATCATGCACTCCAGGAGAATACGTCTCCATAAGAATATTATTTTAGGGCTGCTTTGGGTGGTATTGACCAGGCATTTTGCATCTCTTCCGAAGTTGTGTTGCCATTCTAGAGAGAGTTCAAGATTAAAAGAGTAAGAGAGAGACAGAAAGAGAGAGACCCTAGAGGATGGAGTGTGACTTCATAGCCTAGTGACCAGGCATCTCTGCTGAGAAGGCAGCTCCATTTTAATCCTGCTCCTTGTTCACTTTCTACATTTCATACTAAACTGTTACTAGTTTGATAATCAACCCTCCTCTTTTCCAGAAGATTGTCCTAGCCACCTGGTAACAGTGTTACGTCTTTACTTCTTTGCTGAAATCTTTATTTTTCCATAAAATAGAAATCATGGATGATTCTTAAATCCTTCAATGTAGAAAAATGCTACAGGAGATATGAAAAGTGTCCTTTCTTCTTGCAAAATGACAACTCTTAGAGAACTACCTGAGTCACTCTAAGGTGTGTGTGTCTGCGTGTGCATGTGAGGCCCCTTCAGGCTGAAGAACAAAGTGAAGTCTTCCCACACTTCACACGGGGTGTTTGAGTGTGCACGCACATGTGTGCACTAATCAGGAAAAGACAGAAGGATCACATTCTTAGTATTTCTCTGGAATAAGACATGAAATCCCTGTTAGCTCTTTGACGGCACAGAAATAAGCATGTCAGGGACAATTTAGGCTATAGAGATGTTCAAAGACACATTTTCCTCCTCATAGTTTTTCTAATAGCTGCTTTGAGCTGGCTTGTTCTGTGTTATTTGTTTTGGGTCCTATTCTGAGGTGCCCAGCACCCACAAATACTATTGAGAGGCTAGATCTGAGTTTAAGTTTCAGGGGTCTAAAAGTTAACTGCAACATGTAACTTTATTGGATCTAACATAAGCTTGACTGTAAAAAAAGTACTTTTGTTTATCTAAATGTAAATAATCAACCAAAAGTTATGTTTTCAGATTCATGTATTTTTTCAAGTTAGTTTGTCAATATCACAAAGGGAACCTTACTAACTGATACATTTACTTCCCTAAATATTTTATGTCTTCTGAAAAAAATTTTTTTTTGCAGGTTTGTTTCCCTCATTCCTGTGTAAATTCTCACTGAAGTTCCATCATAAAAAAAGAAAGAGATAATCCTGGCAAAGTATAATGCATCCCTTATATGTCCATGTTTAAAGAAGTGTGACTAGACAGGACTTACACCCTACAGGCATTCTCTTCCTAATAGAAGACATCTGTTGAATGTGTTACGGGAGCAAGACTTCATAAGGCTAACAGGAGTTTTTCTTTATTTAGTATGAAAAAGAATGGCAGAAGCCCCTTGGCAATGCACAGCACAAGAATATATTTGGACTGTTTTCTCCAAATCCCCCACAGTATGTGATCTAATTTTCTTTGAGAAGTAATGGGGTTTAGCTGCCTTTTATTTAAATAAACTTTTATTTGGCTTTACACTTTTTAATGGGAGAACAGAGACAAAATGCAGATGTAAGAACCATACTTTAACACCTCAAGATTTCTCTATCTGCAATTTGGTCATATATGCTTCCAAAATATTCCAATCACCTCTGGTATTCTGGGTTACATGGTAGAAATAGCAGGGTAATCCTGTATTGCCAGATGACTAGCCTCTTGCAAAACTCTTTTCTTTTCCCCCTCTCACATAGTTGGCTTTATTTTGGGTCATGCAGGGTGAAAAATAATCTCTGCAGTTTTATTTAACTACATTCAGAATGAAACAGGGACTCATTAAACCATAGCCATCAAAGAAGGTAACAGGGAAATCCTGCACTGTAACTCATAACTCAGGGACCAAGGGGAAGTGATGAGAACTCTCTAATATCACTTTTCGTTCTCAGTCTGTTGCACTCTAGTTGCACACCACAGGGGACAGGTGTGTACTGCATTCTTTGTGAGCTGGTGAAGCTACAAAGTTCTGGAAAATCACTCTTTTGAAAGCAATTTTCATCATAAAAAGCTCACCAGTCTGTTATTAAGGGCTCAGACATATAGCTAAACTATACTGACTTTGTAAATAACCTATTCTGTTATATTCAATGAGAACTAGTCTGACCAAGCTTAGCCCTTGTGGAAGAAGTTTCTCAAATTATCTTACTAACAATATGTACTTACCTGACTTAGAAAAAGTTGTTTAACAAGGCAACTTAAACATGTTCTGAAGTACTCAGGCTCGAGTCAATCTCTCATAAAAAGGGATTTTGACATTGGGTTTAGAGACACTACTGCTTCCAGAAAACTCAGCATGGGTGGAGAATGGAGAGCGCTGTATTACAGCCATATACAGGGCATATTTGATGTTGTAGTTTCATTAGGACTGTTACAATTAATGTCACTGTCTTGCAATTAATGGAAAGTGACTGGTATAAACTATGTGGTGACTAGGTAGATCTACTCTGCTTTGGAATATGGCAAGCTCCAAATATAGATGAAAACAATGTTTGACCTCTTACCTTGTTGGAAGAGGTTTCACTGTACTGGTTTGAAACTTCCTCCTCATAAAAATATTTGAATTTATTTTCACAATTTTACATCATTATATAATTCTTTGAGCCGTCATTGAGTATTAAGTTAATTTTAGCTTATTTTATATGGCACATGAAGATATATAACTACTATTGCCATATCTCCTTCTAGAATATACTAGTATTTGCTCAAATTTTTCATTGGTTTTTATTGTTAAATGAGATTATTCAGAGTAATCAATGAAAAACCTCAGTTGTCAAAGGTAACAATAACTTTGGTTATGAAATACATAGAAGTATTTATAGACAACTTGAAAGGCAGCATTTAAAAAGGCAAAGGACAACTTTTAAAATTTCTGCCTTGTTTTAACTTTCCAGAGTTTTCCTTCAGGCTATGTTTTGGAAACTGAATGCGAGAATGAGGTACTAGGATTCATACCTTTGTGTACAATATTGGATTAAAGGGTGGAAGCCAAGGCTGTAAGTGTGCAAAAACATAGAATGGAAGTCTAGGAGCTATGTGATTGTGGTGGGTTGACCTTGGTGCCCACCAAGTTGCTCTATCACTCCCCTCCTCAGCAGGACAGGGTGGGGGGGAGAAAATAAGATGGAAAAAAACTCATGGGTCAAGATAAAGGCAGTTTAATAAAAGCAAAAGCAAAGGCTGTGCGCGGAAGCAAAGGAAAACAAAAGATTTATTCTCTACTTCCCATCAGCAGGCGGTGTCCAGCCACTTCCCAGGAAGCAGGGCTTCAGTATGTGTAGCAGTTGCGCTGGAAGACAAACGTAATAACAAATTACTCCTCTCTCTTAGTTTTTATGGCTGAGCAGATGTCATGTGGCATGGCATATCCCTTTGGTCAGTTTGGGTCAGCTGTCCTGGCTCTGTCCCCTCCCAAGATTTTGCCCACCCCCAGCCTACTGGTGAGGGGGGGAATGCTGCAGAGACAGCCTTGATGCTGTGTGAGCACTGCTCAGCAGCAGCCAAAACACTGGTGTGTTATCAACACCTTTCTAGCTCCCAATACAGAGCACAGCACTATATGAGGGCTGCTATGGGGAAAATTAACTCCATCTCAGCCAGACTCAATAAGGAAAGAACTTCATTATGAAAGTGCTGCCTCAAAATCTAGACCTAATCTGTGAAAACTCTGGGTTTTTATAGATGTGATCTCTGTCTTTAAAACTGAACTTTGTGTATCTTTAGATATATTTGACAGTGTAAATGGGATGAGGTTGTTTTGCTTAAGGATTCTAGTTTAAATCTGAAGAAAGGTTCTTGTGACTTAAACTGTTTTCAATTATATCAGTTATAGTCCTCTTAATTTCGAAAGGATGCTGTCTCTAAGGACACCTGTTCTTTTCCACTCTCTCTTTTTTCTACCCGACTTAACAACACTCATACAGCTTATCCTTAGCAGTAGCCACAGAGAAGTAATTCAGAAAATCAGAGAACAAAAGAAGCTAGATCACAGTGTAAGAAGTTGCAACTATTCAGTTTAGCACCACTTCATCATTGATGTATCTTCAAAGCAACAGCATCATGGATGAGACAAAGTTATAAAGTACATCTGAATCATCAGAATGAGTGTTTTCTTTTAATGGGCAGTGTAGAGGCTGAGATATAATGGTCTTGAAAAGAAGACACGCTGAACTTATGTAAGTAGAGGCAAATAATGAGATTTAATCAGAATTAATGTTCATTAGTTTGCTTTTCTCAAGACTGCTGCTTGAATGCAGTCTTCTGAGTAAAAGATTTCAATACTTTCTCTGGGTTGACACTTTGTTAAGATCACACACATTTGCCATTTATAAATTTGTTACAGTTTTCTTGATATCCTAGGCAAGACTCATCAAGCCTTAATTGACATGATTTGCCCATAGCAAATTTGAATCATATCAGTCTTTATTTTTTATTAGTGTGATACAGAAAACCTGGTAACAACTGGAGGTAGAAGCATAAATCCTTGCAGCAGATCAGAGGAAAGTACCTTGTTCTGCATGTGTCCTTTATTAATAATGTGTTGAAAGCTCTCATGTATAGCTTCTATCATAAGTTAAGAACACGCTAGGGTTATAGAATTGATAAAACTTATGAAACCTGAAGCTTTCTTATGATGCATGATTTGTGGAAGACTGTAATTCAGTGCTAGGAATTTTCACTGCTCAGATAAATGTGCCAACAGTCGGGATGTCTGATATACAAAGGACTTATGATCCAGTTAAAATTAGAAGGCACGTGGTAATGGAAAAGCACAACAGAGTTGTAAATTTAATGGTAAAATTTGTTAAACATAATCACAAAAGTAGGTATAAGAAAGAAAAGGACTAGAGAAGCCTAAGAAAGGTCATCAAGCTGAATTTGCATTGGAATATCACCAGTTAGGGAAGTATAGGGTAACAGAGAGAAAGAGTTTTTTGATTGTTTTTAGAGAAGGCAACTTGTAGCAGTAATGTTCCATGGAAATGAAGGCCCAGTATGTCCATGTCTCTCTTGCACTGGGGAGCCCAGAACTGGACACAGCACTCCAGTTATTGCCTCATCAGTGCTGAGTAGATGGGAAGGATCATTTCCCTTGACCTGCTGGCAACACTTTCTAATGCAGCCCAGGATGCTGTTGGCCTTCATTGCTGCAAGTGCGCATTGCTGGCTCGTGGTCAACTTGGTGCAGGCAGAACCCCCAGGATGTTCTCTGCAAAGCTACTTTCCAGCTCATTGGCACCCAGTCTGTACTGGTGCCTGGGGTTATTCCTCCATAGGTGCAGGATTCTTCATTTCACTTTATAGAACTTCATGACATTCCAGTAGGCCCATTTCTCCAGCCTGTTGAGGTGCCTCTGAAGGGCAGCACAGCCACCTGGTGAACCAACCACTCTTCCCAGTTTTGAATTGTCTGCAGATTTGCAGAGGGTGCAGTCTGCTACATCATTTAGATCATTAATGAAGACATTAAACAGTAGTGGCCCCAGTACCAACCCATGGGGTAAATCACTAGTGACTTGTCTCCAACTGGACTTTGTACTTCTCATCACAAGCCCTTGAGCCCAGCAGTTCAGCCAATTTTCAGTCCACCTCACTGTCCATTTATCTATCTAGCCCATGTCTCATCAGTTTTTCTATAAGGATGTGATGGAGCCTCACTAAAGCTAAGATAAACAAGTCACTGCCCTCCCCTTGTCTACCGAGCCAGTCATCTCATTGTGGAAGGCTCTGAGGTAGGTTATGCCTGATTTCCCTTTGCAAATCCATGCTGACTACTCCCAATGACCTTTCTGTCCTTCATGTTTGGAAATGGTTTCCAGGGAGGTTTTCTCCATCACCTTCTGAGGTATTGAAGTGAGACTGACTGTCCTGTAATTCTGTGGATCCTCCCTCTTGCCCTTCCTGAAGAAAGGAGTGGATCCTCCCTCTTGCCCTTCCTGAAGAAAGGAGTGACATGTGCTCTCCTTCGGTCCTCAGGAACCTCCCCCAGTCACCATGACCTTTTAAAGATAATTGAAAGTGGCCTCACAATAACATTGGCCAGATTTAACTCCAGATGGGCTTCACCTTTCCTACCCGCATCACTGCACGTTCCAGCAGTGTCTCTGTATTCCTGCTGGGTGATCTGCCCCTGCTTCCAACTCCTGTATGCCTCCTTTTTATGTTGGAGTTTAGTGAGGAGCTCCTTGTGCATCCATTAAGGCCTCCTGCTGCATTTGCTTCTTTTTCCACTTGCTGGGATTGACCATTATTGGGCTGGGAGGAGATGACCCTTAAAAGTCAGCCAGATCTCCTGGACCCTTCATCTCTCAGGGATCATGTCCCATGGGATTCTCCCAGACAGGTCCCTGAGCAGGGCAAAGTCTTCCCTCCTGAATTTCTGGGCTGTGACCCTGCTTTTTGCTTTGTTCTCTCACCTCAGGATCCTAATCTCCACCATCTCATGGTCATTGCAGCCAAGGCTGCCCCTGACCTTCACACCCCCCACTAATTCTTGTTTGTATGAATCAGGTCCAGCAAAGCACCTCTCCTCATGGACTTCTCGATCACCTCTGGTAGGAAGTTGTTATCAACGCGCTCCAGAAATCTCCTGGATTGCTTCTGCCCTGCTGTGTTGCCATTCTTGCAGACATTGGGGTGATTAAAGTCCCCCATGAGGACCAGGGCCTGTGAATGTGAAACTTCTTCCAGTTGTCTGAAGAAGACCGCATATACTTCTTCCTGATGAAGTGATCTGTAGTAGACACCCACCACAATGTTGCCCAGATTGATCTGTCCTCTTAATCCCAATCAGTTAGGTCTTGGCTGGGTTATCATCTGTTCCTACACAGAGCTCCATGCATTCCTGCTGCTCTCTAACATAAGGGGTGACTTATTGGCCTATCCTTCCTAAAGCATCTGTATCCATCCATGGCAACGTGAGCTATTCCGCCACATCTCCTTGGTCCCAGTGAGACTGCACACAGACCTCTAATTCCTCCTGTTTGTTTCCCATGCTACATGCATTAGTATACAGCCCATAGTTGTGCTGATTTCCCAGAAGTGTGAGAGCTTCTCCCATAGTGCTGCCCTCTCATCACTCCCTTATTTATGTCATATACTTCAGTCCCTCTTCAGCCCTGTTTTGATGATTACCACATCTCTCCTGTCCACATCAGCCTGCATCCTTTGCTTGCCACCCCAGTCTATCACTTCCTCATCTGACTGTTGATCATCATCTCCCACCTCCATCTTTCCTAGTTGAAGGCGCTCCTCAGCAGGTTGGCCAGCCGGTCGGCAAAGATGATTTTGCCCCACTTGCTCAGGTGGTCCTGTATTTTCCTAGCAGTCCTCAAATCCTCAAAAATAGTCGTAAAAGCTTAATCCCTGTTGTTGATATCAGCTGTGCAACCACTTGTTTACCCACAGGATCCATCCACTCTTCCTCGAGCTCTTGCCTCTTAACAGCAGGATTACAGAGAAAGAACCCTGGGCCACCATGCCCTTGATCATTGCCCCAAAAGCCACGTAGTCATGCTTGATACACTCCAGCTCTTCCCTGGCAATGTCATTACTGACCACCGTGGTCATACCATTGGAGAAATCAGGGGTAATAGTCTGTGGTCTGGACAAGCCGTGACAGTCTCTTGACAACCCTGGACCCTAGGCTCCATCAAACAGCAAGCAGTGCAGTTAAAAAATAATCATCCTAGTTTTTACTGCAGAGCTCCACTTGTCTGGGCACCAGTGAGTTGTAGGCACACTGTATCCATAGTGACAGAAAATCATTAAGATGTCTAAAAGAAATGTAACCCTCGGGGGTATACTTAAAAGAAGCTCTACTAGCCAAGGAAGTGGCTTTTCCCAATCTGAAGAGGGTTTCTGTGTTACCAGCTGCTGGTTGTAGACAGAGTTCTCCAGAGATATTGTACTGGGTGCAGGTGCCCAGGTGCTGGCAGTGGGGGCTGCAGGGGCGGCCTCTGTGAGGAGAGGCTGGGGTTGCTCTGTGCCGGACACAGCTGGTTCCAGCCAGCTCCAACCGACCCACCGCAGGGCACAGCTGAGCCCAGCAGCCAAGACAGTGGCGCCTCTGGGGTGACATATTTATGAAAAAGCGAAACACTGCACAGGCAGAGGAGAAGGGGAAAAAAGAGAGTGAGAAACAGTCCTGCAGTCACCAAGGTCAGTGAAGAAGGAGGGGCAGGAGGAGCTCCAGGCACTGGAGCAGAGATTCCCCTGCAGCACCTGGAGGAGACCATGGTGACGCAGGTTGTTCCCCTGCAGCCCATGGAGAGGACCATGCTGCCCGTGGAGGACACCACACCAGAGCAGGTGGATGTGCCCTGAAGGAAGCTGCAGCCCATGGAGATACCATGCTGGAGCAGGCTCCTGGCAGGAACTGCAGCCTGTGGAGGACCCATGCTGAGCAGGCTTTCCCTGAAAGACTGGGACAGGGGAAAAGTGTGAGAGGGAAGGAGCAACAGAGAGGAGCTGTTATGGACTGACCGCAACCCCTATTCCCCATCCCCCTGCACCACTTGGGGTTGGGGGAAGGACATAGAGGAGTTGGGAATGAAGGAGTGAAGTTGAGCCTGGGAAAAGGGAGGTGGTGAGGGAAAGGTGCTTTAGTTTTTGTCTTTTTTTCTCACCATCCTACTATATTTTTAATTGGCAATAAATTAAATTAATTTTTCCCAAGCTGAGTCTGTTTTGCCTGTGATGGTAATTGGTAAGTGATCTCCCTGTCTTTATTTTGACCTACGAGCTTTCCATCTTATTTTCTCCCCCCATCCTGTTGAGGACGGGGAGTGAGAGAGCAGCTGGGTGGGGGTCTGGCTGCCGGCCAAAGTCAAACCCACCACAGTCCTTTGTCTTCCTGCAAGATGCAGATGGAAACAAAGTTGCCCACATAGCAGTCACAGCAAGGAGGAGTTTGTAGGCCAAATTACTTATTCCTTATATGTGACTTCCTATAAAATTCCCAAATAACTATGTGTGCAACAAGAGCAGAAGAGCATAGTTATGTTACAGTTGCATTGATTGGACATGCAATGCTGCTACATCCAATTTTTGAGGAAGGTCCTTCCTAAGGAGGAATTCCTGTCTTGAATTATGACAGGGTTTCATGTCAGGTTTTGCTGTCTGTCACAGGTAGATGAATAGAAAGTTTGTGGCATAGAGAAGAGACAGTCCTATGATATGACTCATTGCTCAAAGTAGAGTTTTGGTTACTCATCTTCCAAATTCATGGTTAAAGAAAGTATATACTAACTTCGCTATCATCCATGGACAGATGACCAACAGGTTGCAGTATTTGGGTGTTAAAGTAGATTTGATGTCCAGTATATAATTTTGCTCTTGCTGTTCTGAATGGAATACGTAAACAAATGACCACCAGAAAGTCTGATTAGGTGTGTAAAGAGAACATTTGAAACAGATGTTTGACTGGGTATCAATAATGTAAAGGACAATTTATTTTGAGACTTGTGGGGAAATTTTGAAGGTCACTAGAAGAGCAACAGCAAATTATATGACTCTAAAACTGATTTCATTTGGAATGATGGCAAAAACCTTGATGATAAGTCACAAAATGAGGACAAAATTAATACACAAAGAGATAAAAGATTGAATGAAACGCCTGAGATCATTATCAAGCCGTTATGTTTGTAATTATGGTCATAAATATGTTAAGGTGGGCAATAACTTATTCCAGGGAAAAATATTTTATGTTTCTTAATTAAATGTCTTTGAAAAACAGATATTTCAGTGCTGATACTAACCAGGCACTTGTGAAAATATTTTACTTATGATCTTGCAATGTGAGAAATGGCCTAAAAGATGCAACTGATTTTGTTATACAAAATATTAGAAGGCGCAGGGGGAAAAAGTAGAAATATGACTGTTTTATAAACAAGGAAATACACATACAATTTGCACAACCAAATGCAGCAGATACAGTGCGATTCTGGCTGTGTTGAAGTAAGTGATGGTTTTCCCTTTAGTAGGAATTTAATTTCTTGATAGTTGTCAAGGAATCAAGGAACTAGTTGGAACTAAAACAGTGCTCTTAAATTCCTCATGTAGCTTTATTGATTTTCAAGAGGATATGTCAGACTCCATATGTCTAAATTTCCAAATTCATTTTCATGTGTGAAATCTATCATATTCCAACTAAAACTGAAGTATGAAATTTAATCAGTTAATACATTTTATAGTAAAAAAGAATGATAGAATTAATCCAGACTGGTATTAAGTGTATGTTCTGATTTCAGCTGGGATAGAATTAATTTTCTTCTTCATAGCTGGTACAGTGCTGTGTTTTGGATTTAGTATGACAATAATGTCGATAACACACTGATGTTTTAGTTGTTGCTAAGTAGCACTTAAGGATTTTTCAGTTTCCCATGCTCTGCCAGCAAGCAGGTGTACAAGAAGCTGGGAGGGAGCACAGCCAGGACAGCTGACCTGAACTAGCCAGAGGGATATTCCATACCATGGAACGTCATGCTCAGTATATAAACAGGGGGGAGAGTTGGCCGGGAGGGGGGATGGCTGCTCGGGCATCGGTCAGCAGGTGGTGAGCAATTGCATTGTGCATCACTTGTCTTTTCCTGGGTTTTATTTCTCCTTTTTTTTTTGTTATATTCCTTTTCATTACAATTATTATTATTATTATGTTTTTATTATTATTAGTTAGTGTTATATTTTGTTTTACTTTAGTTGTTAAACTGTTCTTATCTCAACCCACAAGTTTTGCTTTTTTTCCCCGATCCTCCTCCCCACCCCACTGGGAGGGGGAAGAGGGAGCGGCTGCGTGGTGCTTAGTTGCTGGCTGGGGTTAAACCATGACAATGTAATAATATCAGAATTTCATCCAGTCATTCTTGTGTTAAATTAAGATTTCTTGATCATATCTTGCTCAAAAATGCAATGTATAATTTCACTTTCTCAAAATTTTGACAGAGGTTGTTCCAATTGCTTATTGTTTGTATAATATACTGTAAAATATACAGTGTATTGGAAAAAATTCTGTTTGAGAGTGTACAGATAAACAAACATGAAAGATTTCGGTATCAACAATACTTCATGTTATAATAGTCTGAAGGTTTTTGTATTTTCTCAAGTGTCTTTTCTTTTTATGTTAGGAAATGATTTGAAGGTTCACAAAGTTAATAGGTGTCATGACATTTTTCTGTTTTTACAAAGGAAGTTTTAACATGAGAACAGTGAGAAACTACTTCTATCCAGGCTTTCCTACCGGGAGGAGGGACATGGCAATTTCTAATTTTTCCAAGATATAAACAATATATATATTCCAAGACATATGATCTTGGCAAATGACAACATAATGGACAAAACCTTCCCAGATCTAGACATATGGGACTATTTACCTTAAACCTAATGTTGATTCTAGTTAAGTTTTATTACTTTCAGTAGGCTGTTTTTTGCTATCTTTTAATTGTATTTTTTTCTTTCGCAAATGAGTAACATGAACTATATATGTCTGTGAGACACCTCCATTTAATGCACAACTGACCTCTTTATGTCTTTATATGTCTTTGTTCTATCTATCTTCCTTATTTTCTGTCTCCCTACCTGACAATCACAACCTTTAAAATGCGCTGTTTGGCCTAGTAGCAGACAGTTTTGGGTTCGCACTGAGAACCAAGACATCTAGCTTATCTAAGCCACTATCTATGACAGAGGCCAAGAGTGGGTGCTTAGGAAATAGTATTCCTAAGTGTGTCCTCCCACGAACATTTTTCATACAAACTTCACAAGGCTCAGTTGTATCCACACCATTATTTTTAATACTACTAGATGAACATTTCTTCCAAAAATATGCCTAATTACTTTTGAACACGTTTTTATATCTTTATTATCCAGAATTTGCTGTGGCAATGAGTTAGCATTGTAAGAAAACAGGGGTTTTTTAGACTTTAAAGTGATCAGCTGTGATCACTTTAGCTACTTTTAAGTATTCATTGGTGGTTTTCCACTTAAGGAGTGGCACTGAAATGCTTAAAAGCCTATAAGCACAGTCCTGACAGACAGGAAAGAAGTTTCAGCAAATGTATATCAACCTCAGTCATTATCTCCCTTCTAATTCCTCTTATGGATTTATCCTTAAGAGGAATTATTAGGGAGCCAATAGAAACTCACCCATCTAAATCCCTCTGGATTTTTAAAGAGTATAATGAGCATTTTCATTTCCCATCTTGAGACACTGTGTGGTATCTCTTTACATTCCTCCATCGTGGCCCTTCACCCTTGTCAGAAGTGGATGGATGAAACAATATCTTCTGTCTTTCTAGCTTCTAAGGGCATTGTTCAACTCATCTCATTAACATTTGTACAGTGGCTGATCAGGACTACTACAGAAACTTGATGTACTAATCCAAAACTCACTGAAGTTAATGAAAAGATTTCCCTTGACTCCACTGGGTGCCACGCGGCTCTCAGGCTCCAGAAGGGCAAGGACCTGACAGCCTTCTTAAGAACATTTCCTTTTATATGTTTATGATAGGCTAGAGGCTTTTGTTACAAGGCTAGAATGTCTGACATCTGCTCTTGGATGCTACCCTTGAAGATATCGCGTGAGTGTAAATAATGACATACTGTAAAGGCTGCTTAGCCAACGATAATACTGAAAATATAAAACTGTGCTGAGACATCAGTGCAAAACATAGTGTGTTGCTTATCTAATGTATCATTTTTTTGCAGAAGCCAGACAGTTAAGAGCACAATATCTTTCCAATCTGTTCAATTGTATTATCTGTCAGCTAGAATGTTATAAACCAAGAATCACTGATGAAAATCACAACACAGCTGATATTGTAGTATATACATGTAAATGATATAGCTGATGTGATGCCAGAGCTGTAAATTTACCTTGATGTTTATCTGGAAGGAGAAGAAACAGCTCATCCTGAAATTTATAATGCCTCTAAATGAGGAAGTAGTAAGGAGGTAAAAGGTATAAGGAAGAACAGTTTCACAGTAATTTTCTTACTTGTCCTATCTTGACTCAACTGAACCATCTGCTGGGGTTGGCTGTCTTTAGCTCCACAATAGGAAAAATCCACATTTAGCATGTAACCCCAGCCCAGAGTCCAACGCAGAACACACAATGCTAGTGTTTGTCCTTCAGGAAGATGCTAGGTGAGGAGGGGAAAAGATCCATCCATGTGTTACATAGGAGCCTGGCACAAGAGTGCCCAGGCTAAGGGTTACAACTAGGTTTAGAGGTATGTGTGCACCTTTAGAATATGAATAACTGATTCTCTGTCCTTCCCAGCATTTTGAATATCCTACTTCAATTTCCTAGTAGAATATCCTCATTGCTAGGCTATAAGTAAGACTGATAAGATGTGAGAACAGAACCATAACCATTCTTCCTGAAGAAGTTGTGCCACTGGTTGGGCAAAAAAAGCAAGAAACGATAGTGTGAGAGACAGTAAGGATATGTGAGCACTTTTCTACTGCCCAGTGATAAGGTGCCTCTGCTTGGAGGAGGGAGGCTTGATAACTTCCTCTTTTGCCTACTAGGACGCTGGTTTGAAACCTTAAACAAAAAAATTGCTTTTGACCTTTGTTGATAAATGGATCAAAAGAGGAATCCAAAGCTATTTAAAACTGCAGATGGAGAGAAACCTCCCCAGGGAAAAAATGTTCTGCCAGCATCTGCTGGCAAGTAAAGGTAGCTGCCAGGGTAGGCTAATCCTCATTTGCAATCAAGTTATGTAAGGATTTGAGGCATTGTTAGCATTCCAATACATTTTGGTGCTCGAGTTTTTATTTAGAATTGAAAACCTGTGGTGAGAGATCTCAGTTTAGTGTACTTGGGTGAACACATAACCACGCTGCAGCCTGTGACAGGATCAAGTTTAAAAAGAGTAAAATCAAGAAAATGGGAAGGAGACACCAATTTCTTTTCCCTGTCATGTTAAGAATTTAGTCGGGACCCCTGAGTTCCTCCACGAGAGATGAAACCCTGCTGGGTTTGCTGGAAAAGGTTGGCAGAGGAGAAGGGTGATAAGTGCAGCAGTAAAAACAAGGGGTAATGATGGTAACATCATGACTGGGGCAAGAGATAAACCTTTCCAGCAATTGTACTTCTCTATCATAGACTACAAAATAGAAATGGGGAATCGTTTAACAGAGATACACAGTGATTAGCTATTTTGCCCATTCAAACACAAAAAAGATCTTCTTTTTTTTTTTTTTTTTTTGCAAGTGGGGAAATATTGTTCATTACTGAGTAACCAGACAGCGTTGTTTACTTTCTCAAGTTTCTTCAAGGTGCTTAAGACATATTATTTGTATCTTTTGGGGGAAGAAATCTCTAGAAATTCTACCCCCAAATAGTCAAAGGGTAACATGCATAATTGCAATAACACAAAGGACAGATGTTTGGGGTTTCAACGGCAGGTGGCATCTAGTATGTGGATATGGAAATCTATTGATGATAACAGTGTGCTAGGCAATACGTAAAGGGCAGGGAATAAGACTGGGAAAAGTTATTTGAACAGTTCTAGGAGAAAGAGAAGACATCGACTTGGTTTTAGAGAAGGAAAGGTAAAGCCAATTTCAGGAAGAAGAAAAGATGTTACTAATTTCACTGTCTTTAATAGCAGGAATGTGATTCGTGCTTGATCTAGCGTGATTTTTATCTACTTAGCAGGTAGTACTAGGGAAAAAATGAGAAACGAGCACTGAGAAAAGGGAATTTTGGTTATACAGTGAGTTTTCTTGCATGTCTGCCTTTCAATTTTGAAATCATGCTGCTCTTAGATCACAAACGACTAATTCACTATAGAACTAACTAATGGAAATGCAATGGTGAAATGATTTTTTGTTTGTTTGTTTATTTTATAATGTTATTCATAATTTTTAAAACCTTAGTATGAACATGAATAAATATCTAATGTGGAAAATATAAAAATGAACTTTTAGGGATTGTTCCTAAAAGAGTATGCCTGAAGACTAATCCATGAACACCAATTTGTAATATACAGTTGAACATCCACAATTCCTTTTATTCAGCCTATTCAGAAGATATGTTATAGATAAGTAGTATTCTCACATTCCAGAACACAAGGCGGTTTCTTTCTTCATATTGTTAAATTAATCTTAGGGAGATGAATGATCTCATACACACATCCTTCATTTTTGTGGTCACACAAGTTAGTGTCATGATTTCTTTTGCAACCACACTACATCACAATTTTGTGTATATAGAAGTAATATTTCTACATTGCTAACTATCACTATTACAGTGGTGGTGAAGATGAAGCTGGAGTCTTTAAAGAAGAAGATTAAACAACCAACTATTAGAAATGTTAGTTCTTTCAGCCCTTACCAAGACTATTTTCGATGAATCTGTAATGTTATAGAGGGTAGCTAGCCAATGGTGCATATACTTAGAAAATAGAACAGATCAGAGAGGAACTTTTCACACAATAGAATTCTGAAAACAAAAAGTTTAGGTCAGTAAAGAAGCAGAGGTGGCAGGAGGCCTGCATGGGTGCACAAGGAGCTCATGATCAGCGGCATGAAGTTGGGCTGGAGGCCAGTCACTAGTGGTGTACTCCATGGGTCAATATTGGGTCCACTACTGTTTAACATCTTCATTAATGACATAAATGATGTAGCAGACTGCACCCTCTGCAAGTTTGCAGACAATACAAAACTGAGAAGCGTGGTTGGTTCACCAGGTGGCTGTGCTGCCCTTCAGATGGACCTCAGCAGGCTGGAGAAATGGGCCTACCGGAATGTCATGACTGGGGATCCTGGTGGACAAGAAGCTGATCATGAATCAGTAATGAACATTTGTGGCAAAGGCCAACAGCATCCAGGGCTGCATTGGGAAGAGCACTGCTGGTAGGCTGAGAGTGGCAATCCTTCCCCTCTACTCAGTACTGTGAGGCCACAGCTGAAGTCCTGTGTCCAGTTCTGGGCTCCCTAGTACAGGAGAGACATGGACTTACTGGAGCAAGTCCAGTGAAGGGCCAGAAAGATGATTAAGGGCTTGGAGCATCTGTCATATGGAGAGTCTGAGAGAGCTGGAGAAAAGAAGGCTCAAGGGGATCTTATAAATGTGTATAAATACCTGGGAGAGAATGAAGAAGAGGGAGGTAGACTGTTCTCATTGGTGCTTGCTGACAGGAGAAGAGGCAATGGGCACAAATTGAAACACAGAAAAACCTGTTTAAACATAAAAAAACACCCCTTTTTATAGTAAGTGGTCAAACACTGGAACAGGTTGCCCAGAGAGGTGATGGAGGCTTCATCCTTGGAGATATTCAGAGCCAAACTGGACATAGTCCTGAGTTACCTGCACTAGTTGACCCTACTTTGAGCTCGGTGTTGGACTAGACAGTCTCCACAGGTCCCTTCCAATGTCATCCATTCTGTAATTTGGTGATTCTAATTCTACCCTGAGTATTTTTATCCTCTTTGGCACATGATTAAAAAACAAAATTACAGTGTTAAAAGTAAATGGTATGCCCTGCTGATTGACAGAACATCATTATTCTTGAGACGATGATTCTCTGGAAACAATGATTCTCTATCCGCTCCTTAATCTATCAAACTGATGATAATGCATAAGGATTTTATAGGTTTATGAGGCTTGGAGCAAAGGTTATATAAAATGCAGAATGTTATTGTACATGTTAACACATAAGAAGGTCAGCTACTGTTCATAGATCTTTGTGGATTACTACTGAAATTTGAGAAGTAACTACAGAATTAATTATGTAATGCTGCCCACATGTTTATATTTTCCTATGGAGAAACTGGTGCAGATGTGTTGTATGTGTATACAGTCTCTTTTGGCAGTGCACCTGGTTTTGTTGGGGATGTTCAGTTTCATTAAACAATAGATAGCATTTCATTCATTTATCTCAGATTACTTGTGGGCAAAACTTTGAACATATCTCTTTCAAGCAGAACTTCTATAATAAAACGATTTCTTATGATTTCTTAGTTCTGTTCATAAGTAGGCAGCTTCTAATTTAAGATAGATAATTAGATGCTTATTTCATGGTCTTTTGAAATCCTTTTCATTAATAGAAAATGAACATCTCCCTAGATAGGCGGTCACACATTCTGGCTGTGTTCTGGGCATTTCTGCACAGTCTAGAGGAGTGCAGTGTTATAATTTAGGACGGATCTTTCCCTACCTCTCTAATTTGGCACCAGATTGCAGAGAATCTTTCTGATGCATGGTACCAATATTCAGACAGCAAGATATATCAGCAGCAAGACCTTTGTTGACTCCTTATTAAAGAATAATATTTCTTTTGAGAACAAAAGACAGTCTTGATGTCGATATAAAGGAGAGAGATACATAGCCTGGGGGACAGATTGTTAGGTGTGCTCCCCGATAAGGCAGCTCGTTATTAGCAATGAGAAGGTAGCTAAGGTTGGACTCAGAGTACATAATGTCAGGATGTCTGGACCCAGGAATATTGACCCATATGTACAGATGGTCTTTGTAGCTGTTATGCCAGTAGGCAATCTGGGGATGCACTAAGAGGAACCAATTAGGATATTCACAGTGGTGCTCAGATACCTTTTGAATGATATATGGGACAAGCTAGGAATATGAACCTTTTTGGTGAGTCCAAGACATCTGGAAAAGTTCTGGGATTTGGTGTTGGGATGGTCACACCCCATCCTGTTCAGTCAGCTCTCAAATCTGTGTGCAAAGACATTATGCACTGACAAAAACATAATAGCATGGTTTAACTACTTTTCTCCAGCCTCTCCTGACCTGGACCTGCCTGCCTTGGCCTCACCCATCCAGTCCCTGTTGCAGGTCTTGCTCTCTTTCTGTATCTATGCCACTCCCCTGACCACCTGTACTGTTACTGCTGTGTTCTCACCTCTATCTGATATTCTGTGTGCTACTGCCATATCTCATGAGTTCCTCTAGCTTCTACCTGTCCAATAGCATGATATCCAAATCTGGAGTTCCCCAAAAAACGCTGGACATGCTTGTTCTTTCCCCCTTTCTTTCCTACAGTCTTAGTTCATCCTCTCACAAGTCCTAAGGCCAGGTCAAGCCAGTTCTGGAAGCTGAAATATTTTGATTTCATCGTTAATATCATGGGGTAGCTGAAAGAAATGGCAGACAAAAGTTCAACATAGCCTATGTGGAAGTTATTTCTTGGAAAATTTAAAACATTGGTTTCTTCCTTTCTGATTTGGGGGTTTTCTGAGATGCAAAACCTGAATATTTAACAGAAGTTTAGAGAAACTATTACAATTATTATCTGCTTTCTACACCAAGGACTGGAAATAAAGGTTTTAGGGATCTGAGTGGGAAAGAAGATAGTAGTTAAAATATTGAAGAACCTAAGTAAGTGAATAGGCAAGGCCAAAATATTGTAGTAACGTGATCATTTGTAGCAGGATAAAGATACTTGGCTGAGTCTTTTCTCCCAAAGTTCCCTTATTCAGTCTGAGTCTTTGTGATGTTACAGAAGAGAAAGGTCCTAAAAGACTAATCAATCTAACTAGCCATATTGGATTCCTGTGGTACTCAAATGAAGGTGAAATTAATGTAAACTGATCACTGTAGAATCCCTTCCTTTTCTGTAGCTATCTTTAAGAAAATTTATGTAAGGGGCACCTTGCTTGCAAACATTTTTGACTGTCAAAAGTCAGGTACAAGCGCATAGCACACTGAATGTGGGGAGAAAAGGTCTCATGCTGCTGTAAATACGTGTGGTCTTCCATGCTAGATTTTGAGATGGATTGTGTTAGAAGATTTTTAAACACTAGTCAGACAGGAATGTCGCTTTCTTTCCGTCCTGTATGATATGCATGCAAAGTGACAGTGCAGGCACTATTTTAAGGTTTAAATGGTAACTGTCAGATGTTCGCCAGTCCATAACTTTATTATGATATATTTTCCTAGTTGTACATTTTTAATATGGTAGATTTTTAACGAGAATATAAATTCCATGCGCACACCAAGAACAGCTAAGCCTGGTATCATTACAGTGCCATAAATACAGAAACTTGTGCAAATATGTATCTTCTAGCTTCTAAATGAATTTTATCTACTGTTTGAAGTCACCCGACATGATCTTTTATATGCATCATACATGAAGAAAGAACAAGCCTGTCAGTCATGCAGTATCTCATGCATGATCAGAAGTTCACCTGGGATTTCCTAGTATATTCTTGATCTGTTCTACAAAGCACATTCATTTTAGTTTGCCAGTCTGCTTAAACAGGAAGATGCCTATGCAGATTAAACTTCTGTCTTAAAGGAATGATTTAATAAGATAAATATACGACGCTATATGCAACTCTGAAACTTCATTGTGATTTCTGAGGGTTGATAGAAACATCAGGCTCTCGTTGCTTGTTGAATGAATTTGAGCTGTATTTACTGTAATACCGAAAGAGAACTCTCACACACTATTCATGAAAGACTGAGAGTAACATAGCTCTGTTGGTATCTTATTTTAACAATATCTGTGTCTATTAAAATGGCAACTACTCTGCATTTTTAATTTACTGTGTGTGAGACTGCTTTGTCAGCCTCTCTAACAAGGCACCTACCAAAAACGTTCAATCAGGAGCAAAAATTCCATATTTCAGTCAAAAGAAACATGATCAAGTTTCAGGATAACACAGTGATTTTAACTCACATAAATGCTTAATCTAAGTAGCTCTCTCCTTTGCAAATGGTTCTTTTTTTGTTTTGGGTTCCATTGGTCCATATGTGTGCACACATAAAAACATATTTCCATTAACAATATTAAATATGAACCTGTAATTTAACAGCCAACGTTTGTATGGGTATCTAAGTTAGATTTTAGTAGTGCTAACCCAACAAAAAATGATATTGCTTGAAGCATTTGAAGAAGTGCTCTCAATAGATCATCATATTATATCGCACCTCCTGAACTATATACAAATTAAGAAGAAAGACAAAGACAGGAAATGGAGATTGTGAATATCAGCACAAAGGTACTATACATTATAGGTACATATTTGAACACTAACCTCATTAAGGATATTGTGGACTCGCAGAATTTCTTTGTGGAAAAGATTTGTGCTTGTTCATATTTGGCTAGATCTCAAGTTACACTGTATTTAATTTAATCAGTCACTTTCCAACAGTAAAGACACAACCCTATATTACTTGAAAACAAAATTTCTTGACTTCAGGTCTCTATGTCAGATTTTGAGAAAAGGATCAAGAGTTCATATTTTTCCTAACTCAGCATGTCTAGGTGCATATTTCAACAGAACACTTTGGAGGGACTTTAATTTGTATAATTTGCTATTTTAATTTAGAAAAACAATACAAAATAAAATAGAAGTTTATCTGGGGGTTGAATGACATAAGGCCAACTCTCATAAAAGTCAGGGCCAATTTGCTGCAATTTGGAGAATAAAGTAGTGGGAGTTACTATGTAATAAATCCAACTGAGTGTGAGAGAGCAAAACTTATTTTTAGTTTTTGTTTCAGAGTTCTGAAAATTAATCCTCATCCTCGTTTAGGAGACACTCATGTAATAACATAAAGCCTCTTAGTCCTTGGGGAAGTTCCATGGACAGTGCTTCCCATTACATCAGAGACTGAGCTGTCTGTACACTGTAATCAATACAGCCAAGAGGATGATTCGGTATATCACCCTTCTCAGCTGTGATTCATCATTAAAAGTCATTTTGCTTTCAAAGATTTTTTTTTCCCCCAGTCTTACTGTCCTGAGCAACTGAAAATACACACATTAGGAGAACAGCACTTTATCAAATTATTTCTCCATTGAGAAACCAAGAGCTGTTTACCTATTTCTTTTTGAAAATGGTCTACAGAAACTTCAGAAAAATTTAAGACAATGAGGTATGTCCCCATTTATTATTTTTTTAACCACTGCTAACAATGTTAGCAGAGCATTCACAATGTAGCAGAGAAATTTGCAGAAATAATGGCCAAACGATAAATATGAGATGGAGAAAGACATAAAAGCTTGCAATAAAACCAGTGGGATTAATCTGACCTAATTTCAGCCATGCAAGAATTAGGCTTCTGAGCTAGTCTATTTGTCTAGGCTCTTTCTGTAGTCAAAAGGGACGAATAATCACCTCATGGGAGTGGTTCAGCTGTTGATAATTAGTGATAGTATTCAACAATTCAGCTCCAGATGACACCACCAGACATCTGTTTTATGGTGACTTGAATCACTCTTTTATTTCTATTGATTCTGTTGAATAATAGTCCATTGATGATAAAGAAAGTTTAAGAAACAGCATACCTGCAGACATCTATGTGTAAACACCTGCATTTGGGTGTCTTAATTCTGAATTGAATTCCTTCAAGGTTGGGTAGCAGGTAGAGAGAATCACCACAGAGACCGCCATTGTCAACTGATCTGTTGTGTGCTGCTATCTACATGCTCTTATTCATCATAAATGAGAGATAAAAGTATTGTCTTAAGTTTCAGTGAAAGAAGTTTAATCTAATACACTTTAAACACATTTGAGACAAGCTAGTAATACACACAGGGTTGGGTAATAGATTTACTCCAATCCATCAAGCCATGTTAACTCAATCTGACTTGGAGCAATAATGCTGAGTTGGTGCTGTTTCTTATTCATCAGTCCCCTGATTTAAGTGCCTAAACCAGAACAGGTCCTCCCTGACTGGGAAGAGACAGAAATGTGTCCATTTAAGCTCATTCTCCGTGTTGCCAGGAGCATTACAGGAAGAAATGCAAAGCTCTTCTACTTTGCATTATATAATTACTGTTTATTGAACAGAAAGGAAGGAGGAAAAGGAAAAATGGATTCATTATCCCAGTGATTAGACAATTTATCTGAACTATGAGGGAATTTATTTTAGTCCTTGCTTCACTGTTCTGGAGACTTAATCCAAGAAAGGTTGATTAAAAGAAATGTAGGTGCCTCAAGAGTTTAATCAGCTAGATAAGGCAGAGCTTTTGAGGTTCTAATGTTTGAATATACATGCCTAAAGTTGAACTAATATGTAGTGCAGAGTCTTAGAGACTGGTAAATCTGCAGAGCACAGTACAGTAGAGAATCACTGCTCTGTGTTTGTGTAGCACTCAGCTTGAGGAAACATGCCCTCACTCTTATCCACTTAACAAAGCTGCTTTATCTTACGCTTCTTTGCACTTTCAGGCTCAATGGTTGGTTGGGCACATCAATCTGCATCTGAATACACTCAGTATACTCATGGCGTTCATGGATCTGGTCAAATTACTCCCAAAACCTCAGGAGTCATGTGTCTCTGAGCATCTTTGAGATGTCCCATTTTTTTGATTCCAGGTCAAGCCGTACAAAGCAAAATAATTCTTGGGTGCTAACAGTGAGATGACATAAAAGATTAAAAACTCGAGCAGATGTTTGATTTAGGAAATATATGAATGCCACTGTGATTGAATGCCTTATTAGGTGATTCATGAGAGCTGTATTAAATTTGGGTTGTGCTTGTTTACTTTTGGACAAACATTTTTTTTCGCTTTTACTACTATCTCAGTAGTGATGGAAAGAATCATACTGAGATAGAGTTCCATCATCACCTTCAACATTTGTAGGCTAAGCTGTTGTTCTGATACACTAGGAATGTGATAAACTTTGTGAATGTACACATTTCAGGACTTGAAAGGGCCTAAACTTTAACAGAAAACCAAGCTGAAAGGTAAGTATTTTATGAAATCTGTCTTTCACTAGAGGCAAAGAAGAAACACAGCGGAAAAAGAAAGTGCATAAAGTAACAAAACAAATGGTAGTGTAATCAAAGAATAACAATATAGTTCCAAAAGCAGGTATTTGCAAGAGCTAACATTCAAGACATGGTTTCTCTAAACTTTAATCCTATAATGTCTATTATCAACAAAGAAAGTCTATGGAGATTCAGAAGAGAAATTTAATTTAGTTTATCTAGAAGAGACTTGGAGGATCTATCTATAGGCAAGCTAACATCCTCTCTCTTACTTTGACCTTTTAAAAATACATCAGTAAGACAGAGCCTATTGAATGGGGGGGGATGTTTATTTTGATAGGCTTTAAATTTCAAAGCAGGAGAGGACAGCATATCAAGCTCACTGGAAAATAAGTTCTAAGAAAAGTCTGAAAGTTCAAAATATAGCATGGAGGAAAATAACGTAATACTTTGTTCCAGAAGCATCAGAATGGTCATCTTGAAATGTATCCTACATGTATCAAAACTACTATTATTAGGTACATTATATATATTTAATATATATAAGCATATAAATTACATTTGTAATTATATAACTGTTTACATTAGATAAATGCACAAAATAGAAAATGAAGTGCAATTCTAGATTTTACAGATAAGTATTACATTTAATATTAACATTATTTCTTCACTATGAGGGTGGTGAGGCACTGGAACAGGTTGCCCAGAGAAGTTGTGGATGCCCCATCCCTGGAAGTGTTCAAGGCCAGGTTGGATGGGGCTTTGAGCAACCTGATCTAGTGGAAGGTGTCCCTGCCCATGGCAGGGGGGTTGGAACGAGATGATCTTTAAGGTCCCTTTCAACCCCAACCATTCTATGATTCTATGATTCTATGATTATTAACATTATGTGATCCAGAGGGACCTTGACAGGCTCTAGAAGTGGGCCCATGTTGACCTCATGAAGTTCAACAAGGCCAAGGGCAAGGTCCTGCACCTGGCTTGGGGCAATCACCAGTATTAGTACAGACTGTGTGGTGAATGGATTGAGAGCAGCCCTGCGGAGAAGAACTTGGGGATACTGGTTGGTTTTACTTAAGAATAGAGTTATAACTCTGTAGATTGGATTTATAACAGCAGATATATGGGAATGGTGCTTGCATTGCATGATCTGCCCCTGTTCTGTTTTCAGAAAATTCATTTTCCCAAGTTAGCAAAGAGAGAGCTTGAAAGTGTAAGAACCAATATTCTGAGAACAATCCATATACTTTGTGCATGCATTGCTAGATATTTTTTTAAGTGCAAATATGTACTATACTCTGCTTTTTTTAAAAAAAAAAAGGGTACTTGCTGACTAGTATTAGATAAATATTTCTTCTGTTTATCCTGAAAAATCACCTGAACTCACAGAAACCATGAATTTACTAGGCTCTGTATGCATGTTAAAAAGATGCAAAGAATCCACATGCTTTAAAGAAAAGTTAGATTCATCAGTTTTCTCTTAACTCTCATTTCATAGATGAAAAAGGAGAATTGTATCTCCTTTCTAGGTCTCAATTCCAGTATTTTTTTAATGTAAAACTTTTAGTTATAAAAAAAGAAACGATTGGTAGGCTTAGATGTAACATGCTGTTTCAAAGCATGGGTACTGTAAATACATGGGTACCAAAAAACCTAACAAACAAAAAAGCATGGGAACAATTAATAGGTATTAATCTATTGTATCAGTAAGACAAGAAATTAATTTTATCCTGACCAGAAAGCATCTCTTATTCCTTTACAGATACCTAAACTATCCTCAGTACCACCTCTGGGCTCCCTCCAGTGCCACCTTAGGTTCAATGGCCACATCTGTTTCATGTAGTTTTGCATAGTTTTCTCATTATCAGCTCAGGGGAAAAGTTTGTATGAAGTGTAATCTTTCACAGTAATAAATTCTTCTTTTAGGGGGCATTTTTCAGATTATGCTATTGCTTTAGAATTTGTTTTATGGTCATTTTTGGATGCACATCTTACTGTTTACATGAGAGAAGCCAAGTTGAAAAATCGATGTGGAAGACTGTGAGGTTGTGAATGTGGTTGAAAGACATTCCCAAAGGGAACATAGGCATCAAAGTCTAGCAAAGTGATTTGTAAAGTAATAAAGCTCACACCTAGTGCTTACACAATTAAGGACCTGTTAGGGCCTAAACTTTGACCATTTATTGGCTTAGATATCTCAAGTTCTGCTATTATTACCTTCCCAGAATTCCACCTTTTGGGTTGACTGGGAACCTGGACACCTGTCTTCTTCAAAGGGCTGCATAAGTGGGATGTCTAAATGCCCACATATTTTTTAGGAAGACTAAGACAACAGATCAGTTCAATGCTAATTTAACTCATTGACAGGACTGCGTCTGGAAGAAAGAATAATTGCTGTGATGCCTCTTGGGATCTGCAGTTCTGAGTTATTCAAAACCACCATATAAGCTCTGCTCTTCAGCTGGATCATCTCTCCTTCAGTATCTGTATCCCATTCATGGAGATCTTTATGGTTGCCGAGGAGCCTGGATAGAACATAGTGCATATTGAAAAAAAACCCAAGCCATCAAAGAAGTTAATTTCAATTTTTATCAATTAACAGTTTTCAAAATTCAGTCCCTTTGTGCAGAAAACTTCACTGACCCTCTAACAGGCAAGTAAAAGTTGTATTCATACATTGCAAATTTAGTGAGGTTATACAGCTTAGCTATTTTTCTATAAATAATTTTATCATTAGAAAAGGTATGAGTAAACCGTTTGTTGAACTATGTGTTCATTCATCTAACTCTGCATTTGTTGGTAGAAGCAAAATCTTTGACAGTTGTGATGTTTCAATGCACACTAGCAAATACGTTGATGGATCATTCAGAATTTTGATTTGTGAAACATTTAAAATAACTGGGTAAAAGCCTATGATGACTACAATACCTAATCACTTAATCATCAAAATTTTATCTCACCTGAATGTAAGGCTGAAATTCAGTTGCCTAAGCATTTGCTGCTATATTACATACTTGGAATATTCTGTTTGGTTTCCAGCTGCTGCTGCAGATGGATGTGGGTCTCTTAACTTCTGTGTCTTCTCTGTCGGCTCCATGAGGATACCTCAGGTAATCTTCAGCATCTCTGTGTAGGCACCTGAATCATTCCTGAAATATCTAAAAGCTGTCCTTCTAAATCTAGGATAATTATCCTTTTTATAGTCAGTGGAGAGAAAAATATACTTACAGAGGGTGACTCAGGTAACTAAGTCATCTTGGACACCTATTTTATGAGGCTATGAATCATTTGGTGAAGATGCCTTTTATACTCCATTGCATATAAAGGGAGTGACTGAGTTAGACATCTAACTTTTTAGACATAGTTGTTAGGTGAAATGAATCTTTACTGTGCTCACAACTAACACTATAACTTAGCATCATAATGTAAATATATGTTGGCCTTTATTTTAAAAACCAACGTATATTGTTATATAAAATTATTTAAAAGTTTTTAGTCTAAAACCCACTAAAGATGAGCTTAATTTTTCAACTGATTTTAAGAACTGTTGAATCAATCCTAGACTGAAAACTCTGGGAAAAAAGAATAAAATTCTGAGAAAGGAAAATGATTTTGTAAATGGAAAAAGGAAAAAGGAAACACAAAGTAAAATGTATTTGTACGGAAATTGTTTAGTTGTGTGGTCCTAAATTTGATAATTCTAGAATAGAAAGTAAAATGTTTGTTTCTTCTAAAATCTTACAGTGCCTCCATGTTTGATATTGTGCTGTCAACAAGAGATTCTGAAAAAATCATGGACAATGCATGTCTACACTCTAGCAACAGAAGTCTGTACAGGAAAATCAGGTCATGATTCCACAGCAGAGTGTGGAAGAATGAGCTCAAACTAACTAATGTGAAGCCTACTCAGCTGTTTCAGATCTATGCTGCAATGACTTACCCAAAGAAAAGGCAAAAGAGAGACTTCACTTTTGTCTATAAGTACCTACATAAGGAATAGAAAACTGCTAATAGAAAGCTCTCCAAATCTAGCAGGCAAGGTTATAAAAAAAAAAATCTAAAGATTAGAGCCTGAGGTAAGTAAAATTTGGATTATGATTTAAGGCATGAGTGAATTAGGTACTAGAAAAACTTGAGATAAAGAAAACATGAAAATTCAGGAAAACCTGGTGGCCACTGATATGCAAGAGATCAGAGCAGAGAATCACAGTGACCTTCTCAATCTTGGACTCTACAGCCAGAAATTACATGATGACTGAAATAGAAAAATTATCCAACAGGGCCGTTGCTGATCCTGATAGTAGACATTGCTTTTTCTCTGTGGGACTCACTTGCTGATGATCAAAGATTTATCCCTAATGACAAGAGTTAGGAATCCAAAAGAAAACTATATCTTTAGTATTCCTTCAAACCTCTCTGGGGATTATAATTGTCACACTTGCTACTGTGGTGTATTAAAGTGGTGATGTTCTCTCTCCTCAAGTTTCTTGTAGAAGAAAAGCAATTCTTGTTCAAAGCTGAATAAGCCAGAATTTTAAGTGCTCATTAGACTCCGGTACAGTTGATATCTCAAGCAGCTCATGCTAGCTTGATGTAGGATCATTCTACTCAGCTGACTCCTTCCTTGCTTGCTTGCTAGCAGGAAAAGTCTTCTCCACTTTAGATTTACCCTGGTTCTGTCTCCCGCCTTTTCTTTTTATATCGAGTCTTGACAGCAACTGGAACAAAATGAAACCTCTTCAGAGCCTGAGTGTCAGAAATCTTTAGCTCTTTACATGGCCATGCATTCCAGCCCTGGGGCAGCTAGGAGAGGCCATGTGGCTTCTATGGCCTCATGAGTCCATCTGGCTTTGTTGTAGCAAGTTATACTGCTGGTCTGATAGAAAGACTTCATGAGTGGAAATGATTTGTGGGGAGCATTCTGGAAATTCAGCTTTAAATTTTTTGCTGTTATGTTCACTGCTAAACTGGAAGTTGTTCATGACTGAGCAGACATGGGTTTATGAGCATACTTTGTCTGAAAAATGCCGTAAAGATGCATTGCAATGCATATATAATTCTTCATTTGCTTCATAATATCTACTAAATTCAGGAGGTCAATGCATACTAGAACTAACTGTTGGTAATATTTTTGGAATAGATTTTTTTCAGGTAAAGATGGTTTTGGACATTACAGATAGAGATTGCACAGTCAGAGGTTTTTACTAATACAGCCACCATAAAGGACAAGTGAGAAGTGACCACAAAGCCCACAAAGGTCTTATTTACCCAGCAGATTTATTGAGAGAAAGCACTAAGTAGGAATTTGTTAGCATATGTGAATGGACCTAGGCAAAATTCTCCTGAATAAAAAGTACTTTTATGATATTATATGGACAACCATGTGTTTTTATCAACTGAGTTTGAACACAGATTATTTTCCAATCTTCTGTCACTTCAAGTAGAAAAAAAAGATAAGATGAATCACAAAATCACACCTTTGATATTAGAGGTGAGACTACATTTTGGAAGCTATACAAAGCTAAAGTAATAAGTCTTCATTAACAGTAGGCAATAGCAGATTACTTGTCTTTATGCAGGCTAGCACGAGATGAGTGAAGCATGTGCTTTGTTAGCAAGTCTCAGTGATATTTTCTGAAAGCAAAGAATTAGTAAGGGTCAGAAATCTAGTTCCATTCAAGATTAGCATATGTTAACCTGTTTATTAAATTTTTATGTTTGCACAGCTGAGTGCAAGTGCATGGGTGCACATAGATTTGCTGTATTTGCAGTGCAAGTAGAATATTGCTGTTACAATCCCATTCTCCAGATATTTCTGAAAAAAGAACTGAAAACAGGTACTATTCTCAAGGTTTCTTATTAAAGAGATTTTATTGATCACTGTCTACGTCATTAATAAAGATATTAAACAGTACCGGTCCCAATATGGAGGGACACCACTTGATACTGATTTCCATTTGGACGTTGAATCATTGACTACAGCTCTTTGTATGCGGCCATCCAGCCAATTACTTATCCATCAAATAGTCCATCCATCAAATCCATCTCTCCTATTAGAGACAAGGAGGTTGTGTGGGACCATGCCAAAGGCCTTACAGAGGTCCAGGTAAATGACATCAGTTGCTCTTCCTTAGCCACCAATGCAGTCACTCTATCATAGAAGGCCACCAGTTTAGTCAGTCCTGGGCATCCTGCTCTAGGTGACCCTACTCTGAGCAGGAGGCTGGACTAGGCTATCTCCAGAGGTGCCATCCAACCTTAACACTTTTGTGATTTTGTGACTCTATGATCATAATTTTGGAAAGTGACAAATTAAAGGGGAGTATTATTTCAGTGGTGTCTTTTTTTCAATCCAGGGGTAAAACTATAAAAATGTCTAAACGAACATGTCATCCATTAAGTTCTTTGAGAACTGTAAATATTTTTATTGATCACTATTTGTAGTAGGCTGCAGAATATATTAGTGAAAAATACTTCCTTGTTTCAACTTTGAATGATTTGATGCAGCCTGATTAAAGAACTGAAAATATGTCACTTGCTCACATGTGGACATAACTGAAGTTATTTAGTGAGGCCTTTATCAGCAATGATGCTGTGATTTGGGAAGACCTAAATGTATTCTCACCACTTGCCCAATTATTATCATCACACATAATCTGTTATGATTATAGAAAAATAGATGTTGTAAATCAGGACAGACCAGAGCAGTGTGAAAAATCTTACAGTCATTGGTTTCATTAGACTTGCTTCAAGACAGTGAGTTTTCCTTCTTCAATATGTAGACAATCCTTTGGATCGAGTTTTGAGATTATGAGGAGAAACCTTGACAACTGAATTTTTCCAACCAGCTACCTTATTTCACTAGTGTTCAACTTTCAAAAAATTAGTCCACTACAATTTGATGTGAACAGGTTAGACATAACTGTTAAAGAATTATCTTTGTTCTCTATTAACAAGAGCTGTTATGATTATTTACTGATTATCTCAGCTAGTAAAGCGGGGTGCTTTTATTCAGCACTTTGTCCAATAAAATGAAAATCCTATCCTAAGTGTCACTGTTACTTTTCACAGTATTGGATTTCAAAGTAACACATGTGGGTAGTACCCAGTATAAATAAAGCATAAACTCAGCAAATGTGAAGAGTGAATAAAATTTTAAACTATAATTTTATTGACCATAAAGAGAAGCATTAAGAGAAACAATATAAACGTGTACAAACAGAATAGCAAAACCATGGTACTCCTTCAGCAATGTAATATACATCTTTCCAGCAGGACTTTAAAGCAGACCCCCAGCACTTCTTAAGGTGTAGTGCTACTGGGACTAATAGGCCCAGATTTATCTCTCCTAATTTTAGCTGCTTAACTGAGGAGCTTTGCTGTTCAATGAAGAGAGGAAATGACAGGTATTTCCAGAAGCTAATTCACTCAGATCTATGTTCTCAGATAGATTGAATTACTGAAGACACCTATTTCTTTTCATCACTGAGAGTGAAAGTCCTGGGTGATTAGATAACTTAGCCATCTTAGTTGGGTGTCTAACTGTAGTGAATCTAACGTGCTTCCAAATTTGACTTAGCTATTTTCGCTTGAACTAAACTTGAATTTTCGCTGGAGCTAAAATTGTTCCACAAATTCTGCCAGTGAAGGGTCAGAAACAAATGCAATCGGTATGGATTTTTACCTGCATCTTTGGGATGCCAATCTCAGTGGATCTAGAATAGGGAAAGAGTCACAGCCCCCAACCATTCCTCCTGCCAAACTGATTTAAGGAAAGAGCAGGGGAAGCCTTACAAAGGGCAGATCAGTTTACATTCCTTCTAGTGTCCAGAA
The DNA here is from genome assembly GCF_018139145.2 of Gymnogyps californianus. NCBI lineage: Eukaryota > Metazoa > Chordata > Aves > Accipitriformes > Cathartidae > Gymnogyps > Gymnogyps californianus. The sequence continues at coordinate 106,157,765 of NC_059473.1, forward strand.
TACAGTGCTTTCTCCATGGCTCCCAAGGACTGATGTAGCTCTACTCTGTCTCTATTTTCTGCACTGACAAAATGCCACAATTTTTCCTGTTGCTGGACATAGGCAAGAAATATTTTTTCCATGCTGGGAAAATCATAGAATCATAGAATGGTTTGGGTTGAAAGGGACCTTAAAGATCATCTCGTTCCAACCCCCCTGCCATGGGCAGGGACACCTTCCACTAGATCAGGTTGCTCAAAGCCCCATCCAACCGGGCCTTGAACACTTCCAGGGAGGGGGTGTTCACAACCTCTCTGGGCAAATAATAATTACAAATTAAAATACAGAAAATAATTATAATAATAATTAAAGATATAATAGTCATTAAAATAAAAAATAATTAAAAATATAAAAATATTGCTGTTGTGAATTACAACTAACTCTTCAAACTTTAATTTAATATTTATCCAAGGAAAATCATTATCATGTCAGTTGAAATGTCTTTTTTCTCTAATCGGTACATGTGTCATTTTGTTCTGTGCTTTAAAAAGACCATTACTCTAATTTGCTTACATTTAAAATCCGGAAGGGATATCAAACAGAGAAGATATATCTTTATCTACAGCAATTTCAAAGCTATAGAGGAAAAAATTCCAAAGAAGAAAATAGTTATAATTACCTTCCTTGTGAACATTTTTTGCTTTGACCATACACCATTTATTATGAAAAAAGTATTTTCTTAAAAGATCCTTTACTAGCTTTACCTCATTCTCCCCCCCTTTTGGTTTCCTGTCCTTACAAAATTCCATCCTTAAGGTAAGTGAATCTCCGCAGGGATCAGATTGGACCTGCTAGCTATGCTGATCTCTAATTTTTACTATTGGCTCTTTCAACACAAAGATGAGGCCTATTGTTGTTCTGCCTACATCCTGATATTGCCACTACTGTCAGTACAGTAAATTTTAACTGCACAGCAATTCAGAACAAGAATAAAGAACAGAAAAGATTAGCTCAATTGCATTTCAGAATTTGCTAGTGCATCATTTGAATCATTCAGTTCTTGTGTTGTTTTTAAGCTTATTTTCCAGAAAGCGTTCAGCAATTCACTGGTTGAAAGCTAGCTCTTGCGTCTATAAAATTTCATATGCTTGATCCCCAGCTGTTTCAACAATCCTAAATCACTATCCACTCTTGAAAATTTAGATCAGGCTTCAACATTTTAAATTCTTTAACTTGTTATTGGTAAAGATAGGTGAGAGCTGGAGAAGTGTGTGATCAGCTGAATAACCAAGATGTGAATCAACAACAGCAAGATTTGTATATCTCTTTAGTTACTTGAAAACAGAGATAAAAGTACATAGAAGAGTCAATATAAAGTACAGGTCTAACTCATGTAGTAAGTGAAAATAATCTTCAAAGTCAAAATTACAAGTTGATATATTGTACATAATTCAATAGTTCTTTCAGAATTTTTAGGTGTTTGAGAGTTTTCTTAAAATCTTGCTCCAACAAGCTGCATACACTTTTAAAAAAATCTAGCCTTCTGTTGTGCATGAAGACAATGTCAAGACAGTAGAAAGACATGAAGCCTGATTAGATTAAACAGTCCTCTGCTATCCAGAATTATTAAAATTACTATGGAGTTGCGCTCTTCAATAGAATAGTTTTATTCAGGGTGGTTTTTTGGGGAGGGGAGGTTATTGACACTAATTTTTTCTAAAGATTTGTTAATTCTGATATGGTGACTACAAATATGCAGAACAGTTGGTAAACCATCATCTACCAGGAGCTGCCAGTGTGCCCCAGCCTAAGAAGACTTGAAGATACTCACAGAATTACATGCAAAGTGGTTCATGTGACAAGAGCAATTGCTTCTGTCAATTCTTTCAGCTTTCTGATGTTTTATACAGATGATTCCTTGTTAGACAGTTTTCATAAATTTCCAGTCTCATCCACATTCTGAGTCACTTACTCAGAAGTTCTGGATAGATCTGGTAGAAGAGATACAATGCTAAATATGCTTTGTAGCCCATGTCTCCCCATTAATCTTCCTGCCAGCTCTTTATGCTTATTTAGTAAAGAGGGAAATAGATTAAAACCCTAGGAAATGTACACATCAGTACCCTGCAGAAAAAGAGCAACAGCATAGCAGGCAGGCTTTTTGGGATTATCAGCAATGAGGGAACAGATACTGTTTGCTGTCTAGCAGAAACCTCCCTTTTATTAATTCAAAACAGAATATTCAACTTTGGATCATCTTATGAACAAAACCCTTATGCAAGATCTTGTCTTGGATGGCATTGATGTGCTCCTCTCTCAATGGACCTTGTCCTTCTGTATTGGCAATTTTCAGCCAGAATGGATGCAGAACTATGTTTCTAATAAATCAAAGCCAGACATAACTACTTAAGACATATGATTTGTCTGTTATGCCCTTTGCTGAGTACTGACAGATGCAAGCATCCTGGACTGAACCTGTTTTATTCTAGTGTTGGACAGCTTTCAAGCAAAATGTCTTTTCTTTTACAAACAGCTCCTTTGACTTTTTGAAACTTAATGAAACTTTATGCACACCTTTAGCATTTCCTGATTTTTCTGATTTTAAAACAATATTTTGTTAACATATTTTAACCAAAAATCATGCATAATGTTTCATTTATATTAGTCTTGTTTTTCTTGCTCCTACTTTCAGGAAGAGACCCATTATTTTTCAGGAGTGGAAGTGGAATCTTTCTCAAGATTTGAAAGTAATTTCTTTATTTCTCATTTCTATATACAAGTTCATGAGGTATCGTGGGGAAAATATGCATTGAATTGGAGTGTTACTAAATGGCAAAAAGTATAAATTGTGAACTTTTAAGGAAATAATTTCCTTAAAATTCCCTTAATTTCTTTTGCCTCATCCTATTCCATTTTATTTGCAAACTGAAAAAGAATTATCACACTAGAAACAATGAGCCACCAAATGAAGGCAAGTAATGGATGAAGAATTAAACCGTCCACCAAGTAGAAGAGATTTGCTAATTAGTCAGTCCAAGAACTTCGCCTTTACCTCCTGAAGAACATATGGACAAAAATCTCAATTCATTCTCAAACTTTAACTGTTGGTGGTATAGTTGTTTTTCTTTCTGTATCATCTGTTTCAAATCATCTGTAAACTTAGGTCACCTAGGAGGCCAGACAGAAACAGAAGAACTTTACTCTTAAGATTTAAACATCTATGGTTTGGTCTTCTACCACTGAAACCAACTGGAGTTTTGTTCTTGACTTGGACAAACTACCTTCTTTGATGGAAAGCTGTCATGTACATTTCTAGTATCAGAGGTCATATGAGTTACGGCTCAGTGGAAACTTGACCTGATGATCTTTCAGTTTCTTATTCTTTTGCTATGCCTATCAGATGACAGCACCACATTTGTTTAATTTAGAGATTATGGTCCAGATCCTCAACTGGGATATGAACCAACAAATACAAATACAAAACCTTAGAATTGATTTTGCATTTCCAATTTAAAGGGCTGAAAGTGTGGTCCTGTTTCAGCTTTCACTAGACATTCTTCCATATTTCTTTGTTTACAAAGAAACTACATTCACTATCCTCTAGCTTCTAGACACAGCTGAAAGAAATGAAAAAGAACAAATGTGTGGTGTTTAAGGATCATATTGCTCCATTCATTTTCATGGGTCAAAAATAAATGAGTACTCTGCAATTTTCAGCTGAACCAGGAGAAGAAATCACATGGAAGACATATTTTGCAATGAACAGCCTCCTCATTGGCCGTCCAAATATTTTGTTAACATAGAGGTTAAAATTCAAGTAAACTTCAGATATAGGAATACTGCATTCCTATATGTGTTGTATGACTGAGACAGAAGAGAGCTCTCTGCAGTATGCACCAAATGCCAAAGGCACAAAATGTGCCTCTACATAGTAACACTCAGACACATTGAAGATTTGTGAGGGTATGTTGAGGTAGGTGTGGCTCCACTTGCCCCAGCCTTTTCCAGTCCATCTTTGACCCATCTTGGAAGATGCATATACATTAAGGCATAGGATCAGTTCAGGGAACTTGTGTTCCATTTAACCACATCCATAATGCAGTCCAAAGGTCAAATGTGTAGTCCAAGATCTTCCTGAAGGGTGATGGGAGCTTTGTGCTGAAGCTGTAGGTTACATCAAGAGCTGAATTAGATCTTATGATAGCCCTCTTTTCTCAAACAGCTGCAGAGCTAAAATCAGCATAGCTTTGGAGAATGCTACAGATGAACCTGGCATTAAAAAGATGGCAGCACTTCTTTGCTGCAGATTGTTGCAGATTGTTATCCACAGCAGCTTACCTGGGAAAAAATATGAAGGCTTTTCTGCACAGCATTTACAAATCTGAAGGTAGATGCTCATGGTTCAACAGGCTATTGCAAAGATGCTTGAAGGTGCCTTCAAGAGGTCATTTAATGGGTGTACTCCACTAATGGGGTGGGTTTAGAAAGATATATGATCCTCTGTCCATTGTCTGAGCAGGCCATGTACAAGATGGCTCTGACCTGACAATAAATTAGGTACTTCCGTACTAAACCTCTGCTAATGAGAGCAGAAGAGCCCTAGTCTGTGTATGCATGTCCAAAGAAGCCACTGAGTATTTCTGTTGAGGGGCTAGAAATGGACCCATCCAAGTGGATTCCTGAGTCTGAACCTTCACTAACTTAGAGACTAAACCCAAGAAATATGTGTATCAAAGGGACATTTATCCAATGGGTACTTGCATCAGCACATAAGGAAGTAAAGGAAAAAGTTTATTGTCAAAATTAATTTTGGGCTATGTGCTTTATACATTATTTACATTTTGCTAATTCCTTGTTGCTTGTGCTCTCTCTCCCCTTAAACAGAAATGTTTTGGGGTTTTTTTTGTTTTATTATATGCACAGAGTTATTTACTCCTTGAGAATAGGAAAGCCAAAATACCTTTGGCCTTCAGAGGAAGGGTTTCATTTTCCCAGGTGCTTGAATGAATACTCATCTGGTTTTGTTCTGTAATTTTACAAAGAACTCATAGATTTTGAACTTGACCCTTCCTGCTGCTGACAAAACTTGGCAGAAGTGTTCCAGTGATATAATACAGAAATGCAACGCTAAGTTGTGCCTCTCCCTGTGATGTAATGCACCTACAGTGACCTTACAGAGAGTGACTCATAATATAGATTTGTCATAGACTTAAAGAAAAACAGTACTGCTTTTATCTGAAGGAAAGTAGAAGCAAGTAATTTTACTGCAAGTGCAGCCATCTTCCTGCATCCAAGAAGGACAATAAAAATTAGACTGCTAGCTTTGTTTTATCAAGAGAGGAAGCTTCAGTCATTTTATTTCATTTGTAGCAAAGTATGTGTTTTAAGCAGGTTATATCTGGGGTTTCAACAGAAGAAGTTGCTCTGTTGTATGTACAATGAACTGGAGAATGGGGTTAGTATCAGAGGCAGAGGAAGAAAATGCAATATTGGGAGGTAAGGAGGAGAATATGGAAATAAATACTCCATATTCAGGAGAATAACAGGTAATAACTGTCCCCCTAAAAACATCCATGGAAACTGGGCAATATGAAAGTGAAGAAAACATTAATAATTGTATCATTAACATTTTGAGTGCCTAATATGATTGATTAGAGTATTGATTACTGAATGATGAAAAAAAGTAAAAGTCATTCAACTGAAGGCACAATTCAGAACCAGAATTTCAGAGGGAAAGCTCTGAGTACAATTTCCTTTACACTAATTTCTTTTTGTGTACTTTTTGTGATCTTTTAAATTACCCATATAGAAAAAAAAAGAGGTAAATATAATTAAAAGTACAGACCAATAAGGATGTGTGTGGAAAACTAGATCATAGTATAAATGAAAATAAAGACAGATTTGATGATATAGAATGTTGATTCTGAAACAAAAAAATAATTGCATACTTATATAAGTGCTGTATTCCATTAAAATCTCTGCTACAAGATCACAGTAACTCAAAGTACCTCTGATAAGGCTGACTCAACATGCTATCTCCACTTCCTTAGGCTATTGCATTATACTTAATCTTTAATTACATTGGAGCATACTATTTTTTTTTTAAATTATTGTGTATCACACACCAAATCTGTGGCTATAGTCACACATGTCTAAGAAGCATACAAAAAAGTTTCCCAGGATATTTCTTAAAACATCCATGAAAGTAATTTGTAAGCAAGGTAAGACCAGCAGTTGTCCACAGGTGCACTGCTGCCAATTTCTACTCTTAGTTTTTGTCAAGGTCTTTGGATTTCCTTTATCCTGACAATGATACCAGCCTCCTCTATTTCCATTTCCCTGTCTAGTTTTCCTACATTACTCAAATTTCTTTATCTTTCCCTAGCTGGAACCACAACATGACCTACTCCCTATTCTCCTCAGTCTTCTTCGCCATATATATACATATGTGCCCTTGAATTGTCTGTTCTAATGGAGCTGAATTGCCTGCAGATGAAAAGACATAGAAATTTGATGTATATGTAATGGGAAAATTTAATTTCATTGACTACTGAGTATCTCAGTTTTTGGTAGGTGGATCTGTGGAATTCTGAAGTGGTGGATCACACAGAGGCAAGATTTATTGCTGAGAATTGAAACCTGTTTTTAATGTCCCTGAAGACTTCCCTAGCTGCTGTATATGCAAATATAATTTCTTCAGCCAGGATAGCTTTTCTTTGGACGTTTTGATGGACAGACTTGTGGTTGGGATTCTGCAAATCCTGAATGTGAAACTGTGAGTAGAGTGAGTGAAAGACAGAAGATAATGCTAGAAGCAATTGTTTCCTGAATTAGTCATCTTTAAAGGGTTATTTTTCATCAGTGTCAGTTTTTCAACTGATATATCATGAAACTTCACAAACAGCTGTGAGATCTGGTTGTGAGACAGTACAGGGGTAGGAAGGAACAGCTGGTAAGAGGGGAGGGAGAGCGGGGTATGTCATCTGCATGCACTAGCCCTACTGCTGAAGGAAATTGCATTTAACCGTACCTTGGGACTTCTTAGAGCGGGCAGTTTCCCTAACAACGGACATGCCGATTTACTCGTTGCTGGGTTTCCTGAGTTTATTCTGTCCCCATCTTTTGCCACTTAATAATGGTTTCAAGAGTCAGCTTATGAATGAGGAAGCATTGCTTGATAAAAATAGCCATGGAAGGTAATTTGTTGCCCAAATTCCTGGTGAGGGAATCCAAGACTTTTTGCAGTTGCTGAAGAATCACAATTTATAATAAAGTACAGTTTTGTTTTGTTTGGTTTGGTTTTTTATGATTAAGTCTATTACAGTATTCAATGCGGTCTTGAAGCACTACTGAAGAACAAGATGATGGAATATACAAGACCACTAATCTAGTATGGTATCATTCTTTCATTCCAAGTGACTTTTAAAAATTGGAAAATTGGACATACCTCACCACTTTTCCATTTATGTTTATAGTTCTAACAAATTACATTACATTTTTATTCAAATTTTGACTCTAATTAAAAATAAAAGTGAGTGTTTTGTTTTACTGGAAGCAGAAGCCTCTTCCTTAGATTATCATAGAGGAATTCCCAGTTATAAGCTCTGAGTTTATACGTTTTTTACATAGAAACTCTGTGTTTAAGTGAATTAAAGATGAAAGTACTTGATAAAATTTGCTGACAGGGCCAATCTTGGAAGGATCACAAGCATCTTGGAGGACTCATAATGATTTTGATAAATTGGAGAAATGGTCTGTAACAGTAAGAGGAAAACCAGTACAAACAGACTACTGAGAAGAAGAGTCTGATACAAAATATAGACTAATAAATATAAAATATAGCATAACTACTCCTGCTTTTTTAAGAACCTGGATATTACAAATGAAAGGGAAGGAACGATGGCAGGCTTTATAACTGGACTTACAAATGAAGTCAAGTATAAGCTTTGCTAATAATAAAATACCTGTGCTAGAAATGTTTTTTTAGGCACCATAACCTCAACCCTGTTATTTCTTAAACTAAAGCCTTTCAGAAGGCTCTAATGAAATCTAAAATGAATTGGATTGCAGAAAGGGGTCTAAGTTGGACATAAAAGATCTACCTTTTTTTTTGTCACAAGGAAAAGTATTTATGTTCTGAGGATTTCACAGAGAAATCTTTGTGGGAATACTTTTTATTCGATGATTGCTCATCTGTCAGCTGAATCTTAAGATGAATAAGACTCACATATAATGGCGAGTTAGCCTTGGATAGCAGCCAAACTCCCGCCCAGCTGCTCACTCACTTCCCATCCTCAGTGGGATGGGGGAAGAAAATAGGCTGAGAGAGCTCGTGGGTTGAGATAAATTCAGGGAGATCACTTACCAATGACCATTACAGGCAAAACAGACTTGACTTGGGGAAAAATAATTTAATTTGTTGCCAATTCAAATAGATTCAGGTAGTGAGAAACATACATTAAACCAACACTTTTCCTCCCCCCATCTCCTGACTCCTCTGCCACCCCCCTGAGAGGCACAGGGGGATGGGGAACAGGAGGCTATGGTCAGTATACAGCAGTTCCTCTCTGCTGCTCCTTCCTCCTCACACTTTTCCTCTGCACCAGTGTGGGTCCTTTTCAGGGGCTACAGTCACTCAGGTTAAGTCTGCTCTGGTGTGGGGTCTCCATGGGCTGCAGTTCTTTCAGGGAATATCCCCCTGCTCCAGCATGGGGTCCTCCATGGGCTGTAGTGTGGATATCTGCTCCTCCATGGTGTCTCCACAGGCTGCAGGGGAATCTCTGCTCCGGTGCCTGGAGCACCTCCTCCCCCTCCTTCTGCCTGTCTGGTGTTTTTGCCCTTTCTTCAATACGTTTTCCCAGAGGCGCCACCATCTCGGCTGCTGGGCTCAGCTGTGCCCTGCGGTGGGTCGGTTGGAGCCGGCTGGAACCGGCTGTGTCTGGCACGGGGCAGCCTCAGCCTCTCCTCACAGAGGCCACCCCTGCAGCCCCCACTGCCAGCACCTGGGCACCTGAACCCTATACACGTACATATGTACACACTCAACAAGCTAACTGCAACTTCTGTAACAAACACTAGGATGAGCGCAAATCAGATCGTCCTGCTATTTTTTTTATTCTTCACTTTATCTTTTATCCTTCATACTTTTGTCTCCATAAAAAACTGTAAATATTTAATGAGAAGATAAAGTCACCTTTAGGTCTGTTACTGGGCCTACTCAGGAACTGTACAGAGAATAGGACATTCAAGGCAAGGAAATAGTTGAATGGTTTCAACATATAAAAAGTGTCCCTCCAAGGAATCACCAAATATCTTGCTGTTCACCTGCCTTTTTTGAGGAGAAAGCCGCGGTGTGGTGGTTGACAACTTAGGCAAAACATCTCCCTTATAATTTCATCTAATGGGTGCATAATCCTATTTAACACTTACAACTTCAATATTACAGATGTATGGCCACCCTCTATTAGAAGCAGAGAGAGCAGTTTGACACTGCATCCTTTTAAAATCTCTGTATTTACCATCTCCATATTGTACATCCATAGGTACATGCCCCATCCCTTGGAAACATTTAAGGTCAGGTTGGATGGGGCTCTGAGCAACCTGATCTAGTTGAAGATGTTCCTGCTCATTGCAGGGGGGGTTGGACTAGATGATCTTTAAAAATCCCTTCCAACCCAAACCATTCTATGATTCTATTGTCTTCTTTTTTAATAATAGTAATAAAATCAGATTTGAATAAATTAATTCCTTTTTCTTGACTTGAGTTCCTTACACATGTTTCTGTAAATAAAAGGTAGGGTACCCGAATGTCTGCTGAGACAGGGACCTTAGTCACTAGTATTTATGTTTGTTTCTAGGGGTAACTGATTTAATTTTTACTGTTTCTAACTTCCTTCATTCTTAACCAGATCTGACTGTGCTTTTTCTAAAGAACGTATCTAATCAAAGCAAAGACACACATCCTGGGTACGTCTACGCAATTCATGGTACCAAGTTTGCTGTACAATAACCAGAAGTGAGGCAAGGATATAAGGCTGTGACCCTTCAAAGTGCTTCATGCTATATTAGCAGGGACTAGCCATCTAGCCATTAAACAGGACATTACAAAGATTGCTCTATTTCCCATTAATTTCATAAGCCTCACACTGAGTTATCTGTGAAACCATGTGTATCACTTACAGTCACTTTTCTTAATAAATGATTCATATTTAATGGGAATAATAAGTGTTGCTGCAAGTTTGTAATATGATTTTTTTTTCACTGCAATTTCCTTCTCACTGTTCTTTCAAAACACTTAATCTTCCATGCTAATAATTAGCAAATTCTTGTTAGCTGAAGGGGAAATCATATCTTACGGTATTTGCACCAGATAAACCAGATCCATTATAACCCATCTCAGTACTATATTTTGCAGGACATGGGAAATGAATTCCCAAAGCATAGAACTATGCATTATTTTTTTATCATGAGCCTAAAAAAATTGCCTCTCCTGATTCTCTACTGTAAATATTTTCATTTGTCTTTCTTTAGTAGTAGCACTCTGGCTTAAATGGTTAAGGAGAAATGAAATACGAAAAGCTGTTGAAGTCCATCATAAATAATGTACAGTACCTGGGGTGGTTTATGACCTCAGCTATGCATGTACTCCTTTTCAACATATGTATTTTGCATATAAATTAGATAATTGGGTTTAGTTAGTAAAGCTTTAATTTAATTGATTCTGAGAACAGTGACAGTCTCCTAAAATTAATCTGCTTGTGATGGACTTTAGTACAAGCCAACAAAAGATGTGGATGAACCAACAAAGAAGGATGGAAACACAGAATTTCAGAAGTGCTGAGGTTAGAAGTGGCGTCTGGAGATCATTAAGTCTGACCCCCTGCTCAGAGCAGGGTCACCTAGAACAGGATGCCCAGGACTGTGTCCAATTTGGGTCTGAACATTTCCAAGGATGGAGACTCCACAACGTCTCTGGGCACCCTGTGCCAGTGTTTGACCACCCTCACTGTAAAAAGGTTTTTTTAGAATGTCCTATGCTTTGGTTGTCCATATATGCTTCATACGTCCATACAGAATGTCCTATGTTTCAGTTTGTGCCCATTGCCTCTTGTCCTGTCAGTGGGCTTTACTGAGAAGAGCCTGGCTCTCTTTTCTTCGTTCTCTCCCATCAAGTATTTATACACATTGATAAGTTCTCCACCTCCTGAGCCTTCTGTTCTCCAGGCTGCAGAGAGCAGCAATTTCTCTGCTGTTCTCCCCTTTTCCACCAAGCCAGTCATCTCTTTGTAGAAGGCTATCAGGTTGGTTAACATCCTAGAGCTGAACATACAAGATTTAAGAATGTTTAACTGTAAGAGTGTTCCAGATCTGGATATTAACCTGAATAAAAGAAGACTTTAAAAAGGACGGATCCAAACCCTTAGATCCGAATGCAAGTGGACTACACATTCTTGGAAATACATATTCAGATCCAGAACTGGCAATCCAGACAATGATACAAATCCAGTATCAGAATCAATGAAACTGTAATCCAGAAGGTCATGTGGTAGTGTCTCCAGAAAGTACGTTATTGGATATGTATAACAAATGTTTCATTGCATTACAGAACCACACAATCAATTGCTCCAAGACAATGTATACTTTGTTTACTATACTACTTCCTGCTTGATCCTGGGATGATTGGGCAGTAGGTGGTTGAACTTGTCCCTCACTACCCGATTCACACCTCCTTCCGCTGCTGTTGCTGAGAAATGAACGCTGCTAAGTTGCAAATTGAGTGCCAGATAAAATGAAGGAGAGGTACTTAAGAATGAACAGTAGGTAACAGCAGTGGATTTGTACCTAACGAAGAAAGGAACTGGACCACTGAAAATATCACACCACAAGTGTGATACTCAGGAGTGATAAGCTGGTGGACTGTCATGATTAAGACAGGTATTGATTGATTTGGAGGCAGGTGATGGTAAGAGAGCTACGTGGCTATAGCACTCACCCAGATGTCCATCATGTCCTTTGGAAGACAGAATTAGCATGAGTGACCTTGCCATACAGCGCTGCAAAAATATGCTATTGCAAATCGTTCCAAGATATTTTGATACTCACACTGATGACATAGTGTAATTGTCCACATTCATGTGAATTTTAATTGTTTTTATACATATGTTTTAAAGAGAAAAGCTTCCTATTATTATTATTATTATTATTATTTATCAGAGAACGTAAGAAAAAGTGCAATTCTGTATTTGTGTATATGTTTCTCTGATGAAATACCTTCTTTATTCTGAAAACGAATATTTCCTCTCTGATACCAGAAAGTGGCCATTACACCATCCTTATTCCAAAATGTGATATAAATCAAATAGGAACTGGTCTTCAACTTACGACTTTTAAAATTTTACATCAAAATATCTTTTAATGTGAATCCAATGGATACATTTTTACAAATCTATAAAATGCAGTGATTCTTCTGAAAGAATAAAACCAATCTTCTGTCTGTGGTCTGTATTAAAGTTATGAAAACAGCTATAAGTCTTTAATATATCAATATTTATTACAAATATATTATAAACTATAACAAATATGTGCCATCAATAGAAGAAGAAATATTCACTTTCTGTATGGTTAAGCCATACCCATATGCAAGACAGTGGGTGTGGTCTCCATACCATACTCTAAGTCTTTGACCATTAGTTAAAATGGTATTAACTATGTTAGTCCATTATAATCAATTAATAACCAAAATACAAATAATGATCAAGAACTTTTTGAAGTCCCATGAGGTGGTAGATCTAGTAAATTTAAATGGGATCCCAGTCTCTTCACTGAATACCTCCCTTGTGCAAAGGGATGCCTACCCTGCGAGCACTTCTGCATATGTCTAATTTTGCATAAGTGGATAATGCCATTGTTACTGGTTATGACATCAATTGTTATGTTATGACATCAATTGTGGACACATCTGTA